>NC_090802.1:38586874-39284374 GCF_036512215.1 Solanum lycopersicum
TTAAGGGTTCACAATATCATCCTTTAATTACCGATATGATCACTTTCATTCTTTGAATATACCCAGAATCATCAATGAAGACAATGTCAAATTAATGTAGGTAATTCTCAAATATTCTATTCATTAGGTCCATAAACACCACCGTAGCATTAGTGAGACCGAAAGACATGACCAAGAACTCATAGTGCCCATACCTAGTTCCAGCGTCTGTCTTTGGTATATCCTCACCTCTAACCCTAAGTTGGTGATACCCTGATCTCAAGTCAATTTTTCAAAAGTAACTCGCCCCTTGTAGTTGATCAAACAAGTTGTCAATCCGAGGGAGAGGGTATTTACTCTTAATGGTAACCTTGTTGAGTTGGCGGTAATTAATACACATTCTCAAGGACCATCTTTCTTCTTCACGAACAAAACTGGATCACCCCATAGAGAAATACTAGGCCTTATAATACCCTTGTCTAGTAAATCCTTGAGTCGAGCCTTCAACTCTCTCAATTCAGCCGGAGCCATAACAAGGAGGAATTGATATTGGATTTGTATCTGGTAGAAAATCAATGACAAAGTCAATTTCCCATTCGGGAGGAGTACCGGGAATAGAATTTCTCCCCTTCCACTCAACAACGGGTTCATTTGGGAAGTTAAACCTCACCACTCTTGTCCTACAATAAGTTGATGCAAAATCAAGCATATCGCATTCTACTTGATCAAAATAAGAAATTCTATTGTGCAATATTATTGGACATTTTCTATACATCCTTTTTGCAATAACCGACTCACCCACCGGAGTAGACATTATAAAAGGTTCATGCAAAATATCGGGTAAATTATCAATCTTTTTAGCTAGTAGAGGTGTAAAAAATGATAAAGTAACACCGGGATCAAGTAAGGCATATACATTAAGAGAAAAAACTTTCAACATACCGGTCACCACATTGGGAGAGGTCTCTTGCTAACTTCCACAGCGGAGAGCATATAATCGGTTCTTCTTTAGAATATCACTAGAACCACTTGCTTGAGCTTGACCACTAACCTTGTCTTGACTCTTAAGTTTGTACAATCTCTCATCTTGTGACCATTCTTGGCACAAGTAAAGCAATTATATGTCCCCTTAAGGCAATTACCATAGTGCTTTTTACCACACTTTCCACAAGTAGGCTTCCCATTTGGTGAATCAGTACCTTTTGCCTTCTTAAATTTAGTGTTAGAAACCCTATAACCACTAGCTCTTAGGAATTTTTATGGGACTTTATTAGAAACCCACTTCTTAAATCTAGGCTTGTCTTGTATTTAAAGCCTATTCTTTGAAGAACCTCCATCAAATGACCTTGCTGTCTTAGCATCTCTACTTTTTCGCTTATCCCTTGCCTCTTCAACCCTTCTTTCATACACCATAAGCCAGGGAAATGTTCACGTTTTCATGTAGCATGGCTGATTAGCACTCCTCTTATAAGTCCTCCGACACCTCCGTCACAAAATGGCTCATTTGGTCTATATGATCGAAGACCAAAGAAAGAGAATATTTGGACAACTTCATGAATTCCAAAGAGTACTCATGGACACTCCTTCCTCCTTGGTGATGATTGATGAACTCTGTCACTTTTTCCTCCCTCATCTCTCTAAGGAAGAACTGATCTAGAAAAAATGCCATAAAGATCTCCAAAGTCACCGGATATCCCCTCAACAACCTATTATCCCTCCATTGCACATACCAAGTTTGAGCCACACCCTTGAGTTGGTATGTGGCAAACTCGGCCTTCTTACTTGAAGATACTCTCATAGCCTATAGTATCTTTTAGACCTCATCGATGAATACTTGGGGGTCTTCATCAAACTTTGACCCATAGAAAGTAGTAGGGTTCATTCGAGTGAAGTCCCTTAGACGGGAAGACATAGTTGTGACTTTTATATGAGGATGGGGTGCAATCTCCCAATTGTCTTGGGCCGTCATTGTTTGGGCTTGAACCGTCGTGGCTTGTGCTTGAGTAGTCATAGATTTGGCCATTTTAAGAAGAATAGGCCTAATCTCAGCCTCTGTTATAGGTAGAGGGTTAGCCGTGGCTTGCTCCATATTAGCATCTTCTTCAAGTGGAGGTACTTTCTCATCATAGGGAGGAGCTCCCGCATTAACAACTTCTTCCTCATGTCTTCGAGACACATTCCTTGGAGTGTTCATTCTTCCTATAAGCAAAACAATAGGATTATATGTAAAATCTCACCATGAGTGTACTCTTTTGGCGCGATATAAGATTTCCAAGAAAGAGACCGATGCCTAAGCATCATATAGCTTCCTAATCATAAGTGTGGCGCGCTTCACAATTATGAATACAAAACTACATTGACGTGGTAGAGAGAAAGACATAACTCAATGATATTCAACCTCATGATATAATACAAAGTTTTTCACATCCGGGTTTACCCCCTAGATGTACCCGGCGTTGTCATCCTTCATAAGGACTAAGACAAGGCTCATAGTCTCATGTCATTATAATCATAGGTTCAAAATACAGAAAAATTTACAACTTTCATTATAACTACTTGGAGGTTTACATAGACCTCTACATACACATAATATATATTCATATCGAGTATAAATAGACCCTTCATATAGGAAAGTTACATAGCCTTCTACTTTTATTGCACATACATATACGTAAAATATAGAAATATTGTCAACGGTGTCTCATCTTATCATATTTAAATAAATATCACAATATAGGCATAGCCTGCGAATAAATCCAAAATTACAATACATATGTCATATGAAAGTACAATACTCAATTAAAAAGGAAGGAATAAAAGAGTCAATAAGCTCATAACAAAATCCATAAGCTAGAGGATGGTATTTCCGTAGAAAGTTGAGGACCTAACCCACTTGGATTAAAGGAAGAATCTAAGCCCTTAACAATGTTGCCTTCCAAACTCTTCAATGACCGAAAACTAAAATGTTTGAAAAAGGGAAGAAAATGGGGTTAGTACTCCACATGTACTATGTATGGGATCATATACACATTAAGAAGAAAAACATCCTAAAAGGGACTTTTTAACAAAACATGCCAAATTACCCCTTTAGGACCCTAATGCAAAGTCATGTAAGTCATATCAATCTGCCAAACATGTTTACTATCTCAAAAAGTAATACATATACCAAAATACTTGATACCATGATTTATTACAACCCTAACATCAAGGAATAATATCGAAAGAATGAATAAGTGTCTATCATATAATAATAAGCAAGACAACTACTCACAAGTCCTTATCGAGTCAACAAGTGCAATGACCAAGCAAAGCCCCATAACCTTACTCAATCAAATATCTTCAACAAGAAAACATCACCAATGTCCAACTTTACATATCATGACATTTAATGTTACCTTTTATCATATATTAATATTATGAACCAAGGCATATTCATATATGAACTAATCAACATATAAAATCAACAATGTTCCATGGTCATCACATATACATCATATATTATCATAACATAGACATATATATAAACCTTATCCTAAGACTCCCCTCAAGGCTAACTAGTGCAATGTTTAGGTAGACTCCCATACCCCTATCTTGACTAAGCTAGTTAATCCAAGTTAGAGTTCAATTCCTTTAATTCATTTTAACTTTTGGGAACATCTTGCCCTAACTGACATAGACAACATTAGCTAGTGTGGACTCTGGTGTCATCAAACCCTATACCAAAAGAAGGCGGACTACTTGCCAAGATAGTACCAAAACATGAAACAAAGCAACTATGTGGATAAGCTAACTAGTATTCCTATGGGGAAAACATAGTTCAAGAACTAGGAGATTTAGTTGGGATTCTCTTTATGCGCTATGCATTATAGTATCCAATCTCGATACTAATGTAGTGTTCCTATCTTACCTATGTGGGAAAAGACACACCTCAATCAGTTCACTCGGTGCTAAGCTAAAGTCCCTTTTTGAAATGTCTTTAAAAATTTAATTATCAATCATAGCTTAATTTAGGCCATAGGGTCTAAACCTTGTAAAATCACCATCATCAATAGCTCTATAAGAATTGTATGAGTGTAAGTCATTTCATTACAATTCATATAAGTGAGTTTAACACATTAGCATTTCATAGCATATCAAGAGACATTGATAGTTTTAACCATCCTTATATTACATTCACCTTAATCAACCTCACAACACAGTCAAGACATTTGATTTCAACATCATACAAACCTATGATCCTAGTATAAGGCATACTCCAATGTAATATCATGACTTAACAACAATTAATCACCATTGGAAGTAATTATAGAGATTCTAAGACTTACCAACTCTTCCTAAGTCTATCATCAAGGTCTCACCATCAACCCATAACTCAACCCAACTTGGGGAGTAACATCATCACACAATAATACCAAATAAGATAACATGACCAATTGCATCTCTATAACACAATTCAATTATAGATCATATCTTGAGACAATATGCATAGGGTAAATTCACAGTATAATTCATAACCTAAATCACATCCCAAAAATTATCATGATAGGCCTATAATTCATCTAATTTAATCAAAATAACACCATAAAAAATTAATCCTATCAACGACCAACTCAATTGAATGATAACAATACAATATAGGTCAAGATCATTACCTACGTTAGGGATGGAGGATCATATTCTTCAATTTAGACCAAACTATAAACAATTACCATAAACAAGTTGAATTTCATGTAAATATATTTAATATAACCCTAAGAAATCATTAATAACTAAATCCATAACTTTAACTTCGTATTTGAATGAAACCCATAAGAAAACTCAACTTTCGAAATCTATTTTGAAGGAAACCTATGCAGAAAGACTCTCAAAGGTGAATAGAACCCATACCTTAACGTTTGTAAATAATTTGATGGTTAATTAATTCATTTGAAGCCCCGAAACCCTAATCATTACTAGTTTTCAATGGTGATTTCATGTAGAGATGGAAATAAGAGAAAAGGAAGAGAGTTTATTTGATAGTTGTCTTTTGATTAATGAGGGTTGGGAATATTTATATTGGGTCTTAAATAAACTTAATTAGACTCCCTTAACCCCTAATTAAACCACCTAACACTATAAATAATTAAATGAGACCAACTTAAATTATGTAGAAACCTCGACCTTCAGAGGCGAAACCCCGATCAACGGGCCGTTAGTGAGTTGACGAACATCCCCTCTCCAATATGTACATTGTTGTCTTGGTTATAGACTTTTTGGGCGAGGGTTTTCCTCAAGTTGTCTAAGTGTGGGACGATAGTAGCATCGACGCCCTGTCGATCCACACACGGACCATAGCCTGCACCTTTGCACTTCGTCGAAGAGTTTAGAGGCTCTGCGGTGAAGGGACCTTCTTAATCAGCCTATGTGTTGGAAGACAGTGGCATTGATGCCCGTCGATCCACACATGGGCCATCTCTGTCCCATCGATTCACACTACCAGACAGTGTTGCATCAAACTACAAGGGTCCTCCTCAAGGGCCCTTGGTTTATCCTTGGGGAGTCGTACCCGCAAGTTTCAACCATGAAGCAACTTAAACACCTATTAGATACCTTTCCTCGAATTTCATACATTCCCGACTACTAAAAGTTAGTTAAATAGGCTAAGGCACACTAACATCTCTTTGAACCAACTTCCAGGACGTCATGGACATTCTTGGTAGTTTTGGTTCTTAAATCTCCTATATGACCTGCATTCATTTAAAATGGACTTCGAAACAGTACTTAGAATTTATGAAACCTATGTTAGGATCTATAATGTTTCTTGGATTTTCAAGGTGTTACAATTGTGATTTGACTTGGCTTGTCCAAAAGTTGAGACGTTATTTATCTTCTTATACAATTTATTTTATTTTCAGGTTGGACCCATTGAACTATAATTTCCATAATTCCATGCAATAGAGGCACAAACCTTGGATGATCATCTTGCTAGAAAACCCCGTTGATAAAGAGTATGAACCGCTTTAGACTTATTTTCACGATGAACAAGTATCGTTTGTGGTTGAAAATATTTCTGTAATATATCCTGGCTGGAGATTATTCATTGATGGAGTGTAAAATCACTAAGGGAAAGGTATCAGAGATGTCGTAGTCTTAGAGTCCGTTAAGCACTATCCCATGGTGTCTAAGCTCCAATTTAATTGCACGAACAACATGGCCGAATGTGAAGCTTGTGTTCTTGGTTTGAATATGGCAATCTACATGAATGTCCACAAACTCTTAGTTATTGGGGACTCAGATTTTTTGATTCATTAAGTTCAGGGAGAATGGGTCATGAAGAATTAGAAGATTTTACCTTACTGCAGTACATACAGAAGTTGTGCAAATGATTTCTGAAGATTGAGTTCAGACATATTCCCAGAATACAAAATGAGTTGGTTGATGCTCTTGCCACTATCGTCTCAATGATGAAACACCAGATATTGATTATATTGATCCTCTAGATATAGAGCTGAAAGAACATCCAGTCAATTATTCACATGTTTAGGAAGAACCGAACAGTCTGCCATGGTATTTTAATATAAAAAAGTTTTTAGTGACCGCGAGTTATCCATAAGATGCAACATCCACCCAAAAGAAGTCGATAAGCCATATGAATCTCAATTTCATTCTAAGTAGAGAAGTCCTTTATAACAGGACTCCAGATTTGGGCCTTCTCAGATGTGTCGATGCTGGTGAAGCTAAGAAACTTATTAAACAGATACATGCTAGAGTTTGTGGCATACACATGAATGGACTCACTTTGGCAAGGAAGATCATTTGAGTCAACTATTTCTGGGTTACTATAGAGCATTATTTTGCAAATTTGTGCAATGTAATAAATATCAGGTTGATGGTGATTTGATATGAGTGCCGCCTCACGAATTCAATGCTATGAGTTCACCTTGGCTGTTTGTATCTTGCGGCATAGATGTCATCGGTTCGATAGAGCCAGCCTCTTCTAACGAACACATATTTATTTTGGTTGCCGTTGAATACTTCACCAAGTGGGTGGAAGAAGCTTCTTACAAGTCAATGACCATGAAAGTTGTATCTTATTTTGTTCGCAACAATCTAATATTCAAGTTTGGAGTACTAGAATCCATCATTACTTATAATGCTGAAAATATAAACAGTCACTTGATGAGAGATATATGTGATCAGTTCAAGATTATTCATCGAAACTCAATCGCTTATCGTCCTCAAATAAATAGATTTGTAGAGGCAACCAATAAGAATATGAAGAAGATTCTGAGGAAAATGATTGGTAATCACCGAGGATGGCATGAGATGTTGCCAAACGCTTTGTTGGGTTACAGAATGACCATCAAGACATCAATTGGAGCTACTCCATATTTTCTAGTATATGGAACATAATCAATCATACCTGCTGAAGTTGAGATAACATCCTTGAGATTCTTCCAAGAAGAAAAATTGAGTAATGCTAAGTGGGCCAGCAAGAGTATTGACCAATAGACATTGATTGACGAGAAGAGAATGGTTGCTATTTTGTCATGGTCAACTATATCGACAGAGAATGATTCGTGCATTCCACAAGAGAGTTAGAGACAGGATTTTTGAAATCGGTCAGTTGGTCCCGAAGAGAATTTTTCCTCATCAAGATGAGTACAAAGGAAAATTCGCGCCAAATGGGCAAGGGCCCTACATGGTTCGCATAGTATTATCTGGGGTGTTATGGTCTTGTCGGAGATGGAGGGCACTATGAACGAAACCTATCTTTGTTATTTCCTTGTAATCGTCTTTTGTGCATGTAATTTCTTTGTTAAAATTTTAATCCCTCTTTTAATGAACTACGTCTGACCTCAATTCTCAAGAATGAAATATGTAGGCATTCTGTGTCGGCCTTTGTCACCCCATTTTATCCCGTTTAATATTTTTTGTAATGAACTACATTTTACCTAAATTCTTAAGAATGATATACATAGGAGGCCTATGTCGTCCATGATCATTTTTATTTCTTTCTTATTGTTGCTAATCATTGAGGGGGAACTACGTTTGACCTGATTCCTCCCTCAACGGGATACATATGCTCCACAAGGGTTCGGTCATATTTCCTATAAGATTTCTATTCCTATTTACAATAGAAACCGGGACAAAAAATTTTAGGGGGACTAAACAATTTTCGAGAAGAAGATTTTTCCTCAATAATCAAAGACTAAAGATATTTTGAGATTTGCAATCGGGACAGAATTTTTGGGAGTATCTAAAAAATTCCATGATTTGCTCACCAAAAGTCAAAGATAAGCTTGAGACATGTTACAGGGACAAAATTTTTGAGGATGACATAATATTTTCAACATGAGTTTATCGACAGTCTAGAGAGACTCTGACCACTTGCCGACGAATAATCATATATGCCTCCATGCATTAGACTCAAAGTAGTTCGCTAGGCCCGACCTGACATGACACTTGGCAGTGACCTTTTTTCAAAATACTAATTCCCAGAAATTTATTTTTCTTAAAGTTTTCCCTTTATGTTTCCTTTATTATGGCACAAAGTATTTTCTCTTATATATCAAGAGTGGGAGATCTGGAAATCAATCGGAGATAGCAGTACAAAGAGTAGACAACTGAAGAAATCAACACAGATTAGTTCGTTTTGAAACTAACAATTTTTTCTGTGGACGCAGTTTCATAGGTTTGTTCTAAAATCAGAAAATTCTCTAATCGATGAATATGGAGAATTCAACGGAGGATAAAGATCTCCCAAAATTAACGGTGTTACTTTAGACGCAGGAATTATTTTATATTGCTATACCAAAGACTTAGGAATATGAATGGTTTATTTCAGTCAATTTTCAATAACATGAAGTCTATAAGGAGCGTCCAGCTAAATTCAAAGATTAATCAACCGAAAACCCTTAAAAGGATAGTTCACATTTTTTCGTCAAGGATGTCATCTACATCACATTATATCAGACATGATAGTGTCGCTACTTGGAACATAATTTCATCAATATTGTCGTTTGAAATGATACACTATCGGGTTCATTTTACCATTATTGTCAATCGAGACGATATGATTATCCAGAAGACACCTAGAAGATAACAATGTTGCTCGCTTGAAGCACTATCTTCATTTGGTACCATGGATGACACCGCAAGTTAATACTCATACATCGCAAGAAGATATTCATGCCGCCAAAAAAGTCATGCATAGTGGGAAAATATTCATGCCCCACAGAAGATCATGCATTGCGAGTTAATATTCATGCATCTCGATTTAATATTCATGCATCGCGGAAGATCATGCATCATGCGTTAATATTCATGCAATGTGAAAGATCATGCATCACAAGTCAATGTTCATGCATCCTAGAAGATCATGCATCGCAAGTCAGTATTCATGCATCTAGAAGATAATGCATCACGAGTCAATATCCATGCATCCCGAGTAAATATTCATGCATTGTGGGAGCATCACGAGTTAATATTCATATCTCACAAAAAGTTATGCATACCCTGCAGAAAGTTATGCATCGCGAGAAGACATTCATGCCTCGCAGACAGTTATACATCACGAGAAGACATTCATGCCTCACAGAAATTATGCGTCGCGAAAAGAAATTCATGCCTCGCAAAAAGTTATGCATCACGGGAAGATATTATGTCCGAGCAGAAGATTATGCATCGCGAGTTAATATTCATTTATCCTAAGTTAATATTCATGCATCATGAAAGATTATGAATCACGAGTTAATATTCACACATCACGGGAAGATATTCATACCCCACAAGAAATCACGAATCGCGAGAAGATATTAATGCATCTCTAGAAGTGATGCACTGCTAAAAAAGGAAATCGTGCATCTCAAGAGAAATATTTACCCATCGGCATCAACTGCATTCTTTTATTTTGATAAAATTAAATATCAAGAAGGGCATGGAAGACGACAACAAGACAAATATCAGCACACTGCATCATCTTTTATTTATTTTGAAATCAAGTGAAGAGTACATTGAAGGTTACATCTCAAACATAAGACGTAAACTTTATTTTCTTTACAGCGAACCGATCGAGTTGACGTCAAAAGTTGAAATAGATAAATTAAGTGTCAGCATGGTAAAAGTCACTATCTCTCCTTTGAATTGTATTTTTATGTTGATGAGTTTTATGTCAGACTTTGTTGAGAGAATCCAAAGGGATGAATTCTGCAAAACAAACCACAAGTGTGGATGACATCAAAAAGGATGCAGCACAGTGTGGAACTTTTTCTTCGCAACGAACTGTGACAGTCCAAAGAAGAGTGTCAAACTCTTAGGACACGAGCAGAGGAGTGACTTCCACCACAATAAAAACACACCCCTATCAGAAGGACTGTGGGTTTTTCTTTGGCTTTTTTGTTAGTTTCAGTTTTGCATCTGGACTTTCAGTATCTGCCTAAAGGAAGTTTCCAATCTGAGTGGCAATACACCAAGACTTTTTGAGATTATGTCTATGTAAATTCTTAATTATGGGTGTGAAGTTCACTACAATCATGCTGAAGAGGTTACAAGTCTCCTTTTCATACTCAACTTAATTTGTAATTTGTCCAGAGCCAAAGGTTATCTAGCATAAAAAATTTCCTTTTCAACTGATCGAGTTGAACGACAAACCGCCTACCTGAGTATTAAGGATATGTAGGTGAGCTCAATGTAGAAAACTTGGTTGTACTCGAACATTCTCTCTTGAATCTTATTCTCGGGCATTCAGGTCCTCTCATAATTCAGTATGGGGATGAATTATATTCTCTCAAAATCGTGCGGTAAATCAAGCGTATCGAACTACAAGTTGCATGAATCCTCATATAGCCTAGATATGTGGGAAACCCATTTCTGGGGTTCGGCCAAAATTTCATAAAATCTATATCAAATCCATTTCTTAAAGATGAATGTGTGGTCGGTCAAAATTGGTTTGGTCAATTTCATTTTCCTTGAAAATCTTGCATCCATCTAAGTAAAATGAGGGATAGTTGTTGACTCCTAATTTTGACCCTCGACGATATAAATTAATTGGGGAATTCCTTAATTCTAAATATTTTGAAATAATTAATTTTTATAAAGTTCAAAATAGTGTTCAAGTAATTTTTTTAAAATTAATTTTACCGTTGTTATATCATATATATGTTTTATATAATTAATATATATTTTATGAACACTTCGAAAATTATCTCCAAATTTTTAATTTTGGTTATAACATTGTTAAATTAGATTTGTTTAACTTATGGTTATAATTTTTTTTTTATTTGATTATTTTATTTCATTCAGATTAAGAAGATTGTAAATTAATTAATATTAAGTTGTCTTATTTAGAGTTTAGTGGAATTTGGTAACTCAACTCATTTTGCTTAAACTCTAAGTTCTATCCTTACCTCACTTTAAACCCATTTCAGATTCAAAATTGGTCTTATCTTATGGTCCAATCCAAGTCCCATATACTCCTAAGTCAGCAGCCCCCACTAAATTAATTCCCAATTGTCCCCTGCCCAATTTCCCTTGATCCAACCCAATTCCATTATCAATAAAAGAGACCCATCTTTAAAATTTGCAGCGACCCATGTCCATTTAGTTTTAATCCAACCCAGCCCCTTAGTCTAACCCGACCAAGCTCAACTTTTCAGTACCCGATATACATATGCTTCTTTCCCAAAAAGAAGCTCAGAAACGTACTACATAAGAATCTAAATGACCCCCCCCCCCCCCCCCCCCGTTTCCTCTGCATAGCAGCCCGCAACGCGAGATAACAACAGGAGTGACAACACGGCGCATCTCTACTTCATGTGGTAGAACGCGACAAATAGTGTCATCATGAGATACTGCGTGGACCAGCAATGCTCCAAGTTCCTTTGTCTTCATCCAACATCTCTTTGCGTACTAGTACAGGGCATCAAAAGCTTGATGTAGCTGCATCCCGCCCTTGGCATTTTGGGAATGTGCAACATCATTGTCCGGATTTTAAAGACAAATAATCAATCCCATCCATCCGCGCCACTGTGCTCATATGGATTTTAAGGGATTTGGCATCCCTTTTTTCGTCCTAGCAGCAAACTTCTCGTCCTGAAGGATGAAAAATTCAAATGTTTTGGTTTTGTGATCGATTTGGAATTCCGATTCTGCCTTTTTTCAATTTTTCTGAAACCTTAATTTCCCCTCCTATATAACATCTCCTCATGTTCTTGAAAAAGGTGGGAAATTTTTTTTTTCTCTGATTTTTGAGGAAGATAATAGATAGGGAGAAAATTTGGGATTTGTACTTTAAGTGACAGTCATAAGAAAGGAATGGAGATGCAGAGATTTCTTATTTTTTCCTTTGACATAGTTTGATCAGAGTGATATTCTTAAGAGTTGATGAGCTTTTATCTTGTTAGGTAAAAAGTTAGTTTCTTCTATCCAAAGTTTGGTTCAAATTTCTATTTTGTCCGCTCGAATCAAAGGTTGATTTCCTGGTGGTGGAATCGCATCACGCTCTTAGCTCATCTTTGTCTCAACCTCGCTGCACTGGAATAGGTAATACTTCTTCCTTTCAGCATTCTCCTCGCCTTTCTATCCCTCTCGATGTAGTATTTTTGATGTTAGGAAGGCTTTGTCATATGGTCGTTTGGGTAAGATACTGTTGGTTTGTTGATGTTCTGATATGATGTATATATTTGTAATTATTCTATCAATTTAGTCATGACATCGAGCTAAAAACTTGTGGGATTGTGCTCAATATTATGGTCTTATGTTTGTTTAGTTTCAGTCTGCTGCAGTGTTCTTTTACTGTCAAATGTTATTATTTTATGAAAAAAAGTGAAGCATTTTTTTTGAAATTTGTTGTTGTAAGAAGCTGTTTATCCTGTTATTTATTATGCATAGAATTCCATAAATTATATTTCCTCAGTCATTTTTTATCTGTTTACCTCTTATTTTGTTCCAAATATGCTTGCGCCTAGCATTATTTAAGGATGGTTTAAATGATTTGTTTAGGGTATAGATTCAATAGTTTCTTCCTCTGTTTTGTCTCTAGGTTTTCTTTGGTTTTTTTTAAGTTTGTTAATAGACCGTATAATCGAGTCGCATTTCAGATTTTCTTCATCAAAATCTGATCATTTTTTTTGTGAATTGATAGTTTAATGAGTCACCTTGTTGTAAAGTTCTTCAGTGTCCTTTAGCATGATTATCAATGGTTTGTTGTCGATTAATTCCATTTGATTCATGGTCGGATTTACATACATATTATGAATGTTCTCTTTTTATATCTACAAGTGTCGCCTATGAAATTATCGAATCAGGTATAAATTATCTGTAGTTGGGATATGGTTATATCTCATTCTCACGGTTGTTGCATCATTTTTTTTGAACAAAAATAAATAATAATAATAAGATAAATAATAATAACAATGATATCATTTCTTAAAGCATAAACTTTAGGTAAATTTGTTCTCTCAAACTTGCATGCCATTGTTGTTCGATTGGGTTATGTGTACTCCTCTTAGGAATGTGGCATTTTGTTGTTTGAATTTTGTGAATCTTTAAGGTCTTAAAGGTAAAAATGCATTTATCCTTTGAAGATATGGGGTTTTCTATGTGTGCATATAGTCTCAACATCCTTCTTTTATTGAGCTCTTGTAAGAGGACGTCTTAGGCGCTTTCAAACCTTTCTGAGACGTTAATAGGAATTCTTGAACCTATTTGAAGTTTTCAATTGATTTTCTATTTAAGTGTTTTGAAAACATAGTTTTCTTGATTTTTCTTAAAAAATTATGTTGCGACTCTAAAAAATCAAAAACTTATATAAAAATAATAATAATATTTTTCCAAAAGAGGTATTAAGACATTGGTAATTGAAGTATGAAGACAATGAAAGGGAATAAGGTATGAACAATGATTCTTCTTAAATCCAATTATAAAATATGAGTATCATGACGCGGATTCTGGAATCTGAATCGCAACCGGCATCAATGACCGCTTAGAGGTCGCAGACAAGCCTCTTCTTGCATTCATCATATATATATGGTTAATTTTAGAAAAAAATTAAAAAAATTATTTATAGTTGAAGTATACGTAGACTTCATATAAACTAATATTTGTAAGGAAGTTCACTACTCATAAATCAACAATCTAATTATAATATCATGCTACTTAAAAGAAATGGAATCTGATGTTATAAGTAATACTTGCTAAATGGCATCATTACAAGCGTCTGAATAAAATAAGAAGAAACACTAGTGGAACATACCACACTAGTTCAAACCTACTACTAAACAAGAAATATAATGGCACGCATCCTCGAATGCATGAGGACCTACCATGTCTGGATGAAATCTCTGAGTCCGAACAACTTCAATGATACCCTGAACGTCCACCTGAGGCTGCACCTAAAATAGTAATGTTGTATGGAATTAGTACACACTTGTACTAAGTATGGGTACAGCAAACAACACATAACGGTAATGCATGAACAAGAAAGGCTCTTCCTAATCAACATGCTTTCTTAGAAGGTTAAGTCTCTTGACTTTGACTATTTTGTAATAGAAAGGTCATATAATGAATAAACCACACATCTACACTCATAGATTCACATAATATACATTTAATGTTTCATATAAAGTATATTTCATATCCATGAGACCTTGAAATTGTGGAAGTAGCATTAAGACATCTCAAGTGAGGGCCCAACATATGGAATCTCAACCCAAGGGTCTCCTTTAGCAATTAAAGATCCTACTTCATTCGTTCATTTGTACCTCACATTATTCATTTCATTTTTTCATAGGCTGATGTGAACACCAACTATACTTAGGATGAAGTTTAGGATTCATTGGGATCATTAAGTGCAATGATGAAGAATGACCTAATGTCATTACTTGAATCTGATTTCACCTCTTGATTGTCTTGCACTAACACATTTGGTATCGTTCATTTCACTATCTTTAATACTTTGATGAACTTCAACCTTAACCGACATAGATAACGAGAGCATCATGAAATCTAGTGTCTCCCCTATATCGAAAAGAGGTGGAGTCATTGGCCAAAGTGAAACCAAAAACATGCTATCTTTAGGGGTACGAACCGAGCTAGTTCCCTATGTTGGAAACATATTTCAAGACTTGGAGATTTAGGGAGACCCATGCCAACCTTGGTTTAGAGTCTCATCTCATGATATTTATGTGAAGATCCGCCCTTCCCATAAGAAGGCATCACCACTCATATCTAGCTTTTCACTGCTTAGTTTAAAGTTCCTATTTACATTCAACTCATACATCATCGAAGCTTGCTTCTTAGCATGAGGTAGTCATAGATCATTAGATGATTTCTCATCTCTTCTTTACGTATTAAGTGTCAATGGAACTTACACTTAGATATAGAATGTGAATGAGACTTGTGTCTTAATATTCAACACTCTCTTAGGTGACTTTTAATTACCTTTACTTAGGCTTGGTTGAGAGTTGTGTCACCATTTATCTTAGCTTTTATAATGTTGTCACCATTTTCATTATCATCATAATTTAACATAATTACTCAACTCTTTACGTAAATTTTCAATTATTAATCATACCATTAACTCATGGTCTTTCCGATTTTGGGTTACTCATAACTGAATAAGTGTTTCTTGACAATATTAGTATATGTTGTGTAAGATTTATGAATTTTACACATTCAACCAAGGGACCCAAGTTCAATGCGTAGTGGCTGTATTCCAATTCATTTTAATGTGTCTCACAATTTAAGTCAAGGGACCCATGTTCGAATCCCTTGGGCAGCACTTGATTTTTTTTTATTTAGAGTGCTAGGGGACTTCACTTATTTCGGCCAAGAGCATCTAGGATCGAATCCCAGTGGCCTCAATTTTATTATTTTTTTTTTCGTGTGAGATTTATGTATCTGACACCCTTGGCCAAGTACCCGAGTTCGAATTCTCCCTCCCTCACTATTTCTTTTTCTTTTAATTTAAGGCTTCTTTCAACCTGCCCAAATTCGAATCCCCTCAACCTAATTTTGTTTATTTTATGTCTTAATCTCTCAGTATTAGGACCTTCAAGTTTCGAGATTCACTCTAATAGGAAGCAACTATTCCTCTTCATATATATTAGTGACTAGACGAAACCATACTTATTTAACATAAAGTTTTAGTTCACTTTCTCACATTAAGTCTACACGCTTAACTCAATGTTTTACATATACTTTTGACCAATTAATTAAGGGCTTTCCTTTCACTTTCTTATTCATGACATCTCAATTTCTTTTGCATGTTAAACACACAACACTGCATAACGCATGATTCACCATTTTCTTTAAGTTAACAGTAAAAATACAATTACAGAAACAATATGTTTTGTGAACATATGACATGTAACTTTTAGACGTACGTAACAAATCATAAACAGACTTTAATAATACATTGCACACAACCACAAATATTCCAAAAATCATCTACTAGAAATCATACCAACGTATGCATCTATTCATTCATAGGATCTAATTACAGGGGCATGCAAGAGGGACAACCTTTGTTTTTGATTGGATTTAAAGTGAACCCAATGGGATTCTTGGTAAAAGGACCAAGAGAGAAAAAAACCCATACCTTTTCAGCCACAACCACATGTTTCCACCCATACACAAAACCTATCTTCTGAGCTTTGATATTTGTTCCCAAGTGAAGTTCTTTACTTAAAACACATAGGCGTACAAATTCTTTCTTTTTTTTTAGAAAAAAAATGTAGCAAAGAATACTTTTAGAACAGTGAGTATAGGTTTACTTTTTGTTGTTGAATTGTGAGGAAAAGTTGAAAATGTTTTTAGGATTAATAAAAAGAATTAAGAGATGCATGAAGCACACTCCTTGTGGGAGTCATGCGCCCCTTTTGTGGTAATTGTTGTTGACTTATTCAAAATAATTAAAATTGTAAAATCATATTATAAAATATATATTAAGTTATTAAAATGCCCCTCCTTTTTTTCTCTAATTTTAATCTACTGCCATTTCTGCCTCTAACTCGACTCGAACCCGAGTGTGGAGGTAGGGTATATCTCAGGTCTGACCATTGAGATTTGACTTATTTTGACTAAGTAAAAACTCTATTTAATTAATTAAATATAAGCCTAGGGTAATAACTATTCTAGCCCTAGCACTAAAACTACCTTTATACCCCTAGAACCCTTAAAACCTAGAACTAACCCTCTAAGTCCGGTTAAGACTCATCCGAGTGAATCCTAGTATTCGGGTACCCAACATGGCTAGAACCATCCCTGCCTAGATCAACTAACGCACCAAGTTGGTTGTCTTGGCTGGTTCATAGGTTCAGAGGTCTTGTTCCACGCGTATCAATCTGTTTGAACCAAATCTAACATAGGCATTCTATGTACGTTCAGGCCTTACTTAGCATAGTCATTTTTGGGTTGTCACATTATCCCTCCCCTGTCCCCCACCTGATGAACATTTGTCCCCAAATTACACTACATATAATTTAAACAAAGAGGGTGAAATTCAAAATTTACTTCATCATTCTTAAACGTTTCTCTTTTGGGAACATTAGTTCCGCATTTATTTTGGTGGTGCATATCATGCAAGCTTATGTAAGGCTTCATTATTGCGATTGACCAATTTCCTTATCAATCACACTTAACTTAATTCACAACAGAATTCATGCAACGCAGAAAACATGCCTATGCTTACAGAAAAACAGCAATGTAGATTGCTAACATACTTTCGTTTTAACTCATATAATATTATTTCAAAACATATGATTAGTGACCTATTACACAATGTTGACTACAACACTTGAACTTAGAATTTCATAAACGTGAATTAGACTTTAGGAAAATAATGTCTAACCTTAAGAAATGAAAAAATGATGAAAACGAGATCGCATGTCATCCTCGGCCTCCCATGTTGCTCACTCAATAAAGAGGTTCCGCCATAGAACTTTCACGATGGCAATATCCTTGTTCCTTAGTCATTTCACTTGAAGATCTAAAATTTTTATTGGAACCTCTTTATAAGAAAGGCTCTCATCAAATCCTAACCCCTCAATAGGAAGGATGGATGCTGGATCGCCTAGACACTTCTTAAGCATTGAAACATGAAACACTGGATGAACAAAAGCAAAATCTTGAGGTTACTTCAATTCGTAGGCAACATTGCCTAGTTGCTGTAAGACCTAATAAGGTCCTATATACCTCAGACTTAACTTATCTTTCTTACCAAACCTCATCACCCCTTTCATGGGTGATTTATTCAAGTAGACCTAATCACCTACGTCAAACTCTGGAGTCTCTTTTTGTTGTCTGCGTAGTATTTTTGACGATTTTAAGTAGTAGACAACCTATCTCTCTAATCATTTTAACCTTATACATAGACTCATGTACGATCTTAGGATCAAGGATGACAGATTCTCCTAACTCAAACCAACCAACCAAAGACTTACATCTTTAGCTATATAGTGATTCAAAAGGTGCCATCCCAATACTTGAATAGTAGATGTTATTGTAAGAGGACTCTATCAGCGGAAAATGATCATCCCAACTCCCTTGAAGTCACTAACACATGGTTTCTGCATGTCTTCAACGGTCAAGATGATACACTCTGCTTGTCAATCCTTATGTGGATGAAAAGCAGTACTAATCTTCACCTGTGTGCCCAAGCTCTTTTGGAAAGATCTCCAAATATTAGAAGTAAATTGGGCTCCCTTATATGAGATGATAGACAAAGGAATCCCATTCCATCTCACTATCTCATAAACATAAAGCTTGGCATAATCTTCAGCTTTGTAAATAGACTTCACTGGTATGAAGTGAGCTGACTTGGTCATTCTGTCAACAATAATTCAAATAGAAACATGTAGTTTTCTAGTCTTTGGCAAACCAACCACAAAATCCATATTAATAGACTCCCGCTTTTATGTAGGAATCTCCATTGTCTGAGTGAGGACCCCATGATTAACATGTTTGGCCTTATCCTCTTGGAAATACGAACATTCCTCCACGAATGTAGAGATATATCGCTTCATGCCTTCCCACCAATAGACCTCTTTAATGTCGTGGTACATCTTGGTGGCACCTAGATGAACGGAATACCTGGAACAATGAGCTTATACCAAAATATTAGACCTCAAATTATCAACATTAGGCACATATAACCTGTTTTGGTTCCTGAGTATGCCATCCCCTCCTAGGGAAAATGAGTCATTCAAATTACTCAATACTGAGTCCTTCAAGTCCATGGGTAGTGGGTCGAGATAATGATTGGCTTTTACATCTACAACAATTGAGGATTTGGAACTTGAGTGAACCGAATCACCCCCACTTGGTGCATCTACCAGCCATACACCCAATTTATCAAATTGGTGCACCTATTTAACCAACTTCTTTTTCTTTTCATCAATATGATACATGCTGGCCATGCTCATTTGACTCAACGCATCAGCCAATACATTGGCCTTACCTGCGTGATAATAAACACTCATATCATAATCATTGAGCAGTTCTAGCCATCTTCTCTGACGAAGGTTCAACTCCTTCTGTATAAAAACATACTGAAGACTTTTATTGTAAGTATATACATCAACATGTACACCATACATATAATATCTCAAGGGTTTTAATGCCAACACCGCCTAAGCTAACTCAAGATCAAGAGTAGGATAGTTCTTCTCATGGATTTTCAACTGTCTCGATGCATATGCAATCACCTTGCCATCCTGCATAAGAACACATCCCAAACCTACTTGGGAAGCATCATAGTACACCACATATTCTGCACCACTCCTCGACAAAGTGAGAACCAGGGCAGAAATGAGTCGGTCTTTGAGATATTAAAAGCTCTTCTCACATTTTTCAGACCACTCAAACTTCACCTTCTTCTTCGTCAAGGATATCAATGGAGCAGCAATAGTGGAAAAACCTTCTACAAACCTATGATAGTAATTGGGCAAACCCAGATATTGGTAGGAGTAAGGGGCCTCAACCAATTCTTCACCGCCTCAACCTTCTTAGGATCAACTTCAAAACCTTGGTCTATTACATTATGACCATGAAAGGTCAGTTATCTCAACCAGAATTCACATTTGTTGAACTTCGCATACAACTGATGTTCTCTATGTACATGCAATGTGTTTCTCATGTGTACCGCATACTCTTCTCTAGACTTAGAGTATATGAGCATATCATCTATGAATACTATGACAAAGGAATCAAGGTACTCATGGAAAACTGTATTTATAGGGTCCATAAATGCGGCTGGTGTGTTAGTGTGACCGAATGACATGACCAAAAATTCATAATACCCATATCTAGTACATAAAGAATTCTTAGGAATGTCTTCTCGCCTAATTCTAAGTTGATGATATCTTGACCGAAGGTCTATCTTGGAAAAAAACTTGAACCTTAGAGTTGGTCGAACAGATCGGTGATTCTGGGAAGGGGTATTTATTTTTTGTAGTGACTTTGTTTGGTTGCCGATAATTGATGCACATTCTGAGGGTTCCATCCTTTTTCTTTACAAACAAAACTGGAGCACCCCAAGGAGATATGTTTAGCTAGATAAATCCCTTATCAAGTAGATCTTTTAACTGCAACTTCAACTCTTTGAGTTAAGCTAGCGCCCTCCTATATGGGGGAATAGAAATTTGCTTGGTATTAGGATCTAAATCAACACCGAAGTCATTATCATGTTCAGGAGGGATTCCTGGTAAATCCTCCGGAAAGACATGTAAGAACTCATTCACTATAGATATTAAGTCTATGGAAGGAAATTCCTGATCAAAGTCATTGACTCTAACTAAGTGGTACAAATACCCCTTAGCTATCATCTTTTTGGCCTCAGAGTGTAAAACAATTTGTTCGACTGGACTTGAACCATGCCCTTCCCATCCCCTCTCTAGCTCATTTGGAAACTGAAACCTCACTACCCTCTTTCAAAAATCTATGGTGTCATAACACTTATGGAGACAATCCATACCCATGATTATATCAAAATCAAGCATGGCTAATTCCAAAAGACCAACATGAGTGACTCTATCAAGTATTTGAATTAGGCAATTTTTATACACACCTTTTGCTCTAATGTAATCTCCTATGGGGGTACTTACAAGAATCGGCTCATGTAGGACGTCAGGAAGCACATCAAATCTACGAGCTATCAAAGGAGTAACAAATGATAGAGTGGATCCTGGATCTAACAATGCATACACTAAGAAAGTAAATATATTCAACATACCCGTGACAACATCAGCTGACTTGATTTTCTCTACCTTTTAGTGCATAAAATGAGTTTCTCTTAGGAGTTTTGGCTGCATCATTAGCATTCGGGTGAGGCTGAGTATCTGCTTTGGCCTTATCCAGCATCTGAGGATAATCTCAGACCATGTGTCCAGTCTTGCCACACCCGAAGCAATTGTTAGTACCTATTAAACACTCACCTTCATGGGGACGTCCACATTTACCACAAGGCTTGCTTTTTCACTGGACGTTCCAATCATTGCCCTTTTTGGGGCTAGACACGTTAACTTTGGCATTTACATTTCCTGAAGAAGAAAAATTACCTGAATGTCTCTTGAACTTAGGTCTGTTCTGGACTCCAAATGAGACCCTGCCCAAGCTAGGAACAGCCAAATCCAGAGTCCAAGGCTTAGTAATTTCATGAACTCTCCTCTTATGGCGAATCTCCTCTACTTTTTGAGCATGAATTATCAACCTGCCCAGATCCATGCTATCATGCAACATAGCTACCCCACAATCTTCCACTATATCCTCCGACACGCTAGTCACAAACGTTCTTATTTCATCTCTTCCATTTGCCACCAGAGAAGAATTATACTTTGACAGGTTAATGAATTTCAAGGAATACTCTTTGACTGACACACCTCCCTCTCTCAGGTTGATGAACTCTTCAACCTTAGCTTCTTCTTGCTCTCTAAGAAAGAATCTCTTCAGAAAGGTGGTCTTGAGAACATCCCAAGTGATGGAAACATCTCCATGTGCTCGGCTATCAATCCACATCCGGTACTATATCTGTGCCACATCCTTAAGTTAATATGCAGTCAATTTAGCCTTCGCCTACTCATCAACTCCAATGGCACAAAGTATCTTGTGGACCTCATCCACAAACTGCTAGGGATCCTTATGGGTCTTGGATACAAAGTAAATGGGGGGGGGGTTATTCTTGTGAACTCCCTCAACCTGCTAGCCATGGTGCTAGAATGAGAGTTCTCTGTGGGAGCACCTTCTCTTGTGGTTTCATCCGTGATGGCTTGAGCCGGAGTTGTGATGGCATGTTCCATCTGCAGCAAAGCATTCCTCACTTCACCAACTATCAACCCAGCTAGATTGATAAGCACTTGATCAACAACAACAGGGGCTTGAGGAGGAACTTGATTTCTTCTAGCAGCTGCCTCACCTACCATCCTGCCTGCATTTCTCCTCGTATTTATTATCAATATGTAGATACAAGAGAGTAAGATTCTTAATCACACAATTATGTTACAATTCTACATATCACTTTAAAGAGTGGAAGAAGGGAAAATTTCCTAAGCATTATGTAGTCTCTAATTCATGATAGCGGTGCACTTCACTACCATAATTTAGAAACTACATAACGTAGTTGATATGAGCCTGATGCCTTGGATATTAAACATAATGCTCTGATACAAAATTTATCACGACCAAAATTTAGGAATCCGAATCACAACTGACGTCGTTGACCTCTCATAGGTCACATACCAGCCTCTTCTTGCATTCATCACATTCATACGACTAATTTTAGCGGAAAAATTTAAACTTTTTAGTTATAGTTGAAGTATACATAGACTTCATATAAACAGATATTTGTAAGAAATTTTATTTCTCATACATCAACAATCCAATTATAAGATCATGTAACTTGAAAGAAATTCATGTCATAAGTAATACTTGCCAAAAACGGCATCATTACAAGCGTCTGCATATAATAGAAAAGAAAAACTAGTGTAACATACCCCACTAAATCAAACCTACTACTAAGAAACAAATATTAAGGATGGCATCCTCGAATGCATGATGACCTACAAAGTCCGGAAGAAATGTCTGAGTCCGAACAACTGCAATGATACCCTCAATGTCCACCAAAGGCTGCAAATAAAATAGTAATGTTGTATGGAATTAGTACACACTTGTACTAAGTATGGGTACATGCAACAACACATAAGGGTAATGCATGAACAAGAATGGCTATTCCTAATCAACATTCCTTCTTAGCAGGTCAAGTTTCTTGACTTTTACTATTGCATAATAGGAAGGTCATACCATGTATATGTAACACATCATACACACATAGGTTAACATAATATACATTTCATGTTTCATATAGTGTACATTTCAAATCCATGAGACTTTGGAATCATGTACGTAGCATTAAGACATCTTATGTGAAGGCCCAACATATGAGATCTCAACCCGAGGGTCTCCTTTAGCTGACATAGAGCTTTCTTCATTCGTTCATTTGTACTTCACATTATTTATTTAATTCAATCATAAGCTGATGTGAACACCATATATACCTAGGATGAAGTTTTAGATTCTCATTGGGATCATGAAGTGCAATGACCAAGAATGACCTAATGTCATTACTTGAATCTGGTTTCACGTCTTGATTGTCTTGTACAAACACCTTCGTTATTGTTTATTTCATTATATTTAACACATTGAGGAACTTCAACCTTAACCTACATAGATCATGTGAGCATCATGAAATCTTGTGTCTCCCCCACATCGAAAAGAGGTGGAGTCACTGGCCAAAGTGAAACCAAAAACTTTCTAGATTTAGGGTTTCAAACCGATCTAGTTTCCTATGTTGGAAACATACCACGAGGAGATTTAGGGATATCCATACCCACCTTGGTCAGAGTCTCATATCATGTGATTTATGTGAACCTCCGCCCTTCTCGAAAGAAGGCATCACAACTCATAGCTCGCTTATCGCTGCTTAGTTTAATGTTCTTCTTTACATTCAATTCATACATCATTGAAGCTTTCTTCTTAGAATGAGGTAGTCATAGCTCATTAGATGATTTCTCATCTCTTGTTTACATATTACCTGTCAATTGTACTTACACCTACATATAGAATGTGATTAAGACCCGTCTCTTTATATTCAACACTCTCTTAGGTGAGTACTTTTAAAGACCTTTACTTATGCTTGGTTGAGACATGTTTCACCATTCATCTTAGCCTCTTATAATGTTGTCACCATTTTCATTAGCATCATAGTTTAACATAACTGCTCACCACATTACGTGAATGTTCATTTATTAATCTTACCATTAACTCACGGTCTTGCCCATTTCGAGTTAATCATAATTGAATATGTGTTTTCGTGACAATATGAGTATATGTTGTATACAGCTTATGAATTTTACACATTCAGCCAAGGGAACCAAGTTCAATCCCTAGTGGCTGCATTCCATTTCATTTTAATATGTCTCACAACTTCAATCTAGGGACCCATGTTCTAGTCCCTTGGGCAACACTTGATTTTTCTTTTTAATTATTTAGAGTGCTAGGTGACTTCACTTATTTCGGCCAAGAGCATCAGGGATTGAATACAAGAGGCCTCAATTTTATTATTTTTTTTGTGTGAAATTTATGTATCTCACACCCTTGGCCAAGGAGCCGAGTTCGAATTCCCCCTTCCTCACTATTTTCTTTTTCTTTTATTTTAAGGCTTTTTTCCACCTGCCCAAGTTCGAATCCCCTTTCTCAACCTATTTTCATTTCTTTTATTTTAAGTCTTAATCTCTTACTGTTAGGATCTTAAGTTTCTGAGATTCACTCTAAAAGGCATCAACTGCTCCTCTTCATATATATTTGTGACTAGTCGAAACTATGTTCATTTAACATAAAGTTTTAATGCACTTTCTTACATTTATTCTAGACATCTAACTTATTGTTTTACATATACGTTTTACCAATTCATAAGTCCTTGACATTCACTTTCTTATCCATGAACATCACGAATTTTTTTGAATGTTAAACACACAATATTGCATAACACATGATTCACCATTTTCTTCAAGTTAACAGTAACAATACAATTACTGAGAACAACATGTTTTGTGCACATATTTTATTCTACATTTTGACGTACCTAACATATCATAAACATCCCGTAACAATACATTGCACACAACCACAATCATTTCAAAAATAATCTACTAGAAGTCATACCAACGCATGCATCAATTGGTTCATAGGATCTAATGACAAGGGAATGCATCGGGGGACAATCTTAGTTTTTGATTGGTTTTAAACTGAACCTTAAGAGACTCTTGGGAAAAGTACCAAGATTGAATAAAACCCATACCTTTTCAGCCTTTTAAACCAGCCACAACCACACATTTCCTCCCATACACAAACCTTTCTTTCCAGCTTGGATTCTTGTTCCCAAGTGAAGGTCTTTACTTAAAACACTAAGGCGTACAAATTCTTCCGTTTGTTTGTAATTGATGAAGCCAAGAATAGTTTTAGAACAGTGATTATACATTTATTTTCATTTTTTGAGTTGTGAGGTAAAGCTAAATTTTTTATGATTAATAGAAAGAATTAAGAGTGGGCATGAAGCCACTCCTAGTGGGAGTCATGCGCCCCTTTTCTTGGAATTGTTGTTGAATTATTCAACACAATTTAAATTGTAAAATCAGATTATAAAATATATATGAAGATATTGGGATAGCTAAAATCTATTGAACAACTTTAGAATGATAAAAAAGTGGAATTCCTAAATATACTCAACTTTCTATTCACAAATGTTTACATTTATGAACATGACTCTACTCGACGCGACTTGTTAGGCTTCCTAAGAACTTTTTCTAAAAACTTATCTTCTTAATACAATGTTTATCAATATCCAAAGTACCCCTTAGGTGTTACATGGCATATAAGACCCCTGAGATGCCCTACACTATTCGCCTAGTGTAAATCATACAAGATAAATAGAAAACAAAATTTAAATAACTTTCGTATCATAAAAGGCTTTTACATAAGAGAAAGTATACATAGTAATGAAAACATATCTACTATAGTATAGAGTGGTCGAGATTTAACCCATAAACCACATATAATATCTGAAAAGTAGAAATACATAAGGCAGGTAAATATGTCTTATCCGCAGGACCTAAGGACTAACTAACTCATTGAATCCGGTAGAATAATCAACTAGCCAAAAGTGTAATAGATAGGCGTGTAAAACAATACATTAATTATACAATGTAGAGCATGTATGAATTAGTACATGAAGTAAACTAAGTATGGGTCAATATGCATAAAAATAGTCATAATAATATGTATCATTTAAACATGTAATGAAAGCACAACATTTGAATTTTTAAAATCTTAAATAAGAAGCATAATATAAAACATAAGATATGACAATGCATTTAAAATAAGTGATATATTGAATATTTGAAGTAACATATTCATTTTGTGGGATAGCTAGCTTTAACTGACAATAAAACCATAAGAGTTGTATCATGAAGTCTGAGTAATTTCTTATTCCGATCGATGGGGTACACACCATATTTTGCTAAAGTGGATTCACTAGTTTGGTAATTTAGGAAATCCTATGGGGGCACATAGTTCCGGACTACATGTTGCTACAAGAGACTACCCTATTTGAATGTCAAATCCGTCTTGGTGCTAACTAGAAATCCCAACGGAATAGATCAAAATAAATTATCATCATAACCTAGGAAATACAATGATCAGTACAAACCCACATTTTAAAAATCGAAACATAGAATAACTCATTTGAAACAAATACAAGCATATGTGAGAAAATCTTTCAGAAATGTGAATTCATATTTGAAAAATACCTTTCACAATCATTATCGCATTAATATGTGTTTTTTTTCATGAGTGACATTGATACTTACATATAAAAGCACCCGGTCATCATAAACATCATTTTCATATGACATGCCTAACTTTTTAATTCATAGTTCATATGTTCATGCGTTTTTTACAAGTTCAAAGTAAAAAATATTGTGGATCATGCATGGCTTCATATGATTGCAACTTAATATAATGTATTTACGTTAAATTATGCATTAGAATATTAAAAACAACAATTGACTCATAATTTAATAGAACTCATGGAGAATTAAGAAGAACCCTAATTTGATCAATTGAAATCAAATTGAAAACCTTAGGGACCCCATGGAGGAATGAAATTAACTGGTGAATACCCACATACCTTGATAGGTAAAACCCAAGAAAAATGGTAAATTGAATACCTTAGAGTGTAATCCTAGCTTCTTCTTCTTCCTTAGCATGAGAGAATATGGTAGAATGGATTTTGTTGGGTTATGGCGAATTAGGAGAATGAGCTTAAAATGGGTAGATTTAGGACATTAAAGTCTTGATATAGAACTCACAAATAGGTTTTACGTACTTTAGGTATAAAACAGATAGAAAAAGACTTAAATAACATTAAAAAGTAACTATCAGAAAAGGGCAACGGGTTTGACCTACCATTCGTAAAACTCTCTACAATTTGTATTGGTCAACAGTAGACCAAGTACTGGACCTTGAAATTTCCCAAAATTTCTCAAGACCCTTCTATTGTCCATAGATCAAAATCATAGAACTCAACTTTGACCCCAAAATTTCACGAAATTGGATTGCTTCTACGGATCCCATCTACAAACTCTAGATCATTCTATCGGCCGTCTTGTCAGTCGTAAGATGATATGGTTAAACTTGATTTTGTAAAATTATTTTTCATCTTTCTACGAGACTAGTCTACAATTGGTAGAACATTCTATGAAGCATAAACTTTTCTCGCTAACCGAACCCAATGACTTAAAATATTTAATTTTTTTAAAATTCGAGGTGTTACATCTTCTCTCTAATATATCATTTAAACATCTTTTCATTATATTTGTTCAATATTTTCAAATGTGATGACGTTTTCATCTTTCTTAGTTCCTATTCCAAAGAACAATTTTTGAATTAATAGAGAACATTTTCTTATATATAAATCAATATTAACTCTTACAATTCGAATTAAGCCGATATTTTTTCTTTTATCCATAGATATTATTTAAAAGGGAACCAAAAAAGAAACTGAATAAAAAAAGTGAAAAATAACGATAAAACAAGAATTACAAAAATGATTTTTAATCAAAGAGAATTGACATACTCGACTAAAAAAGGTCAAATGAGATTTGCAAATTCAGTTTATCTACTATGTGACTCGAAATAAGGGACCTTAATTAAGGAAAGAGGAACTAATTATTCGCTAATGTTCTACTTAATTTTTGTGACCCTGGGTCTTCATCATCTTCCTCACAAAACAAAAGGTCATGGATGAAGTAGTTTTAACTGAAGAAGTATCGTGCCTACTAAAAAAAGAAGGGTATATTCACTTAAACTATAATTGTGAGTATTTATATATATTTTTCCAATTATTAATGTATAACATATAATTTATCATCTCCTATTGAACAAAATAAATGATAAAATGCTATTCAAATTTTATGGACTTCGTCCGACTTTTAGTAATACTAGTTATTTGACACGTGTATTACACTTGTATCCCAAGTTAGATGGTAAAATTTTTACATAATGTACCTCAAAGATTATCAAAAAATCAAGATAAATTAATAAAGTGAAATTTTCGAGACTTGACATCTGATCTCAAAATAAGCACATACGATTTATGATAAAGTGAAACCATTACCACCATCGCAACACACTTGATCATATGTGTACAACACAATATAAAAATCAATTAAATGAATGTTGAGAGCAGAAATATGTATTAAACGTAATAATTTTTCTAAATAATAGACCATAGTTCGTATAAATTTGAATAAGAAAAAAAGAAAATCAAGTATAGAAAGTGTAATGTTAAAAAATGTAGGGACATAAACATACATGACAAATATTTTTTAATCTCAACTAAAGCTTTTCTTTTTATTTATTTTAATAAGTAAGAAATGATCTTCAAATTCTATATCATTATGTATATTTTTCATCTATTATTGCTGCTATGTAAAACTTGATAAGAACACAAACAACAAAATATATTCACTATGACAAATTAGTAGTACAAATATTTTAGAAAGTTAGTGATTAGAAACATAATAGTTGATCGAAGGAATAGCTATCCCAATCAAAATTTTATCTAATTTTTTATGAAAGCTCAATGAGTTGAAGCTTGAGAGCACCAAACAAGACCATTTGAAAAAAGTAGTATCAGTTCATGTTCTTCTCTTTTCCAAAATCATATATATACACGTCTTATGTCCTTCATTTATATGTAGAATTTTAATGACCTGAGTTTTCAGTTACACTATCAAAGTATATATATATATATATATATATATATATATATATGCCTTATGCACTCCATTTATATGTATAATTTAAATGAACTGAGTTTTAAGTTACACTATCCAAGTATACTATGAATATCAGTTACACTACTTAAGGAATTCCAAAAAAGAAATTTAATGTTACACATCGTAGTTTAGTAGGTCAACTATACCTTGATGTGAGTGTTAGAGTCTTACAATTCAATTTCTATACTTTGAACGAAGGGTTCGTGGTTGGAATGTCAAGGTACGACTCCCCAAGGAACAACCAGGTTTTCTTATGGAGCACCCTAAAACAACCCCAAAAAAGTATCAAAGTGGGGGACCTACCATCAATAAAGGGACCCACTCCCCAAGGGTGAGCGGTTGTGGGTCAAGGCACCCAAAACAGGACACAGGACCTCTTCCATGGATGACCAGCACGGGATGTGGGTGGACCCACGGCCCGTGGACTTCGTCCCGTAGGTTGAAGCAGTCTTGGCCTTATGTTTGTTTAAGCTTTAGTTAATGGAGCTTTCTAGAATTAATTAGTTATTAAGTGGAGTCGTTTTAACGTAGATTATACCTACTATATAGAATTTATACCCTTAATTAAGTTATTCCAAATAATCATTGCAACTCACCCAAAAGAAACAAATTCCCACTACGAAATTCTCTCTTTAGAAGAAGGGAAAGGAGAAGGAAAAAGAGAAGAAGAAGAAGAAGGAGAAAGTCTTCTCTTTCAATATTCTTAGGCTTTACAATAAATATATATTATCTTATTCATCAATGCATTCTTCCATAATTGAACTCTCTAGAATTCCTCCATTTATGAAGATGAATCCCCAATTCTAGTTACGGTTCTTTCATACAATGTGGGTTTAGCTGTGTATGAATCCAATTGCTTGGATATTGATTGTTTCCTATTATATTAGTAGTAAATAATGATATTATGATGATATTACAAGTTTTATAGGGGTAACCCTAGTCTTATATATGAAATTGAAGAATGTGGGGTTATGCCTTGTGAAGTAAAATTGATGATTCATGTGTGATCTTCTAGAATTAATTATATGCATTGTAATTTCTCAATATAAGAAGTATGTCAATAATTAATGATATGCTTTGTAATTGCCCAATAAAATAAGTATGTCAACACTAATTGAATTAGATTTAAGATTATACGATGGATCATGATTAGTAATGATTGTTATTGAGCCTTGATGATTAGTTATGACTAGAATTCCTAAATACGAATCTTGTGACTAGAATGTCTTGTGATCTAGATATGTATGATGATTGTAAGAGGTAAAACATTGAGATAAAGATTGAAGTCATTAATGTAGATCACTAAGGATGTTAAAGTAAATATAATATGATGAATTATGTATGTTAATGCTTTTAAAGTAAAGTATATATGAGAATAGAAGGCCAATGGATAGAATTTGGGCAGAAGGCCTTTACCTACCTAGTGAATGCTTGAATGCATGAAGTGATAGAATCACCGGCATATGGATTGATTTTCAAGGAAATACTTCCATGATACATGAATGTTAAGTAAGACTTCAAAATAAGCGAAGGAGTGTATTCTTGACCCCAAGTGGATATTGACAATGATATGGAAGTTCACACAAGGTAGGGTCCGTGCTCCAAGTTGAAAGGATAACCACACCTAGTTGATGACCGAAATATTTAAGGTAAAGGGGGAACTCTCACATAGAATAGTCTGTGTTTTCCCAAATTAGATCTCATGAGAAGGAAGCCTTAACCTGGTAGATTTTGGGTTACGAGTAGCAATCTCCTTATCCGTGGAACTAAGAAGTTTTCAATGAAATATATCCTATAGTTCAAATTACAAACTAAGTGTAATGACCCAAGGGTACCCCCCAGTCATTACCGGCCTATTCGACCTTGAGGAGGTCTTATAGTAGCCCTTAGCATACGTCATAACATGTATTATAGAATAAAAAAGTGGAAAATTTAAAACTTTTACTTTGGTAGTTCACTTCACTTCATAAAAGGAAACTATCATCCAACTTTGTTACTATTTACCATCTAGACATAGAGGAATAGAAACTTGGGACTTAGCCCATACAACAATGACAACTTCTCAAATTAGTAAAGTACAATATTATCTTTAAAATATTACAATAAATAGTAAGATAGAATATGGGATTTTTGTCCTGGTACTTGAGGACTCAAAAACTTAGAGAAGCAAGTCAAACTGTCTTGAGAAGTGAACTTGAAATCCTCAACGGTTTGAACCTACATTGTGTAGGAAAAAGGGATATGGGTTAGTACATTACACGTACTAAGTATGACTTCTATGCATAAAAATCATCAATGCATGTAAAAAAGGACATTTTAGTCAAAACGTGCTTTCTATTAATTTATCTCAACATGCACATATAATAAGAATTATAAGCCAACCAAACATAATATCAACCCAACATGTAGGCAACCCAAGCAATCCTTGTTCAATGAAAAGAAAAGAGTCTCATAACCCCATCCAAAGCTAAGTATCACATTAAGCAACCCACTAAATGCAACATTCATAATCTCATATTTAATCGTAACATGTTTTATTCATAAAGATCTTATGTAGCTTAAAAACACAGGCCATAATCAAATCATATTGGACACTACTAGAACCATCTCTTAGGATCCCATAAGTGGAATGTATTAGAGAAGACCCATACCCTCTCTCATACTATGTAGAAACCCTTACGAAAGGTCTACAGAGAGTTGATACACTTCTTTGTCCATTTAATTTTACCATTAATGAAGAAGTTGTAATAAACTACAATAGACCATGTGAAATACATGAAATCTGGTGATCTACTGCCACACAAAAAAGAGAGGGTTAACACTTGCCTAAGATGTAACCTTTCGTACATAGCTACCTAGGTTGATCCACAAAGCTAGAAACCTATGTGGGCACATAGTTAAGGGTAAATTAGACTTTTGCTAGAAACCCTAACTTACTAAACATAAGGGTTTTGATCTCGTTATACAAAACATATCTTGGGAAATCCGGACATGCTGATCATGAGGAGACTCATGTGGGGAGCCGGATTCGCTAAACATGAGACTCCCATCTCATTTAGATGCCCTTTCGCTGCTAAGTATCTATTACCTTTTAGTAACCATCATTAGTCACCATATAAGTTCACACTAGACTTTTTATAGAACCATATGTAACAACCTCATCATAATAACTCTTAGGAAATCATAAGGGAAAACTATCTTTTCACTTTTGAAACCCCTAGTAAGTGAGTAGTTGTTTCACTGTAACACTTCATTATAATCATGTGAATTACTTTTCAATCATATAATAATCATACCTAAACATACTTATATACTTCTTAAATAATTCAAGTATATAGGGTTAAGCATGATAGATACTTATCATCAACACCAAAACAACACATTAGACATAGGATAATTACTATCTAAGTAATTCATTTTTCAAAATAGAGTTCAAGACAAAACAAACCTTTATACCTTTTTACCCCTTCATGAGAATTTATACTTCAATTACCCAAGAATACATAATCAACACATACACATGGTAAATTCATGAATCAATACAAAACTAACTTCTACACAATTTATATACTTATCATCCTCTACAATAACCATAGAAATTTCAATGTTTTTTTAGTTTCGGGAAGAACAAGGGTCCAACAGGAAATGTCAAGTGATTACCAACAATAATAATTGAAAAGTTAAAAAAAATGGATCATAATTCATCACAATGGATCCATAAATTTCCTTTTTCGAAGAGGACCCATGTATATATAGAGAGAAACCCTTGTTTTGGGGGAGTTTTAAAATACACTTTGGAGGGGTCTCTTGGGGAAAAAAGTCGCAAGAGTGAAATATACCAACCTTAAATAGGATTAGCCACAAATTTTAGTTGGATTACTTGGTGAATTTTTCTTCTTTTTGAAGATCCAAAGTTTCTTAAATGGAAGTTTGAGTTGGGAAGAGAGAAACTAGAGCGAAGTGAGAGTCTTAGGGGTTTTGGGATTTTGAAGTGTGAATACTTGTTTAATGAATTAAAATCCCTTAATATACCTAAAAAAACAAATTTAGACCGAATCTACACTTAATTGGCCAAGGGTAGAATTTACTGCACAACCCTTAGCTCGGCCGTGTAGTGCATTAGTTCACAGGCACCCATCGACGTCCTCAATTGCAGATCCATCTTTCCATGTATGAACACCAAATTACAGAACGTATGTTCATCGACGGACTGTCCTTTACACCTGTCGATTCCCAAACTGTTTTTACAGCTTTTTGGTCAAATGTTTGGGTCCTCCTAGAGGGCCGTTAAAGTGTCCTCAGGGAGTCATACCCATATTTTTTGACCTAAAAATTCTCTAACGTGTACCCTAAGAATTTATACAAAGTTTGACCTTAATACAACCCTTAAAAACCCCCCTCCAAGTGATAAAGACACACTAGATCTCTTTCACTATCTTCCAGACGTCATGGACGTTCCTTGAAGTTTAACCTTTCATACTTCCTAACGTTCCTTGAAGTATAACCTTTCATACTTCCTAACTAAGTTAATTACCTTTGTTTTATGTGTAAAATCATCATTATTCATCATGTGGAGATCTAGTCTAGGTCAGAGAATTTCTGGGGTGTTACAATATCCCCCTTTAGGAACATTCATTCTGAATGAAACCTTAAATCGTCTATAGGTAAAGAAGAGAGATACTCAAGACTAGCAGCCCAACAAGAAGCAATATCATAATCAGTCAAAGCTCATAGGGAGAATTCTCAAATCCTTTCAACCAATAATAATATCCCTACAACATAGGAACTTATTTCACAATTCATCACATAAGATCTCACCATTTCATATCACATAAGGAGGAACTACCTTCTCCATTTCAATATGAGCTCAATATGAACATTTAAAGAGTTGAGATGATAAATTCTTATTAAAATAAATCAAACATTATCAATACTATTCTCAAGAAGACAATGTAGCACACTTTATATTTAAGTGCAAGCTAACCATAATATACATATTTGATGAAAGCTCAAGTCAAGCATGATTTCTACAGGCATATACACATACTAGAAAAACAGGATAATCTCAACATTATTTATAATCACCATTAAGAGAAACTACTAACCTTAACCTTGAAAAGAAATAAGAAGAAAGAGATGAGGATAGCAGGACTTCATGTCATCCTCGGCCTCATGTCAGCCTCAGCCTCCCATGATGCACCCTCAACTAGATGGTTCTTATATAGAACTTTTACAAAGACAACCTCTTTATTTCTAAAGTTTTTAACTTGAAGATCCAAGATATCAACTGGAACCTCTTCATAAGAAAGGTTCTCATTTACCCCTAAACCTTCTATAGGGAGAATAGACAACGGATCCACTATACATTTCTTGAGCATAGACACATGGAATACTTGATGAACCGAGACCAATTCACTTGGCAATTTTAATTCGTATTCCACTTTTCCGACTTGCTTCAAAATTCTATAAGGGCCCAAATACCGGGGACTAAGTTTCACCGTTTTGAAAAAACTCGTCACCCCTTTCATGGGTGAAATTTTCAAGTAGACCCAATCTCCTAGTTTAAATTGAAGGTCCTTTTTTCTATTGTCGGCATAAGACTTGTGCCAACTATAAGCAGTCTTCAACCTATCCCTTATAAGTCAACTTTCTCTGTGAACTCAAAAATTACCTCAGGATGAATAAAAGAAACTCACCCACTTCAAACCATCCAAGCGAAGCCGGGCACCTCTTACTGTAGAGTACTTTGAATAGTTCCATGGAAATACTCGAATGGTAGCTATTGTTGCAGTAAATTGTAGAAAAGGTTGGTGGTCATCCCAACTACATTAAAATGACACAAGCTCTCAATATGTCTTATAGGGTTTGATGGTGCACTCTACTTGACACTTTATTTGAGGCTGGAAAGCAGTACAATGTTTCACTTGAGTACCAAGCCCACTTTGTAAAGAACTCCAAAAGTAGGAAGTAAATTGGGAACCTTTACCCGAAATGATCGTTAAAGGGGCCCCATGCAACTTTATGATCTCCTTAATGTAAAATCTAGCATACTCCACCAAAGAAGAGACTTTAACGGGAACGAAGTGGGCTGATTTACTCAATCTATCCACTATAACCCAAATGGAGTAATGTTGACTACGTGTACGAGGCAACCCTATTACAAAGTCCATGTTGAAATATTCCCACTTCCAAGTAGGGACCTCAATATCTTGAGTTAGAACTCCATGTTCTTGATGCTCAACTTTGACTTGTTGGCAATTTCACCACCTAGCCACCAAGTTTTCTATTTCCCTTTTAATCCCGTTCCACCAATAAATCTCGCGCAAGTCACGATATATTTTTATGACACCCAGGTGAATTGAATATCGAAAACCATGAGACTCTTTAATTATTTGCTCCCTTAATCCATCCATGTCCGGCCCACACAATATACCTTGGTACTTAAGTACTCCATCCTACCCTTGGAAGAAAGACTCCGATTCCTTACACTCTTTCAATAGAGGAGCATGATGTTGCTTAGACTTCACCTTAACCACTAAGGTTGATTCGGAGTTATGACGAACCATGAAACCACCCTTAGAGAATTCATCTTGTCAGACACCCTACTAGGCCAACCTATGTACCTCTTTTACTAATTCTTTGTTGTCACCACCCACATAAGTCACACTAGCCACACAAACTTGACTTAAAACATCCACAACAACATTTGCTTTTCTAGAGTGGCATAAGACACTCATATCATTATCTTTTAAAAGTTCTAACCACCTCTTTTGTCATAGGTTTAAGTCTTTTTGAGTGAACACATATTGGAGACTCTTGTCATAATTGAACATATCAACATGTACCCCATAAAGATAGTGTCTCCAACTCTTCAAGGCAAACACTATGTGTGCTAGTTCAACGTCTTGAGTTGGGTAGTTCATCTCATGCACCTTGTTCTACCTAGAGACATATGTTATCACCTTGCCATGTTGCATGAGGACACAACCCAAACCTACTCAAAAAGCGTCACAATAAACAACAAATTATTCGGTACCCTTCGATAATTTCAACACGGGAGCATAGGTGAGTTTATTTAAAATAATTGGAAACTCCTTTCACATAATTCTGACCATTTAAAGATGTAATTCTTATGGGTCAAGGTTGTTAATCGAGATGCTATAGATTATAATCTCTCAAAAAACCTCCTAAAGTACCTGGACAAACTCAAAAAGCTTTATATGTCAATAGGACTCAAACGTCAATCTGTCTTCCTCATATCGACCTCTAAAACTAACCCACCTAAACCAAAATTCACAATTGCTAAATTTAGCAAAAGTTGTTTATTCCTGAGAACTTGCAAAACTATTCTCAAATGGTTCATATGATCATTGTCCCTCCTAGAGTATATCAAGATGTCGTCAATGAAGACAATCACAAATAATTCAAGATAACTTCTAACAACTCGAGTCCATGAAACCTGTTGTGGCATTTGTTAGACCCAAAGACATGACTAGGATTTCAAAATGGCCATATATTGTTCAAAATGCCATCTTTATAATATCAACACCTCTTACTCTATGTTGGCGATAACCCGACCTCAAGTTAATCTATCAAAAGTAACTCGCTCATTTGAGTAGGTCAAACAAATGAGCGATCCTAGGGAGTCGAAACTTTTTCATTATAGTGACCTCATTCATTTGGCAGTAGTCAATAAACATTCTTAAATACCTATCTTTATTCATCACAAACAGTACCGTTCACCCCATGTCAATTTCCTTAGTTGAAAAAAAATCATTATCTAGCAAATCTTTGAAGTGAGCCTTTAATTCCATCAACTCTGTCGAGGCCAGATAAGGAGATATTGAAATGGGTTATGTATCCAACGATAAATCTATGTTGAAGTCAAATTCCCGTTTGGCAGAAATTCTAGGAAAGTTATCGGATGAGACTTTTGGAAATTCCGTCACTACGGGAACCAACTCTAAAGAAGGGATCTAAGACTCAATATCCTTAATGCTCATAATTTAATAAAGACAAACCTTCGCAATAAACTTAGAAGCTTTAAGGCATGAAATTATCTTACCCCTAGGCTTTGAGTTTCCTCCTTTCCATTCAAAAATGGGTTCATTAGGAAATTGATATTAACTACCGCTGTTCAACAATCAACTGAGGCAAAACAAGCATGTAACCAATTCATCCTCAATCTAACATCAAAATCCAACATATCAATTCCTACTAAATTAACTAATGTAACTATATTGGGCAAGGAAATAGAACAACCCTTAAAGACTCTTTAAGACACTAGAGAATCACATACCGAGGTAGAAATCGGAAAGGGTTCATACAAGACATCGGCAAGAATGTAAAATTTCATAGCCACTAAAGGATTCAAAAAAGAAAAAGTGGCACCGGGATCCAAAAATGCATATACATTAATTGAAAATACTTTCAACATACCGGTAACAATATCGAGAGAGCTCTCTTGATCACCTTAGGATAGGAGAGCATAAAAGTTATTTCTCTTAGGAGCATCGGGATTTGGAGCACTTGCTTGTGCTTGTGAATTTTCCCTTCCTTGAGACTTCATAATAGGGCATTCCCTATTAATGTTGCCATTCTTACAACAACCATAACAATTAGTCATTCAACTAAGCCCTTTGGCACGATCGGGGAGAACCCCATAGACGTAACATGGCATAATTGACCTCTCGTAGGTCTTATACAATTCCATACTAATATTCGTTGCATTGTCATATGTAAATTTAGCAGAAAAGATAAAACTTTTCATAGCACATCATATGCTAGAAACATCACTTCATATAAATATAAAATATAAGTCATAATACATGGTTACACTTTTAAGTCTCTTTTGCCATCTTATACTCAAAATTATAGAATAAAATAGAATAGGGACACAATTCTTATGATGATAACATAATATCTAAGTTATTACATAGACTTTGAACAAAACATCATATAGGAAATCCTTGAACCATAAGGATCCTGTTCCTTAAACTTGGGGAAACAATCCAAGCCCTTCACTTTAAGCGACATCCTCTAGTCAAAACCAGCTACACTTTGTGTAAATATATGAAGAATAATGGTGTTAGTAAAAGAATTCACCGACTATGACAACCATGCCAAAACATGCATTTAAAAAGCAAACTATACTTTGAAATCATGCAACATGACTTTTGAAAGAATCATCATAACATTGGCACAATTATACAGAACATTTAACAAACTTAATATAGGCATAGACAATATTCACAACATTATCTTCTCTTTTATGTTAATTCATTTACCTCAAAGAACCACTTTAGTAATACTTGATGCAATGCATGAATAGTGACCCACTCCACTATCCACACTCAAGCATCACCTTAAGGCCACCAAGGTTGTCACACCAAATTCTGGAATCCAAATACATTCGGTGTCATTAACATCTTAGAAGCCCAAGAAAAACCTCTTCTTAGCTTTAATCATAATCATATAGTTAAATTTGCGGAAAATTTAAAACATTTAAAACATAGTGAAGTATACATAGACTTCATAGGATAATTCCATAGAATAATATTCTAATGAGCTGAAAATCTAAACAACCATCTACAATTTATGAAAAAATTCAAATAGAAAGATCAATATACATAATGTAATAGTTTGCTAAAATGACCTTAATACAAATCTTCAAATAAAACATCTAGAAAGAAATGCAAGGGAAAACATCCACTAGTTATGTCTAAGGTGCTAGGCTAAAAAGATAAATGGATCATCCTCGATCTCAAGAGGACCTACCAAAGTCTAGATATCGCCAATCCAAACACCTTCGATGAGTCTTCAACCTTCTCTCTAACCTGCACCTATAAAGATAATAATAGTATAGGGTTGGTACACACTTATACTATGTATGGGTGTATGCACGCATACAAAAAAGAACTATGTAGGATCAAGGAAAGCTCTTCCTATAACAACATGCCATTTTGGGAAAATGACATCATAAACTTTCCTAATTCGTCATTTATGACTTACGGTATAAATATGACATATTTTAATGCATTCAAAGAACACAACTCATTTTCTATATGTACATAAGACCTTAGAATCATGAACATAATTTTACAACAACTCGAGCAAAAACTTTGAATTTTGATCCAGCCTTACCCAAGTGATCCCTTTTCACACTTAGTTTATTTTTCAAATTTTTTTCTTGTTGTGTAATTCAATGATATCCTTTTATCCTATAATTTACTTACAAGTGAAATGATTCTTTATAGTCATATACCTACAATGAATCGAGTAACTAATCTGAAGGACTAAGGAAATGATGTAAATACAATTTGACATGAAATCTTATTGGCTATGCCCATTATTTGGATATGATCATGTGCATACAATAATAAGTCATTATAAGCCAATCTTATTTGGATTTAATCATTTTCATAATACAAGAAGTCATTATTGGCTATGCCCATTATTTGCTGAAAACTTCATTCTTATGAAACACTGATGGTTGATATTCTTAAGTTCTTGCTTCCTTAGCTCATTGTGAATTTACATTCCTTCTTCTTTCTTTCTTACTTTCTTAAAAAAAACTTTAACATTAAGATGAAGCGAGCGAACAAGAAATCAATGTCCGCCCCATGTCAAGAAAGGGTGATTCATCACTCTAAGTAAATCAAGATCATGTGAGCTAACATGAAGTCCAGTTTCTTACCCACACTGAAAAGGGGTGGTTCACAAACTAAAGTGGAACCAAGTCCAGTGTTTTACCAACACCAAAAGAGGTTGTTCACCATTAAAGTGAACAAAATACTTTCTTTGAGCATTTTAACCGACATAGATCATTTGATCTAAGCTTGAAATCCAATGTATACGCCACACCAAAAAGTAGTGGTTTAACTGGACAAAGTTGAACAACATTATACATAGCTCTCTTGGTTGGAATCCACTTGCTAGTTCTTATGGTGGAAACATAGTTTGAATATTAGGTGATATACATAGACTACTTATTCTCCTTGGTGGTAGCCTAATCTAATGAGTCTTACATGTGCTGGCACAACTCATTTATAGTCTCTCAGTTCTTCGTCAACTTCTTTTTCTTTACATCTTTTAGAGTTGACTCAAACATTATGGAAGCTTGCTTCTAGTTATGAGGTTTACATAACTGTTTGGATAACGGTCATCCCTTTCTTAACTTTTTGAAATGTGAACTTAACCTTACATTATGATCTTGGTGTGAATGAGACTTTTCTCACGATTATTAATAACATCTTATGTGAGTATCTTTAACATAGTTATCTTAGGTGTAAGTGAGACTTGTTTCACTTCCTTTAACACCCCATTCATGTAAATTTCATAATTAAAAGACTTTTAATTATGTTATTACTCACCTTAACTCTTTTCATGTCTTTTTATATTTTTATACCATTCATTATAAATGTTTAGAAATTTGTCCCATCTAGTTACTATGTTTATAGTTCATTTGTAAAGAGTATGTTGGGACTTGTTCAAGTGATTGGCATACCCTTATTTATGAATTCAAAGTTACATTGGTCATGCTTAATTTGGTTTACATTAGTCATTAGCAATTTTTCCATCATATCTTTGAAACAACATTGTAAGCCAATTTCATTCAACTTTTTGGACAACGTATTGTTAGCCAATTTTATTGGCATAAACCGAACTTTACTTAAAGCATTTTCATTTTATTATCACCAACCAAATAATATTAGATTCATGAAGTTACTGTAGTGATCTCATCAACATAAACAACTCGACACTTTAGCATTTAACAGTAACTTAACTTCATAGTCGACTTTTAATCAAACTTCAGATTCTCGATAAAAAAAGCATTACATCATTCTTTACTTCGTATAACTGATAACCTAATAATATGAATCAAGTATATAAGCCTCATTTGTCATTAAACAATCACGAAACTACACTTAATGATCAGTTTTCACCACATACCAACAACATTTCAAGTTTTTATCTATAAACTTATAGAATCGAAAACAAGAATATCTAGGGAGGTGGACTTTCAACAATATCATTGGGGAACAACCCTAGCTTCGATATTTAGGAATGCAAAAAGTTTGAAATTTATCTTGGAGAATGAATTCCAGGAGATAAAACCCATACCTTATGTAGAATTAAATCAACTAAGATTATTTTGCACGAAAACCTTGAAGAATACCTTGAAATCGCTTGAGAGAACTTTTCTCTTTTTTTTCACGTTTTGCTCACTATTTTGAGTCATGAATTTTCTAGTGTTTGAATGTGATTCTAAGTCTTAGGAACTTATATTTACTATTTCAACTTAGGCTAATTATGTTAATTAAATAAATTAATTAGTTAATTACTAAAACGCCCCTCCTAGATTGACTAACATTAGGAAAACAGTTAACTTAGTCGAATATGAAATTATTCTCCTAAGAGTTTCGGCCATAATAAAAATTATTAATTAATTAATTCATTTACTAATTTAATTAATTAAGTTACCTATGGTAATAACTAAAGTACCCCTAAGGCATTAGGACCATAACTAACCCTGTTAAACAATCCTAAGTTAGGTACTATGTTGTCTCTTGAACTAGTTACTAGGTAAGTGTCATCCAATTATGTCTTAGGTTTTGGGTTCACTAGATAAGTTTTTTTTTTGTCATAGGTAATTTAGTTAGTGATAGAATTGGTTAGAGAGTTATATCCTACATGGGTGGACCCTTGGGCACGCCTGCCCCCTAACTACCCTAAACCAATTCGGTTAGGGTGGCCCACCTTTTGGCCGGTTTTTCACATGTGCTTGCACATTTATTGCTTGTACTTTGCTAACTTTATACTTTTTATGGTTCATTTGGAACCTTTGCTTATTGTACCAAGGATCCTCACGATATCCTTGGGCACTGGTTAATCTACATGCCCATTTCAATTGGTTATGTGCTATGGTGCCTAGGATTGACACACGGATGCCTCGTAATTAATGTGCAAATGCTAGAAATAATATGTTTTTAGCTTAGGGTCTTCATTGCAGGAACATTCCTTGGACAAGCTTTTTAATACATAAAAAATTGGCTAACACCCTTTAAGCCAATATTTTATAATCTAAATATAGGCATTTGGATGCCTATGTACCCCAATACATATTCTTAAAACTTAATAGGCTCTTCACTAGACAAGTACATTTTCTGGAATGTTACATTATCCCCCCTTAGGAACATTCATCCGTGAATGATGCAATATATTATTTTCAGTTAAAGAGAGTAATTTCGAAAACACATTAACATACTTGAAGCTTTTCCCTTTGTGAATTTCTTATTCACACTTACTCTTGATGATGTATATTATTCAAGCTTATCTGAAGATTCATATTTAAGATTCAGGAACTTCCTTCTAATCACATTTAACTTAATGCACTTCACAACTCATGTAATGCAAAAGTTACTCATGGAACATCCTTCCTTCATAGTGCCTTTACGATGGCAACCTCTTTGTTCCTCAACCATTTCACTTGGGGATCTAAAGTTTCAATGGAAACCTCATTTTAAGAAAGTTTTTCATCGGGTCATAACCCCTTAGATAATATCTTGTCGTCTTTAAGATTAGAAACTATTTGGCTTGTTGGATTTGAACCATGCCTTTCCCATTTCAACTCTAACACATTTGGCAACTGAAACCTCACTAACCTTTTTTTTATGGTCTATGGTAGCATAGTTGTAACAACCCTAAAAAATGAATATGCTAAGTAATTCTTAGTGTGTCTAGAATTCCTACGATTAGACCGGGTTCACACAGATTGATGCGCATAAAATCAAACCTCTGAACCCTTGCGATATCCAAGCCGACTAACATGTGGAGTTAGTTAAGCTAGGAAAGATTGGGTCCAGGCATGTAGAGCTCCTGAATATAAAGGTTTACCCGGATGAGTCTTTACCAGAGTTAAAAAAGGGAAATCCTAAGTTTTGAGGGTCTAGGGGTAAAATGGTCTTTTTCAAGGCTAAGGATAGTATCGTAATTACGTAAATATGTGATGAACTATTTAATTAATAACGTGGAGGGGCATTTTGGGTATAAAGGGCCAAAATTAGTCTTTAAGAAAAATCTTGCTCCACCCGGGTTCGAGCGTTGGTGGTGTCACAACCGGAATCTAGACTCTAGACGAGACAGGCGTCGGTGACATCTCTCACATCGTAGACAAGCCTACATAAGTAATTCTTACTTCATCTAGATTCATTTTAGTGAAAAATTTAAACTTTTTGTCTTCTTACTTCATGCTAAATGTTTTAAACTTAACAGTATAGGCGTTCACAAATTAACCATCTAATATAGAGATAATCAAATGAAAGAAACAGTTGACAATTGCCTTAAACATATTTTTCCCAAAACGGCACCAATACAAAGTATCAAATGAAAGAGGAAAGAAACAATAGTGGAACATGCTCCACTAGTTAAAGCCTACATCTAAGCTAGATAATAATGGTAGACATCCTTTAAAGCATGAGGGCCTACCAAGATTTGATGAGCTCCACGCCCGGATAGCTGCAATTTCAACCTGTAAGCTTTAGTGTCCACCTGTGCTTGCACCCAAAAAAATATAAAGTTGTATGGGATCAATACACACTTGTACTAAGTATGGGTATATGCAAGCACACACAGAGGACATGCATGAGAAGGAAATGCTCTTTCCTAACAACATGATTCATGGAAAGTCAAGTCATATGACTTGCCAAATTTTGATTAGGTAAGTGAATGGACCTGCCAAATTGCATTCGGAAAGTCATGCCATCAGTGTAACAGACATCATCAAACTTATCATTTTTCAAACAACACATAACATATTTCACATATCATATCACATATTTCACATCATTCTTTCATATGACATGAGACCTTGGAATCATGCACTTGATATTAGGAATTTTCAAAATGAGGGCTCAACATATGGAACCTGAACTAGGGATCCTTCTTTAGAAAACATAGAGTTTGCTTCATTCTTTCATACGTACTTCGTTTTTCATTCTTTCATATACTAGTGCAATCACCAGTCATATCTTGGATGTAGTTTAAGACTCTTATCGGGTTTGCTGTGCAATGACAAAGAATAACCTAGTGTCATTAAGTTAAGTCTAGCTCACCTTTTGATTATCCTATCCTTACCCCTTTGGTATCGTTCATTTAATTATATGCATCATTTGAGGCTAGCCTCATTCATTCTTTAGGAACTTTAACTTTAACCGACATAGATCATGTGAGCATCATTATATCCATTGTCTCACCCATACAAAAAAGAGGTGGAATCACCGGCCAAAGTGACCCAAAACATGCTAGCGTACATGGAAATTTGACCCCGCCATATCCCTATATTGGAAGTATAACTTCGAAGACTAGGAGATATAAGGAGACCCATACCCGGTATGCCGAACAGTCTCATCTCATGAGAGTTACGTGAATGTCCGCCCTTGCAGAAAGAAGGCATCACCGCTCATATCTAGTCTATCGGTGCTCAGTATAAAGTTCCATTACATTAAACTCATGAATCATGGAAGATGGCTTCTAGTATAAGAACATCATAGCTCAATAGATGATTTCTCATATCATCATTTGTATTAAGTGTTTTAATCTCAATACTTTCATTAGAATATTCATAGAGACTTGTCTCTTTATTAACTGTACACTCTCAGAGGTGAGTACGTTTTGGTAACATTTACTTAGGCTGATTTGAGGTTGTTTTCATCTTTTACATTAGCCTCATATGATCTTGTCACATCATTCATTAACATTAGCACATTTCTCTTCATAATTACTCACTCCTTTTTACTTGAATGTTCATTTAATCGTATGCCAATGCACTTGGCCATTTAGTGTATTTCACACTCTTACTTAACACTTCTAGCGTTTCAGCATTTCATTGTACATTTCGTCATATGCCAATGCACTTGGCCATTTAGTGTATATTACAGTCGTAGTTAACCCTTTGAGGTATCATTATTTCATTACATCCATCTAAGGTTCACTTAATTTTAATCGTATGCTAGACTTATGGGTCTATACATAAAATCCATGAGGCTTCATTCATAGTTTATTAAGTAAATCATATATTTCTAAGATTATGTAGTGCAGATTTATGCATCTTGTACGTATACAAAGACCTCGATTTCGATCTAAGTAGGTGGCATCATTCTTGAACATTTAATTCATGTATGATTTATGTATCAATACGAATGTTTGGGCAAGGGAGTCCAAGTTCGAACCCCTTGGACAATACATACATTTTTCCTTGACTTTAATGTTATTCTTCATGACATTGGGACCCTAGATCGAGCCCAACATAAACATTCTATCTTTATTTTTCTCTTTGGATTCTCCTCTTATTTGGCCGAAGGGTTGTAGGATTAAACCCCCACAACCCCTTTTTATTTTGTCATTTAAAATTGTGTTTCCCAATTCGCCTAGACTAAGATGTTGTGGGATCAAACCCCCACAACCTCTATTTATTTACTCTTTATTTTGCTAGTGACAAGGAGATTGAGGGTTCGAACCCCCAAAACTCTTTATTTTATTCTTACTTAAAAATTGACTTACTATGCGTTTTGTAGTGAGGTTGTGGTATTGATCCCCCACAACCTCACTTTATTTTCTTATTTATTTCATACCTTTCCCCTTTCATTTCTTGAGGTCGTGGGTTCAATTTCCACGCCTCGCACTTTCTTTCTTTTATTTTCCTTTCCCTTCATTTGCTGCCTTGAGGTCGTGGGTTCGATTGTCACGCCTCCCATTTTATTTTATTCATTTTTGTACTCTACATTTTTCAGACATCATACCCCACATCGATTCCCCTTGACCCCATTTCCTTTTTTGTGATTTTAAGGCAGTGTACGGGTGAGGTCACATGTTCGAATCCTCGTGGCTTCATCCCTTTAAATTCAAAAAAATTTCAAGATTTATTCATCATTATTTAGCCTAAACGAAACTTGTAAATTTTCTTGAATGTAGTCATTTCTACGTCATTTTTCACCAACATTTTCACTTGAAATCTTAGGGAAGTTCATAGATCATTTAACACTTTTTGGGGTGCATTTGCATAGATTTTTCAAACCAAATTATTGATACTCAAATAAGCCACACTTTCATTTTAATTAACATCACGATTGACATAGTTTTATACACGTAAAATGACAACAAAAACATTATCAAATTCGAAGCCTTAGCCCTAGAACCTTATTTATAGTAACATACTTGCACATAATTTCGAATGCATGATTGTATTTCATACGATTTAAAGTACACAAGCATAATAATATTCATCACAAAAACATAACATAGACCTAAATCTACCAGCAATCATACTCAACCTAAGATTTCTTGGTAGCTAGTGGCAGGGGCTTGGAACAGGGGAAACAATCCTAGATTTAAAATGAATAATATAAACCTTAAAGGGTCTCTTGGGAAAGGGACCAAGAAAGAAGAAGATCCTTTTACACTTTTTGGGGTGCATTTCCTTAGATTTTTCAAACCAAATTATTGATACTCAAATCAGCCACACTTCCATTTGAATGAAAATCACAATTTACATAGCCTTATACATGTAAAAATACAACTAAAACATTATCAAATTTGAAGCCTTTACGAAAGAACCTCATATACAGTAACATACTTGCACACACATACACTTGAACATGATTTAGAATTCATGGTTATCATTCATATGATTTCAAGTACACAAACATAATCATATTCATCACGAAAACATAACATACAACTAACTCTACAAAAATAATACCCAACCTACGTTCATTGGGAGCTAGTGACAGGGGCATGGAAGAGGGGAGACAATCCTAGATTTCGAATGAATAATAAGAACCTTAAGGGTCTCTTGGGAAAGGGACAAAGAGAGAAGAAAAAACATACCTTTTTTACGTTAAACCCTTGACTTGATGCCCAAAAGCTCCTCCCAAGAACACTTATAAACCTCCTTAATATGAATTCCATGCGAATGAAAACCTCCCTTAGCCTAGTGTTCGATTAACATTTGTTTTCTTGTTATTTCATTTGAGTTGTTCAATTGTGAAGAACTTATTTTATTTTTATGCTTTAGTATCTTATTTTGTCAGAGAAATTTTGTGTGAAATAATAAGGGAGATTGAGGGAGAGAGTTTAGAGATAGACGTGAGAGAGTAGGAGAGGGAGAGAGTTTAGAGATAGACATGAGAGAGTAGGAGTTATATTAGGCTTAGGATTCTAGTTTAGGACATATTTTAATAAGGTTTACTTAATTATTTAAAATCTGATTTGTTATTTCATTTTAAATCAGCTAATCAATAATAATTATTAATTGATGTCGGTTCCCTCTCCCAAAATTTCCCCTACACCTTATTTATTAAATAATTAATTATATATTAAGAATAATTACAATATTACCCTTAGCGTGGAAAAAGACCATATTTCACCTAGATCCTCCAAACCTAATATTTCCTCTTTTATGTCCGGTATAGACTCCTATGAGTAAATCTTCGTATTCGAGAGCCCTACATGGTTGGACCAAACCTTTCCTAGATCAACTAACTCCCCAAGTTAGTTGTCTTTGATGTAGCAAGGGTTCTGAAGTCTGGTTCTATTCACATCAATGCGTGTGAACCCTGGTCTAATCATATGCATTCGTGACACATTAAATATCAATTACTGTATCCATTTTTAGGGTTGTAACAGGTGGAAGCAATGATTTAATTGAATTATTTTATTTAGTTAATTAGTTAAATTAATTAATATTTAATTTACTTATTTAATTTAAGGAAAATCAAATTTTTAATAGAGAATATTAATAATAATATTATTAATAAATAATTAGGAGAACTAGTTTGACTGTCTCCACTTAACTCTCCTAATCTGAATCCTCTCATTCTCATTTCTCTCACTTTCATTATCACGTTTTTCAACAAAAAAAGAACTAAAAATAACAGTTCTTCACTCTTGAAGAACTTACACACAAAAACTCAAACAAAAAACTAAGCAAAAAAAAAAAGAAAATCAGCAACATTCTTCCCGACGGGTTGGGTTTTGGATTTTGTTGGTGAGGCAGTGGTGTCCTGGGAATAGGAAACATTGAAACAAGTGTTGAACGACATTAATGTATGGGTTTTCTTCTCTCTTGGCCCCTTTTTCATACACCCTTAAGTTTCAATTTAATTGCAATTCAATAACTAAGGTTGTCCCTATTGCATGCGAATGCCATTATATCCTTTAAATTATTCAAAAAATGCGTTTGTATGTCTTCAGGTAGATAATTTTAGGTATGGTTGAGATTATGTGTCGAATGCGTATTTTGAAATTATGTAAAGAATGAAAGATTTACCCCGAAAAAGTGTTTTACGTTAGTTGTTTGAGCATGGGTGTATTTTAAATTAACTATGTTGCTGCCTGAAATTTGTGTGTTATAAATGTTGTGTTTTCGTATATGTAAATGTTAAATGCTTGGTGTTCATATAAGGGTAATGCTGATGGAAAAATGTCACCCGAATCACTCCAACAATCAACATTTAAACTTGAGAGAAAGATGGACTGAAAGAGACTGAATTTCGAGCTTGCTGTATATGTTGGTCACGGTCAAAAAATTTAAAAGTGAGCTATTTTTAAAAACTTTGAAAACTTTTGAGGTCATTGGGAATTGAACCCAAGACATCACCACATGCAAATTACATAAAAAGTTCATGAGAAAAACGAAAAGAAAATTAAATGTGGTGAGTGGGGATTGAACCCACAACGTCTTGTATATATAATAGAGTTAGGAGAAAAATAAAGGAGAAAAAAATAAATATGGTGAGGGGGGATTGAACCCACAACCTCTTGAATAGATTAGAGAGTTAGTAGAAAAATAAAGGAGAAATATAAATGTGGTGTGTGGGGATTTAACCCACAACCTCTTTCATAGGTGAGAAAGTTAAGAGATAAATTAAGAGAAAAAGATTGAGCTTGTGGGGGATTGGTCCCACAACCTCATTGACGTTTTAAATGAAAAAGAAAAGCGGAAAATAAAGGAAATATTATGGGAGTTATGGAGATCAAACTTGAGTCCCCGAAATTTGAAAAATGCAATTATCAAGTTTTATATAAGATTAAGTGTTGTCCAAGGGATTTGAAATCAGCTTCTCTTTCACAATTCCATTTTTACACATAAGTAATACATAAGTTAATATTTAACGAATGCTTCCTAACGATCGAAATCAATATCTTGGCCTATCTACAAGATGCATAAGTCTTGTACCATATAATCTTGGTAAACATGAATCAATTAGACAAAATATGAATGAAGCCTTATGGCTTGTATGTGTTGACTCATATGTATAACATACGTTTAAAAGTGGGTGATCCTAAGATGTATGTGATAAAATGATGTAACCTTAGAGGGTTAAGTAAGAGTGTGAAACACCCTAAAGGGCCAAGTTCATTGGCATACGATGAAATAAACATTCACATTAAGGGGTGAGTAATTATGAAAAGCGAATGTGTTAAAGTTAATGAATAAGGTTACAATATGATAAGGGGCTAATGTGAAATATTAGAGCAATCTAAATTGAGTCTAAGTAAATGTTACTAAAACTTAATTATCTATGAGAGTGTAAAGATAATGAAGAGAACAGTCTCTATGACCACTCTAATGAAAGTACTGAAGTTAATAAACACTAAATAATAATGATGAAATAAAACATCATCGAATAAGGTATGATGACCTCATGCTAGAAGCCAAATTCCATGATGTATGAGTTGAATGTAATGCGACTTTATACTGAGCACCGATAGTCTAGCTATGAGCGGTGATGCCTTCGTTTGGGAAGGGCGGAAACTCACGTAACTCTCATGAGATGCGACTGTCCGGCATGCCGGGTATGGTTCTTCTTGGGTATGAGTCTCCTTATATCTCCTAATCTTTTAACCTATACTGACAATATAGGGATCTAGCAGGGTTCAATCCTCTATATACGCTATCATTTTTTTGGTCACTTTGGCAAGTTATTCGACCACTTTTTGGTGTGGGACAGACACTGGATTTCATGATTGTCACATGATCTATGTCCTTTAAAGTGAGGCCAACCACAAATGATGCACATAATGAAATTAATTATACCAAACATGTTAGTAAAGGATAATCAAAAGGTGATCTAGAATTAAGTAATGACACTAGGTCATTCTTGATCATTTCACAACGAACTCGATGAATGTCTTAAACTACATCCTAGGTATAACTGGTGTTTACACTATCTTACGAATGTATGAATTGAAGAACGTATGAATAAATGTAATAAACTCTTTGTTTGCTAAAGAAGGCTCCCTAGTTGAGGTTCCATTTGTTGAGCCCTCATTTTTTGGAAGTGTTGATGTCAAGTCCATGATTCCAAAGTCTGATATCTTATGAACGAATAATATGAATGATGTTATCTGCTATATGCAATATGTTGTTTGGTATGTGTAAGACATTATAAGAGGTGTGCAATATGATACGTATGATGATTGATGTTACTGTAATGGCATGACTTTCTGAATCCGAATTTCTCAAGTCCACTGACTTGGGTCTCCATAATCCATATCGTTAGGGAAGAGATCTTCTTAATCATACATCTCCTTGGTGTGTGATTTCATATTCCCATACTTTGTACAAGTGTGTACTAATCCCATATAACTATACATTTTAGGTGCAGGCACAGGTGAACGTTAGAGCTTACAGATTGACGCTGAAGCTATACGGACGTGAAGCATTCATCCGGACTTGGTAGTACCTCATGCTTTCGAAGGCTCTTTACCATTATATTCTAGCTTAGATATAGGTTTGAGTTAGTGGAGTATGTTCCACTAGCCTTTCTATCTCATCTTATTTCTGACATTGTATTGGTGCCATTTTTGCAAGTATACACTTAATGCAGTATGGAATTATTTCTTTCAATTGATGATCTTAATAATAGATGATTGATTGTGAACATTTATGAGTTTATGAAGAATGTATTATATGAATGTTAAGTAACAGAAAGTTTAAATTTTCCACTAAAATTAACCTAGATGAAGTAGCGATGACGTATGATGGCTTGTCTAGGACCTCTGATAGGTCAACGTGCCAGTCTCATTTGGGGTCTAGATTCTTATCGTGACAAAGTTTGTATCAAAGCAGTAGTTTAAATTCTAAGGATAATAAGTTCACATCAACCACATTGAGTAGTTTCTAAGTCACGGTAGTGAAGTGCAGCACTATTTTGAATTAGAGACTACACGATGCATAGGAAAATTTCCTTCTTCTGATCTTATCCTTCCTTCTCTAATGTCTAATTTCTTGGTGATAAGAGCATATCTAACGTCAACTCTTGAGATACAAAAAATTGAATAAGAGGAGAAATGTAGGTGGAGAGATAGGAGGAGCAACTACTTGGGTAAATCAAGTTCCTACCTAGGCTCCAGCTGCTGGAATGGAGAAGCCTGTTAACCCAACTTGGTTGATAGATGGAGAAATGAGGACAACCTTGGTACAGATGGCGCAATCCGTCACTTTACAAGCCAGGCTATGACAGCCCTGGCAGAGCTACAAGGTGTTTCAACGGAGAACTTACCTTCCAGCACCATAGCTAGCAGGTTAAGGGACTTCACGAGGGTGAATCCTCTCGTTTACACTAGATCTAAGATTGTTAAGAATCTCGAGGAGGAGTATAGGGAATCTATGCAGCATGATAGAATGGACGTTTCCAGGCTTATGGTCCGTGTCCAACAATTGGAGGAAGACAGGACGAGGAAGCATTCTAGGGCAGGGAATAGGTCAAGGAAAGCTGAGAAGAATTTTTCAAGGACAATTAGTATTGAAATAAGAAATAATCCTAGGTTTGAAAATGGACTTTCCCACCAAGGGGATTAAAATTCATCAAAAGGTCTAATTTCTTCTCAAAGATTGATCTTTGTTCAGAGTACCATCATCTTAGGGTTAGGGTTGGAGATATCCCAAAGACAGCCTTTCGTACCCGTTATGGTCATTACGAGTTTCTAGTTATATCATTTGGTCTCAATAATGCGCCTGATGCATTAATGGATATCATGAATAGAGTATTTCATGAATACCTTGACTCTTTCATCATAGTATTCATTGATGAAATTCTCATCTACTCTAAGACCAAGGAAGAGAATTAACATCATTTGAGACTAACGTTGCAAGTACTTAGACACATGAATTGTATGCCAAATTCATCAAGCGTGAATTCTGGCATAGATCAGTGACCTTCCTTGGTCATGTTGTGTTCGATAAAGGTGTTTAGATAGACCCCAAGAAGACTGAGGCTATTAAGAACTAGGTGAAACCTCTTACTCCCAGATATATCCGTAGCTTCTTGGGACTAGCTGGTTATTATTGCTAGTTTGTGGAGGGTTTTTCTTCCATTGCTACCCCACCCAGAGCTTTGACATAGAACAAATTTAAGTTTTAATGGGCGGAGACTTGTGAGAAGAGATTTCAAGAGATCAAGGACACAATCACTTCTTCCCCGGTGCTTACTTTGCCTAAGTGTTGGTAAGGTGGCCTATGAGTTGGCATTGCTTGTGGAGTTAGCTTCTGTCTGTCCAGTCTTTCATGTATCCATGTTATAGAATTTCCTAGGTGATCCAATATCGATTCTACATGTGGAAGTTTTAGGGGTTGATGAAGACTTCTCCTATGAGGAGGTGCCTGTTGAGATCTTAGACAGACAGGTCAAGCGGCTGACAAACAAAGAGATTGCCACAACGAAGGTACTGTGGGGGAACCATCTTGTTGAAGGTTCTAAGTGGGAGGCCGAGGACAATATGAGATCCCACTATCCCCATCTTTTCAGACGTGGAGGTTAGATTTCCTGCTCTCATGTCGAAGTTTCCTTGTCTCTCCTTTCCTTGTTGCAATTGATTGACTGTGCATAGTGATTATGTTATGTTATGACTAGAATTTTTCTACATAGTTAGTGGTGTCATTCGGGAGTGAATGTTCATAAGGAGGGATGATGTAATAACCTAAAAAAATAAATATACTAAGTAATGTTTAGTGTGTCTAGAATGCGTGCGAATAGTTAAATTCACACGGATTGATGCGCGTAAGACCAAACCTCTGAACCCTTGCAACAGCCAAACCAACTAACTTGGGAAGTTTTTTGAGCTAGGAAAGGTTGGGTACAGCCACGTAGGGCTTCCGAATATGAAGATTTACGCGGATGAGTCTTTATCCGACTTAAAAAGGGAAAATATTATGTTAGGAGGGTCTAGTTGTAAAATGGTCTATTTCCAGGCTAAGGGTAGTTTTGTAATTACCCTCAATATGTAATTAATTTTTTAATTAATAAGGTTGAGGAATATTTTTGGTATAAAGGGCCGATATTGGTCATTAAGAAAAATTTTGCTCCACCCGGGTTCGAGCCTTGGTGGAAGCAATGATTTACTTTATCTATTGTAATTAGTGAATTAGTTAAATTAATTAATATTTAATTTGCTGAGTTAATTTAACTAAAAGAATATTTTTCAATAGAAAATAATAATAATAATAGTATTAATGAATAATGAGGAGTCCTAGTTTGACTAAGTCTCCACCTAACTCATTTAATCCTAATTCTCTCATTTTCACGTTTTTCATCAGCAAGAGACCAAAAAGAATAGTTCTTCATTTTTGAAGAACTTACACACAAAAGCTATAATCAAAAGCTAAGCTAATAAAAGAAAATCAACAACATTCTTCTCGACGGATTGGGTTTTGGATTTTGGTCGTGAGGCAGTGGTGTCGCGGGAATAGGCAACATTGAAAAAAGTTTTGAATGACATTAAGGTATGTTTTTCTCTCTCTTGTTCTCTTTCCCAAGAGACCCTTAAGGTTCAGTTTAATTGCAATTGAAAAACTATAGTTGTCCCCGTTGCATGCCCCTGTCATTAGATCGTATGAAAGATGCAAAGCATGCGTTTGTATGTCTTATGGTGGATAATTTTAGGTGTGTTTGAGATTATGTATTCAATGTGTATTTGAAAATTATGTAAGGAACGATAGATGTATTTTAGAAAAGTGTTTTACGTTAATTGTTTGAGCATGGGTGTGTTGTAAATTCCCTATGTTGCAGCTTGAATTTTGTATTCAATAAATGTTGTGTTTTCGTATATGTAAATGTTAAATGTTAAACCATGAGAGAAAGAGTGGATTGAAAGAGACCAAATTTCGAGCTTGCTAAGTGACGTCATCGTCCTTTTTGAGGAGTAAGACTAGCCTCTTAGCTTATATCATTACATTCATAGGTCAAAATTTGCTGAAAATATAAAAAATTTCTATATCTATCTTGAGTTTTATATAGACCTCTACCATAGACATAATATAGTTATATTGAGTATACATAGAATCTTCGTATATGAAGATTACTTAGTCTTCTACTTCTATTACACATATAAATACTATAAACATAACATAATCTTAAATTGATATCTCATAACCATATGAAACAAGAGTATATCAATTTGCATATCCCATACATCAACGTAATAAAGCCCCATATAGGCTTTACAATATTACTATTCAAATGAAAAGGAAAGAACTAGAAGTCTTATAAAAAGAACCACATCATAAAGATTGATAGTGGCATTGCCCTCGGAAAGTTAGGACCTACCTAACTTGAATTAATGAGAATTCCAAGTCTTTCTTCAAAGTCGTTTCAAAGCCCTTGAATGACCAAAATGTAAGATGTTGGGGGAAAAGGGAGAAAATAGTGTTAGTACACCCCTTGTACTAAGTATGAGACCATATGCACACACAACATGAAATCATTCTAAAAGGGACAGTTTATTAAAGTATGCTATTTAATTTGAAAAATCTTTATGCACAATCAAGAAGACCTTACTAATAAATAAGACATATTAATTAAATTAAAAGCATGTACAACACAAGACCAACAATACTAAGTCTAATCAAGTCAACATGCATATCACATAATTGAACACATAGTCAAGGCAACTGTATCATCAAGTTATTATAGCCACAAACATGAATAAGAGTTCATTGCAACATAACCAAAGCAAGACAATTACCCATGAACCCTAATTTAGTCAACAAATGCAATAAATAAGTAAATTTCCATACCCTTGCTCAATCAAGTAAACTCAACAAGACTCACAGTCAACGTCCAACTTCACATAGTGTATCATTAAAAGTACATATCATCATACTTTAGCAATAGACATCAACTGCATCTTTACAAGAGAAGCGAATATTATTTAGTATCTTTAATATGTAAGATCATCATATACATATCATTTACATTTATACTCATATACATATACAAGAACATCTTTCTCGGCCTTCCCTTAAGACCAACTAGTGCAATGTATAGGTAGAGTCCCATACCCCTACATAGAGTAAGTCACACCTTTCAAGTTATCTTAGGTAGAAACTATTTTATTACTTTATTTTAATTTCAAGAACATATTGCCTTAATAGATATAAACCATATGAGCTAATGGGGAATTTGGTGTCATGGAATCCTACATAAAAGGAAGGCATACTACATGCCAAGGTAGTACTAAAACATGAACATAGCAACTACGTGGATCCACTTGCTAGTATTCCTATGGGGGCAACATAGTTTAAAAACTTGGAAATATTTTTGGGAACCTCTTATGCTAAATGCATTGTAGTCTCCAATTTTAATAGTATATTAGTGATACTTCCTTCCCTATGTTGGACGGGACACACATCACTCTAGTTCACTCGGTGCTAATCTATAGTCCCCTTTTAAATATTTTTAATACCTTTATTAGTCATTTTAGCTTAATGTAGGTCATAGTGTCTATCCCTTGTATAAACATCATAATTATTGCTTAATAAGAATTGCACAAGTGAGGTTAGCACATTTACATAATCACATCACGATAAGGCACATTGGTAAGTAATCACCATCCTTATAGCATTTACATCATAGCAACCACCTCACAAAACAATATTCAAGACACTTCAATTCAACATTATACCAACCCTATCAATACTAATATAAGGCATACTTCAAAACAACATCATCACTTAATCACAAGTAACCATAATTAAAGTAAGGAATAGTGATCACAAGACTTACTCAATCACATTCACAATACCACCAACAATGTCTTACCACAAACCATTAACAAAACAAAATAAGGGTGAAATATCATCAAACAACAATAACCAACATGATAACAAAGCAACCAGAATAACTATATCGCAATCTATCACTAGTTCATACCTTAAGAAAAAAGACTTAGGTCAAAGTCGTAATCTATATCAATTACTCATGATTTATCATGATAGGACTACAATCACTACTACAAATTAGGTCTACAACAATGGATTTTTTAGCAACACTTAAGCCACCGTTACTATAGATGGTCTATTGCAATGGTTTGAGCCGTTGCCAAAAAGATTAGATATTATTGCTATGACTAAATAATATGTCCGTTACCATTGTGTAAAAACCGTTACACTAGACCCTCTATATTGCAACAATAACTATTATCGTTGACATAAAGAAATCTATGGCAACATTATTTTTGAATATTACTCTATCGGAACAATTCTATATTACATCCCTGCATAATTTCCCTCTATTATTTTCACTGACCCCACCAAAATTTTCATTTTTTTATTATTAATAAATTTTTTAAAGTAATATTAATTCTTTTTATCGATAGAAATTAGACAATCATTTCCACGAGCAAGAAGAATGTACAAGTTCCTTTCGTAATTTTTCTTCCCCTCTTTTCTTTCTCTTTGATCTAATTACAGGAGCTTAGCAGAAGAAGAAAACATAGAGGAGCTTAGAAGAAGAAGGACAATGGAAGATTAAAGTTGGGAAGATTAGTAGACGTAGAATGATGGAAGATAGTAAGTTGTTCTTCATATCTCTGATTGTTGGGTATACCTAAACCCATTTTTTTCTTTGAATCTGAACTTGTTTCTCTCTTCAAACCATCTCTGAAATCTAATTAAATGGATGGTTGTATGTTTTATTGTAAAATGTAAGATAATAGAGGTTTTATTCTTCAACTCTTGGAGATTCTCTTCTTCAATCATTGAGGTTACAACTGAAGAAACTATAACTTTGAAATTTAGAGATTCTCTTCTTAATTCTCTTCTTTTATCTAAAATATTTTTGTGTGGTTAGTGTATGTGAAGTATTGCTCTTTTTGTGGTTTTTTTTTATTAAGTTGTAGCTATTGTGGGTTTAATGTTTTGTTAAATTTATGGTGAAATTCATTGTTGTAGACCTATTTAACTTGAAATTGATGTTGTAGTTTTTGTCCATGAGTTATTCAAGTTGAACTTTGGGTCTCTAATTTATTGGATTTCGAGTTGTAATTTTCTGAGTATGAGTAGTGCTATTGTTTTGGTTAGGTATTTAGTTCTATTATTAGAGTTGGATAATTATAAAGACAGACTGAGTTTTGCTACTATTCTCACTAGAAATTGTTGTGAAATTGAAGGAAATAGACGGTTGAAGGTTTGATTGTGAAATATGAGAAATTTTTATGTTCTTTTCAACAACAACTGGAGGTTCTGTTCTGAAACTTTTGAGGTTATAGTTGAATAAACATCATTTGAACATTTGAGGTTTTTTTCTTGAGTCTCTTCTGTTGTCTTTAGTATTTGGATGTGCTTTTTTTGTTTAGTGTAGTAATAATCTGACTAGCTACGGAATTCGGTGCCATAAGAAATCAAATCAACTAAATATTTAACAAAAATGCTTGATATGGCATTGTGAAGGCAAAAATAAAGGGGTACTTTTCAAACTAACATCTTTAACATTGTGAACCAAATACAAAACTATGAAGAGAATCTACCCAGTCAAATTGCAGGGTATTGTATCACAACGAGCTCCTAGTTCAATCTCTGGGCAGCTTCCTTGGAAAGAACTCTTTCCTCGGCCTTGATTATGGCTTGTGACTTAGAGTCCATGATAGGACCACCCGACTTCATCCTGCTCTCTTGAAGTAGCCTTAATGGCCTTCAAAATTCTTCTAAACTCCATTTTATTAAGATACATTATTTATTCTTAAATATATGATTTTTTTGAATTTGATTTGCAAGCTGAAATGGAGAAACTGCAATGTCAACAGAGAAAATATGACGATCATTTATTTTAAGCTATTACAACAGTCATGGGTAAAGAACACCCAGGGATCGTGAGATTGTATGGACGAGGAGTTACCAAAACTACTTCTAAATGGAAAGCGCTTTCTGAGCCTTTTTCAACTTCTAATGATGAGAGGGTGGAAAAAAATGATGAAATTTGAAGACAGGATGCATCAAAGGATTTTTGAAAAAATAGAACAACAATAAGAAGCTATACAACAAGAAGTTACAAATGATATTCTTGGACGACTAAAGCGTATGTATCTAGGACTTCAATTAAATACAGACACATTGACCTCATTGGGCGCTCAACCACCACAAGAAGATATGCAACCGTTAAATCATCAATATTCTAGCAAAAACAATCAAGGTATGAAAGTTATTGTTTTTCTTCTTCTTCACTTCCACAGTAGCTTGGCTTGAATGTGCTGCCTATATCTATACACTGATGTTGTTTCTGGACTATTTCTACGACTATCTAAATGTGCTTCCTATGTCTATGTACCAATGTTGTGTTTGGACTATTTTTGCGTCTGTTCCAATATGTTACCTATGCCGATGTATGAAAGTCGTTTCTCGACTATTTCTGCGACTGTTGGAATGTGCTGCAATATATGTCCCTGTATCAATGTTGTTTCTTCATTGTTTGTGCGATTGTTTGAATGTGCAGCCTCTTTCTACATATCTATATTGTTTCTGGACTAGCACAAGTGTGGCATGAATTAAAGTATTGGACTATTTCTGCAACTTTAGAATCTAGATCCAAAACAATTTCTTTTGCTGAAAATACGTATGATGTTCTGTACAATGTTCTGGAAAGTTATTTTTTGTGTGCTTGCTGTGTGTGTGTTATTTATGATGCATTTTTTTCCATTTCCAATTATAGTACATGAATTGGAACTTCTTGTAGGTTCATTGTGTTGTCTTTTGTTACTTTTTTCGTGGTAGTAGTTTCTTTCTTTCTTGTCTTCAGTTATAAGTGGTAACATGTATTTGTTTATCTGTTAAGTGGATTTTTTAGATTTGGATATCCCTTTGAGTATTCTTTCTTCTTTAATTTAAATGTTTGATCAAAATGTGATGAATATTAGAAGGTGGTTATGGATCTTGAAGTCCTTTCAATGAAATTTACTTCATGTTCTAAACTAATACATTTTGTTCTATAGGGACCAAATCCTTCGTATAAAAGATAGTATTAAATTACTCAATCTTTTCTACTTCAAGAACTAATAAAGATATCTTTTTTCTTTCCATTTAATTGAAATTTATTACTGATGAGTCTTATGAGGTTCTTGAGTTTTTCTATATATATTAGCAACTTTGCTTCCAGCTCATGTTCTTTAAGCAATGAAATTGAGTACTTAAATTTTTTTTCCTCCCATTCAAAGCCTTACACTTACTCTTATTATTCTTCAGTTTTCTTGAGATCATTTTTATGTTATTATATTGTTTTGTTGAAGAATTATAGTATTAATGTAAATTACAGTGTTACAATGTTAACTTTTGGCCCTTGCTGTTAAATTTCACTACACTTGAAATTGTTTTGTATAATTTTTTCCATTGTTTTTTCCCTTAATAAACTTTCAATTATGGTCTTTTATAGGTTGAGAAGATAAACAGGAGGAGGGGGATGAAAGTAGTAGTGATGAAGACCTTACTTGATATATTTAAGACTTACTTTTTTTAAGAAGGAGGATGATGAAAGCATTAGAATCTTATTAATTTAGATAAATTCTCTTTTGTTTCTTTATAGTTTGAGTATTTTGTTAAGCAACACTCCTTTGTTTTATATCTATTAGTATGGAAGTACAAACACTCTTTTGTTTTGGTATATTTTACCTTTATGGATATTGTGACTAGGATATTTCGAATTATATATATATATATATATATATATATATATATATATATATATATATATATTATATATATATATGATTCCACTTAATATAATTAGTCGTTTCCTTTCATGATTTGATTTACAGAACTTCTTTGTAAACTGTTGCTATCATGTTTGGGGAAATCAGTATATTATTATAGATTGGTTACAATAGAAAATAAAACTGTTGCAATATCAATAACATTTGTTGCCATATTATTTAAAAAAGTGTTACCAATATGAAGAAGCTTTTACAATGGACTCTACTCGAACTCTATCTAACAGTTACCACAACCCCTAATGAAATAGTTCTTAACGGTTACAATTGTTGTAATATTGTAGTGGCTATATATAGGTTGTTAACCAACACAATTAGAAATCAATAAAATCATAAATAATTAAATAACCACCTAATTAATTAATTTAACAAATTTAAAAACGTGCAGAAAAACAGTCACTTGACAGACGAGACCACGAAAAGCGGTCCGTTTGTCAAACGACGGGCATTGTTAACTTCCGTGTTGCACACTCATCTTTTTCTGTAAGACTTGTTAAAAAAGTCCTCCAAGTATTTTGGTAACTACACATTGATGGATGAAATATACACCGCTTCGATTGGACAGCAGATCGTTGGTTGCATCCGTTGATGGACACTGCCTTTGGCATCTATTGATCCCAAAATGTAAGGGTCCTCCTCAAGGTACCTTTGTTGGTCCATAGGGAGTCATTCAAGAACAAATCTACGAATAAAATATAATATGGGGAAGAAAATATTACACTAATAATCATCAATTTTGAATTCGTAAAACTTAGTCAAATAGGTTAAGTCACACTAGCACCCCATTGAACTAGTTTACAGACGTCATGTACGTTCCTTGGCGTTTTGAATCATAAACTTCCTAAATGACTTTTATACATTAAAATTGATGTTAAAACAGTGTGTAATCCTTTTATCACAATTATTAGGCTCTAGAACACGTCTTAGACTTTCTAAGTGTTACAAATATAACCTTAATCATTAACTAGCATTGGACGCTAGGCATAATACTTAACATTGTGTGTTCATCATAAACACTCATTTATAACACAATTGACTACAAGGAAATTATCACATCACATATAGAATAACAATGAGGTAAACACCACAACCATAAGTAGTCCATACCACACAACGCCATTCATGGCCAAGAATCTAGCAACTCTGTCCAAAAGTATAGAACTAGAGCAATCTCACCAACTCACCCAAGCTTTTCTCGTCATTGATTGATCCTCATTATTAATAAATTATTCAAGTATAGGGAAGTGGCTAAAGGTACACTAGCATAATCAAAATCCACAATTTATTTATCATAAGTTCAAGATCAAATTATATATACTACCTCACAATCTATAGAATGTAGAGGAATATAGGTCAACCTCACCCAAATTTTCAAACCATTATCACCTTGGATCATTCCTCCACAAATTATATTCATCACATGAATAACAATAATAATAGGCAATTCAACATAATTTTAACATGATTCAACAAACATTTGATGAAGATCACAAGACCCACATTATAGGCCAATTTGAAAATTTAGGAGGATCATGAGTTCTTCATGGAATTGTATTGAAATTAATCTTAAAATCATTGATTAATCATAAATTCATCATTAGAATGCTTTTAAAATTAATTTGACAATGAACCATTAGCTAGATTCACGGATTCTCCCTAAAATACATTTGAAGGAACTCCTCAGATGAATAGATAACTACGGATGAAGGATGACCATACCTTCTTACATGATAAGCCCACAACAAATTGAAGAAGAAACCAAGAAAATCAGGCCCTTGCTTGAACCTTGAGTTTTCTCTCAAATGGAGGTTTGAGAGAATTTGGAAGAAAAGAGAGATTTGGGATTTTGATTTTCATATTGAGTGTTGGTATTTGGATTGGGAAAGGGGTTAAATATGTCATAAAATTTAACGACCTGTTTAGTCGTTTTGAGCAACAAACTTCAATTCTGGAAAAACAGGCTGAGGTGACGGACCAAACGACGTTCCGTCATGGGCACGACGGACCGTCGCAGGGTCTCGTTTCAAAACACTTAGAAAATCTGAAATTGGGTACTGAAAATCGACTCTCTGAACTTCGTAACGGAGTGGCAGGACGGACCGTCACAGGTGTGATGGACCGTCACAGGCCATTCACCCAAAATCAAGTTTCTGAACTATGCGACGGACAGCAGGACGGACCGTCGCAGGCGCGACGGCCCGTCACAGCTTGCGCAATCCCAGTTGGAGTCGGATTTCTGGTTAAGTTTTAAGGGACGTTTTTTACTATTCTTACCTTAATTATAAAGTTCGTGGATTTATATTAATAACTCAAATTCTTGGGGGTTAAAAGAGGTAACCCTAAGTTAATTAGTGGGGTATTATTGCCATCTTTTATTCTTAATTATATGTTAATTAGGGTAAAAGAAATAGGGTTTGAATAAAGAAAATAGAGAGAACAAGGAGAGAGAGAAATTGATCGATCAAGAGGCAGAGGGAATAACAAAGCTTGGGAAATTGCTTGTTGATTCCAATTCTTCGGTGGAGGTAGGTTATGGTTTTCATGCTTCATAAGTAAACTCTTAATAGTGAATGATATGTATTGGTAGTATTGTAAACCCTACTATATGCTTAATGGTATGTTTGCATGAATATGATTATGTGATTGTGATAAGATAAGCATGATGAAAATATTGAATCCCAAATCTTGAAAAGAAACTTTAATATACATTATTAATGATGATGCCTTGGTATAGAAGAAGGCTTGATGAATTAAAGTAATGGGATTGATGATGCCTTGGAATAGAGAAGGCTTGATGATTTACAGAATGATATTAGTGGATCGGAGTGTCACGTTCCGACACATAGTATTAGTGGATCGGAGTGTCACGTTCCGACACATAGAATTAGGGGATCAGAGTGTCACGTTCCGACACATATAGGGGATCAGAGTGTCACGTTCTGACACATGTAGGGGATCGGAGTGTCACGTACCGACACATGTAGGGGATCGGAGTGTCACGTTCCGACACATGTAGGGGATCGGAGTGTCACGTTCCGACACATAGAATTAGGGGATCGGAGTGTCACGTTCCGACACATAGAATTAGGGGATCGGAGTGTCACGTTCCGACACATAGAATTAGGGGATCGGAGTGTCACGTACCGACACATAGTAGCAGGGGATCGGAGTGTCACGTACCGACACAAGAGGAGGAAAGATAATGAATCTTGAAAGATGATAATATACTCAACTTAATATACTTAATTCCCAAATGAGTATGGTGTTGAGGCTTGAGCCCTCATGGATGAACTTGATGGTACTTATTGATGATTATAATACTTGTTGTTGCTACATGTTGAGTTTTATAGTTGATTTATGATATTACTTGATATATACTGTTCTCTATTTTGAGTTGACCGATGATATCTACTCAGTACCCGTGGTTTGTACTGACCCCTACTGTTATGTTTTTCTTCTTGTTATTTGTGGAGTGCAGCAAACGTGCCGTCATCTTCGACTCAACAGTAACTCAAGCCAGTCTTCGTCACACCGGATCTTCAGGGTGAGCTAACGCTTCTAGCTTGGACTGGATCTTCTCCTTCATGTCTTGATGCCTTGAACTTCCGGCATGGACGAGCTTCTTATGTATTTTTAGCTCTTAGAAACTCTTAGAATTAGTAGTTTAAAGTAGATGTTCTTGTGATGATGACTTCCAGGTTTTGGGAATAATAGATGTTGAATATTTATAGTTATTGTTTTTATTAATGAGTTTAAGTCTTCCGCATTACTTTATGTTGATATTACCTTGAAATGTTAAGGTTTAGATTGGTTGGTTCGCTCACATAGGAGGGTAAGTGTGGGTGCCAGTCGCGGCCCGGATTTGGGTCGTGACATAAAAACAGTTTATAATCGTCTCCTAAAGTTACCAAAACATCCTCATACTTATTGGGACTTTTAGAAATGTCAAGGTTGACTTAAAAATGATGCAATCGTATAAGGGAAGTGGTTGCCTGTTCCAGGGAATCCTATGATTCTGCCCCTAAAAAATTTTCAAGACAGTGAACCTCATTCTGGGCCCACATTTCACAGGCACACTCGTTGCTAGGAACGCAATGCGAGGCTAGTCCCCAATCTTTCTACTGGATGCTGCCTTGGGCAGCCTCTTTGTCTAATGTCTCGGTCCTCCTCGGGGGCCTTTAGGGTGGTCCTCAGGGATTCACACCCTGAAATTTTGACCCTTAACATGTGTATTGATATACAAGTGTCAACCATACTTTTTTGGACTTTAAACAACATGTACAATCAAGTCAAACATACAAAGACACACTAGCTCGTCTAAAGACCATCTTTCAAAGGTCTTCGAAGTTCTTAGACGTTTGACGTCCATACCCCGTTGATAAATTCTTTTATATTTCTATCCCTATATTCTAAGGGAAAAAACCTATAAAGGAAGGTCGTCTTGAGCGATGACTAACTAATCGAACCTTCCCAAACGGGCCTTTCCTCTTTCCATCGCTTTTACAAAACTTGAGACACATCTTTGAGTTTTTAGGAGGCTACTTCCTCCTTCTCTTGAGAAGATAAACCCATGTCATCCAGCACCTTGAACAATTCATCAATTACTCCTTACAGGTCCTCCTCCACTTTTGAGCCAAAGAAGGCAGGGGGATTCATCCATGTGAAATAACTAATCCTAGAAGCAGTAGTGTTGGCATTGGGGATCACTTGTACCCTAGTATCTATAGAATCTTGAGTGGATAAAACTTGAGTAAAGCTATGAGGTTCTTGAGGAGCTTTAGGGGAACCACCTCATTTACATTCTCGTCCTCGACTCTTCGTGCATTGTTCCTTCTTGTATTCATTTCCTACAAGCACCAGAATAGTATTAAATAATGGATTATATAGAGTTGATACTCTTTGGCAAGACTATATAATGACAAAAGAGTTAGAGTTCCTAAGCATCTTGTATCCCTCATTTATAAGTGTGGCGCGCTTGACACATATGAACAAGACTCTACTTGGAGTTGTATGTTTGTGATGTCAATCCTAATTTATTCTAAATCTTATGATCTTATACCATGTTTGTAACGACCCAAGTGTACCTCTTAGTCGTTACCGGTGTATTCAACCACGAAGAGATATTATACAAGCCCGTAGCATGCATCATAAAATCTATCATAGAATAAAAGTGTGCAAAGTTCAAAAATTTTACTTTGGAAGTTCATTTCACTTCATGTAAGGAAAATATATTCTAACTTTGTCGCAATGTTCCATGTAGACATAAAGATATAGAAGCTTGGGATTTAGCTCTAACCTACATTATTTGGGACAAACAAAGAATATATGGGTTAGTACATGAAACATACTAAGTATGGATTCTATGCATAAAAATAATCAATGCATGTATAAAAGGACATTTTAGTCAAAAACATGCATTCTATAGATTTAACCCAACATGCCCATATAGTAAGTATTATAAGCTGAAGAAACTTAATATCAACCCAACATGTAGGCAACCCAAGAAATAATTGTACAATAAAAACAATAGAATCCCATAACCCCATCCAAAGCTAAGTATCACATTATGCAACCCGCTACATGCAACATTCATAATATGATATTCCATAATAACATGCTTTATTCATACAGATCGTAAATATCTAAACAACACAATTCATTATCAATATAATCATCGAGGAACACTACTAGAATCATCCCTTAGGATCCCACAAGTGCAATATGTGAGAGTAGTCCCATACCCTCCCTCATTCGATGTAAATACCTTAAGAGAGCTCTACAAAAAGTTCATACACTTATTTGTCCATTTACTTTTAGCATTTACGAAGAAGTTGCAATAATCGAAATCCGGTGTTCTACTCCAATATTGAAAAGAGAGTCTTAGCACTTACCTAAAGTGTAACCTTTCATACATAGCTATTTAGGTGGATCTACTAAGCTAGAGTCCTATGTAGTCACATAGTTAAGGGTTAGAAACCTAACTTACTAAACGTGGCATTTCCATCTCATGAGGCAACATATATCTTGGGGAATCTGGACTTACTAATCGTAAGGAAACCCATGTGAGGATCCGGACTTCCTAAATGCGAGACTCCCATCTCAGTTAGTTGCCCTTTTGGTGCTAATCATTCCCTCTTTGTAACTATATTTGGTCATCACATAAGTTCACACTAGCTTTTTCTAGACCCTTATGTAAAAACCTCATCATAATACCTCATAGGAAATCACAAGTGAGAACAATCATTTAACTTTAGAGACCCTTAGTATGTGAGTAACTTTTTCACTTTAACACTTCATTATAAAAATGATAACTACTTTTCAATCATATAACAATCATACCACAACATAATTACATAGTAGCTAATTCAAGTGAATAGGTTTAATAATAAGTCATACTTATCATCAACACCAAAACAACACATTACATATAGGATCATACTGTCTAAGTAATCCATCTTTCATAACTGATTTCAAGAAAGAGCCAACATTCATACCTTTTTGCTCCTTCATGGGCCTACATATTTCAATTACCCAAGAATACATAATCAATACATAAAAATAGTAAATTCAATAATTATTAAATATCTAACATCACTATACACAAACTATATACGTATCATCTTCTAAAATTCACTATAGAAATTTCAAGGTTTTATGAGTTTAGGGACGAACTACTGTCCAAGGGGAAATCTAAAGTGATTAACAATATTTAAACATCATTACATAGTCCAACATCAATAAAGTATCATAATTCATAACAAAAGATTCATAAATTTCCTTTGTTAAACAGGACCGATGTATAGATAGAAATCCTAGTTTTGAAGGAGTTATGAAATACTCTTTGGTGGGGCCTCTTGGGGAAAGAAGTACAAAAAGTGAAAGAAAGCGTACCATAAAGATGATTATCCACTAATTTTAATTGGATTCCTTGGTGAATTCTTCTTTTTCTTGAAGCTCCAAAGTTTTTTCAATGGAGGTTTGAGTTTGGGAGAGAGAAATTTGAGCGAAGTGAGAGTCTTTGGGGTTTTTGGATTTTGAAGTGTGAAGACTTGTTTAATCAGTTAAAATACCTTAATATGCCTAAAAATAATATTGACCGACCCTAAATCTAATTGGCCAAGGGTAAAATTTACAAAACCACCCTTGGCTTTGCCTTGTAGTGCACCAGTTTGCATGCACCCATCGACGCCCTGAATCGACTCTCCGTCGTTCTATATACAGACCTTCCTGGAAAGTCGTAGTTTGATTAGAGAGTCCTCAAAATGGATACAAGTCTTAATTTTTTATGTGTGGACTCACGATCCCAAACGATGGAGCGTGAGTGCATCGACGGACCATCTTTTTTACTTATCGATTGCAAAGCTTTATTGACAAATTTTGGGTCAAATGTTTCGGTCCTCCTCGAGGGCCCTTATGGTGGTCCTCAAGAGTCGTACCCACAAACCACAATTTAGACTGTAAAATTCTCTAATGTTTTCACTAAACATTTCTACAAAGTTTGACCTCATACGACCCATCAAACCCTTTTCAAGACCTAAAGGCACACTAGATCACCTTCACTAGCCTCTGAACTTCATTGATGTTCCTTGAAGATTAAGCTTTTATAATTCCTAACTATGTTATTTACCTTTATTTTAGGTCGTAAGTCATCATTGTTCAGCATTTGGGGCTCTAGTCTAGGTCATAGAATTTTCGAGGTGTTACACTAAGACATACTTAGAGAGGAACCTCATGGTGTAACAAGACAAAAAAAACTAATAAGTACTTGAAAAATGTATCTGCAAGTGTTCCAAAGCAATAATAAACTATGACATGCTTTGTGAAGTATCTTCTAGTGTTCAAGATAATAATGAACTAACACATTCTTAAGAAGTATTCCTAGGGTTCAAGTAATTAAGGAAGTAGAGTGTGCCAAAGGGAGTATTTCATAGTGCTCCAAGGCTTAAAGAGGGGGACTAGTCTGCAACCAAGAAGTATGAGTATGAGAACCAAATAGAGTATATAGTATCGGTAGTATTATGGGATCTTATCCATGAATTGAATTAGTGCATAGCCTATGTATGACTTAAGGTTACTTAAGAAGTGTTTCTGTTATATGATCTATGTATGGTAGATTGTTGCTATAGTTGCCTGCCTCGTTATGGTTGACTAAAGGTGATTTATTCCCTTGTCTATGAGAAGTAAGATATTGATGAAATCAAAAGATTATAAAGAGGTATGATGGCCTAAGAGTGTTACTTAACCTATGTGGAATTATGGGGTTTCATTTATGAATCGCACACATGTAACTTGATGGTTACTTATGAAGTTTATATTATGTTAAGAGGATTTGAGTATGGACCGTGTGTATGAATATGTGGTATTTCATATGTTATTTTATTATGCCTTATGTTGACTAATGATCATGTTATGCATATGTTAGATATGATGCTTTTGATTATGTTATTGTCTTTATGCTTTGTCTAATGTCATATGTTGGCAAACACTTTTGTTATGATCTTATGATGTTTTCTAGCTAACGTATTTATTACACTTTGTACTACCATACTCTTACCTAAATTCTCATCAAATGTTGGGTCCAACGACTTTTTGTTCCATTCTTGAGGATCAGTTAGAAGTGCGAAGGAGTTGAAGATTTTGTGAGTCCACATAGCATTGAGGATAAAAACACCATAACCTTTATTTCTTTATTTTATATTATAGACTATTGCATGGGTTGTATCAACAGAGTTATTCAAAGTTGTATTAGATGGTTTAGACAAAGTGTTAAAGACTTCCGCTTGCTTTTATAAAGATTTTTGTTGTAAAGAAAAGTTTTAAATCTCTGCATCATTTCTATTTAATTTATGTTACGATATGCTAAGTGCCTTTTGTTAGGACTTTCGGGTCTAGTACGCCAAGTTACATCTAGGGTGTCCCCCTGAGTCGTGACATTTATGTTTTAATTGCCTAGTTAATAATTGATTTTTAAAATTAAAATAATATGTTATGATGGAAATCTTAAAGAATGTAAGTTGGAAAAGGAAAATGTTTGGAATGTAAAAATATTTAGTAAAGTGCAACTTTCAAATTATTACTATATTATTTTAATTTGATTCTTAATTACATTTAGAATTATTTTTATTTAGTGTACCATGAAATAGTAATCAAATTTTTGATGTTGGAGCTTCACACATTTAATAATATACTACTTACTGAGCATGTTCTTTGCATGTGAATTTCATATACATTGTTACTTAATATTTTAAATTTGATTAAAATTATATTATATAATTAAATAATTACAATGCGAGGTATACATTTTTAATTTACTTATTCTTAAATGGAAGTTAGATATTAGTACCTTTTTTTATAATACCACAATTATATTGATAAAAATGGATTAACAATCTTATAACCGAAAAAGAAAAAAATAAAATAAGCATAGAAAAAAATGTTTAACAAAATAAAATGTAATAAACTCTATTATTTAAAGAACTTATATAGTTCATATATATTTGTATTACAAAATATAACATGATAATAATATCTTAATCTTAAAATCTAGTAAACATTCAATGTCACGGCCCAAAAGAACAAGTGATGAAAGCTGTCCATTCCCACAAAGAAAATTCAGTCTCAATCCAGGGAAAATGATGAAATACAAAAATAAAAAGAAAGAACAAGACAATGTGGAAAATTTACTCTTTCTATTAGAATCTACAAAATCTTATAGTCACATATACGAGCCATTAATGTAAATACAAAATTAAAGGATAAATAAAAGTCTTAAATGTCATTCCTTCTCAAATAGAACTTAAGATGATAAAAAAAATAGAGGACTGAAGGAAATGACAAACAACTACATCTAAAGTCCTTCTACGAGCCTCATACAAAGGAAAAAAAAGAAGATCACATTGATCGGGATCAAAACATACACAAGTATAGCAGCAAGAGATAAGTACCAACAATATGGTACCTAACAAGAAAACTAATAAACAATGCATCTATCTAAAAATCGAGTGTCATAACCAGGGATCACCCCCTTGAAATAACATGGTGTACTTGACCTATCGAAGGTCTTATAGAAGCCACTTAGCATCATTACATAACATCAGGAAAAATGGAGAGAATTAAAAACTTTTATGTCAACATAAAATGTAAATCATTTCATAGCAACGAAAGTCTTTCTAACATATGTCTCAAAACCATCTAGGTAATACGCGAGAAATAATGTCTTTAGATGCAACCCAAAAAAGTCTAAAACATAGTAAGTGACATAAATAGAACATAAGGGTGTTGTTCTCGAATGCTATAAGGACTCACAAATCATAACTTCTTGAAAGCTTTGGAAACTCTACCGCTCAAAGCAACTCAATGTCCTCAACACCCTACATTGGATTAGAATGTAGGCAATATGTGCTAGTACAAAATGTACCAAGTATGAAAGCTAACATAGAAAACATAAGATATCTCAAGTATGAGTCGGTAATAGATATAATCATGAGAGATAATATCATAAACATAACATGAGTATCATAAGCATAATTATTTACATAACACATACATAATTTCATACTTCTACCCTCTGTCATACTTACTCAAGTGAACTACATCACAAGCCACCTCCAAGTATACTTGTGCAAGGCCAAGGTAGCATACCATTCTACTACATAGCTAAGTACCTCTCCTTGTTCATTCTTTATCATAGCCCACTTCCATAATTAAGACCTAAATTCTTCATACATAATAGTACAATAACTTTATATCACTTCAAGGCACAATTGTTAAATGCATGTGAGGCATTCCATTATACCTCACATGCTAAGCATATCTTGAAGTCATTCTAATTATATTCTCCCTCCTTTTTGTCTCATTATTAACTTATATCTCTTGGCTAAGAATATTTCATATCTCATCAAATAGAACTAGGAAAGGGAACTCTAATCCAATCCTCTCTTTAACTTTACAACTCTATGAGGTACTCTATCTCAAGCACCTCATAGTTCATTATTAGTTTGAACCCTAAGAGATTCTTCATTAAGTATGTCAAAGTTCCTTATTAGCATGGATCCTACGAGATACTTCTTATAGTATTACTTTATCCATGTACATTCATGAACACTACGAGATACCACATTTGGTATGTCAAAGTTCATCCACATATCTTGAACACCACGAAATAGTGAATTTAATAAGTCTTAGTTCATAATGCTTTGAGCACTACAAGATTCTTCTAAAGCATGTATTAGTTCATAGGATATGAACATATATACTAAAAAACCTTGACTCAACAACGTGCGGGAATATTGCCTCATGTGACCTAACTTTGGGAAAACCCACATTCTACTATGTATGAGTTCCCCCTTAAACTTGAATAGTCATCACAACTTCTAGGTTTCACTCTCTTTTGTACTTGGGTCACAACCCATACATAAAAAAAGGAAATACTAAAGTTTGGTTCAATGTCTTTTGAAAAGGAAAGCTAAACATAACTATCTCATCTAAACAATTCAAGACATACCAACTTGGCTTGAGAGGATGCAATTACCAGGATTGCATCCAAGTTACTCTTCACTTGCCACCCACACCATTAAAAACTAAACAACACATATAATTATTACATTGAATGCACTTTGTATGGTGACATGTAATAAAACCATGCAAAAATGGATATTGAATTTAAAGTATGCTTTCACGCTCTTTTGTTGTAAATCACACAACATAAGTATAAGAACCATTTTAAAGAAAACATGCATATATAAAACTGTAACGCCCCAAACTGAACTAAGGTGAACTAGATCCTCGAGAATGTTTCTTGAATTAATTTGAATTTAAAAAGAGTTACTTTTGTTTTCTTAGTCAGTGTGTGAAGTTTGGAGGTCGAACGTCCATGAATTTCGGAAGTTGTGCCTTAGATAGAGCTTCTGTGTCTTGACGTGTTTGACTGAGTTTTACGTGTTCTTTTTTCTTGAAATTGATGTGAGGTGTTCCTAAGACCTATAAGACTTATTTTTTAGGTTTTAATATCCGGGAATGACCCCACCTAGGACCCTCAAGGGGCCCAAGATGAAGGGCTAAAGATTTGGACAAAGCTGCCAAGGATACCGCCCAATTGACTGAGCAGTGTACTTGGCATAAGTCCATCAACGCCCCGTGAACTAGGGGGAAATTGTTCCACACTTAGTGGGATGATAAGACTCTAATTTTACCAGCCTCTGATTCCATCGGCACCCAGAAGCATGGCTATCGACTCATCGACGCTCAGTAGCTTTGGTCATCTATTGGCCACGTCCAAAAAGCTGTATGTTTGCTGCCTTGGCTTTGGGTGTTTGGTAAATTCACCCCAAGTATTTTATGACCCTAGGACGTTAGATTTAGTGTTTAGTAGGTATATCAAAGTGTTATAAACCCTAAATACCTCATTTTAGACCCCTCTTCCTAACACCCAAAACCCCTCTCTCTTAGAATTCTCGCTCAAGTCTCAATGGAAGCTAGAAGTAAAGAAGTGCTAGGAGGGCTGTTGGTGGTCGTTTCTCCATCAAAAATAACTGGAATTTTTTATATGTGAGGTATGGTATCCATACTTAAACTCTCTTCATTTAAAGGAGTCCCTTCTAATGAATATTCAAAATGAGTTTTCAACACTAGTTTCTCTATCTTCAAATATATATATGGGTCTTACATGAAAATGTTTTTAGTGAATTAGTAATGGTATTACTAATGTTAGTTAATTATATAAAGGTTAAAACTTCAATGAAATGACGTTTAATTTTTTCTTCAAATGTTGGCTTAAGAAATTAGTTAAATGAGCATGTTTGTGTAGTAATTGAGTTTTGGTTTTCTTTTGTTGTTATTATTGTTTAGCTACTTCCCTAAGGGATATATTATGATGAATTTTTTAGGAAATGTTATAGATGATGAAAGATTTAATTAAAGGCTAAGTTGTTTATGATGTTTATCTTTGATTTTGAAATTCTATTGAGTTGTATGGTAAACCTTCTTGGTGGCAGTGTTTACTTGAATTGTATGAATGTAAAGTTACTAGATTATTGTTAATGAGGCTATGAATGCCCATTATGTGAAGTAAGATGAAAATTATGCTATTCTTGTTAAATGTGTCTTATGAAGCTATTATGTGAAATAGGCTAGAGAGTGTGCTTAAATGACTATATTCATGTTAGGTGATTTATGAAGATTTTTATAAGAAGTATGTTATGGATTATGCATAGAGGAACTATATGATTATGTGAAGCATGTAAGATATGTGATGTGATGAATGAATTTCAAATCATGTAAAGAAGTTAATTATGAATGAAGTGAAGTTTGTGTGCTAGGTGTTCTCACATGTACACACACTCACGCTTGAATGAATGAATGAAGATAAGTTATGTCCAAAAGGGGAGTTTTGGGGTGAACACTCTTCGTTAGTTGAGATGATGTGTTTAGTAGAAACCCCACTACATCCCATGATCTTTCTAAGATAGGTTGGAGGATGAATACACTTCGTGAGTTGAGATGTAGCGTACACTAATTATCCATAACCTATCGTCTATAATATTGAGAATCAGTGGGAAGTAATGTCTAGGACCGAGAGTATATGAAGGAGAGGTGTATCACACTTCATGAGATGAGATGTTGTATTCCATTGTACCTCTTGATATGTGTATCCTCGTTCTTAGAGAATGAGTTACTCAATGTGTTGCCATTGATTAACGGGCGTGTTTCTCCCGAGTTGAGTAAGCCAAAAAGGAATGGTCTTAAGGATTGATTTGGTGTGTATTGAAGGAGGCAGATACATACTTCCATCATGTCTTACCTTAGTTAGTCTTAGGATAATTCTCAGGTAGGTAAACTCTTACAGAAAATGATTTGACTTTCTCTTTCACCTGGCCTTGGAAGTCACTCATTTTGAATAGGATAGTTCATTGTAATTGCTCAAGTTGAATTCATTGTGAGTGATTTAAATGATTTATTGTATATGTTCAAATGATGTCACTGTAATGGCTTAATTAATTCTCTCTATTGTTAGATTTGAATTCACTATAAGTTTTGGAAGTTACTGTAAATGGTCTCTTTTGTTTAATAATTTTGGAAACTCTTATCTTAGTGTTAAATGATGGTTATTATGATGTTTTGCTTCTAAGTCAATTAATGTTTTGCTTAATTGGAATGAAATGATATTTTATTATAAATGTCCCGTTTCGCATGTTTTTGCATATGCAATACTTAGTACATTATTTGTACTATCCCCATAATTTTATATACTGTCTGAGCATAGGGTGGAAGAAAGGTTGAAGTTTAAAAGGCAAAGCTTGAAAAAGTTCCTTTCAAAAAAAAGTGTGTACTTATATATCCGAGGGAATAATTCCTATCTTCTTAATTTCTTTATGTTAAGACTTATTATGTATTTCATTTCAACATAAAGGGTCGTGTTCCTATGTTATTTATGTCGTGACTTTAAATACCTTCTCAACACCAATCATAAGATCAAAATGACACCAAAGAGTTACCATGCTATTCTCTAAAGATAACATTAAAGGACCAAAAATCTCAAGAAGTCAAAATCATATATTTCACACAAGTGCAAGTTAAAACAAAATGCCTCTTGCATGAAAACTCATTTTAACACAACCTCTATAAAAAATATGTACATCGTTGCAAAGCAAGCCTAATTTAATTTATTCATTATTTTTATTAATAATAGGAACGAATGACATTAATTAGCGAAGAGATGAGGATATCGGGACTTCAGGTCGGCCTCGGTTTCCCATGTTACTCCATACACTAGGTGATTTTTCTGTAACGCCTTTACAGAAGCTACGTCCTTGTTCCGCAACCTTTGCACTTGTCTTTCAAGGATTTCAACCAAAACCACATCATAGGAGAGGTTCTCTTCCACACCTATAGCCTCAATAGGAAATATGGACTTGGGATCACCAATGATCTTCTTAAGCATGGATACATGGAAACAGGATGCACCGAAGCCAATTTACTAGGTAACCTCAACTCATGTGAGACCTTCCAACCCTTTGCAAAATTTCATGGGGACCCACATAACGAGGACTCAATTTTACTTTATTGACAAATCTCACAATTCATTTCATAGGTTAAATCTTAAAATACACTTTATGACCTTCCTCAAACTCTTAGTCCCTCCTCTTAATGTTGGCATAAGATATTTGCCGGCTATAGGTTGTTTTTTCAGCGATTACTTATTATATGGACAATCTCCAAAGTCTTATAAACTATATTGGGACCCAAAAGTGAATACTTACCCGCTTTAAACCATCCAATTGGAGATCTACATCTCCAATCATACAAGTCCTAAAAATGAGATATAGATATAGATAAATGACAACTATTGTTGTGGGAAAATAAAGCAGAGGCAAGTGTTTATCCGAATTTCTCTTGAAGACAACTACAAGATCTAAGAAATCCTCAAGGGTTTGAATAGTAAGCTTAACTTGACCATCTTTTTGAGGATGAAAAGCGGTGCATAGCTTCACCTTGGTACCTAACCTTTTTTTGAACGACCTCAAAAACCTAGATGTGAATTGTTCACCCATATTCGATATGATGGATAATGTAATACCATGGATACACACAATCTCCTCTATGAAGATCCTTAAATAATCTTTTGGTGAGTATGTTGACTTGACGGGAATAAAACAAGTGTATTTGTCAACCTATCCACAACCACCCATATTGAGTCGTGTTGTTTTTGAGTCTGAGGAAAACCTACCACATATATTTATGTCTTCCCTGTTCCAAGTTGGATCTTATATTTTTTAAAGTAAACCACTGGGTTTTGGTGCCCGACTTTCACTTGAAGGAGATTTTAACATTTTTCAACAAATTCCTCTATTTCCCCGATTAAGCCTTCCCACTAAAACACTTCTCTAAGGTGATGATACATCTTTGTAGGTCCCGTATGGATGGAATAAGAGGAACCATGAGCTTCCTCAGGAATCCGTTTTCTCAAGTCATCCACATTGGGCACACACACCTTCCTTGATACCTCAAGACACCATAACCGCTAAGGAGAATGACTCATTAAGCTTACTAAGAACCAACTCCTTCAAATACATCAATTGTTTATCAAGGTGTTACTTAGACTTCACCTGAACCACTAACAATCATTCAGAGTTATGATGGACCATAAAATCACCATTCGGAGAAATCTGAAAAACTAACACACAATCGAGCCAACCTCTGAAGATCTTTCACTAGGCATTTCTTGGATTCGACGACATAAGATACACTAGCCATGGTCATACGACTTATAGCATACGCAACCAGATTGTCCTTCCCGGGGTGGTAAAGAGTAATAATGTCGTAATCTTTCAATAATTTAAACCACCTTCTTTGTTGGAGATTAACTCCTTTCTAGTAAACATATATTGAAGAATCCTGTGGTCGGTATACACATCATCATGAACACCATACAAGTAATGCCTCCATATTTTCAAAGAAAAAACCACGGCCGGTAACTCAAAATCATGAGTTGGGTAGTTCTTCTCATGCATCATATGTTTTCTAGAAGAATAAGCTACTACTTTCCCATGTTTCATAAGCACGCACCCTAAACCCACTCGAAATGCATCACAATATACAAAGAAGACCTTGGTACCATCCCTTAAAGTCAACAGCGCAGCATATGTAATCCTATCTTTCGAAATTTGGAAGACTCTTTCTCATGCCTCCAACCACTAAAATTTCATAATTTTTTGGGTCATAGTAGTCAAGGGAGATACAACGGACGCCAAACCATCCACAAACCTCTTATAGTATCCTGATAGACCCAAAAAGATTCTAATGTGAGTTGGAGCCAATGATATGACCAAGAAATGCCACCTACCTCAACCAAAACTCACATTTGCTATACTTGGAAAATAGTTGGTTTTCCTAGGCACTTGCAACACCACTCTCAAATGGTCCATGTGTTCACCCTCATTTTTTTAATCTACCAAGACGTCGTCAATAAAAAATGAATCCAGGTAACTTTAAAACACCCAACTCATGAGACCGATAAACGCTGTGGGGGAAATACTGAGACCAAAGGACATTACTAGAAACTCATACAGGCCATATCTAGTCCGAAAATGCCCTTTTTTATATATATCCTCACCTCTGACCCTAAGATTATGATACCCTAACATAAACAAAATCATTCAAAAGTAGCTATTCCTTGGAGTTGATCAAACAAGTCGTCAATCCGAGGGAGATGATACTTGTTCTTAATAGTCAATTTATTTAGTTGGCGATAATTAATGCACATTATAAGGGACCCATCATTCTTCTTCATAAACAATATAGTATCAACTCATGGAGAAAGAATAGGTTTAATGAAGCCTTTGTCTAGTAAGACATTAAGTTGAGCCTTCAACTCTTTCAATTCAGTCCGAGCTATCTGATTAGAAGGAATCGAAAGTCGGTTGGTATCCGGTAGAAAGTGAACACTAAAATCAATTTCCTATTCAGAAGGAATACCATGATGATCATTAAGAAAAAACTCCGAAAATTCCCTCACTATGGGGACTGACTTTGTTGGAGGAACTTTGGAGTCTAAATCTTTGACTCTCACAATGTGGTATAAACACCGTTTAGACATCATTTTACAAAATTTTAGACAAGAAATGATACAACCTCTAGGAATAGAATTTTCCCCCTTCCACTCTAAGATGGGTTTGTTTGGAAATTTTAACTGGACAATTGTTGTTATCAATAAATGAAAAAGCAAAACAATCATGCAGCCAATGCATTCCCAAGATGGAATCAAAATCAATCATATCATGTTCTACTAATTCAACCTGGGTAACTATATTGGGCAATATTAGAGGAAAATTTGTGTATACCCTCTTTGTAACAACCGACTCACCTACTGGGGTAGTTACCATAAATTGTTTATTTAGGACATATTGCAAAATACCAAACATACCAGCTTTCAAGGGAGTAAAAAAAGACAATGTAGCACCTGGATCAAGTAAAGAATAAACATCAATAGAGAATACTTGTAACATACCGGTCACCACATCGGGAGAACTCTCTTTTTCACTCCTAGAGCAAAATGCATTAAAGCGATTCTTAATTGGAGCATCAACATTTGAACCACTTTATTGAGCTTGACCACTTCCTTTATTTTGCCCGTTCACATTAGGGAAATCCCTATCCTTTTGTCCACTCTTGCCACACCCAAATAATTTCTCCGTCTCAATGAGGCAATCACCAAAGCGCTTCTTGCAACACATTCTATAAGTTGGCTTCTTACTTGGTGAACTAGTACCTCTTCCCTTTTTAGAGTTTCGTTTAGACACCTTATTATCACAAGCCTTAGTGAACATGGAAGGAACTTGATTATAAAAACTCTTTTCGAACCTTTCTTTGTCTTGGATATCAAGCCTACTTTTTGAACAGCTACCATCAAATGACTTTGCCCTATTGTGATGTCTACTCTTCCTCTTCACCCTCATCTCCTCCACTTGTTGAGCATGAAACATGAGATGAATAACGTTCATATTGTCATGTATCATTGCAATATAACATAAATCAAAGTCACAATTAGAGCTAAGACTCAAGGAGGGAAAAGAGGGATGGTTTAGACGTGTTTCTTCCTCAAAATCATTGGGTGTTCTTATATTTCAGGTATGGTATCCATATCTGAACCCTCTTCCATCAAGGAGTAATTTCCAAAAGATTTCAAAAAGAGGTTTTAAAATCTACTTTCTTCTATCTTTGATTCTAAGCATGGGTCTTTATTTTAAAATTGTTTGATTATTCCAATGTGTTTATTCTAGTATAAATTGATAACTTTAGTGTCAAAAATCAAAAGAACACTTGTTTATGTATATTTAAAACTTTTAGCTTAAGAAATTGGTTAAATGAACATGTAAGTGTAGGGTATGAACTTTGGTTTTCTTGTGTTATTATTATGATTCAAATACTGCCTTTAGGATCTTATTATGATAAAATACTTAGAAATATGTTATAGGTTGTGATGGATTGGTTAAAAAGTGAGTTGCTTATTTTGTATAATTCTTATTAGAAATGCTCTTGAGTGGTATGGTCCACCTTCTTGGTGGTGGTGCTTACTTGATGCATTTGTATTTATTTAGTGTGTATTGTGAGTATGTGTTTTAAGGCATAATGTGTGAAATAATGTGCGAATGAAGATGGTTCATCTATTGTGTATTGTGGAACTTAAATTACAGGTTGTTATTAGAATATACCTAAATGAAGTAAATGATTATTAGAAGCATGTAAAGTGTGTAATTTGATGAATGAAGGTCTAAAGAATGTATAGAAGTTAATATAAATGAAATGATGCTTATATGCAAGGTGTTCTAACACGTACACACACACTTAAATAAATTAATGTATCAAAGTTAAGTAAAAAGGGGAGCTTTGGGGTGAACACTCTTCGTGAGTTGAGATGGAGTGTTTAGTAGACACCCCACTTCATCTTAAGACCCTTCTAAGATAAATCCAAGGATGAATGCCCTTCGTGAGTTGAGATGTGGTGTTCACTAGTTATCTTTATCATATAGTATATAATGTTTAGAATATGTGGGGGTTATCCCTAGCAACCGAGAGGATATGAAGAAGGGGTGATTACACTTTATGAGTTGAGATGTTGTATTCCAATGTACCTCTTTGAGATGAGTACTCCTCGTTAGTAGAGACTGAATTACTTAGTAGAAATTTCCTTATCCATAACTATGCACCCGCATAGGTGTAGCTATTGGCAAAAAAATGTAAAATCTAAAAGAATGAACTTACACAAGGAATGTTAGGACCTCTCATCCAATAGGGTTTAATATAGAGATTCCATTCCTAGATCTCATAGTCGATATTGGTTAAGCTAACTCCCATAATAGAAATTAAAATGCTAATTCATATACAAGAGTGTACTGCTTAGGGTAGGTAGTGGAATGGGATACTTTTATCCATTGCGCTAGGTAGGCATTCTGAAAAGGGATTCATTTTGAGTCTTATATGAATTGAATGAACTAAGTCTCCTTAAAGAATGTACTACTTAGGGTAGGTGGTTGAATGGGACGCTATATATCCATTGCACTAAGTACACCTTCATAAAGGGGATTCTTGGTGCTGAGCGTGTTACAATAGTGTACTAGATATTATAGGTGGTATGGGACTACATCTACTCATTTCAATAAGTAGGATATCCGAAAGGGAAGTCTTGGTGTCTTATTTGGGTGTTCTTATATTGTATTTTTATTGAGTGGTGGTTTGTTCTCCCGAGGTGAGAAAGCCAAATAGGGGCAGTCTTGAAAATCATTTTTGTGTGTATTGACAGAAGTTTATGTGCACTTGCTTCATGTCTTACCATTGTGAGTCTTAGGATGACCTTACTTAGGGAAACTCCTACTGAAATGAGTTCACTTCCTTATTGGCAATACCTTGGAAGTTCACTATTTTGGAGTCAAATAGATTCACTTTAAGGTAAATGGAGTTCACTGTAAGATTTGGGTTACTTTACTGTAAAGTCCATGTTTTTGTTAAAATTATGGATATCCTTCTATATGTGTTAAATGATGTTTATTATGTTGTTTTGCTTCTTTAAACATGAATGTTTTACTTATTTGGCATGAAATCTTATTTTACTAAAATGTCTTTTTCATATGTTTTTGCATATGCCATACTTAGTACATTGTTTGTACTAACCCCATTACTTTTCTACACTTTAGAAGTATGGGTTGGAAGCTTTCTAGATGATTTGAAGGCAAAGCTTGGGAAATCTACACTCTTATGATTTGGTATGTCCTCATATATTCAAGTACATAGCCTATGTTTTTCTTAGTTTAAATATTAAGACTTATTATTTATTTATTTTCAATGTAAAGTGTCGTGTCCCTAAGATAATATGTTGTGTCTTTACATTGGCTTTTGACGATGAGATTCTCTAAATATTTATGAGAGACTAGACTTTTATTAAATGTCTTGAATATATTGTAAATCCGCACTACTTTTCATGTCTTATGTAATGAACGATTGTTAAGGGCTTGTACAAGATACCTAAGGGTCAAGTATGCCCGATCATGACACCCTAAATTCTAGTCGGTACTTTTGGGTTGTGACAGACCTGTTATCGGAGCATAAAGTAATGGGAAATAGTTTAAGATCTAAAAGTCTCACAAGCCACGTGTAGTAGTATCTTTCTCATTTGTGTGAGTCGCAACACATGCATCGACAGGAGCCATTAAGATGATAGAAGTTTCACTTTCTTCTCTGTTCTAATGTCGTGCTTAGTATTGAGTAATATATGGTGTGTTTTCTCAGCCTCTTTTGTTTGTGTTTATAGGACATGAATACGAAGATATCATCCTCTAGAGGGGAAGAGAGAGGTGTAGGTTATGAGAGAATCCCTGCCCGGGTTTGCCAAGTTACTATTGTTGGCCTAGAGGAAGAAAATAGGGAGGTTCTCCTTCAACGACCTCAAATGCTTCCGGAACCTCAAGAGACTTAAGTGCCCCACGTGCCTCCAATGCCTCAAGCACCTTTATTTGAATGAGATATGACTAATGCGGACTTGTGGGCTGCCCTCATGAATTTGACCCAAATCATGATGTCTCAAGGCCATGTAATTAATAATCACATTATTGCCCAAGATAAGCAAGGAGTTGGACCTCAACCTAATCCTAGAACTCCCTCTTCTAGAATTTGGGATTTCATGAGGATGAACCCTCCTAGTTTTCATGGAACTAAGGTTGATGAAGATCCACAAGATTTCATAGATGATGTGTTCAAAGTGATAGATGTTATGGGTGTGACCCCTATGGATAAAGAATAGTTACCTACTTACAAACTAAAAGGAATGGATAAACTGTGGTTTGAGCATTGTAGGGGTGACACACCCTTAAAAAGAGGTGTGATTAATTGGGAGGAATTCAAAGAGGCTTTCCAAGATAGGTTCATTCCCTTAGAGTTGAGGTAGAGGAAGATGGTTGAATTCATTAACAATATCAAGGGGTAATGAGTGTGCAAGATTACTATCTCAAATTTCCCCAACTCTCTTATTATGCCCCAACCATGGTAGCGAACCCTAGCGCTAGGATGAACCAATTCGTGATGGGAGTGTCTAGCTTTGTTTTAAAGAGTGTCGTACGTAAATGCTACTCAATGACATAAATATTTATAGGCTCATTGTGTATGCACAACAAATTGAGGAGACTAAAATCAGGGAGATAAAGGAAGAGGGTAAGAGATCTACATTGGATGATTCTTAACCAAAAACTTAAGAAGTTGTTCTAGCACAAAGATTCTTCCATAGGAAAAAAAAACGGGTATCCAAACCAACATTCTCATGGTGGTGGCCAGACTTTTGAGAGGACTAAGTGGTTCGATCATAAAGATTCCTCCATGGTAAATATGAATGGGGATCCAAACGAACATTTCCAAGGTGGTGGCGACACTTTTTAGAGAACTAGGTGTGCCTCTTGTGCAAAGAAACATATGGGTAGGTGTCTTGCCTCTTCTAATGGTTGTTTTAGTTGTGGTAAAAAAGGACACAAGATGCGAGACTGCCCTAGAATCAAAGAAAGAGGGAAAGAGGTCAATAAAGCTTCCATAGATCCTAATGCTCCAAAGAAGAACCCTTCCTATGGGATGAGAGCTAGGAAGGATAACTTATTCATAGTTTATAGTCTCGGTAAGTCTTTCCTCTTTATGATTGTTGTTTTTGTGTTATGAGATGATTTTATATGGTTTTATTATTCATATGATCATTCCTTCTTGTGAATTGCATAAGGGATAGATTTTTTGTTTTCTAGCATATTTGACTGTATTATAGTGATGTTCACTATTAGTTTTATGAATTTGCAAAAATTGTTTTGTCTCGGATTGAAGTTTCAATGTGTGTAAAAGTGTTTTATATGAGTATTGTAACATCCCACAAGTACACCCTATAAGTTAGAGCACCCTTTCGATGTCACACGACAAATGAGACTTGAAGAAGTCTCGTCTAAGCCTCTCGTATCATTCATTGCATAATAAGCATAACTAAAATAAGTAAAAACTCAAAACTTTCTTCACACACAAAGAACTCTTTCATAAACAATACTCAAGATGAAGAGATTCATTTAAAACAATTGACGTCACATTCACATTGATGTTCATGTTCACATTAATGTTCGTGTTAACATTTATGTTAAAATTCACGTTGATGTATACATTGACATTTACATTTACATTCATATTGAATTTCACACTAATTTTCACGTTCACATTAAAGTTGACGTTTAGGTTCACGTGCACGTTGATGTTCACATTGATGTTGAAATTGATGTTGGCATTCATGTTTACATTCACATTTACGTTCATATTGATAATGACGTTGACATTTATGTTGATGTCCACGTTGAAATTTACATTGATGTTTATGTTGACGTTGACGATCACATCGATGTTGACGTTTACAATGACTTTTACATTGACATTTATGTTGATGTTCAAGCACATTTACCTTGATAATTACATTGATGTTGATCTTGACGTTGACATTGAGTTGATGTTTATGTTAACATTGACGTAAACATTGACATTAATGTGGATTTTTTCGTTCACGCTAACGGTTATGTGCTCATTTATTTTGATATTTACGTTCATGTTCATATTAACGTTCATGATAATGTCGACGTTGACATTAAGAAAGGCATTGATATTGACATTCATATTGACGTTTACATTAACGTAGACGTTGAAATTTGCGTTGACATTTGTGTTGATATTAACATTAATATTGATGTTCACACGGACGTTTATATTGACGTTTACGTTGACGTTTAGATTTATGTTGACATCGACATTAGCGTACGCATTGACATTGACGTTGAAGTTTATGTTGACGTTTACATTGACCTAAATGTGCACATCGATGTTCATGTACATTGACATTCATGTTCACATTCTTATTTACGTTGACGTTCATATTTACATTGATGTCCACATTGATGTTCATGTTTACGTTGATTTTTACGTTCACATTTATGTTTTCATTGACGTTGACGATCACATTTATGTGTACCAGCATGTTGAGGTTTATGATGATGTTGATGTTCACGTTAATGTTGACGTTTATGTTGACGTTTACGTTTATGTTGAAATTTACGATTATGTTGACGTTTATGTTGATTGATGTTTATGTCTACATAGACATTAAAATTAATATTCATGTCAATGTTCACATTGACGTTTACATTGAAATTCTTGTTGACGTTCACGTGTGTAACATCCAGGAATACGCCCTAAAAGTAACTAACATCATCGTCCTCTTTCAGGACTAAGAATAGTCTCTTGGCTTACATCATCACATTTATAAGTCAAATTTAGCAGAAATCTAAAACTTTTTCAATACTTATAATTGGATATTTACATAGACCTCTACATACACATAGTTTATACATATAAATTATACATAGAGCCTTCATATATGATGATTACTTAGAATTCTACTTTTATTGCACATATATATATATAGAACATAACATAGTCATAATAGTCCTCTCATCTCATAACCTTCTAAAAATAGTATATAAAAGTGGGCCTAGCCCATACATCGAAGTAATAATGCCTCACATGGGCTATACAATTTTTCATATTAAATTGAAAAGAAAGAAATATAGAATTCTTTAACTCAAAACAACTCTGTTAGCTTGATAGTTGCATCATGATATACCGTGGTTTCACGGTATAATTATTACTTTTTCCTTAAGTTTAGTGTGTCCGAAAGCCCTTTTTGTGCTAATTTTGATATAAGTTTCTCTTTGTTTTGCAGGAAATCTGTCTAAAGCTGAATGCGGAGATTTTGACCAAAAAATGCAGAAGAGACCACCTACGGAGCTTATGACGGTCCGTCGTGCCTGTGACGGTCCGTAGGTGGCAACGTAGAGAAGCTGCTGAAGGAAGATAGGGAAGTCTGACCAAGTGTGGGATTACGAAGCTTGTGACGGTCCGTCATGGCTATGACGGTCCGTCCTGCAGGTTCGTCGTGAAGATCAGAGAAGTGATCCCAGTACCCAGATTCCAAGAGTTGAAGTATTTTGAAACGCGACCCTCGACGGACCGTTGTGCCTATGACGGTCCGTCACACTTGCCGTCGAGGGGAATGAAGAAAGCAGCAGAAGAGTTGCACCAAGTATGGGACGACGGAGTCCACGAAGGTCCGTCATGACCACGACTGTCCGTCATGTGGTCCGTCGACCCAGCCGCGTTTTGGCAGATTTCCAGTAATTAGAATCCTTGTTTAATTAGGTTTTTATTTTTTTATAAATAGTTTGAAAAACCTCGTTTTTAAGGTTAGACTCTGTGAGATTAAACATCATATTGTTAGACTTTGTGTCTTGAGTGTTTGATTGTTAGAGATTCTTACAAGTGATTTTTGGTGATTAATAAAGCAAATTTTCGGACTTTATTCTTTCTCATTGAAGTAAGTACATGAATTCTTGTTTAACATATTTGAATATTGTGTTTATGGCTATGAGGAACTAAACTCCATAACTAGGGTTGTGGGAACCATTGGCAAATAATGAGATAAACCCTAGCTAAAATAACAATTCTAGAATCGTGTCTTGCATGTATTAATAATTCTTTCGCTTAGAGGTCTTTTTAACGTATGATCAACGTTGGAACTCGCCTTAATGCTACTTGCCGGACCAAGGAGGTAAATAATAGGAAAAGAATTATTAACATAGATTTAGTGTATACTATCTAATAGGCTAGTATTGATTGGTACGAGGTAATAACTTTGTCAAATATCGAATACGATGCTTAATATGAGGTAAGGATAAGGGTTAGGAAAGCAACACACGTAGCCGGACAGAGGTGCGGAGTGAGATTTTCTAGATGCCGGACCAAGGATTTAGAAATACATAACTTATCACTTTGCATGAAAGATACTAGGAAAGAATTGTTATAGTTAGAATTATCAAGTTATGAACCTGTGGGGAACACGTAAACCCTAGTTACTTTAATTACTTGATTAAAACTCAACATTAAAAGCTGTTAAGTGTCTCTTTCAAGTTCGTTAGTTATTTTTGCACATTAGGAACTACAAACCCCCTTTTATGCTTTTACTTTCTAAGGAAGTCATCAACCGAACAATAGTAATAACAAGTTGAAGTTAAGTCTAGACTATTTTCCTCGTGGGAACGATCCCAACCTCACTAGTTGGGTTATTTACTTGACGCGACCGCTTTACTTCTCATTTGAGAAGTAAGTTTGAGCGTATCACATCACCCTCAGAAATTAAGGACCTACCCTACATGGATGCATAAGAGATCAAAGTCTTCTTTGCGTCATCTCCAAAAGCCCTTCAACGATGGGAATCCAAAATGTTAGGGAAGAGGAAGAAATGGGGTTAGCAAACTACTTGTACTAAGTATGTGACCATATGCATACATATCCTAAAAAATGCTAAAATAGGACATTTCATTGAGTATGCAATGTACTTTGAAAACCTTCATGCAAATTGAACAATACTATAATAATCAATAACACATATTGACTAAGTCATAGGCATAAATATCAAAAGACCAACAACATAAAAACTAGTCAAGTCAACACACATATCTTGTATTGGATATATAGTCAACGAAACTCTACCATCATCAACAAGTATGAATAAGAGTACAATTACCCACAACTCTTATTAAGTCAAAAAGTTCAATGACAAGCAAAGCACCACAATCTTACTCAATCCAGTAACTCAATGAGAATCATGACCAACCTCGTACTTCACATAGTAGAGCACTCAAGAGTACATATCACCATTCTTTAACACAGTAGACCAAATACATGTTTATAGGAGTAATCGATATTACATATCATCATTTACATTTATGATAATGATATACATATCATTTACATTTATAAGAATATACATATATAAAAATATCCTCCTAAGACTTGCCTTAAGGCTAACTAATGCAAAGTATAGGTAGAGTCCCCTACCCCTACCTAGACTAAGTTAAACCCATCAGGTCATCTTTTTTAGAGTTCATTCCTTTAATTCTTCCTACCTTTGTGTTTCTGGAACATCTTTCCTTAACTGACATAGACACATGAGCTAGTATAAAATACGGTGTAATGAAACCCTACACGGAAAGAAGGCGGACTACTTGAAAAGGTAGTACCAAAACATGAACATAGCAACTATGCGGATCCTCTAGCTAGTATTCCTATGGGATCAACATAGTTCAAGAACTAGGATATATAGTTGGGACCCTCTTTATGCTGCAAGCATTCTAGTCTCCAATATCGAGAATACAATAGTTATCCCACCTTCCCTATGTGTGAATTGGACACTCCTCACTATAGTTCACTCGAATCTAAGCTAGAGTCCCTTTTAAAAATGTCCTTAATGCCTTTGTTAATCATCATTGCTTAATGTGGGTCATAGGGACTAACCATTGTATAAGCATCATCATCATAGTTAAATATGAATTGCATGAGTAAAATCATTTCACTACAATTCCTATAGGTGAGATTAGCAAATTTACATATAACTTTACAATAAGGCACACTGATAAAGCATTTACCATCCTTATAACATTTACATCTTAGTAAACACCTCAAAATCCATTGTCAAGACATTCCAATCAAACACCATACCAACCCTATCAATCTAATTCCAGGCAGGTCATGACCGTAGTCTAGACCCTAGCCCAAACTGGTGTCGTTGACCTCTCTGACGTCAAAGAGAAGCCTACATACGTCATCGTTACATCATCTAGATAAATTTTAGTCGAAAATTTGAAGTTTTTGTTTAGTTGAAGTATACATATGCTTCATAATAGGAAATATCATATTCGAATAAGATCATCTACATAATTTAATAGTTGTTCACTACAACCATCTAATAACGAGATACTCAAATGATTGAAATAGTTCATAACTGCATTAATAGTATACTTGTCTAAATGGCACCAATACAACTAGTGGAACATCGTACACTAGCTCATGCATACATCTAACCTAGGATATACAATATAGGCATCCTCAAAATGAAGAGGTTGTACCATGTCTGGATGAATGTTCCACCTCTAAATAACTTTAGCTTAGTCTATTATTGCTATAGCATTCACCTGCACCTGCACCAAAAAGTAGAGAGTTGTATGGGATTAGTACACACATGTACTAATTATGGGTATATGAAAGCACACACATAGGACATGCATGATTAAGAAGATCTGCCTCTTTACGATATAAATTATTCAATGTCAAGTAAGTGAACTTGCCAAAATAGGATTAGGAAAGTCATGCTATGATAGTAACAAGCATCATCATACATAACATATTGCACAGAGCGCATAACATATTGCTTATTAGCACATAAAATATTTCATATAGTCCGTCCATATGCAATGATACCTTGGAATCATGAACTTGACATTAGGACTTCCCAAAAAGATGGCTCAACATATGGGACCTCAACTAGGGCGCCTTATTTAGCAAACATAGAGTCTTATTCAGTCATTCAACCGTACTTCATCTTCATTTGTTCGCAAGCTAGTGTAAACACCATCCATACCTAGGATGCAGTTTAAGACTTTCATCAGGTTTGCTGTGCAATGACCAATAATGACCTAGTGTTATTACTTAAGTCTAGCTCACCTCTTTATTATGGTACCCTAACACCTATACTGTTCATTTCATTATGTGCCTTACTTGAGGCTGGGCTCATTCTTTCTTTGGGAACTTGAACCTTAACCGAAATAGATCATGTGAGTATAATGTAATCTAGTTTTTAACCCCACACAGAAAAGTGGTGGAATCACCGAATAAAGTGAACCAAAACATGCGAACGTGCATAGGGAGTGCAACCCTGCTGAAACACTTTATTGGAAGTATAGGTTAAAAGAGTAGGACATATAAGGAGACCCATAACCTTATGGACGGACAGTCTCATATCATGAGAATTAAATGAACATTTGTCTTCCCAAAAGAAGAAATTGTGACTCATATTTAATTTATCGATGCTTTGTATAAAGTTCCATTACATTCATCTCATACATAATAGAAGCTTGTTTCTAGCGTGAGGCATCATAGCTCATTAGACGATTTCTCATCGCGTCATTAGGTATTAAGTGTTTATTGTCCTTACACTTACATATAGAGCGTAACTGTGACTTTCCTCTTTATTTTAAACACTATCTTAGGTTAGTACATTTGGTGACCTTATATTTGGTGTAGGTACAACTTGTCTCACTTTAACTAACCTCATTTTGTGATCCCACCCTTTTCTTTTATAACATCTTTTCATTTCATATTTACTCACCTTTCATTATTTGTTCATCGTATAACCTACATATTCTCTACTGGAGGTCACATTAAGGGACATTTATTCTAGACGTACATACAACTTGTCTCACTTTAACCAGCCTATCCAAATGTTGCCACTCATTCTTTTCTTGTTCATCATATAGCGTAAAGCAGCTTGTATCACTTGAAATAGCCTATAGTCATGAAGCAATTATTTTCTTTACATATAAACTATGAATTTATTATTAACATTTTCTTTTGTAGAATGCTTGAGATTTGACTTTACATCATTCTACATTCCCATATGTGAATGTTCATTTCGTCATATGCCAATGCACTTGGATTTTTTGTATGTTTCACACTCTTACTTTAACCTCCAAGGTTCACATAATTTCATTACATACATCTTAGGTTTGCTTACTTTTAAACGTATGGTGGACTTAAGGATACGTACGAGCCATGAGAATTCATTCATAATTTGTCTGTGTGAGTCATACTTACCCATGATTATGTGGTACATGATCTATGCATCTTGTTGGTCTGCCAAGATCTTGATTTCGACTCTTAGAGGCAGCATTCGTTAAATATTTGTTCACGTACGACTTATGTTCCAATACGGAATTAGGCAAGGGAACAATATTTTAAATCACTTGAGCAATACTTAATACTATATCAATACACCACAAACTTAGACTTTTTATCTTAATTTTTCTCTTAACTTTGTCTATGAGGTTGTGGGTTCAAACCCCACTCACCTCATTTTATTTTTCGCTTTTATGTTTCTCCTAAATCACTCAATTGTTCAAGAGGTTGTGGGTTCAATCCCACTCACTTAATTTATTTTTTTCCATTTTTCTCCAAATTCTCTCCACTATTCAGTAGGTTGTGGGCTTAATCCCCACTCACCACATTTTATTTTGTTTTTGATTTTCTCATGAACTTTTTATGTTATTTGCATTTATTGAGGTCTTGGGTTCAATACCCAATGACCTCACAATTTTTAAAAAAAGTTTAAAACATAGCTACATTTTCAAATTTTTGGCCGAGACAAACATTTTCAACAAGCTGGAAATTTTGTCACTTTCAATCAATCTTTCTCTCAAGTATTTATGTTAATTCTTGGGGTAATTAGGGTGAGATTTTTTCAACAATATTACCCTTATATGAACATCACACGTTTAACATTTTCATACACGGAAACACAACATTTTAAACACACAATTTTCAGGTAGCAACATAGTTAATTTAGAGCACACACATGCTCAAACAGTTAACTTAATACACTTTTCCGGGATACATCATTCATTCCTTACATAATTTCCAAATACATATCCAACACATAATCAAAACCAGACCTAAAATTATCTACCTTTAGACATACCAACGCATGGTTTGAATCATTGAAAGGATCTAATGACAGGGGCATGAAACTAGGACAACCTTAGTTTTACAATTGCAATTAAACTAAACCATAAGGGTCTCTTAGTTAAGGGTCCAAGAGAGAAGAAAAAATATACCTTATTGTCATTCAACAATTGTTTCAATATTGCCTATTCCCACGATACCGCTTTCTCACCACCAAAATCCAAAACCCAATCCGTCGAGAAGAATGTTGTTGATTTTAATTTTTAGCTTTGTTTTCGTTAGAGTTTTTGTGTGTATTTTCTTCAAGAGTGAAGAACTATAATTTTCTGTTCTTTTTCTGATAAAAAACATGAGAATGATAGGATTAGGATAAGGACAATTAGGTGGAGACTCAGTAAAAATAGGACTCCTCATTATTATTAATATATCATTATTATTATTTTTATTTAAAATCGAATTTTCCTTTTATTTATTTGCAAATAAAATATTAATTAATTTAACTAATTCACTGAATACAATAAATCAATTAAATCATTGCTTCCACCAAGGTTTGAACCTGGGTAGAGCAACATTTTGCTCAAAGGGTCAATTTCGGCCACCTCTACCCAATTGCCCCTAAACCATATTATTAATTAATTAATTATAATAATAATTACACTACTACCCTTAGCCTAGAAAGTACCATTTTACCCCTAGACCCTCCAAACATAAGATTACCCATTTTTAAGTCTGGTTAATACTCATACGGATAAATCTTCATATTCGGGTGCCTTATATTGCTAGACCCAACCTTTCCTACCTCAACTAACTCACCAAGATAGTTGGCTTGGCTGTTGTAGAGGTTCAAAGCTCTAGTTCTATGCGCATAATTCTGTGTGAACCCGGTCTAATCAAGGCATTCTATATACGCTAGACATTACTTAGCATGGTAATTTTTAGGGTTGTTACAAGACATCTCAGATACAACATCATGACTTAATAACAATTAACCAATAATTCAAGTAAAGAATAGGGATGACAAGACTTACCAAGTCTCCTTCACAATTCATCATAAAGGTCTTACCATAAACTATTGATTCAAAGTATATAAAGTATAGTACTATAATATTACCATAATTAACATGATAACAAGGCTAATTTATTAACAACTTTACAATCCAATGATAACTCATAGCTTAAGATAAGATGCTTATGTCAATTTATAACATACTTCACAACCTAGATCAACATTCTAAATAACTAGCATAACAGAACTATAATTAATCTTCATTTTGTCATTCTTGACACAAAACGTCATCTAGTAGTAATTTAACAAATAACCAATTATATTGAACAAACATTACCTTATTTTCATTAAGATAACAACTTTTGGATAAGGGGTAAAGGTCATCTTCTACAAACCAGACCAATTGATAAAGATATAACATATTTATGTTATAATACATGTTAATATATTCATAATATATATTAGAAATCATAAAAAAAATCAATTCATAACATAAATTTCATTGTTGGAAAAGACCCACTTGAAAATCAAACTTTTGAAATCAATTTGAAGGAACCCTTTGATAAAAGAAGTGTCAAAGGTGAAAAAGATCTCATACCTTGCTAATTGATGAAGATCGATTGTGAAACTTTACTCTTTGCATCCCTTAAACTCTCCCCTATCTTGGTCTTCATTGGAGTTCTTCACTAGAGAGAGAAAGAAGATAGAAGGAGGAGAGTTTGAAGTTGTAGGTTATTAGAGTTTTTGTTAGCCTTAATTAGGTTAGGACTTTATATAGGTTGTTAACAAACATAATTAGAATTCAACTAAACCCTAATTAACTTAATAATTAAGCTAATTAATTAATTAACTTAAGTTAAAACGGGTAGTGAAAACCAGTCCCCACAGATGAAACCACGATCGACGGATCGTGGGTCAATCGACGACCATTCCCCCTTTTCGTGCTGCGAATCCATCGTATGATTAAGAGATTGTGAACAAGAGTCCCTTAAATAATTTTGCTAAGTGTTTGTCGATGGTTTTCATCGACACCCTGTCTATCCACACAAACCTCGTCGTTTCCGTTCGTAGGTGAACAGTGTTCAGGCACTCTTGACCCCAAAACACAAGGGTCCTTCTCAAGGGCCCTTATATAGTCCTTGGGGAGCAGTACCCAAAAGTTTTGACCATTAATCAACTTAAAAACATGTAAGACACCATTCCACCAATTTTTATCATTTTTTCACAGTTAATAGCTTGGTAAATAGGCTAATTAAAGCTATCACCCCTTTGAACTAGTTTCCGGATGTCTTGGACACTCTTTGATGTTTTGGTTTCTAGACTTCCTAAATGTCTTATATTAATTATTATGGACCTTAAAACATTTTCTAAACCTTATAACAGTTATGTTAGTCTGTAGAATCCGTATTGGATTTTCTAACTGTTACATTATCCCCCCCCTCCCGTTAGAATTATTCGTCCCCAAATGATCCTTAAAATTACTTTGAAGGAAGGAATAGACTAAAGACTAGAAGCACAGCCAAAAAGAGAACATAACAATATGACTTACCACATAAATTATATCACTTACACAAGATAACTCAAAAAACATTAATTACCATACATAAGGCTCAAAATCTCTTTATATGAAGAATTTCCTTCTCAGAACAACTACATGAGCTCAAAATATTAAATATGAGTCAAGTTTTCCATATCATAATTTATCAACATTCTACATATCATTTAATAAAAACTCTGAAAAGGCACAATTTTTCTATAATTCATTGTAATTAAATAAAAATGCACACTTTTGCAAATCTTTACCGAAAATCAAGAAAGTTCAATTTTAAGTCATTATTTTCATTATTAGGAACAACAACTCACCTTATTTACCAAATAGATCAGGCTAATGGGAATTCACGTCAGCCTTGGCCTCCTATGATGCACCCTCAACTAGGTGATTCTTTCACAACCCTTTTACGAAAGCCATATCTTTATTCCTTAACTCCCTTACTTGCCTATCTAGGATTTTAACCGCAACCTCCTCAAAAGAGAGGTTATCCTTAACACCAAGACCCTCTATAACACTCGAGAAATACCATGTCGTATACTACAGCTTATTCTATTAAATAATGATAAAAATGACATTTCAAGACCTATATTGATGTAATAAGTTCATTTCAAAAAGTTTATAGCTAAAACGACAAAGAAAGGCCTTGACGTCCAGAAACTAACTAATTTAATCTAGTTGATGTCCTTATGTTTGGTGAAGGTTTTGATGCGTGAAATGAGATTATAGGCATATGTTAGTCTATAAACACCCAAGCATGCTTTATAACACTTTATTAACATGTTAACAAGCTTATAGGTACAAGTAAGTCGATAGACAATGTCTTGCATTGGTGGTGGTATGGGACGCTACCTAGACATTAAACGATAGTCTTTGAATGTGTTAGTTAGAGTCCCTAGGTCTTGTCCAAGACTAATACTTGAATGTCCTTATGTGATTAATCAGTCTTAAACTAACTAATGAATGAATGATAAGTTAAGAAAGCATGTTAAATGAATAAGTACTTAACTAGATTATTTATGGGGTATCTAATTTAGGTGAGAAGGGGGCATAGGAATTGTCACTTCGTATCTTACCTAGATAAGTCTTAAGAATTACTATAGTTAGGAAGGATGTTTATTATGTGGACCTTATCTAAGCCTTAGGTAATCTTAAGAATTATTTAGGTAATCTTGAAGTGGTCAATCATGGACGTTATCTTTTTGATTTACTTAAGTAAGTCTTTGTGTAACCCTTGTAAGGAGAATGCCTTATTATTAATATGTCGATGTATTAAGTGAGAATTATTCTCTCTTAGGTAGTCCATTGGATTCCTTAAGTGGGTGTGTAATATATTGTATGGGTGGTTGCTTCACAACTCACTCAAGTGAGACATACAATCACCATTGGTAGAAGAAGCTCATGCTCATGTGGATAGAGTATGTTGGGACTTGTCCCATTGATTTGCATACCCTATGTTATTAGTTCATTTATATATAGATTGGTAGGACTTTACATCATTTTAAGGTAATATGATTGGGCATAGTTTTGCTAGCCAATTTGTTGCCATAAACAAAACTTTCACTAAACATTGGTGATAAGAATATCATTGACCATGTAAATTAACTTCAATTATATACTATAGAGATATCATAATGTTAAGCTGCCAAATTTTTGCATTTGATTAGCTTATAAAACAATTTAGTGCTTAATTTTTCTAAGCTAATAAGTTAATTTGGCATTGAAGGTTCATTAACTAGCTTTGATTCACATTCTTATTTCTTCTTGGAAATATTACATTCCAAAAACTTAAAAACATAATTACTGTAAAACACAAATAGAATTAGAAATCTTCATCATTATCAACAATCAATTGAATTTCATAAATAACTTAATGATTTCATCTTGTCGAACCTAATAGGAATTTATTATATGGATCTATAGATCTAACCTATAGGTATCGTTCGACATTATTAAATCGTAAAAAACTACACATAATGATCAGTTAGCACCATATACCAATAACATGTTCAAGATTACATCTATATACTATTAGAATCCAAAACAAGGACAACTAGGGAGATGGACGTTCAACAATGTCACTTGGAACTACAATAGTATTGATATTCTTGAATTCATAACATGTTTGAAAAGCCTCTTGGATAAAGGAATGCAAGAGGGAAAACCCATAACTTACAGTATAATTGAATTTACGAATGTCACCCTGAAATTTGCACGAAAAATCTTTAAGAATAGCCTTTAAACTGCCTAAGGAAACTCGAGATAATTTTCTATTTTTCTTGTATTTTGCTCAGTGTTTTAAGTCGTGCATTTGTACTAGAATAACGTGATTCTGGGTCTCCAGAACTTATATGGACTAATTTAAGCTAATTAACTTTATTAAATAAATTAATTAGCTAATTACAAAAAATTCCACTACTAAATTGACTAAAATTTGAAGAGCATTTGACTTAGCCAAATTCTGTAAATTTGCTAAAGGATTTTTGTTTGACTATTTAAATTAATTAATTAAGTTTACAATTTAGTTATTAAGTTACCTAGGGTAATTACTAAACTACCCTTAAGTCGTTAGGACCATAACCAACCCTTTTGGACCATCCATGGTTAGGTACTAGAATGTTTCTTTAGTTAGTTACTAGGCTTGTGTGACCTGGTTAGTTGTTAGGTTGTCAGGTGTACTAGTTAGTTAATTTTTGTTAGTCCTTGGTTATCTAATTAAGTAAGATATTTAGAGCCGAGAAATGGTTAGGAAGCTCATCCCCACATGGCTTGACCCCATATATACTACTGCCCCTAATCGCCCTAAACGAATTCGGTTGCGCTTGTCTCTTGGATGCTTAAAACATATGCTTGCACAAGAATTGCTTCCCATTTTTGTTGTCCTAATGATCCTCACTATATGCATAGGCACTGCTTACTCTACATGATGATTTTGAATTATCATGTGCTATAGTACCTAGGCTTGACAGTTAGATTCCTCATACCTAATTGTTGAATCTAAGGAATGAAAATTTTATTAGCGTATGATGTTCATTACAGGTACATTCCCTAAATAAGCTTTAATTGTGGCATTTGACATCAATGTTTATCTTCGTATATAAAAATTTTCTAACACCCTTAAGACAATAATCTCTAATATGCCCAATATTACTCAATATTGGGAATTGGAATGCCTATGTACCCTAATACCTATTCTTAAAACCTAAAACACTCTTCACTACACGATTACATTTTCTGGGAAGTTATATTTCTTGTTGACGTTAAGTTTTACGTTTATATTAACGTTCATATTTATGTTGACGTTTACTTAAGAATTTATATTGATGTTGACATAGAAGTTGACGTTCACATTCACATTGATGTTGGCATTGACATTCACATTGACGTTGACATTAACGTTGATCTCACATTGATGTTCACATTGACGTTCACATTGTCAATGGCATTATTGTTGACATTCATGTTGATGTTTACATTGACATTGATGCTCACATTTACACTCCATTGATATTTATGTCGATGTCCACGTTTACATCAATGTTTACAATGATGTTGATATTGCCGTTATTATTTTTTTTGATGTTCTCATTCACGTAGATGTTTACGTTGACGTTCATGCTAACGTTAAAATTGATGTTTATGTTAATGTTTATATTTATATTGACGTTCATATTGATGCTAATGTTTACATTGACCTTGATGTTAACATTCACATTGACATTCACATTGATACTTACATTTAAATTGACGTTGACATTTACATTCAGGTTCACCTTGACATTGACGTTTATGTTGACGTTGATATTTACGTTGACATTTACATTTATGTTGACAATCACATTTTATTTTACCAGCATGTTTAGATATATATTGATGTTCATATTCACATTGAGTTGACCTTTATATTAAAGTTGACGTTTCTGTTTATGCTGATGTTTACATTGATTGACATTTGTGTCAACGTTAACGTTCATGTTGATTTTCAAGTTCACCTTAACATTCACATTGACGTTGATATTCATATTGATGTTTACATTGATGTTCATGGTGAGGTTCAGGTTGATGTTCACATTGATGTTCATATTGACATTCACGTTCACTTTGACATTTGCAGTGATGTTTATGTTGACGTACACATTAACATTTACGTTTAAGTTCGAGCTGATATTTATGTGTACGTAAGTATAAACGTTCACTTTGATGTTTACGTTCACGTTGATATTGAATTTAACATTGATGTGGACGTTGACATTCACATTTACCTTCACGTTGACGTTCACGTTCACATTGACATTCATGTTCATGTTTACATTCACATTAACATTCATTCTGACAATTATGTTGATGTTTAAATTGACGTTTACGTTGACATTCATGTTGATATTCACATAGATGTTTACGTTGATATTAACATTGCCGGTCATATTTACGTTTATGTTCACGTGCACGTTGACGTTCATATTTACATTGACGTTGATGTTGATGTTCACCTTGATGATTATAATACAGCATATCAAAAATAGACTAAAAAATAGTTTTTTTTAAAAAAATCTACAGGTTAAACAGAGGGTGGCCATCGGCCGACTATAGCTTGACCCATGGTCCATTTTTCCAATCCTTCAATGGAGTAAAAAATTCCCAAAATCTCAGCATAGGAAAATTTGACTAAGTGTGGAAAGACAGACGGACCTACGGTCCGTATTTTATGTCTGTCGATCAACACCCAATTTACCCATTCTCTTACAAGAGCCACGATTCACAAGAACGGGCCGTCATTTGACCTACGGTCTTTAGGTCTGACGGTAGGTGGAAATTAATAGACAGTTAGTGGGAAAATACAGTTCATAAACTTTAAATGATTATAACTCTTAGCAAAAAATGAATTAGGTTTTCTATGACCTATCAAAGGATAAATAATTGAATTAACGTTTCATATTCACGGACCCTGCTAAAAGTAGACCTTCGAGTAAAAAGTTTTGCCTGTTTTAGTAATAGTTTGTTGAACACACCGAACCTACGGACCCATCTACGAACAATCAATTGAACGATGGCCTGTCAATTTAGGTTGTCATTTCGTCTAACATAAGTAAACTCAGGTGTCTTTTGGCCTTTTCCCACTTTGTTTAAACACTAAGATACACCATTTTTACCCTAAATCATAAGATTTTAGTTGTTTATGACTAGAAAAACATAAATACAACAAACCTCGATAAAATTATTAATCAAAACATAGAAAATTAGAAACAAGAAAACAGAAAAAGGTCAAGACCCCTAGTTCTGAACGCAACAAGTTTCTTGCAGTTCCAGCCCGAAAATCTAAGTGTTTCTCCATGAATTTCATCACAAGGTATGTGAAATTTTACTAGTGGGTTCCTTTTACCCATTGGGTTCCTAGTTTTCTGTCAATTCTTGATTCTCTTATCATGATTAAACCAATGGTTTCTTGAACTTTGATAGAACATCATTAATTTACTGAATATGTGTTCCAAATCAGATTGTAAAGTTATTGTTAAGTTTATCGCATGAATTTCAAAACTCTACCTTTGTATTTCTTTAGTTCTTGAATTACACATGTTAGGTGAGATATTTTATCTCTTCATTATCATATGCCTATGTTTTACTGCATCATTATTAGATTAAATGTTGCTTTATCATTTTGCATTTTCAGTTTTGAGCAATCAAGTAAATACATAAAACTCAGACATAATCATTTAACTTTATAAATCAATGTCTGTATCATAATACCGAGTTGGACTAGGGTTTAGCCTACACAATTAGTCCAAGAACTACTAGTCAGGTTGCTTGTATGTCCCTACTGTGGGCATTCAGTTTAGCAATCATGTAAAGATGACTTTATAACTTTGACAGGGTATATTGGGTCCTTTCAATGAGATGTATACATGGACTCCACATTTAGCTAATGTAGTTTTGTTATCGGTTATTAGTAGATCCCATAGTCGTGTATGTCTCTAGTGCATTGATTGTTTATCAATATACTTAGTATTTTGTTTCTGCATGTTATAAATTTTTCATTGCATTCACCTAGCTTTGAATTCTCTATATCATGTTAAGATTATTATAGTTGCTTTTGTTCATGTTAAGTTATGTTTTATTTAAGATTTATTCTATCCTACATGCTCATTACCTCTTTTGTATTGACTCATATGTTTGCTTGTAACGACCTGTTTAGTCGTTTTGAACAGCAGACTTTATTTCTGGAAAAACTGGCAGAAGAGACGGACCCCACGATGGACCGTCATGGGCACGACGGACCGTCACAGTGTCTCGTTTCAAAACACTTAGAAAATCTGAAATAGGATACTGAAAATCGACTCTCTAAACTTCATGACGGAATGGCAGGACGGACCGTCACAGGCGTGACGGACCGTCATAGATTGTTCAGTGGAAATTGACTCTCTGACCCTTGCGACGACCAGCAGGACGGACCGTCGCAGGCGCGACGGCCCGTCACAGTTTGCATAATCCCAGTTGGATTCAGATTTCTGGTTAATTTTTAAGGGACGTTTTTGACTATTCTTGCCTTAATTATAAAGTTCGTGGGTTTATATTAATAACTCAAATTCTTGGGGGTTAAAAGAGGTAACCCTAAGTTAATTAGTGGGGTATTATTGCCATCTTTTATTCTTAATTATATACTAATTAGGGTAAAAGAAAGAGGGTTTGAATAAGAAAATAGAAAGAACAAGAAGGGAGAGAGAGAAACGATCGAGAAGAAGAGGAAAACACCAAGATTTGAGGATTAACTTGCTTGATTTCAATTCTTCGGTGGAGGTAGGTTATGGTTTTCATGCTTTCATAAGTAAACTCTTAATAGTGAATGATATGTATTGGTAGTATTGTAAACCCTACTATATGCTTAATGGTATGTTTGCATGAATATGATTATGTGATTGTGATAAGATAAGCATGATGAAAATATTGAATCCCAAATCTTGAAAAGAAACTTTAATATACATTATTAATGATGATGCCTTGGAATAGAAGAAGGCTTGATGAATTAAAGTAATGGGATTGATGATGCCTTGGAATAGAGAAGGCTTGATGATTTACAGAATGATATTAGTGGATCGGAGTGTCACGTTCCGACACATAGTATTAGTGGATCGGAGTGTCATGTTCCGACACATAGTATTAGGGGATCGGAGTGTCACTTTCCGACACATGTAGGGGATCGAAGTGTCACGTTCCGACATATGTAGGGGATCAGAGTGTCACGTACCGACACATGTAGGGGATCGGAGTGTCACGTTCCGACACATGTAGGGGATCAGAGTGTCACGTTCCGACACATGTAGGGGATCGGAGTGTCACGTTCCGACACATGTAGGGGATCGGAGTGTCACGTTCTGACACATAGAATTAGGGGATCGGAGTGTCACGTTCCGACACATAGTATTAGGGGATCGGAGTGTCACATTTCGACACATAGAAGTAGGGGATCGGAGTGTCACATTCCGACACAAGAGGAGGAAAGATAATGAATCTTGAAAGATGATAATATACTCAACTTAATATACTTAATTCCCAAATGAGTATGGTATTGAGGCTTGAGCCCTCATGGATGAACTTGATGGTACTTATTGATGATTATAGTACTTGTTGTTGCTACATGTTGAGTTTTATAGTTGATTTACGATAATATTTGATATATATTGTTCCCTATTTTGAGTTGGCCGATAATATCTACTCAGTACCCGTGTTTTGTACTGACCCCTACTTTTATGTTTTTCTTCTTGTTATTTGTGGAGTGCAGCAAACGTGCCGTCATCTTCGACTCAACAGTAACTCAAGCCAGTCTTCATCACACCGGATCTTCAGGGTGAGCTAACGCTTCTAGCTTGGACTGGATCTTCTCCTTCATGTCTTGATGCCTTGAACCTCCGGCATGGACTAGCTTCTTATGTATTTTTAGCTTTTAGAATACTCTTAGTTTAGTCATTTGATCGTAGACGTTATTGTGATGATGACTTCCAGATTTTGGGGAATAATAGATGTTGAATTTTAGAAGTTAATGAATTGATTTTATTAATGAGTTTAAGTCTTTCGCATTACTTTATGTTGATATTACCTTGAAATGTTAAGGTTTAGACTGGTTAGTTCGCTCACATAGGAGGGTAAGTGTGGGTGCCAGTCGCGGCCCGGATTTGGGTCGTGACAAACTTGGTATCAGAGCATTAGGTTCGTTGGTCTCATCACACAAGAACAGGTCTAGAAGAGTCTTAAGGAACGGTAGGGGGACACCTTTACTTTTCCTTGAGAGGCTATAAGACTTTAGGAAAATTTCACTCTTTCATTCTTTCTTTCATGCTACTACTTGAGTCCAACTGGTATCTAGGTGATACGAATTGGTATCTGACCATCTTCACTCTCTTTCGCGGATGGTTAGAACTAGAGCAACGACTACGCTAACACCAACACCAGCACCGGTGGGACAGGGTGCGTCTGAGCCAGCCACTGGGGCTGTAGCTCGAGGAAGAACAACGGCAAGGGGCCGTGGTAGAGGTCGTGGGAGGACGTCCTCTAGAGGAAGAGGACGAGCACCGAGCCCATCTGGTACTAGGGCGGTGACTCCTCCACCGACTGAGGAAGTAGTAAAAGAGGGGGAGGATGGGGTGAATGAGCAAGAATAGAATGAGGAAATGCCACCCCAACCTACCCCAGAGATGATCAATCAGGTTCTGGCTTATCTTAGAGGGTTATCTGATCAGGGCCAGACACCCCCAGTGTTTTCTGCACCAGCACCTCAGGCTCCAGAGGTACAACATGCGGCTACTATGGCTCCCCGCATGGATGTTCCATTGGAAATAAGCACATTTCCTCGTCTGACTACAGGGCCTGTAATGACAAGTGATCAGCATGAACTTTTCAGTAAGTTCTTAAAATTGAAACCTCCAGTCTTCAAGGGTGCTGAATCGGAAGATGCTTATGATTTTCTGGTTGACTGTCACGAGCTACTACACAAGATGGGTATAGTAGAATGGTTTGGTGTTGAGTTCGTGAGTTATCAGTTTCAAGGGAACGCCAAAATGTGGTGGCGATCCCATGTTGAGTGTCAACCGACAGAGGCACCACCTATGACTTGGTCCTCATTCTCTAACTTGTTTATGGAGAAGTATATCTCCCGAACTTTGAGGGATAGGAAAAGGGATGAGTTCTTGAGCCTAGAGCAAGGTAGGATGTCGGTTAATGCTTATGAGGCTAAGTTTCGTGCACTATCCAGATATGCCACTCAACTCTGTTTCAGTCCTCAAGAGCGAATTCGCCGGTTTGTGAAGGGGTTGAGGTCAGAATTGCGGATTTCGGCCTTACAGATACTGGCAACAGCAAAATCCTTCCAAGAAGTGGTAGACTTTGTGATAGAAGTGGAAGGAGTAAAGCCAGACGACTTCACCACAACATCGACATCAAAAAGGTTTCGAAAGGGAGGTGAGTTTAATGGTTCTTACACTAGAGCACAGGGTTTGGGAAGTTACTCAGTCCGACCAATTCAGTCTTCACTACAGACTGTAGTTGGGGGACCACCTCAGACCGGTCAACACTTCTCCGAGGGGCCTATGCTTGACTCCACAGAGTGTTATGGATGTGGGGAGATTGGACATATTAGGAAAAATTGTCCCAAACAAAGTTATAGACCCCCAATAGCTAGAGGTAGAGGTGGTCATGGTAGAGGCCGTTATTCTGGAGGACGTGGTGGTCGAGGTAATGGTGGTCACCAAAACGGCAGAGGTAATGGGAAAACTGGGGCCACTACATCACAACATGGTAGGGGCAACGGACAGACGAACAATAGGACCCATTGTTACGCTTTCCCTGGGCGGTCTGAAGCGGAGGCATCTGATGCTGTCATCACAGGTAATCTTTTGGTTTGTGATTGCATGGCTTCTGTATTAATTGATCCGGATCCGAGAAAAAGTGTTGAAAGGAGAGGCTAAGGAAGCACAAATCAATGAGGAAGGTGTTTTGAGAATCAAGGGAAGGGTATGTGTACCCCGAGTTGATGATTTGATCAACACTATTCTGACAGAGGCTCGGAGGAACCCTTCAGAGAATGACCATTCTAGAATGGAAGTGGGAAAGAATTGCAATGGACTTTGTGGTTGGTCTTCCCAAGACATTGGGAAAGTTTGATTCTATTTGGGTAATTGCTGATAGGTTAACTAAGTCTACTCATTTCATTCCGGTCAAGGTGACTTACAATGCAGAAAAGTTAGCCAAACTTTACATCTCGGAAGTGGTGCGATTGCATGGGGTTCCACTATGCATCATATCAGATAGAGGTACGCAGTTTACTTCTATGTTTTGGAAAACATTGCATGCGGAATTGGGTACTAGGTTGGACCTTAGTACTGCATTCCATCCTCAGACCGATGGCCAGTGTGAGAGAACGATTCAAGTGTTGGAAGATATGCTTCGTGCATGTGTGATAGAGTTTGGTGGCCATTGGGATAGCTTCTTACCCTTAGCGGAGTTTTCATACAATAATACCTATCACTCAAGCATTGATATGGCTCCATTTGAAGCATTGTATGGTAGGAGATGTAGGTCTCCCATTTGTTGGTTTGATGCATTTGAGGTTAGGCCTTGGGGTATCGACCTTTTGAGGGATTCGATAGAGAAAGTGAAGTCTATTCAAGAAAAGCTTCTAGCGGCGCAAAGTAGACAAAAACAATATGCAGATCGAAAGGTCAGAGACTTAGAGTTCATGGAGGGTGAACAAGTCTTGTTGAAATTTTCACCAATGAAAGGGGTGATGCGGTTTGGTAAAAGGGGTAAACTAAGTCCAAGGTACATTGGACCATTTGAAGTACTTAAGCGAGTAGGAGAGGTGGCTTATGAGTTAGACTTGTCTCCAGGGCTGTCCGGAGTGCATCCGGTATTCCATGTGTCTATGTTGAAAAGATATCATCGGGATGGAAATTACATTATCCGTTGGGATTCAGTTTTGCTTGATGAGAACTTGTATTATGAGGAGGAGCCTGTTGCTATTTTAGATAGAGAAGTTCGCAAGTTGAGGTCAAGAGAGATTGCATCCATCAAGGTGCAATGGAAGAATCGACCGGTTGAAGAAGCCACTTGGGAGAAGGAGGCAGATATGCAAGAAAGATGCCCACATCTGTTTAAAGATTCAGGTACTCTTTCTCGCCCTTGCTTTTCTTCTTGTGATCGTTCGGGGACGAACGATGGGTAAATTGGTATCTATTGTAACGACCTGTTTAGTCGTTTTGAACAGCAGACTTTATTTCTGGAAAAACTGGTAGAAGCGACGGACCCCACGACGGACCGTCATGGGCACGACGGACCGTCGCAGGGTCTCGTTTCAAAACACTTAGAAAATCTGAAATTGGGTACTGAAAATCGACTCTCTGAACTTCGTGACGGAATGGCAGGACGGACCGTCACAGGCGTGACGGACCGTCATAGATTGTTCAGTGGAAATTGACTCTCTGACCCTTGCGACGACCAGCAGGACGGACCGTCGCAGGCGCGACTGCCCGTCACAGTTTGCATAATCCCAGTTGGAGTCGGATTTCTGGTTAAGTTTTAAGGGACGTTTTTGACTATTCTTGCCTTAATTATAAAGTTCGTGGGTTTATATTAATAACTCAAATTCTTGGGGGTTAAAAGAGGTAACCCTAAGTTAATTAGTGGGGTTTTATTGCCATCTTTTATTCTTAATTATATACTAATTAGGGTAAAAGAAAGAGGGTTTGAATAAGAAAATAGAAAGAACAAGAAGGGAGAGAGAGAAACGATCGAGAAGAAGAGGAAAACTTCAAGCTTTGAGGATTAACTTGCTTGAATTCAATTCTTCGGTGGAGGTAGGTTATGGTTTTCATGCTTTCATAAGTAAACTCTTAATAGTGAATGATATGTATTGGTAGTATTGTAAACCCTACTATATGCTTAATGGTATGTTTGCATGAATATGATTATGTGATTGTGATAAGATAAGAATGATGAAAATATTGAATCCCAAATCTTGAAAAGAAACATTAATATACATTATTAATGATGATGCCTTGGAATAGAAGAAGGCTTGATGAATTAAAGTAATGGGATTGATGATGCCTTGGAATAGAGAAGGCTTGATGATTTACAGAATGATATTAGTGGATCGGAGTGTCACGTTCCGACACATAGTATTAGTGGATCGGAGTGTCACGTTCCGACACATAGAATTAGGGGATCGGAGTGTCACGTTCCGACACATGTAGGGGATCGGAGTGTCACGTTCCGACACATGTAGGGGATCGGAGTGTCACGTACCGACACATGTAGGGGATCGGAGTGTCACGTTCCGACACATGTAGGGGATCGGAGTGTCACGTTCCGACACATGTAGGGGATCGGAGTGTCACGTTTTGACACATGTAGGGGATCGGAGTGTCACGTTATGACACATAGAATTAGGGGATCGGAGTGTCACGTTCCGACAAATAGTATTAGTTGATCGGAGTGTCACGTTCCGACACATAGAATTAGGGGATCGGAGTGTCACGTTCCGACACAAGAGGAGGAAAGATAATGAATCTTGAAAGATGATAATATACTCAACTTAATATACTTACTTCCCAAATGAGTATGGTATTGAGGCTTGAGCCCTCATGGATGAACTTGATGGTACTTATTGATGATTATAGTACTTGTTGTTGCTACATGTTTTGTTTTATAGTTGATTTACGATAATATTTGATATATACTGTTCCCTATTTTGAGTTGGCCGATGATATCTACTCAGTATCCGTGTTTTGTACTGACCCCTACTTTTATGTTTTTCTTCTTGTTATTTTTGGAGTGCACCAAACGTGCCGTCATCTTTGACTCAACAGTAACTCAAGCCAGTCTTCGTCACACCGAATCTTCAGGGTGAGCTAACGCTTCTAGCTTGGACTGGATCTTCTCCTTCATGTCTTGATGCCTTGAACCTCCGGCATGGACTAGCTTCTTATGTATTTTTAGCTTTTAGAATACTCTTAGTTTAGTCATTTGATCGTAGACGTTCTTGTGATGATGACTTCTAGATTTTGGGGAATAATAGATGTTGAATTTTAGAAGTTAATGAATTGATTTTATTAATGAGTTTAAGTCTTTCGCATTACTTTATGTTGATATTACCTTGAAATGTTAAGGTTTAGATTGGTTGGTTCGCTCACATAGAAGGGTAAGTGTGGGTGCCAGTCGCGGCCCGGATTTGGGTCGTGACATTGCTACATCTTCTTCTAATGTAATTTAAGGTTCTCAGCATCCACATAACGCATAGATCGATTTTCGATCTTCAGTTCGGCAGATTCAGTGGTAAGCCCTAAATCCTAAAGGAAAATAGTCATGAGTTTTTTTTAGTACTTAATCATTTAGCTTTAGTTTTTTGATAGATATAGCTCGGGCTTGTATCAGTATTTCTAGTGTAGTTTAGAGGCTATGTTCAGACATTGTTAGTTTTAGCTTAGTATTGAGTTAATTTTTTTTTGTATTAAACACATTGTATATCTCAGCCATTGAATATGAGTATTCCCCATCTTTTCAGTTTATATTATGATTTAGCTTCCAAAACAATTTATATTTTATAGTATGCTCATGATCCTTCCAGAAGGTAAGCTTAGGATCACTTGTGGTCATAGATTACGAGTCTGCATCTCGGGGATAACTCTCGGGGAGTGACATAACTTGGTGTCAAAGTATTAGGTTTAAGATTCCTAGGATGTCTGAAAAGCTTCTCTAAGTAGAGTCCCTTTCATGGGTGTGAAGTGAAACACATATAATGAGAATGAGGCTATGAAGTATTTTAGGAAAACTTCACTTTCTTGTCATTATTATCGTGCGTAAGGTATGATATTAATCCACTCTAACATGACATTCTACATTTTATATAATGCCTCCTCCTAGAGTTAATGCTAGGAATATGAATGCGAGAAATAAAAAGCAGCTCCTCAGGTCCTAGATTAGGAAGTCTCCAATGTTGAGTTCAGAAATGCTATATAGATGTTGGCTCGGAGTATGACACACCAGAACAATCGGGTTCATGCTCATGTGAATTCAAATGGAGTGTCAAAATCAGCAATTGTTCGTGACTTTGTTAGCATGAATCCGCTTGAGTTCTTAGGATCACAAACTAATGAGGATCCTCAGAATTTGTTGGATGAGATCAAGAAGATCTTTGAGGTAATGCAAGTTATTGGGAAACTCAATGGAAGGAAAATAGAGTTACAGATGATGCTTCATATTACTTTGTATTGCTTTACTAAAAACCTTTTGGACACGTTTTTGCCAATAGTGTTGAAAGAAGCAAAATCCCAGGAATTCATGAACTTAAGGCAGGGTTACATGATAGTCCAAGAGTATGGACTCAAGTTTAACCAAATCTCCTTGTATGCTCCTCACATGGTTGCTTAATCGAGGGCTCAAATGAATAAGTTCTTATATGGATTGTAAAATTTGGTTAAAACTAAGTACAGAAATGCTAAGTTATTGGGAGATAAAAACAACTCTAGGCTTATGAGTCATGTTAAGGGGGTTGAGGGTGATAAGCTTAGGGAACAACGTAAGGAGAATAAGAAGTCTAGGAATAGAAACTATGTCTATTCTTAGAAGAAATTTGAATGTGGAAATCGCTCACAAAGGTAGAAGAAGTTTTTAGCTCCAACACCTTCATCATCTATTATTTTATCCTCCAAGAACTGGTATGACGAAAAGTGTAGCACACCAGGGTCTAAGTCTCGCAAAATTGTTTTAGGAGTCAAGACATACCCCACTTGACCTATGTGTGGTAAAACACATCCAAGCGAATGTATCACATTAAAAAAAGGATACTTTGAGTGCGGTTAGTCTTGTCACAGGTTGAGGCATCGTCCTTCTAGACAGGTCCAAGGAGGTAGTAATAGTAGAGCTTAGTCTACAACCTCAGCAGCACCAGCAAGTCACCCGACTTAACAGGGTAACTCATCTACTACAAGTGATAGTCAGCGCCAGAACAGGTTGTATACTCTTCAGGCTCGCCAGGATCAGGAAGGTTCTCTTGATGTAACCACTTGTACATTACAAGTCTTTGACCTTTATTTTTATGCATTGTTAGATCAAGGGTCTAGTTTTTCTGTAACGACCTGTTTAATCGTTTTGAGCAGCAGATTTTATTCTAGAAAAACAGGCTGAGGCGACGGACCCCACGACGGACCGTCATGGGCACGACGGACCGTCGCAGGGTCTCGTTTCAAAACACTTAGAAAATCTGAAATTGGGTATTGAAAATCGACTCTCTGAACTTCGTAACGGAGTGGCAGGACGGACCGTCACAGGTGTGACGGACCGTCAAAGGCCATTCACCCAAAATCAAGTTTCTAAACTATGCGACGGACAGCAGGACGGACCGTCGCAGGCGCGACGGCCCGTCACAGTTTGCATAATCCCAGTTGGAGTTGGATTTCTGGTTAAGTTTTAAAGGGGCGTTTTGGACTATTCCTGCTATAATTATATATTTCGTGGGTTTATATTAATAACTCAAATTCTTGGGGGTTAAAAGAGGTACCCTTAAGTTAATTCGTGGGGTATTATTGCCATCTTTTATTCTTAATTACATACTAATTAGGGTAAAAGAAAGAGGGTTTGAATAAGAAAACAGAAAGAACAAGAAGGTAGAGGGAGAACCGATCGAGAGAAGAGGAAAGCACCAAGCTTTGAGGATTAGCTTGTTGATCGCAATTCTTCGGTGGAGGTAGGTTATGGTTTTCATGCTATTCGTAGTAAACTCTTAATAGCGAATTATATGTGTTAGTAGTATTGTAAAACCTTCTACATGTTTAATTGTATGCTTGCATGAATGATGTGATTATGTAATTGTGAATAAATAAGCATGATGAAGCTATTGAATCCCAAATCTTGAAAAGAAACCCTAATCTACTTTGTTAATGATGATGCCTTGGTATAAAAGAAGGCTTGATGAACGAAAGTGGTGAGATTAGGGGATCGGGTGCCACGTTCCTGTACCAGGATAGAATATGGATCGGGTGCCACGTTCCGGTACCAGGATAGAATATGGATCGGGTGTCACGTTCCGACACCAGGATAGAATATGGATCGGGTGCCACGTTCCGGTACCAGGATAGTATATGAGGATCGGAGAGTCACGTTCCGACACCAGGATAGAATATGGATCGGGTGCCACGTTCCGGTACCAGGATAGAATTGAGGATCGGAGTGTCACGTTCCGACACCAGGATAGTATATTGAGGAGCGGAGTGTCACGTACCGACACGAGGGGAATAAACATAATGAATCTTGAAATATGTTAATATATCCAATCTAATGAACTAAATTCCCAAATGAGTATGATGAGGAGGTGTGAGTCCTCATTGATGTGCTTGGTGTTGTAACCAAGGGTTATGGTAACAGTAAATGCTGCATGCTAAGGATATTAGTTGATTTTATGATATTGCTTAATACATACTGTTTTCTATTTTGAGTTGGCCGATGATATCTACTCAGTACCCTTGTTTTGTACTGACCCCTACTTTTATTGTTTTCTTCTTGTTTATTTGTGGAGTGCAGACAACGTGCCGTCATCTTTGACTCAACAGTAACTCAAGCCTGTCTTACTACATCGGAAATTCAGGGTGAGCTAATGCTTCTAGCTTGGACTGGATCTTCTTCTTCAAGTCTTGATGCCTTGAACTTCCGGCATGGACTAGTTTGTTATGTATTTTTAGCTTCTTAGAATACTCTTAGTTTAGTAATTTGATTATAGATGTTCTTGTGATGATGACTTCCAGGTTTTTTGAATAATAATAGTTATTGATTTTATTAATGAGTTTAAGTCTTCCGCATTTCTTTATGTTGATATTACCTTGAAATGTTAAGGTTTAGATTGGTTGGTTCGCTCACAGAGGAGGGTAAGTGTGGGTGCCAGTCGCAGCCCGGATTTGGGTCGTGACAAACTTGGTATCAGAGCATTAGGTTCGTTGGTCTCATCACACAAGAACGAGTCTAGTAGAGTCTTAAGGAACGGTAGGGGGACGCCTTTACTTTTCTTTGAGAGGCTATAAGACCTTAGGAAAATTCCATTCTTTCTTTCTTTCGTGCTATTACTTGGATCCAATTGGTATCTAGGTGATACAAATTGGTATCTGACCATCTTCATTCTCTTTCGCAGATGGTTAGAACTAGAGCAACGACTACGCCAACACCAACACCGGCCAGACAAGAAACAATTGAGCCAGCCAATGGGGCTGTGGCTCGAGGAAGAACAGCGGCAACGGGCCGTGGTAGAGGTCGTGGGAGGACGTCCTCTAGGGGAAGAGGATGAGCGCCTAGCCCATCTTATACTAGGGCAGTGACTCCTCCACCGACTGAGGAAGTAATAAGAGAAGGGGAGGATGGGGAAACTGAACAAGTGCAGAATGAGGGATTGCCACCCCAACCTACCCCAGAGATGATCAATCAGGTTCTGGCTTATCTTAGCGGGTTATCTGATCAGGGCCAGACACACCCAGTGTTTTCTGCACCAGCACCTCAGGCTCCGGAGGTACAGCATGCGGCTACTATGGCTCCCCGCATGGATGTTCCATTGGAAATAGGCACGTTTCCACGTCTGACTACTGGGCCTATAATGACAAACGATCAGCATGAACTTTTCAATAAGTTCTTGAAGTTGAAACCTCCAGTCTACAAGGGTGCGGAATCTGAGGATGCTTACGATTTTTTGGTTGACTGTCATGAGCTACTACACAAGATGGGTATAGTAGAACAGTTTGGTGTTGAGTTCGTGAGTTATCAGTTTCAAGGGAACGCCAAAATGTGGTGGTGGTCACATATTGAGTGTCAACCAACAGAGGCACCGCCTATGACTTGGGCCTCATTCTCTATTTTTTTATGGAGAATTATATCCCCCGAACTTTGAGGGATAGGAAAAGGGATGAGTTCTTGAGCCTAGAGCAAGGTAGGATGTCGGTCAATGCATATGAGGCTAAGTTTCGTGCATTATCCCGGTATGCCACCCAACTGTGTTTCAGTCCACAAGAGCGAATTCGCCGGTTTGTGAAGGGGTTGAGGTCAGAATTGCGGATTTCGGCCTTACAGATAGCGGCAACGGCAAAATCCTTCCAAGAGGTGGTAGACTTTGTGATAGAAGTAGAAGGAGTGAAGCCAGACGACTTCACCCCAACATCGACATCAAAAAGGTTTCGAAAGGAAGGTGAGTTTAATGGTGCTTACACAAGAGGACAGGGTTCGGGAAGTTACTCAGTCCGACCAGTTCAGTCTTCACTACAGACTGTAGTTGGGGGTCCACCTCCGACCGGTCAACACTTCTCTGAGAGACCTATGCATGATCCCAGAGAGTGCTATGGATGTGGGGAGATTGGACATATTAAGAGATATTGTCCAAAACAGAGTTACAGACCTCCAAATGTTAGAGGTAGAGGTGGTCATGGCAGAGGCCGTTATTCTGGAGGACGTGGTGGTCGAGGAAATGGTGGTCACCAAAACGGCCGAGGTGATGGGCAAACTGGAGCCACTACATCACAACATGGTAGGGGCAACAGACAGACGAACGATAGGGCCCATTGTTACGCTTTCCCTGGGCGGTCTAAAGCGGAGGCATCTGATGCTGTCATCACAGGTAATCTTTTGGTTTGTGATTGCATGGCTTCTGTATTATTTGATCCTGGATTCACATTTTCTTATGTATCTTCCGCATTTGCTAATGGTCTTAGTTTACATTGTGAATTGCTTGACATACCTATTCGTCTTTCTACTCCGGTGGGTGAGTCTGTGATAGTTGAAAGGGTGTAGAGGTCTTGTCTTGTAACTTTTGTGGGGAGCAATACTTATGTAGACTTGGTTATCTGAGAAATGGTCGATTTTGATGTAATTCTGGGTATGACTTGGCTTTCTCCGCAATTTGCGATCTTGGATTGTAATGCTAAAACGGTGACGTTAGCCATGCCTGGGACAGATCCGTTAGTGTGGGAGGGTGACTACACTTCCAATCCAGTGCGTATCATCTCCTTTCTTTGTGCTAAGAAAATGGTTAGTAAAGGGTGTTTAGCTTTCTTGGCACATCTCAAGGATGACACTACCCAAGTGCCTTCGATTGAGTCGCTTTCACTAGTCCGTGAGTTTCTAGATGTGTTCCCCGCAGATCTTCCTGGTATGCCACCAAATAGGGATATTGACTTCTGTATCGATCTTGAACAGGGTACTCGCCCCATTTCTATACCCCCTTATAGAATGGCTCCCGCAGAGTTAAGAGAGTTAAAGGCACAACTTCAAGAGTTGTTAAACAAAGGCTTTATTAGACCAAGTGCATCTCCTTGGGATGCTCCGGTTTTGTTTGTAAAGAAGAAGGATGGGAGTTTTCGAATGTGTATAGACTACAGACAACTAAACAAAGTAACCATAAAGAAAAAGTATCCTCTTCCCCGCATCGATGACTTGTTCAATCAGTTACAAGGTGCTTGTATCTTCTCTAAGATTGACTTGAGATCCGGTTATCATCAATTGAAAATACGGGCAACGGATGTGCCAAAGACTGCTTTTCGAATGAGGTATGAGCGTTACGAATTTGTAGTGATGTCTTTTGGTCTTACTAATGCCCCTGCTGCGTTCATGAGCTTGATGAACGGGATTTTTAAGCCATATTTGGACCTCTTCATGATCGTATTTATTGATGATATATTGGTATACTCAAAGAGCAAGAAGGAACATGAAGAGCATTTGAGAATGGTATTGGAAATGTTGAGGGAGAAAAAGCTTTATGCCAAGTTCTCTAAGTGTGAGTTTTGGCTAGATGCAGTGTCCTTCTTGGGGCACGTGGTTTCTGAAGAAGGAGTGATGGTGGATCCTTCTAAGATTGAGACAGTAAAGAATGGGGGAAGACCTACTAATGTGTCAGAAATAAGGAGCTTTGTTGGGTTAGCTAGCTACTACCGCCGATTTGTCAAGGGATTCTCTTCTATTGCTTCCCAATTGACGAACTTCACTAAGCAGAATGTTCCATTTGTATGGTCGGACGAATGTGAGGAAACCTTTCAGAAGCTCAAGACTTTGTTGACTACCGCACCTATCCTTACCTTGCCAGTAGAGGGTAAGAACTTCATTGTTTATTGTGATGCATCCTATTCTGGTTTGGGTGCAGTACTAATGCAAGAGAAGAGTGTGATTGCTTATGCTTCAAGGCAATTAAAAGTGCATGAACGTAACTATCCAACTCATGATTTGGAATTGGCTGCGGTAGTGTTTGCATTAAAGCAATGGAGACACTATTTATATGGGGTTAAGTGTGAGGTCTACACGGATCATCGTAGCCTTCAGTATGTCTTTACTAAGAAAGATTTGAACTTGAGGTAGAGGAGATGGATGGAACTACTGAAGGACTACGACATCACTATTTTGTATCATCCGAGGAAGGCGAATCTTGTAGCGGATGCTTTAAGTAGAAAGGCGGGAAACATGGGAAGTCTAGCTCACTTGCAAGCTTCTAGACGCCCACTGGCTAGAGAGGTTCAGACTCTAGCTAATGACATGATGAGATTAGAAGTAAATGATAAGGGAGGATTGTTGGATTCTGTGGAGGCAAGATCTTCCTTTCTTGACAAGATTAAGGGAAGACAGTCTGATGATGAGAAACTGCGCAGAATTCAAGATAAGGTATTGCGAGGAGAGGCTAAGGAAGCACAAATTGATGAGGAAGGTGTTTTGAGGATCAAGGGAAGGGTATGCGTACCCCGCGTCTATGATTTGATCAACACTATTCTGACAGAGGCTCATAGTTCAAGGTATTCTATACACCCGGGTGCAACCAAGATGTATCGTGACCTAAAGCAACACTTTTGGTGGTGTAGAATGAAGCGTGATATCGTTGACTTTATTGCCAAGTGTCCAAACTATCAACAAGTAAAGTATGAACACCAAAGGCCCGGAGGAAAACTTCAGAGAATGCCCATTCCGGAATTGAAATGGGAGAGAATTGCAATGGACTTTGTGGTTGGTCTTCCAAGGACAATGGGTAAGTATGACTCCATTTGGGTGATTGTTGATAGGTTAACTAAATCTGCTCATTTTATTCCGGTTAAGGTGACTTACAATGCAGAGAAGTTAGCCAAGATCTATATCTCAGAAATCGTTCGATTGCATGGGGTTCCATTATCCATCATATCAGATAGAGGTACGCAGTTTACTTCTAAGTTTTGGAAAACATTGCATGCGGAATTGGGTACTAGGTTGGACCTTAGTACTGCGTTCCATCCTCAGACCGATGGTCAGTCTGAGCGAACGATTCAAGTGTTGGAGGATATGCTTCGTGCATGTGTGATAGAGTTTGGTGGCCATTGGATAGCTTCCTACCCTTAGCGGAGTTTTCATACAATAATAGCTACCACTCAAGCATTGATATGGCTCCATTTGAAGCATTGTATGGTAGGAGATGTAGGTCTCCCATTGGTTGGTTTGATGCATTTGAGGTTATGCCTTGGGGTACTGACCTTTTGAAGGATTCAATGGAGAAGGTTAAATCTATTCAAGAAAAGCTTCTAGCGGCTCAAAGTAGACAGAAGGAGTATGCAGATCGGAAGGTTAGAGACTTGGAGTTTATGGAGGGTGAACAAGTCTTGTTGAAAGTTTCACCAATGAAAGGGGTGATGCGGTTTGGTAAAAGGGGTAAACTAAGTCAAAGGTACATTGGACCATTTGAAGTACATAAGCGAGTAGGAGAGGTGGCTTATGAGTTAGCCTTGCCTCCAGGGCTGTTCGGAGTACATCCGGTATTCCATGTGTCGATGTTGAAAAGATACCATGGGGATGGAAACTACATTATCCGTTGGGATTCAGTTTTGCTTGATGAGAACTTGTCTTATGAGGAGGAGCCTGTTGCTATTTTCGATAGAGAAGTTCGCAAGTTGAGGTCAAGAGAGATTGCATCCATCAAGGTGCAATGGAAGAATCATGACCAGTTGAAGAAGCCACTTGGGAGAAGGAGGCAGATATGCAAGAAAGATACCCACATCTGTTTAAAGATTCAGGTACTCCTTCTCGCCCTTGTTTTTCTTCTTGTGATCGCTCGGGGACGAACGATGGGTAAATTGGTATCTATTGTAACGACCTGTTTAGTCGTTTTGAGCAGCAGATTTTATTCTGGAAAAACAGGCTAAGGCGACGGACCCCACGACGGACCGTCATGGGCACGACGGACCGTCATGGGCACGACGGACCGTTATGGGCACGACGGACCGTCATGGGCACGACGGACCGTCGCAGGGTCTCATTTCAAAACACTTAAAAAATCTTAAATTGGGTACTGAAAATCGACTCTCTGAACTTCGTAACGGAGTGGCAGGACGGACCGTCACAGGCCATTCACCCAAAATCAAGTTTCTGAACTATGCGACGGACAGCAGGACGGACCGTCGCAGGCGCGACAGCCCGTCACAGTTTGCATAATCCCAGTTGGAGTCGGATTTCTGGTTATGTTTTAAAGGGGCATTTTGGACTATTCCTGCTATAATTATATATTTCGTGGGTTTATATTAATAACTCAAATTCTTGGGGGTTAAAAGAGGTACCCTTAAGTTAATTCGTGGGGTATTATTGCCATCTTTTATTCTTAATTACATACTAATTAGGGTAAAAGAAAGAGGGTTTGAATAAGAAAACAGAAAGAACAAGAAGGGAGAGGGAGAACCGATCGAGAGAAGAGGAAAGCACCAAGCTTTGAGGATTAGCTTGTTGATCGCAATTCTTCGGTGGAGGTAGGTTATGGTTTTCATGCTATTCGTAGTAAACTCTTAATAGCGAATGATATGTGTTAGTAGTATTGTAAAACCTTCTATATGTTTAATTGTATGCTTGCATGAATGATGTGATTATGTAATTGTGTATAAATAAGCATGATGAAGCTATTGAATCCCAAATCTTTAAAAGAAACCCTAATCTACTTTGTTAATGATGATGCCTTGGTATAAAAGAAGTCTTGATGAACTAAAGTGGTGAGATTAGGGGATCGGGTGCCACGTTCTGGTATAAGGATAAAATATGGATTGGGTGCCACGTTCCGGTACCAGGATAGAATATGGATCGGGTGTCACGTTCCGACACCAGGATAGAATATGGATCGGGTGTCACTTTCCGACACCAAGATAGAATATGGATCGAGTGCCACGTTCCGGTACCAGGATAGTATATGAGGATCGGAGTGTCACATTCCGACACCAGGATAGAATATGGATCGGGTGCCACGTTCCGGTACCAGGATAAAATTGAGGATTGGAGTGTCACGTTCTGACACCAGGATAGTATATTGAGGAGCGGAACGTACCGACACGAGGGGAATAAAGATAATGAATCTTGAAATATATTAATATATCCAATCTAATGAACTAAATTCCCAAATGAGTATGATGAGGAGGTGTGAGTCCTCATTGATGTGCTTGGTGTTGTAACAAAGGGTTATGGTAACTGTAAATGCTGCATGCTAAGGATATTAGTTGATTTTATGATATTGCTTAATACATACTGTTTTCTATTTTGAGTTGGCCGATGATATCTACTTAGTACCCGTGTTTTGTACTGACCCCTACTTTTATTGTTTTCTTCTTGTTTATTTGTGGAGTGCAGCAAACGTGCCGTCATCTTCGACTCAACAGTAACTCAAGCCAGTCTTACTACATCGGAAATTCAGGGTGAGCTAATGCTTCTAGCATGGACTGGATCTTCTTCTTCAAGTCTTGATGCGTTGAACTTCCGGCATGGACTAGCTTCTTATGTATTTTTAGCTTCTTAGAATACTCTTAGTTTAGTAATTTGATTATAGATGTTCTTGTGATGATGACTTCCAGATTTTGGGAATAATAATAGTTATTGATTTTATTAATGAGTTTATGTCTTCTGCATTTCTTTATGTTGATATTACCTTCAAATGTTAAGGTTTAGATTGGTTGGTTCGCTCACATATGAGGGTAAGTGTGGGTGCCAGTCGCGGCCAGGATTTGGGTCGTGACATTTTCTTTTTTAACTTCTCACATACAAATCCAATTAAGTGATAGTCTAAAAACTCTCTCAGAACCTTTTGCAGTTTCTATTCCAGTTTCTGACCCAGTTATAACTAAAAGGGTATACAGAAATCGCCCTATCATACATTCTCAGAAAGTTATCTGAGTAGATCTTGTACGGTTAGAAATGGTAGACTTTGATGTCATTGTAGGACTGGATTTCTTACATTCATGTTATGCGTTAGTAGATTGTAGAACTAGGATTTTTCATTTTCAGTTTCCAGAGGAACCAATCCTATAATCGAAAGGTAGTAGATTAATGCCTAAGGGTCGATTCAGTTCTTACCTTAAGGCCATAAACATCATCTCTAAGATTTGTCTCTATCATCTAGTTCGGGTTAAGGATTCTAGGTCTGAAACCCCAACTCTTCAATTAGTTCCATAAGTTTGTCATTTTCCAGAAGTCTTTTCGAGAAGATATCCCTAGAGTCCCTCCAAAAAGGGAAATCGAATTTGGAATTATCTCCTACAAAACACCAAGACTATTTCTATTCTTCCTTAAAGAATGGCTCCAACATAACTTAAGGAATTGAAAGAACAGTTGAAATACCTTCTAGATAAGGGAGTCATCAGACCTATATTTTACCATGGAGTGTATCAGTGTTGTATGTAAGGAAGAAAGATTCTTCTCTCAGAATGTGCATTGACTATATACAATTGAACAATGTCACAATAAAGTATAAGTATCCCTTCCCCAGGATTGATGACTTGTTTGACAAACTTTGTGGTCCTAGTCACTTCTCAATGATAGACCTCCGATATGGTTATCATTATGTTAGAGTCAAATATAGTGACATTCCAAAAATAGACTTTAGAATTTGGTATAGTAATAACGAATTTGTAGTGATGTCGTTTGGACTAACCAATTCTCCTGCAAGTTTCATGGATTCTATGAACAAAATGTTCAAACAGTATTTGGACTTTTTAGTTATCGTCTTCATTGATGATATCCTAATTAATTCTAGGAATGAGGAAGAACATTCGAGTCATTTGAGAATTGTCTTACAGACTCTCAAGGATTTCTAGTTATTCGCAATGTTTAGCAAATATGAGTATGGTTGCAATACGTTGCATTCCTTTGTCAAATTATATCTACCGAAAGGATCCGAGTGGATTCACAAAAAATAGAAGGAGTGAAACAATGGCCCTAACCTACATATGCTAAAGATATATGAAGTTTTTTAGGCATGCTGGGTTATTACAGAATGTTTGTAGAAGGATTCTCTTCCAGTGACTCACCAATAACTAGGTTTACTAAGAAGATCGTCATGTTTAAATGGTCAGATGATTGTGAGAAAAGTTTTGTTGAATTGAAAACAAGATTGACTACAACTACTGTCTTGACTCTACGAAAGGTTTCAGATGGTTATGTGATCTATTGTGATGCATCTATAGTTGTGTGTTGATGCAGTAAGATTAGGTTATAATGTATGCTTCTAGACAACTCAAGGTGTATGAGAAGAACTATTTAACTAATGACCGCAAGTTTGCATGCGTGGTGTTTGCACTCAAGATCTGGACACACTACTTTTATGGTGTTCATATATATGTGTTCATTGATCATAAGATCCTTCAATATGTGTTCACCAAGAAAGAGTTGAATCTTTACCATAGGAGATGGCTATTGTTCCTTAAGGATTTGATATGAGTGTCAAATATCATCAAGCTAAGGCAATGTAGTAGAAGATGCTCTTAGTAGATTAACTATTGGTAGTGTAGCCCATTTTAAGGAAGAAAGTAAAGAGATAGTGACAAATGTTCACAGGCTTGCTCGCTTAGGAGTTCTCCTTATGTGCATATTAGACAATAGTGTAACAGTTCAGAATGGGGCATAATCATCTTTGGTGGTGGAGGTTAACGAAAAGCAAGACAGTGATCAAATCTTGCTTCAACTTAAGGTTGCATTCCACAATAAGAGAGTGGAGGTATTCTCCAAAGGGGAAGATAATGCACTTCGCTACGAGGGTAGATTGTATGTTCATGATTTGGGTGAGTTGAGAAAGCATATCCTTGTTGAGAGGATGGACAGGCAGAGTGTACCGTTTATACCCTAGAGGATATGTTGAGAGCTTGGGTGGTCTATTACAAGGGTAGTTGGGATGATCACCTTCCTATGATTGAGTTCGCCTACAATAATAGTTACTATTCAAGCATTCAGATGCACCCTTATGAGGTTTTGTATGGGCATAGATGTAGATCTCCTGTAGGTTGGTTTAAAGTAGGAGAAAAAACTTTCGTAGGGCGTGATTGAGTTCTTTATGCCATGGAGAAAGTGCAACTCATTAGAGATAGATTTAGGACAACACAGAGTCGTTATAAATCTTATGCATATTCAAGGAGAAGAAAACGAGAGTTCAAAGTTAATGATTGCGTTTTCCTGAAAAGTCTCACCTACGAAAGGAATGCTGATATTTGGCAAGAAAGGGAAACTCTGTTTTAGATATGTATGACTTTATAAGATCTAGAAAAGGGTTGGGAAGGTGGCATATAATTTAGAGTTGCAAGCAGAACTACACCAAGACATCCAGTCTTCCATATCTCGCTCTTGAACAAGTGTGTGGGTGACCCAGCCACTGTAGTGCCATTAGAGAGTGTGGCCGTGAAAGATAGTCTTTTTTATGAGTAGGTACCACATGATATTCTGGACCATCAGGTTAGAAAGTTGAGAAATCAAGGAGTCACTTCTGTGATAGTTTTGTGGAAGAGTTAGACCGTAGAGGGACCTACTTGGGAAGAAGAAGCAACTATGAAAACCAAGTATTCTCACCATATTCCATACGATTCCACTCATTCTTGAGGAAATAGGTGCACTTTAGTTTCCCAGACATTCATGCGTAAATTAAGTCTTAGAATCATGTTCCCTCACTTTTTACTTGAATTTTTAATGTATTTGCAAGTACTAGAAACTCAATTCAGTCTGAAAGCCAGTCCTCAGTGTTTAGTAGTATGGTTTGCATCTCTCTACCCATATTCCAACTACTTTAGTCTTCATTCGTGGAAAATTTTTCTCAAAGGATATAAATTGTAAGATACTTATCCAAAAAAAAACATTCAGGAAATATGTTGAAGTTATTACATTCACATATCTCAAAATTCATGATGTTATAAATTGGTCATTACATTCACAAATCTCAAAATTCTCTATATCAGATTAGGATTATTAAACTTGTTTTTGTTCTTGTTCAGTTATGTTTTATTTCAGCTTTATTCTATCAAATGTGCTCAGTACTTTTAAAGTACTGACACATACGTGCGCTACATGTTATCTTGAAGTAGATTCAGGTTCTCAGCATCCAGATCACGCATAGATCGATTTCCGACCTTCAGGTCAAAAGATTCAATGGTGAGTCCTCATTCCTCAAGAACGATAGTCATGATTTTCTTTTTCAGTATTTAGTCTTTTAATTTAAGTTTTTGCTAGATTTATTTTTGTTTGTCCCAGCATTTGTGTTCCAGTTTAGAGGCGATTTTCGAATATAGTTAGTTTCAACTTCGAATAAAGTTAACATTTCCTTTGTACTAAACTCATTGTATATCTCAGTTACAAAATATGGGTATTTTACATCTTTTCAATTTAAATTATGATTTTGCTTCTGCAATAATGTATATTCTTTAGTATGCTCATGATCATGCCAGCTGGGTCAACTTTGAATCACTTGTGGTCTTAGGTTCCTTGGCCGTGTCTCGGGGGTAACTCACCAGCATGACAATGATGACATTGACGGTAACATTGACAAAACTATTGACATTTATTTTGACGTTTACATTGATAATGACCTTGACGTTCACTTTTACCTTTACATTGACATTAACTTTCATGTTGATCTTAAAGATGAAATTCACTTTGATATTCAAACTTACATTGACATTGATGTTCATGTTGATGTTGACGTTGACGTGGATGTTAAGATTAACATTGATGTGTTTATTACATTAATGTCCATTTTCATGCTTACAATAACGTTCATAATGATGTTTATGTTGACATTCACATTCACATTGACATTGAAGTACATGTTGATATTTAAATTCATGTAAACATTGACATTCATGTTAATATTCACATTTATATTGACATTGACGTTGACGTTGAGAGGAACATTACGGTGACGTTCACACTGACATATACATTTGCATTGACATTTATGTTGACATTGACATAGATGTTGACGTTGACGATGGTGCTGACGTTCACACAGACATTGATGTTTATGTTTACATTTATGCTAGCATTGACATTGACATTTATGTTGATGTTGACGTTAACGTTCGCCTTGAAGCTCATATTGATGTTGATGTTCATGTTGACATTGATTTTCACATTCATGTTGAAGTTCACTTTCACATTCACATTGACTTTGACGTTAACATTGACATTTACGTTGACGTTGATGTTCATGTTCACGCATACGCTGACACTAAGTTTTACGTTTATGTTGACATTTATATTTATATAGATGCTTTTATTAACGTTCACATTGACATTGATATTGACATTTAGACTAACATTTACGTTAACATTGATGTTGGTGTTAACTTTGATTTTAACATCTACATTGACATTTACATTGACGTTGATGTTGACATTTGCATTTATGTTGATGTTGATGTTTGCATTCATGTTCATGTTCACATTCACATTCACATTGATAATCACATTGGCATTCACGTTGATGTCTGTGTTTAGGTTTACATTTTCATTCACATATACGTTCTTCTTAGACATTCACGTTGACATTCATATTCATGTAAACATTGACGTTCACGTTCACGTTCACTTTGCCGCCTTCATTGATATTCTTGCAAACATTTACATTGACGTTCACACTGACATTTATGTTTACATACACGTTCACATTTTTATTAAAGTTGAAGTAAACGTTAACATTGATGTCGACTTTGAATTTCACACTTAAGTTGCCATTTATGTTTATGTTGACATAACATTCATATTGACGTTCACATTTGCGTTTGTAAAACTCATAAAAATGTACTTGTCTATTGAAGGGTCTATTACGTTTTAAGAATATGTATTGGGGAATAAAGGCAAAATGTGCAAGATTGAGTAATATTGGTAATATTAGAGAATATTGGCTTAAGGTTGTTAGCCAATTTCTATGTATTAAGATGCATATTAATGTTTAAATTCACCAATATTTGACTTCATATTAAACATATTACATATGAGGCATCCATGTGTCAAGCCTAGGAACCATAGTACATGATCATTAAAAGTGATCATTTAGATTAGGCAATGCCCAAGTAAATAGTAAGGGTCCTTGTAATCAAAATGAGCAGCAACACATGTGCTAAAAGGCCAAGAGACAAGCAAGCCCAACCAAATTCGGTAGGGGCAGGTGCATAAATGGCTCAAGCCACGTGGGGCCTTCAACCTAAACAAATCTAGGCTCTAGCTAACTTACCGAACTAACTAACTAACTTATGATTAACTAAAACAAACTAACTAGCGTACCCAAAATCCTAAATTCTAACCGGGTGACACTAGTTGGTTTATTAACTAAAGAAACATCCTATTACCTAACCTAGGATGGTCCAAAGAGGTTGATTATGGTCCTACTAACTTAGGGGTACTTTAGTCATTACCCGAGGTCACATAATTTATTTAATTAGCACTTAATTAATTAATTAAAAGTTCATGGTCAAGCCGAGACAGCTTGGCAAATTTTAAGATTTGCTAACTCAAAAGCTCTCCTATTTTTACTCAATTAAGGAGTGGCGTTGTGGTATTTATCTAATTGATAATATGGATTAAGTTTATTTGCCTATGTTGAATTAGTCAATATTCAGTTTCTATGACTTAGACTAATGTTTTACTAGGTAAGAAACATCACCACTCAAAAATAGTAACTAATGTAAGAAAAACAATGAACAATTCTCCTTAGGCCATTTCAAGGAAGATTCTATTAGATTTTTCATGCAAAGTATGGGGTGGTCTTCGTAGATTATATGTTGAAGGATGATATGGTTTTTCTCTCTTTGATTCCTTTTTCCCAAGAGGTTTTTCAAACATTTTTGAATTCAAGAAATCGAAACTAGGGTTGTTCAAAATTAATGGAATGTTCATCTCCCTAGTTCTCCCTATTTCTGATTCTAGTATTATATATAATGCAAATCTCGATCATGTTTTTTGTATGTGTTTCTAAGTGATCATTAATTGTAACTTTCTATGATTTAATAATGTCTAATGAGATCTATATGTTAGATCCATATGATTAGATTGTAATTTACATGAGATAAGAATGTTGTTATCTGCAATTGTGTTTGAGAAGATGAAAATGTTAAATGTTGGATTTCTTAAAATGATGAGATTTTTATAGTATATTTCTGAAGTTAATTGACTTTGCAAATGATATTCTCATGACCGGTGTTTAGTGAAAGTTTGGTTTATACCAAAAAACTGGCCTACAATATTATTTCCAAAATATGTAATAGAATTAGCAATTGACAAAGCCATACCAATCTTATATGTCAAGTGTAAATTATAATTTTCTTGTAAATACAAATACATATTAAAGAATGACTTGACAAGTTGTAACTCAGTGAACTCATAACACAGGGTATGCAAATGATTAGCACAAGTCACAACATACCCTATATAATTTAACTTGTGAATATAGTATAACATTGAATAAGTCCTTACAACTTTCATAAAGAATGGTATAAGAATACCAAATAATGTTGAACAAGATAAGGTGAGTAATGAAATAACATAAAACCTTATGAGTCATTAAAATTTATTTACAAGGGGGTGTTAAAGGATGTGAGACATGTCTCATTTGAACCTTAATATTTATGTTAAATATACTCACATAAAAAGGTGTAAGAAATCGTGATACATGTCTCATTCACACCATAATGATATTGTAAAATTCAAGTTCCCATTAATCTACTAATGAAAGGGATGAAAAGTAATCCAGTGAGCTAAGCATACCTCATACTAGAAGGAACCTTCCATAATGCATGAGTAAACTCTAAAAGTTGTGAAGTATGACGAATTGAGCAAAGCACTGATACACTATAAATGAGCTTGTGCAAGCACAAGTACGCCTCATAAGATGAGACTACCACAATGATGGATAAGGGTCTCTGAATTCTCCTAGTATTTGAACTATGTTGCCAGCATAGGTTACTAGCTAGATGATCCACTTAAGAAAGCAATGAAGTATTCGATTTCACTTTGGCTGGTAAACCACCTCTTTTAATTGTGGGGAAGATACTGAAATTCATGTAAGCTCACATGATCTATGTCGGTTAATGCTAGTATTGGGTTTTACTTTATTAGGTTAACAACCTCTTTTTAGTGCGGGGAAGACACTGGATTTCATGTTATCTCACATGATCAATGTAATTTTAATGCTAAAGATTTCCTAAAGAAAGTAAGAAAGAATGAAATAAAGAAAAGTATGTTCAAAGTTAACATGAGATAAAAGAAAAAGATATTTAAGTTTAAAGTGTACTAAGTAAGAAAAAACATAAGTAAATCAAATCGCCATTGTTTAAAAAGAATGAAATTTTAACAGTTACTGGCTTATACAATTTATGGGAGTAAAACATAATGGCTTATAATTGTCCCATAATATTTATACCATGCAAATGATCAAATAATGTTCACAGCCAATAATATTATATTATTCAAATGATCAAATAATGGGCATAGAAAATAATGTTTATATCATGCAAATGATAAAATAATGGGCGTAGCCAATAATCTTTATATCATGAAAATGATCAAATAATGGGCATAGACAGTAACCTTTATACTATGTAAATGATATAATTATAGGCAAAGACAGTAAAGATTGTCTTATAAAGAATTCATGCCCAATTTAACATGAATGGAAAGAATAACTTGTAAGTAGGCTAGTCGAACCATTTCCTTGGTCTTTTGCATTACTTGCTTGATTTATTGTAGGAATGAGACTATAATGAATAATTGAACTCATAAGTAAATCATAGTATCAAAGGAGATCAATGAACTACAGAACCAAAAGAAGAAAAGACTGAATAATAAACTAAGGCATGGTAGAGGAGCTCTCGGCTTATGGTGGAGCAAAAATATAAATTTTTGCTAGAGTTATTTGAAAATTATGTTCATGATGCCAAGGTCTTATGTTCATATACAAAATAAGTTGTATTCTTTAAATGCATGAATTTTTTTCAAATTCATAGCATGATTCATAAATAACTATTTAGGAAAGAAAGTGACTTAACTTTCCAAAAATGGCATGTTGCTATAGGAAGATATTTCTTTTGATCATGCATAGTCTTTATGTGTTTCTGTGCATACACACATAATTAGTACAAGTGTTTACTAACCAATATACCATTGCTTTTTTATAGGTGCAGTTCCTTGAAGAATATTGACGATTGGTTGAATCTGTTTGTACTAGTACCTCAAAACTTTGGAAGGTCCTCATTAGTTCGAGGATACCTACAATTTATATTCTAGATTTAGAAGTTTTACATAGCTAGTTGATGTTGTCCCTAAAAATTCCTTTCAAACATTTGTTCAAGCTTACGTTTCATGCCGGTTTGGCAATTATTAGTAATATTGTTAGTTATGCGTTTCAATTTTTAATTTGTTAATAGATGGTTGTTTATGTTGAGAGATTAGTATCTCACTCTAATGAAGAAATTATATGAACTCTAATTACACTTCATAAATGTTTAAAACTTTTAAATTTTTCACTAAATTTGATTGTATGATTGTGATGAAAGCTCAGAAGAGGCACGTCTGCGACCTCTGAAAAGTTAATGACGCCGGTATTATTTAGGGTCTGAAATTCGGGTATGACAAACTTTGTATCAGAGCATGAGGTTAAATTACCTTGGAACTAAGGCTAAAAATAATCATATTGCATAGTTTGTACCCTATGATTCTGAAGTGCACCACAACCATGACTTAGAGACTTAGCGATATTAAGAATCTTCCTTTCATCCACTCTTTATCGTGTCGTGTATATCTATGACATTTTGTGTCACTTAAGCATCTAACTTCCTTTTTGTGTGTGCGTGTAGAAAAATAAATACAAGAAAAGATGCAGGCAGGAGAGTTGGAGAAGCAGCTGCTAGGGGAAATCAAAATCCTCCTCAAGCTCCAGCTGAACTCAATAATTTGAAGTTGTATTTAAAATATCTACTTGCTAAGGGCTTCATTAAGTAGAGCATATCCCCATGGGGTGATCTAGTGTTATTCATTAAGAAAAAGGATGGAACCCTTAGAATGTTAATCGATTCTCGGTAACTCGACAATGTTACAATAAAGAACAAATACCCTATTCGTAGAATTGATGATATATTTCGTCTGCTCCAAGGTTCATGTTTTTTTCCTAAAATAGATATCAGATGAAGGTATCACCATGTTAGAGTGAGACAAGAGTACATCCCTAAGACAGCTATCCGTACTAGGTATGGTCAATACGAGTTTCTTATAATGTCATTTGGTCTAACTAATGCACCAACAGCGTTTATGGACCACATGAAGATGCTCTTCCATGAATACCTTGATTCTTTTGACGCAGTATTCATATATTACATACTGATATACTTTACGAGCAGAGAAGAGAATAAACAAAATTTAAGAATAACATTGCAAGTGCTTAGGGAACATCAGATGTATGCAAAATTCAGTAAATTTGAGTTTTGGCTGAGATCAGTGATCTTCCTTGGTCATGTGGTGTCCGACCATGTTGTAGAGGTTGATCCGAAAAAAGATTGAGTCAATAAAGAACTGGCTGAGAGCCGTCACTAGTACAGACATTCGGAGTTTCTTGGGTTTGGCTAATTACTATCACAGGTTTGTTGAGGGCTTCTCCACGATTGCTGCTCCATTGACAACTTTAACAAAGAAAATAACAAAGTTTAACAAGTATACATCTATATCATTTCTCGGAGACGATGGACATGGAATAATCATGGACAACATAATATTCTCCGACTTCATGCAAGTTTTTAGAGATAAATTATAGTTCATCAACATAACTGGCCAGGTGCTATGGGAAATTCTCATAGTTCTAAATGGATTGAAACTTTCACTTTAAAGGCCCAATCTATCATTACAAGCATCATTAGCAAAGTCAGATGCAATGAATCAAAATCCTTCCAAGATTCACCATCTGCAGGATGCCTTAAATTTCCATCTTTAAGTCATTCAGTATCATGCCATCTCATAGCTAAAGATATTTCAGAACACATGAATATCCTGTAAATACTAGGCTTTAAAGGAAAGTACTTTAAAACATTCACTGGGATTTTTGTAACCTCATTATTTAAGTCATTATGAATATTCTTCCATAATGAAGCTCCACACACAGAGCAATTATCTAATTTTGCATTGTCATTCCAAAATAATATGCAATCATTAGTGAAAGCATTTATTTTCTCATAATGAAGATCCAAATCTTTTATGACCTTATTTGCCTTGTAAAAAGGGTCGGGTATCTGAGCAAATGGAAATGCATCTCTTATCAAGCCCAACAAATCCGAAAAGGATATATTAGTCTAATTGCGAAAGCATTAAAACAAGTATAGCCATATGGTAAAACTCAACTTAGAAAAATTCTTGCACACTAGATACAAATATTTTTTCCCTTCCTCCACTAATTTTAAAGATATCTTTGCATCTTCATGTGGCCCCTCCGTCACTCCTTCATGTCTCTGAACATCTACCACATTTCTAAAAGTATCATGAAGTATTCTATCAATGTTGTCATGCATGTTAGAAGTTTCTTCTTCATCGGTTGGATGTTGTGTATTTTTGAGGAAAATCCTTCACCATGAAAAACCCATTTGGTGTATCCATGAACAAATCCATGAAAAATCAAATGATCCTCTACCATATTTCGGCAATGTCAATTACTATTAAAGCACTCTTCTTACAACGACACAATATTTCATTTCCTTATTAAACTCGTTTAAATGTTTTATCATGAAAATCATTAACTCCATGAATATATTCATTGGTGAATATTCGGAGATTCATCTAACTTTTATCTCGAAATCCTTTGAATATATACCCTATATGACATGTGCAAAACATTAAATCCAATAAATTCATGAGTACAAATAATATCGGCAGAACATAACAACTCGAACTTTTAGATTAATCGAATCTCAAACCTTCACATCAATTCAACAACAAATAATTACAACACTAATAGTAGAACCAAAAAATATTGTGAAGTTAAGTTATTAGCTGCTTCCACCATTTAATAAACTTTATACAAATGAATGACTAAAGACACACTCAAACAAATTGCAAAGCAATAAGGGTAGACATCGATTAGAGTAAATAATATACATTATAGAAATAGACAGTATCACACAAAGAAAATAACATTGAAAACATTAGTTTTGATTCTAACAAAACATTTCATGTATTCGTAAAACAGTAAAAGACAAAGCAAATCAATGTAAATCAGACAAAGCAAATAAATGTGTGCTTTGTAAATGATCAACACAATATCGAAAAATGCACAGATCCAAACAATGTCATTAACTTTAATTAATAAATAGGGCCTTATATGTCAATGTTTATGCTTACAATTACTTATAAGGAAAGATAACATTCAATCGAACAAGAAAAACACATAGAAAATATCAGAATCTGAATGTATTTCAAAGTAAAATGACAGTGATACTCAAGTTTAAACATTTTTTAATAAGCAAAAACAAAATTGAAGATAACTCAGCCTTAATCCCAAACAAGTTGAGATCAACAATATGATTACCAAAAAACAGATGAGAGAACACAAGGTCACACAACAACAATATTTACATTAAGGTTTGTAGTCAGTCAAAGGACAAGAGTGTTTTTCAAAAACGAACTGGCTTAAGCTAAATAAGTCAACCAAAAGTGAAACAATTACCAGTAGAAAGTAATTTAAGAGTAATTTTTGTCCAGATTCACATTAAATGGTGAATATTAAGGAAGAATTCAGCTGTAACCAAAAAAAGGCAGAGAGAAATATTTACAGATCCACAAACTTGGAGCAATAGATTTCGACTCTCTTATGAGAATTCCCACCAAAAGGTACACCTACAAGGAAGAAAACATTTTCATATGCAAGAAAGAAAGAAAATGAAAAAGAATTTGATGGAAATGTACATTTTTTGATTTTTTCTATGTTTCATGGTCTTATTTTGAGTCCAATTGGGACGTTCATTTTCAATAAAATGGGACGAATGCTCCAAGCTTAATTTAAAAAAACTACCATAGTTAACATAAACATAATTCACCTTTATATGGAAGCATTCAAATGTTCTCCAGAAACAAAACAATAACAAAACTAACTGAAGATCAAGACAAATAATATTCCGGTATGTAAAAAGAAGCAAGCACACAAGATGAACTATAGGAACAGTAAATACACCAGAAAACTAGAAACTATGCTAACCAAACATATATAAAATCGATAGATAACTCCTAAAACCTAATTTACTATACAATTCGACACATAAAATGGTTAGAGCCATATCACTCACAAACAAAACAACAACAAACACAAAAACATAGGTTTTACCTCCAACAAGTCAGATAAACTCAATTTGTAATCAAACTGTCCATTACTAAACATCAACATCAACAGTACATAAAATTCATTCCAATAAAGACAAGACAACTCTTAAACAATGTAGAGGGCATATTCAATAGCAATCTAGCTTATCTTAAAGTCATAAGGCATAGTGGGTAAGCTTGCATATAGTACAGACAACCAGAAAGCATTAATGTTTTGAATCTAGAGCATTACTCAATAACAAATGCTTTTCAAGTTTCACCCTAAATCCACTTCATGCTTAACCCAAAATACTCAAGTATAAAATCAAATCGGAGTTCTTTCTTTTCAAATTTAATTATATATCACAAAATCAAAGAGAGGATGTTTATTCACTAACTATATGTAATGACATGTTTAGTCGTTTTGAGCAGCAAATTTTAATTCTGGAAAAGCTGTCTTGGTCGACGGACCCCACGATGGACCTTCGTAGGCACGACGGACCGTCGAGGGTGTCTCGTTCCAAAATACTTTGAATTTTGAAAATTGGGTACTGAAATCGACTCTCTGAAATTCGTGACGAAGTGACAGGACGGACCGTCACAGGCATGACAGGCCGTCACAGACTCTTCAGTAAAATTTCAGTCTCTGAACTCTGTGACAGAAGCAGCAGGACGGACCGTCGCAGGCACGATGGCCCGTCACAGGCTGCGTAATCCCAGGCTGGGTCAGATTTCTGTAATTATATTAAGGGGCGTTTTGGACTATTTCGGCTTATAATTGTAAAGTTAGTGGTTTAATATTAATAACTCAATTACTTGGGGGTTAAAAGAGGTAACCTTGAGTTAGTTAGTGGGTTAAACTCATCATCTTTCATAATTAATTATATGCTAATTAGGGTAAAAGAAAGAGGGTTTGAATAAGAAAAAAAGGAACAGAAAGAGAGGGAGAAACGATCGAGAGAGAGAGAGGGAAACAAAGAGGAAATCAAAGATCTTGAGGAAATTGCTTGTTTGATCACGAATCTTCAGTGGAGGTAGGTTATGATTTTTATACTATTCGTAGTTAACTCTTAATAGCGAATGATATGTGTTGGGTTGTATTGTAAAGTCTTTTATATGTTTAATTGTATGCTTGCACGAATATGATTATATAATTGTGATGAAATAAGCATGATGAAGCTATTGAATCCCAAATCTTGAAAACTCCAATCTTGAAAATCCCTTGTTAATGATGATGCCTTGGTATAAAAGAAGGCTTGATCAACTAAAGTAATTAGATTGATATGCCTTGGTATAAAAGGAGGCTTGATGAATTAAAAGAATAAGATTAGTGGAGCGGGTGTCACGAACCGACATGTAGAATTAGGGGATCAGGTGTCATGAACGGACACGTAGAATTAGGGGATCGGGTGTCACGAACCGACACGTAGAAGTAGGGGATCGGGTGTCACGAATTAACACGTAGAACTAGGGGATCGGGTGTCACGAACTGACACGTAGAATTAGGGGATCGGAGTGTCACGTTCTGACACATAGTAGTAGGGGAGCGGAGTATCACGTGCCGACACAAGAGGAATAAAGATAATGAATCTTGGAATTATGTTAATAAATTCGAATGAAAAGATCCTATTTCCCAAATGAGTATGATATGGAGGCTTGAGTCCTCATGAGTGTACTTGACGTTATTTATCAAAGATTCTTGTACATGTTGTTGCTACAGATTGAGTATTGTAGTTGATTTATGATATGATCTGATATACATTGTTTTCTATTTTGAGTTGGCCGATGATATCTACTTAGTACCCGTATTTTGTACTGACCCCTACTTGTATGTTTCTTTCCTTGTTATTTGTGGAGTGCAGCAAACGTGCCGTCGTCTTCAACTCAATCGCAACTCTAGCTAGTCTTCATTACACCGGATTTCAGGGTGAGCTAACGCTTCTAGCTTGGACTGAATCTTCTTGTTCATGTTTCGATGCCTTGAAGTTCCGGCATGGACTAACTTTTTATTTATTCTAGCTTTCTAGATACTCTTAGCTTTAGTAATTTGAGGATAGATGTTCTTGTGATGATGACTTCCAGATTTTGGGGATAATAATAGTTTTTGAGTTTTTAGAAGTTATTTAATTGATTTTCATTAATGAGTTTAAGTCTTCCGCATTATATTGTGTTATTATATTCGAAATGTTGGGTTTTGTATTGATTGGTTCGCTCACATAGGAGGGTAAGTGTGGGTGCCAGTCCCGGCTCGATTTGGGTCGTGACAAACATGGTATCAGAGCATTAGGTTCGTTGGTCGCATCACACTAGAACGACTCTAGTAGAGTCTTAAGGAAACGGTAGGGGGACACCTTTACTTTTCTTTGAGAGGCTATAAGACTTTAGGAAAATTCCATTCTTTTTTTCTTTCTTTCGTGCTATTACTTGGATCCAATTGGTATCTAGGTGATACAAATTGGTATCTGACCATCTCCACTCTATTTCGCATATGGTTAGAACTAGAGCAACAACCGCGCCAACATCAACATCGGCAAGACAAGATGCATCTGAGCCAGCCACTGATATTGTAGCTCAAAGAGGAGCAGTAGCAAGAGGCCGCCGTAGAGGTCGCGGGAGGACGTCCTCTAGAGGAAGAGGACGAACGCCTGGCCCATTTGGTACTAGGGCGGTGACTCTTCCAATGACTAAGGAAGTAGTAAGAGAAGGGGAGGATGGGGAAAATGAACAAGTATAGAATGAGGAATTACCACCCCAACCTACCCCAGAGGTGATCAATCAGGTTTTTGCTTATCTTAACGGGTTATCTGATCAAGGCCAAGCGCCTCTAGTGTTTTCTACACCAGCACCTTAGGCTCCGGAGGTACAACATGCGGCTACTGTGGCTCCCCGCATAGATGCCTCATTGGAAATAGGCACGTTTCCTCGTCTGACTACAGGGCCTATAATGACAAATGATCAGCATGAACTTTTCTGTTAGTTCTTGAAATTGAAACCTCCAGTCTTCAAGGGTGCTGAATCTGAGGATGCCTACGATTTTCTGGTTGACTGTCATGAGCTACTACACAAGATGGGTATAGTAGAATGGTTTGGTGTTGAGTTTGTGACTTATCAGTTCCAAGGGAACGCCAAAATGTGGTGGCGGTCACATGTTGAGTGTCAACCAACAGAGGCACCACCTATGACTTGGTCATCATTCTCTAGCTTGTTTATGGAGAAGTATATCGCCCGTACTTTGAGGGATAGGAAAAGAGATGAGTTCGTGAGCCTAGAGCAAGGTAGGATGTCGGTTACCGCATATGAGGCTAAGTTTCGTGCATTATCCAGGTATGCCACCCAACTTTGTTTCGGTTCACAAGAGCGGATTCACCGTTTTGTGAAGGGGTTAAGGTCAGAATTGTGGATTTCAGCCTTACAGGTAGCGGCTACGGCAAAATCTTTTCAAGAAGTGGTAGACTTCGTGATAGAGGTAGAGGGAGTGAAGCCAGATGACTTCACCATGGCAACGACATCAAAAAGGCTTCGAAAGGGAGGTGAGTTTAATGCTTCTTACTCTAGAGGATAGGGTACAGGAGGTTACTCAGTCCGACCAATTCAGTCTTCACTACAGACAGTAGTTGGGGGTCCACCTTAGACAGGTCAACACTTCTCTGAGAGACCTATGCTTGACTCCAGGGAGTGTTATGGATGTGGGGAGACTGGACATATTAGGAGGAATTGTCTAAAACAGAGTTATAGACCCACAATAGCTAGAGGTAGAGGTGGTCATGGTAGAGGCCGCTATTCTGGAGGACGTGGTGGCCGAGGTAATGGTGGTCACCAAAACGGCCAGGGTGACTGACAAATGGGAACTACTGTTGCGCAACATGGTAGGGGCAACGGGCAGACAGGTGATAGGGCCCATTATTATGCTTTCCGTGGGAGATCTGAAGCTGAGACATCTGATGTTTTCATCACAGGTAATCTTTTGGTTTGTGATTGCATGGCTTCTGTATTGTTTGATGTTGGATCCACATTTTCTTATGTATCTTCCTCTTTTGCTAATGGTCTGAATTTATTTTGTGTATTGCTTGACATGCCTATTCGTGTTTCTACCCAGTGGGTGAGTCTGTGATAAATGAAAAAGTATATAGGTCTGGTCTGGTGACTTTTGTTGGGAGCAATACTTATGTAGACTTGGTTATCTTAGAAATGGTTGATTTTGATGTAATTCTGGGTATGACTTGGCTTTCTCCGAATTTTGCGATCTTGGACTGTAATGCTAAAACAGTGACGTTAGCCAAGCCTGGGACAGATCCGTTAGTGTTGGAGGGTGACTACACTTCCAATCCGGTTCGTCTCATCTCCTTTATTCGTGCTAAGAAAATGGTTAGTAAGGGTTGTTTAGCGTTCTTGTCACATCTCAGGGATGATACTACCCAAGTACCTCTAATTGAGTCGGTTTCGATAGTTCGTGAGTTTTTTGATGTGTTCCCCACAGACCTTCCGAGTATGCCAGTGGATAGAGATATTGACTTCTGCATTGATCTTGAACTGGGTACTCGCCCCATTTCTATACCCCCTTATAGAATGGCTCCCGCGGAGTTGAGAGAGTTAAAGGTCCAATTTCAAGAGTTGTTGAGCAAAGGCTTCATTAGACCAAGTGCATCTCCTTGGGGTGCTCCAGTGTTATTTATGAAGAAGAAGGATGGGAGTTTTCGGATGTGCATACACTACCGGTAGTTGAACAAGGTAACTATTAAGAACAAGTATCCCATTCTTTGCATTGATGACTTGTTCGATCAGTTACAAGGTGCTTGTGTTTTCTCTAAGATTGACTTGAGATCCGGTTATCATCAATTGAAAATACTGGCAACGGATGTGCCAAAGACTGCTTTTCAGACCAGGTATGGGCATTACGAATTTGTAGTGATGACTTTTGGTCTTACGAATGCCCATTCCTTAATGGAAGTGGGAAAGGATTGCAATGGACTTCGTGGTTGGTCTTCCCAAGACAATGGGTAAGTATGACTCCATTTGGGTAATTGTTAATAGGTTATCTAAGTCTGCTCACTTCATTATGGTCAAGGTGACTTACAATGAAGAGAAGTTAGCCAAACTTTACATCTCGGAAATGGTGCAATTGCATGGGGTTCCACTCTCCATTATATCAGATAGAGGTACGTAGTTTACTTCTATGTTTTGGAAAACATTGCATGCGGAACTGGGTACTAGGTTGGACCTTAGTACTGCGTTCCATCCTCACACCGATTGTCAGTCTGAGAGAATGATTCAAGTGTTGGAGGATATGCTTCGCACATGTGTGATAGAATTTGGTGGTCATTGGGATAGCTTCTTACCCTTAGAAGAGTTCTCCTACAACAATAGCTATCACTCAAGTATTGATATGGCCCCATTTAAAGAATTGTATGGGAGGAGATGTAGGTCTCCCATTGGTTGGTTTGATGCATTTGAGGTTAGACCTTGGGGTACTGACCTTTTGAGGGATTCATTAGACAAAGTGAAATATATTAAAGAAAAGCTTTTAGAGGCGCAAAGTAGGCAAAAGGAATATGCAGATCAAAAGGTTAGAGACTTGGAGTTTATGGAGGGTGAACAAGTCTTACTGAAGGTTTCGCCCATGAAAGAGGTGATGCGGTTTGGTAAAAGAGGTAAACTAAGCCCAAGGTATATTGGTTCCTTTGAAGTACTTAAGCGAGTAGGGGAGCTGGCTTATGAGTTAGCCTTGCCTCCAGGGCTGTCCGGAGTGCATCCGGTATTTTCATGTGTCTATGTTAAAAAGATACCATGGGGATGGAAATTGACGTAAATTTCACATTTACGTTGATGTTCATATTGACGTCGACGTTGATATTTAATTCCATATTGACCTCAAGCTAACATTTACTTTGACGTTCATAATAACGTTGACACTAATATTGAATTTGACGTTGAAATTGATTTTAAATCTGATGTTGACATTGATGCGGATATTGACGTTGACATTTCATTGGTGTGCTTGTTTACATTGATGTTCATGTTCACATTAATGTTAACATTCATAATAATATTTACACTTAAATTCATATTGACATTGACATTCACATTCACATTCACATAGACATTGATATTGACGTTGATGTTCATGATGACGTTGACATTGACATATTAATGTTGACGTTTACATTATGTTTGCTTACATGAATATTATCTTTTACATTTATATTGACATTTTTATTTACGTTGACGTTTATATTGATAATCATATTGACGTTCTCATAGATGTTGACATTGACATTCACGTTTATATTGACATTCATGTTGACATTGATGTTACCGTTGATTTCACATTGAAGTTCATATTGACGTTAACATTAAAATTGACGTTGACATTGACATTCATGTTGACACTAACATTGACATTTATATTGACGTTCACTTTTATGTTGACGTTTATAATAATGTTGATAGTGACGTTCACATTTATGTTGATATTTTCATTCAGGTAGACATTGACATTGGAATTAATGTTGATGTTCATGTTCACGTTCACGCTAACGTTGTAGTTGATGTTTCTATTGATGTTAACGTTGATGTTGACGATCACATTTTATTTTACCAACAAGTTGAGGTTTATGTTTATGTTGATGTTCACGTTGATGTTGACATTTATGTGGATGTTGGCATTTATGTTTATGTTTATGTTTATATTGATTGAATTTTACATTTATATTGCCGTTCATATTGATGTTCACGTTCACGTTGACGTTCATGTTGACATTAATGTGTACATTGACGTTCACGCTGAGGTTCACGTCGATGTTTATGTTGATATTCACATTGACATTCGCGTTCACGTTAACACTCTTGTTGACGTTGATGTTTATATTTATGTTGATGTTTCTGTTACTGTGGACATTTATATCTATGCTGATGCTGATGTTGACATTAACGTTCACTTTGATGATCACGTTCACGTTTACATTAATATTGATATTAACGTTGACATTGACATTCACAATTACAATTTACCTTGAAATTAACGTTCATGTTTACATTTATGTTCATTTTCACATTGATGTTAATGTTAACTTTCATGTTGACGTTCACGTTGATGTTTACACTGATGTTCTCATTGACATTCATGTTGATATTTACATAGATGTTCACTTTTACATTCTCATTGATGTTCACATTCACGTTCCCATACACATTGACATTCATATTAATATTTACATTAATATTGATGTTGATGTTGACGTTTACATTCACATTGATAGTGACATTTACATTCACATTGGCGTTCATGTTGACTTTAATTTTGACATTGACATTGATGCTGGCGTTGACATTCATCTTGACGTTGACATTGACATTAACTTTCATGTTGGCATTTGAATTGAGGTTCAAGGTAACATTTACAATGACGTTCATATTGACATTGAAATTCATATTGTTGTCAATTTTGACATTGACATTAATGTTGTTGCTGATATTGACGGGGACGTAAATGTTGACATTGATGATGACGTGCTCCTTTAGATTGACTTTCACATTCATGCTCACATTAATATTAATAATGATATTGACATCGACATTCATGTTGACTTTGACATTAAAGTTCACGTTTACGTTTATACTCACATAGACATTGACATTCGTGTTAACATTCACCTTGATGTTGACATTGATGTTGAGGTTCACAAGGACGTTTACATTGACATTGACATTAATATTAACGATTACGTTGATGGTTAGGCTTACATTGACATAGACATTGACATTGAAATTAATCCTGATGTTCACACTAACATTGACGTTTACGTTGACATTGACATTGATGTTAACATTCACTCATGCGTTCACATATACGTTAACATTCATTATGAAATTTATGTTCACATTAAGGTTGAAGTTTACATTGACATTGATGTTGACATTGACCTTGATATTGACATTGAGGCTCACGTTCACAATTACGTTGACACTGACTTTTACGTTTATATTGACGTTCATATTTATGTAGATGTTTTCATTGACGTTGACATTCACACTAATTTTTACGTTTACGTTAATGTTTATTTTAACCATGATGTTAACGTTTACATTTAACTTTACATTCACGTAGACACTGACGTTCACGTTCTCGTGGATGTTGATGTTCACGTTGACGTTCATATTTACATTCACATTCACATTGATGATGATTAACACATTGAAATTCACCTTTACATCCATGTTTATGTTGAAGTTTTCATTCACATATACGTTCTATGTTAGACGTTCACATTAATGTTCATGTTCACGCAGACATAGATGTTGATGTTCACTCTAACATTTACATAGACGTTCCTGCTTATGTTTATGTTTACATTTACATTCACGTTTACGTTAAGAATGAAATTGACCTTCACATTGACGTTGCCTTTGACGTTCACACTTAAGTTTACATTTTACGTTGATATTGACATAACGTAAATGTTGACATTCACATTTATGTAAATTTTCACATTCACGTTGATGTTGACAATAACGTCCATATTGACATTGATGTTGTCACGACCCGGATTATGGAATTCGGATCACAACCGGCATCGTTAACCTCTGAGAGGTCAAAAACAAGCCTCTTCTTGCATTCATCGCATTCATCTAGTTAAATTTGCGGAAAATTTATATCTTTTTAAACGTATGAAGTATACATAGATTTCATATATTTATTAAGTAGTTACATCATATATTAAGCTCAATGTAAAGAACAACCATCTATCATAAACAATCAATTAGAAAAAAAAGTTTAATATATCATAAAAGTTTTCCAAACACGGCCTTATTACAAAGCTTTGAAATGAAAGTATGAAAGAAACATTAAAGACAACATCCACTATAAATGTCTACTAATCGGCTAGACTAAAACTACAGAATCCTCAAAATCAAGAGGACCTACAAAATGGTCTGGAGAACGGTGATGTCCAAACCTCTTATTTCAAAGCTTTGAAATGAAAGTATGAAAGAAACACTAAAGACAACATTAACTATCAATGTCTACTACTAGGATAGACTAAAACTGTAGCATACTCAAAATCAAGAGGACCTATAAAAAGGTCTGGAGAACGTTGCTATCCAAACCTTTGCTATGAATGTTTAATATGCTCTCTGACCTACACCAATAAAGATAGTAAAATGTATAGGGTTATTACTCCACTTGTACTAGGTATGGACATACGCACATATACACATAAGGACTATCCATGATCAAGGAAAGCTCTTCGTACAACAACATGCTTCTTTTGGAAAATTACATTACTACATTTTCCAAATTTGTTATTTATGAATTGTGGTATGAATATTATGTATTTTAATGCATTCAAAGAACACAACTCATTTTCTATGTGATCACAAGAAATTACAATCATCAACATAATTTAAGACCCACACGGGCGAAAATTTGAAAATTTTCTATGCTTGAACCTGAGAGCCATTTCATAGGGACATAGCTTTTTTCAATCATTTTCTTCTTATTATTGTGTAGTTCAATAATTACTTTGGCCCTATGATTTAGTTTTATGTGCAATGATTCATTGTAGTCCCATGCCCTGAATGAATCATGTAAGTAATCTAAGGACTATGAAATGATTTCACTATCATTACAATGAGTCATTGATTATATTATATATTCATTGACAGTTCATAAGCCAGTCTCTATTGGCTATGCAATTTATTTAATCATTTTTATGTTAGGTAAATTGTGAAGATTTGATTTGTTATGACGTTTCTACTCCCCTTTATTGTCATCAGATAAGAAGTCATTATAAGTCAATCTTATTTGGCTTTGCCCATTATTTGCTGAAACTTCATTTGTATTGATATTGGCAATTGAAATTCTTAAGATCTTACTTTCATAGCTCACTTTGAACATATGTTCCATAATCTTTCTTTCTTGATTTGATAGAGACATCTTAGATAGAGAAGTTCGCAAGTTGAGGTCAAGGGAGATTGCATCTATCAAAGTTCAATAAAAGAATCGACCCGTTGAAGAAGCCACTTGGGAGAAAGAGGCTGACATGCAAGAAAGATACCCACACCTATTTATAGATTCAGGTACTCCTTTTCGCCCTTGTTTTTCTTCTTACGATTGTTTGAGGATGAACGATGGGTAAATTGGTATCTATTGTAACGACCTTTTTTGACGTTTTGAGTAGCAGATTTTAATTCTGGAAAAGTTGTCTTGGTCGACGGACCCCACGACGGACCGTGGTAGGCACGACGGACCGTCGAGGGTGTCTCGTTCCAAAATACTTAAAATTCTGAAAATTGGGTACTGAAATCGACTCTCTGAACTTCGTGACGAAGTGACAGGACGGACCGTCACAGACTCTTCAGTAAATTTCAGTCTCTGACTCTATGACGAAAGCAGCAGGATGGATCATCGCAGGCACAACGGCCCGTCACAAGCTGCGTAATCCCAGGCTGGGTCGGATTTCTGTAATTATTTTAAGGGGCATTTTGGACTATTCCGGCTTATAATTATAAAGTTAGTGGTTTAATATTAATAACTCAATTACATGGGAGTTAAAAGAGGTAACGTTGAGTTAGTTAGTGGGTTAAACTCATCATCTTTCATACTTAATTATATGCTAATTAGCATAAAAGAAAGAGAATTTGAATAAGAAAAAGAAAAGAACAGAAAGAGAGGGAGAAACGATCGAGAGAGAGAGAGGCAAACGAAGAGGAAAGCAAAGATCTTGAGGAAATTGCTTGCTTGATCACTAATCTTCGGTGGAGGTAGGTTATGGTTTTTATAGTATTCATAGTTAACTCTTAAAAGCGAATGATATGTGTTAGGTTGTATTGTAAAGTCTTCTATATGCTTAATTGTATGCTTGCATGAATATGATTATATAATTGTGATGAAATAAGCATGATGAAGCTATTGAATCCCAAATCTTGAAAACTCCAATCTTGAAAACCCCTTGTTAATGATGATGCCTTGGTATAAAAGAAGGCTTGATCAACTAAAGTAATGAGATTGATATGCCTTGGTATAAAAGGAGGCTTGATGAATTAACAGAATAAGATCAGTGGAGCGGGTGTCATGAACCGACATGTAGAATTAGGGTATCCGGTGTCACGAATCGACACGTAGAATTAGGGGATCGGTTGTCACGAACCGACAAGTAGAAGTAGGGGATCGGGTGTCACGAACCGACACGTAGAACTAGGGGATCGGGTGTCACGAACCGACACGTAGAATTAGGGGATCGGAGTGTCACGTTCTGACTCATAGTAGTAGGGGAGCAGATTGTCACGTGCCGGCACAAGAGGAATAAAGATAATGAATCCTGGAATTATGTTAATAAATTCGAATGAAAAGAACCTATTTCCCAAATGAGTATGATATGGAGGCTTAATTCCTCATGAGTGTACTTGACGTTATTTATCAAAGATTCTTGTACATGTTGTTGCTACAGATTGAGTATTGTAGTTGATTTATGATATGATCTAATATACATTGTTATCTATTTTGAGTTGGCCGATTATATCTACTCTTTACCCGTGTTTCGTACTGACCCCTACTTGTATGTTTCTTTCCTTGTTATTTGTGGAGTGTAGCAAACGTGCCGTCGTCTTCAACTCAACCGCAACTCTAGCAAGTCTTCATTACACCAGATTTCAGGGTGAGCTAACACTTCTAGCTTGGACTGGATCTTCTTCTTCATGTCTCGATGCGTTGAAATTCTGGCATGGACTAGCTTTTTATTTATTCTAGCTTTCTAGATACTCTTAGATTTAGTAATTTGAGGATAGATGTTCTTGTGATGATGACTTTCAGATTTTGGGGATAATAATAGTTGTCGAGTTTTTAGAAGTTATTTAATTGATTTTCATTAATGAGTTTAAGTCTTCCACATTATATTGTGTTATTATATTCAAAATGTTGGGTTTTGTATTGATTGGTTCGCTCACATAAGAGGGTAAGTGTGGGTGCCAGTCGCGGCTCGATTTGGGTCGTGACAATATACTAGAGAAAATAAGATATATTTAAGACTTACCCATATATTAATCTTTAATATTTTACAAAATTAATTCAATGAGGACTTAAAAATAATAAACTACCATAGAAAACTATAACATTTTTAACCATTAAGATGAATTTGTAGTTGAACTTCAAAATAATCACCAGAATGAATGAGATGGTTGTTTTCTTCGACGAGCTTCAACAACAGCTTTACAAAAAAGCTTTACTAACGCGCTTGAGCAACAACTTCACTTACGAGCTTCACTAACAACTTCACCAACAGATGCACCAACGAGCTTCATAAATGAGCTTCACCAACAAATTTTGTTTTTCTCAACAAAATCTTCAGATATTCCTTTCACAGCTTCACCCAGAAAAAGGCTCTCTCACATTTATTTGATGAAAGTTTATGAAAAAAAAGGGTTTTAGCATCTGAAACAAATTTCATTTTTTTTCTTTTACATTTTTAATAAGGTACTAATATAATATAATTATTTTTCTAGGAGGGACTAACGTATCTTTTCCAAATTATATTGGAGGGAAATATATTTTTTAGGAGGGAAAATTATTTAGGGCTGAAAAATCAGAATTATTACCGTTTGCATAGAGTTATTTATTGCGACAGTTTTAAAACCTGTTACTATAGATTCTCTCTTGAGACGGTAACGTGGATGATGCAATAGTTTATTTTAAGAATTGTTCTCTTACATTCGAGGATATTTGGCCACAGTTATAACTGTTGAAATAGGTGAGATATTGCTATGATGGTATAACCGTTGCTAAATAAGTGTTGCAGTAAGTCAAATTTCAAGTAGTGACACTTGATTTCATGTTATTTCACATGATCTATGTCATTTTAATGATAAAGATTTCTGAAAAACGAAAGAAAAAAAAGTATGTTAAAAGTGAACATGAGATCAAAGAAGATGATATGTAAGTTCAAAGTGAACTAGGTAAGCATAATCATAAGTAAATCAAATAACCAATGTTTGATAAGAATGAAGTCTTAACAGTTATTGGCTTATGACAATGAAGGGAATTAAATACAAGGGCTAATCAATGCCCCATAATCTTTATAATGTGTAAATGATCATATAAGGCATATCCAATAATCTTTATATTATTCAAATGATCAAAAAATGGACATAGCCAATAATCTTTATATCATGCAAATGATAAAACAATGGGAATATCCAATACTCTTTATTTCATGCAAATGATAAAATAATGGCATATCCAACAATCTTTATATTATGTAGGTGATCAAATAATAGGAATAACTAAAAAAGATTTGGTTATAAATAATTCCTGCACAATTTACCAAGAATGGAAAGAATAACTTCTAAGTAGGATAGTAAAATCAATTCCTTAGTCTTTTGGATTTCTTACTTGATTCAATGTAGGAATGGGGCTATAATTAATTATTGAATTCTTAAGTAAAACATATGAATAAATGAGATCATCGAACTACACATCAAAAAGAAGAAAAGAATGAAAAATAAACTAAAGAAAGGGAGTGGAGCTCTCGGTTTAATGGAGAGCAAAAATATAAATTTTTGCTCGACTTGTTCTAGATTATGTTCATGATCCCAAGGTATTATGTTCATATAGAAAATGAGTTGTGTGCTTTAAATGCACTAAAATATGTTATATTTATCGCATGATTCATAAATAACGAATAAAGATAGTAGAGTGACTTCACATTCAAAAAACGGAATGGTTCTATAGGAAGAGCTTTCCTTGATCATGCATAGTCCTCATGTGTTTATGTCCATACACCCATACTTATTACAAGTGTTTATTAACCCATATACAAGTCCAATTTTATAGGTGCGTGTCCTTGAAGAAGATTCACGATCGGTTGAAGCTATTTGGACAAGTACCTCCAAACTTTTGTAGGTCCTCATGAGTTTGAGGATGCCAACACTTTATATTCTAGCTTTAGTAGATTAGGCATAGATAGTGGATATTGTTCGTAGCGTTTCCTTTAAAACATTTTTTCAAGATTTTGTATTAAGGCCAATTAGGCAACTGTTAATAATATTTTGAATTCTTCATTTAAATTGCTAATATGTTAATAGATGGTTGTTTATGTTGAGCTATTAGTATATCACTCTTATGCATAAATTATATAAAAACTAAATACACTTATGAAATGTTAAAAAGTTTTAAATTTTCCGTTAAATAAAATATTATTATTTTGATAAAAGTGAAGAAGAGGCTTGTCTACGAAATCTAAGAGGTTAACGACGCCGGTCTAATCTACGGTCTAGAACCCGGGTGTGATAGAATTCATTTTTACATTAATGTTTAAATTCATATTGACGTTAACGTTCACATTGACATTTATGGTAACATTGACATTCATGTTTACGTTGATGTTTATGTTCACATTGACGATCGTGTTCATGTTTACCAAAACATTAATGTTTATGTTGACAATAATGATGATATTGATGTTCTTGTTTATATTGATGTGTTTGTTAATATTCATATTGACACTGACGTTTAAGTTTACGTTGATATTCAGGTGTACATTTACATAGACGTTGACTTTTACATTGACATTATTGTTAACATATATGTTGACATTGACTTTAACATTCATGTAAAATATCAAACATCGTAGCTTCTAGAGGTGTAAAAAATGATAAATTAGCGTCAGGATCAAGTAAGGCATTTACATTAACAATGATGACTTTTAAAATATGGTCACCATGTCGGAAGAATTCTCTTGCTCGCCCCTAGAGTGGAAAGCATAGACGCGGTTCTTCTTTGGAGCATCATCACAAACACAAGCTTGAGCATGACCACTACCCTTTTCTTGACTCTTGAAGTTTGGAAAATCTCTCATGTTGTTACCACTCTTGCCACAACTAAAACAATTATCTCTTCCCCTAAGGCAATTACCATAATTCTTTTTACAACACTTTCTACAAGTTGGTTACCCATTTGATTATTTAGTACCGTTTCCTTCCTTGAATTCAAGGTTAGATACCCTATCACGAATTTGGAAGGGAATTTATTCGAAACCCTCTTCTTAAATCTAGGATTGTCTTATATTTCAAGACTATTCTTCAAAGAACCACCATCATATGACCTTGCTCTCTTAGCATCTCTACTCTTTTTCTTAGGACTTGCCTCCTAAACCCTTTTTTCATGCACCATAAGATGGGAAATGATTAGTTGTAATGTAGCATAGCCGAATGGAAGTCCTCTTGCAAGTCCTCCAACACCCCCATCTTAAAATGTCACATTTAGTCTCTAAGATCGGAAACTAAAGAAGTAGCATATTTGGAAAACTTAATGAATTGCACAGAGTACTTATGGACACTCCTTCCTTCTTGGCGAATATTGATTGTCATGACCGCAAAGCACCCCCTAGAAGTTAAGGAGAACCGTCATTTCATGACCGTCCGTGCTTGACCCTTTGGGATCTTGTACAAGCCCTTAACTATTGTTCATTATATAAGAAGTGAAAAATAATAAGGAATTAAAACTTTTTATGAATAATACAATAAAAAGGAAAGCTTCGATAATTACTTAAGAAATCTCATCGTCAGAATCCAATCTTAAGACACGACATATAATATGCTAGGAAACTGTTATTTACATTTAAATCAAATACATATTAAGTCTTAATAATAAAGGTAGGAAATGGTAGACTATGTACTCGAACATATGAGTACATACCAATTCTTGAGAAAACGAATTTCCCAAGCTTCTCCTTGAAATCATCCAAAAAGTCTTCAACCTATACTTATAAAGTATAGAAAAGTATGGGCTTAGTATTAATAATGTACTAAGTATGGCATATGTAAAAATATGTGAAATAGGAAATTTTTGTAAAATAACATTTCATGCCAAATTAAATAAAAAATTCATAAATTTAGAAGCAAATCAACTTGAGATCCATCATTTAACACTTAGAGGAGAACTCACATAATTTTAACCAATAAGAGGTTTTTACAGTAACTTCAAAAAATGCACAGTAAGCTCATCTTGACAATTATAGTGAATTATTTAGACTCTAACATGGTGAAACTTCCAAAGTATTGCAAATGAGGAATAAGCATCATTTCCGTAGGAGTTTCCCTTCAAAGGTCATCCTAAGATTCACTAAGGTAAGATATGAAAGAAGTACACACATACCTCCTCCAATACACACCAAATTGACCCTCAATACTTCCTTACTTTCGGCATACTCACCTCGGGATAACAAACACCAAATCAATGGCAAAACAATAGAAAACACTGAACAAACCAACAAATTCATTCCTTTAAGAATGCCTACTTAGTGCAATGAGTAGATAGCGTCACATACCACCACCTACCCTAAGTAGCACATTCTTTTAGAAGGTTTGTCACTAAGTCTTCCCTTTTTGAAGGTCCTACCTAGTGCAATGAGTAGATAGCATCCCATACCACCACCAACCCTAAGTAGCACGTTCTTTTAGAAGACTTAGTTCAATAAATTCACAACCCAGACTCCTATTTCGGAAGGTCCTACTTAGGGCAATGGATAAATACTGTCACATACCACTACCTACCCTAAGTAGCACGTTCTTTGAGGAGACATAGTACTTTCATTACTTTTGTGGGAGATAGGTTAACTGACATAGACCATTAGATCTAGACATAGAATTCTGATATTAAACCGTACCGGATGAGAGATCCTCACTTGCCTATAACGAAGTCATTCTTTTTAGCATTTACATAGCTTTCAAAATAGCTACACCTATGTGGGCGCATAGTTAACGGATAAGGATATTTCTACTAAGTAACTCATACTATACTAACGAGGAATACTCATACAAAAATGTACATTGGAATACAACATCTCAACTTACAAAGTGTAATCCACGTCTCCTTCATATCCTATCGGTGGTAGGCATAAATTCCCACCAATTTTAAACATTATAAACTATAGGTTGAGGATAACTAGTGAACACCACATCTAAACTCATAAAGGGAATTCATCCTCCAACCTATATTACAAAGCTCATGGGATGTAGTGGGGTTGCTACTAAACACTTCTGCTCAACTCACGAAGAGTGTTCACCCAAAACTCCCCTTTAGGACTTAACTTAACTTCATTCATTCATTCATGTGTGAGTGTATGTGCACTTGTGAGCACATGATGCACATAAGCTTAATTTCATTCTTATCAACTTGTCTACATGCTTTAGACCTTCATTGATAATTTCACACACTCTACAAGCTTCACATAATCATACAAGTCATGTTAGACATAATCCTCAACATACTTTTCATAACAAGCTTCATAAATCACTTAACAAGAATAACTTCATTTAAGCATACATTGTAGCCTATTTCATATAGTAGGTTCATAAGGAACATTTAAAAAGAATAGCATCATTTCATCTTACTTCAGATAACAAGCCTTTATGGACTCATTCACAATAAACAAGTAACATCACATTTAATCAATTCAAATAAGAACCGCCACCAAGAAGATTGACCATACCACTCAAGAAAATTTTGATAGAAACTAAGCAACATAATAAAGATACCCTCAAATCTAAGCTTTCATCACTTATAACATTTTACTAAATAACAATCATAAGAAACCCAAGCTCAAGGACAACCAATTCATGATCATTTAACCCATTTCTTAAGCAAACATTAGATGAAAAGCTTAAACATGATTATATTGAGGTTTTAACCTTAAAATATTTGAACAACATTAGAAATCCATTATCATTTCATTATAAACGTATTCATTCAAGACTCATATTTAGAGTTGAAGATAGAAGAAACTAGAGTTTATAACCCATTTTGAAAATTAAAGGATGGAGACCATACATCAAAGATAAGGAAACACACTAATTTTTTAAGAATAAAACTTCCAAGATATCCACTTCTTACCCTCCTTTAGTCTTAGCTCCAATCGTGAGTTTGTGTGAGTTTTCTTTAGAGAAAAAGTATGAATATTTGAAGTGAGAGGTCTTCTCTAGGTCTAGGGTTTAAAACATACTTAATATAACTTAAACACAGTAAAAATATTTACCTAGGGTTATAAAATACTTGGGGTGAATTCACATAAAACACCCCAAGATGGAAGAAACATAAAGAGTTTTCGGAAGTGGCCAATCAAACAACAAAGCTACAGGGTGTCGATGAGTCCATGGGCCGTGCTTTTAAGCTTCAATGGTATTAGAGTCTGGTTTCATGGGAGGGTAAGGGATTCCCTCATCGTGTGGAACGATGTCCCACAGTTGACGGGGCGTTGATCGATCAACGCATAGTAGGCTGCCTTGTCCATTAGGTAGAGTTCTTGGATGTTTTGCCCAAGTCTTGGGGCTTTAATGTAGGACGCCTTGCTGGTCCTATGTGGGGTCATGCCTAGACTTTAAACCACTAAACTAATTCATTCAGATCTTACAAACATCCCTCATCAGTTTCAAGGAAGACGAACACGTAAAACTAACTCAAACACGTCAAGACACAGAAGTCTATCTAAGAAACACTTTCCGAACGTCATGGACATTTTTGGACGTTTGACCTCCAAACTTCACACACTTCCTCAGAACACTAAAGTAAATAATTTTAACTAAAAATTAACTCAAGAAACACTCATGATGTTCTAGTTCACCTTAGTTCATTTCAGGGTATTACAATCTCCCCCACTTAGAATAACATTTCTCTTCGAATGACACTAAAACTTGAATATAAACAAGGACTCACATGGAATCACATAAAACATTATAATAATGATCAAAACACTCAAAATCAAACCACCAACTATCAAGGAGCATCATTTCAAGATTTCAAACACTTGCAATACAAACATTATGAGCAAAACTCATTCTTAACCTTCTTTTATGGAGGAACTACCTTCTCCAAAATTAAACATGCTCATATACAACACCTTTGAACACATTCAATCTTCGATCAAGAAAATTTTTTTTTCTCAAAATGCAAAATCATTACAATGAAAATTCACTGTTTCAATGCAAAGCGTGGTCAAAATTTCAAAATTCCATTCTTTGAGCAATTAATTAAGATGACATGATCATATGAACTATAAAGTCACATAAACTCATCTTACAACACATTGGAACAATAATTCATGAAAAATGATTTTTTCTCAAAATTTGAACTTCATTACAGTTAATTAAAAACATCACAATATCACAAGCTTATAAATTTCATAATGCACCTTCCAAGCAACTTTATCAAGATTGCATGACAATATTAGGCACAAGACCACACTAAATTATTCCAAAGATACTTTAAAAGTTTCACTAAGTGCAATGTGAGAGTAGCATCCCATACTACCGCTACCAGTTAGTGACCCTTGAGGATTCTCTTGGTCTATGTACATTACATGCAATTTTACTCAACTCACTCTCCCCCACTAAAGGTAAAGCCATACTAAAGTCCTCATACTTCAAAGCACCATTATGCCTCTAACAAGGTAGGAATTCACACTACTCTCAACTCATGCACATCAAGATTAAACATCAACATTACAAGTTAAGCATAAAACATCTCTCTTAGTATTCAATCCTAAACAAACTCTCTTAAACATCAATTCACTCAAACTCTCTTAAACATCAATTCACTCAAACTCATAGGAAAAAATTAACTCAATTTCCTTGAACAAAACATCCTCACTAAATATTCATACCACATTTACATCTTAGTGTAAGCCTATACCACAACATCCACCAATCACAAGAACAACTATGAAACATTAGACACACAAGGGACTTTCCTTGATCTTTTAATAAATATCCACATTTTCTCCACATTTCCTCAAATTTACACCTTAAAGAATATCTACCATCATTCAACATAATCATAAGATAATTTATTTATCCTCAAAAGCACTTTATTAATTCTTATAACTCTTACTATGATCTGAACTACATCACTATATATCTTCTCATTATAACACTCACAACCGCATATTTTATACCTAGCCATAAATTGCATCGCATCCCAAATTTTAAAACTTACCTTACCTTTTACTCTTTTTTTTATAAAACCATCATAACATTAACACTCACCTTTTCTTTCCCTCAAACTTAGAAACGTAACCCCTTCCAAGGTATATCACCTAGAAGACCACCGCACAAGGAAACATAAAAGAGAGAGCCCTTATGGAGTTATGTTCTATGTCACAATTCAAGAGTAATGAAGAATGTGAAACTCTATCGTCCTATGAAATCTAGTCCATTGATGTGTCGCAACTCACAACAATGACAAATATACTACTCAAATGGCTTGTGATACTTTTAGACCTTAAACTATTTCCCAAAATCATATGCTATGATACGAAGTGTGTCTCGACTCGGAAGCACCCCCTAGAAGTTAGGGAGAACGGTCGTTTCATGTCCGGGCATAGTGGACCCTTTATGGTCTTATATAAGAGCTTAACTATTGTTCATTACATAACACATGAAAAGTAGTGCAGAATTAAAATTTTTAATGAATAATTTAATAAAAAGAAAATTTTTCATAAATAGTTAAGAAATCTCATCATCATAAGACAAACTTAAGACACCACATATAATATGTTAGGACACGACCATTTACATTGAAATCAATTACATATTAAGTCTTATTAATAAAGCTAGGAAACGATAGACTATGTTCTCGAATACATGAGGACATACCAATTTTTCAGAGTACGAATTTTCCAAGCATCTCCTACGGATCTTCCAAAAAGTCTTCAACCTATACTTATAAGGTATAGAAAAGTATGGGGTAGTATAAATAATGTACTAAGTATGGCATATGCAAAAACATGCAAAAAGGGAAATTTTAGTGAAATAACATTTCATGACAAACTAAGTAGAACAATCATTAATTTAGAAGCAAATCAACATGAGAACCATCATTTAACACTTACAGATGAACTCACATAATTTTAACAAAAAAGAGGCCTTAAAGTAACTTCCGAAAACTCAAAATAAGCTCATCATTACAATTACAATGAACTATTTAGACTCCAACATGGTGAAACTTCCAAAGCATTGCTAATGAGGAATAAGAATCATTTTCGTAGGAGTTTCTCTTCAAAGGACATCGTAAGATTCACTAAGGTAAGTCATGAAGGAAGTACACATATACCTCCTTCAATACTCACAAAATCGACCCTCAAGACTACCTTCCTTTTTGCATACTCACCTCGGGATAACAAGCACTCACTCAATGGCAATACAATAGAAGGACACCCAACAAATAACAAAAGTCTTTCCTTTCAAAATGCCTATTTTGTGCAATGAGTACATAGTGTCCAAAACGACAACCTACCCTATGTAGCACATTTTTTTAGAAGGGGAATGATTTTTGAAGAATATGATGGTTCCCGATATTCTATTTATCCGGGTGCCACTAATATGAAACGTGACCTTAGGGAGGTATATTGGTTTCATGGCTTGGAAAGTAACGCAGAGGATTTTGTATCCAAGTTTCCCCATTGCGCTAAAGTTAATGACGAGAAATTTAAGTCTAGTGGTTTAATCAAGAAACAAGTGTTCCTACATTGAAGTGGGAAGAAATAAATATGGACTTCATTATTGTGTTGCCTCAAACCCGGAGGCACAATGACTTAATTCTTTTTATAGTGGATAGATTGAAAATATCCACTAACTTCAAGAATATACATTGAAGAGATTATGAGACTTCATGGGATCGCTTTGTTCATCAAATAGAATGGAGGTGGTCAATTCTCTTCAAAATTTTGGAGGTCTCTACTACTGAAGTGATGCTTAGCACCACTTTTCATCCCCAAACATTTGGTCAAACGGAGCATACTATTCAAACCCTAGAAGACATGTTAAGAGCATGTGTCATATATTTCAAATGAAATTAGGACAATCATTTACCATTGATTGAGTTCTCATATAATAATAGCTACCATTCAAGCGATTCCATGTAACCGTTTGAAGCGTTTTATGGTAGACGATGTTTATGTCTGTTTAGGTGGTTTGAGGATGGTTAGTATTTACTCATTGGTCCCAAAATAATATACTAAGCCTTTGAGAAAGATCAGTTGAGAAGGGATAGGTTGAAAATACCCTATTGTCTGCAAAAATCCTATGCCGACATTAGAAGAAAAGACCTTGAATTCAAAGTAGGTAATAAGGTGTATTTAAAAATTTCACCCACGAAGGTGGTGATTATATTTGGAAAAAAGGTAAATATAAGTCCCCGGTTTATATGGGTCCCTATGAAGTTTCGCAAAAGGTTAGAAAGGTTGCATACAAGTTGGAATTACATTGTGAACTACCTTCGGTTCATCCATGCTTAAGAAGTGTATTGGTGATCTGTGTCCATTGTTTCTATTAAGTGTTGGGTGTGGCTTAAGAAATTCCCTATGAAAAGATTCCGGTGCATATATTAGATCTACAAGTTAAGAAGTTGAGGAACAAAAAGGTTCTATGGAGAAACCATCTTGTTGAGATAGCCATATGGGAGGCCGAGAGTGACATGAAATAGCGTTATCCCTATCTTTTTCCTAGTTAAGGTTAGTTGTCCCTATTGATAATGAACACAATGAATAACTTTGAAATTGACTTGTTTTGAAAAAATATTTATATTTATGGTGAAAGGTTCATGTTAAAATGATTTTCATGTGAAAAGTATTTTTTTTTCTTAATTTGAAATTATTGTGTTATGTGTAATTTTGCCTTCATGAAATATTTTTTATGTGTATTGTGTTTTGAGAAAAAGTAAGCAGAAGTTACATGATTGTCACGTTGAGCTCATGTTGATATTAAGAAGGTTGTTCCTATTATTTTGATTTTGAGCTCTTTCTTGTATTGTACATTATGATTTGAGTTGTGAATTGCTCGTATGGTTTGTGTCTCATAATGATTTATGTTTTTGTTAATAGGGTTGCTAGTCTTAAGTCATCCTCTCCCTATAAAAAGATATTTGTGCTATTCGGGGATTAATGCTCCTAAGAAAGGGATAATGTAACACTGCGAAAGTCCAAGACATAATCTAGAGCCTCTAATGATCAACAAATACTTGTAACACTGTTTATAGGCATAAAAAATTGTATTTGAAACATTTAGGATGTGTAAAAGTAATAATGTCGAGAAACGTCCATGACATCTCATGAATTGTGAAATGTGCACTAGTGTGGCTTGGCAAGTATCATGTGATATTGAGAGTCAGAAATTAACAAAATTTCGTAGGAGGTGCTAAGCATGTGTTAGAGTGTGTTTGCGGTCGAAACATTTTGGTACGACTCCCCGAGGACCACCCTAGGTTTCTTTGAAGAGGACCCTTATATATTACCCCAAAACTTTCAACTGATAGTGTACAACCATGAAGCCAATCAACGAGTTGATGATTGATCAACGCTCATCGATGGTTCTATTTGTCAACACTTAGCCATTTGCCAAAACTATATGAAATCAATGTCTCTGAATCATGTTTTAGATTGCCATTATGGTGTCGTCGTTTTATCAATTCCCTTGTCGATGCACAATTGTCGTTTGAGGGTCTATTAACTTTTGAATTTTCGTAGTTAGTGAATTAATTAGTTTGTATTTAGTTAATTAAGATATAGGGTGAAATTAATTACGTTAGAATATTAGTATATAAGACATACCCTAATTAAACTAACACAATGCTCCACATTTCGAAACTCTAATCTCCCAAACATCGCTCTACTTTCTTTTTGTTTCCACAAAGAACACCATTGAACACTAAGGTTCAATGGCATTAGAGTTACATGATTTCAACACTCTCTCCATCAATATTCAATGATAGCTCTTCACTCTTACGATCTTTTTCCCAAGAGGCTCCTTCAAATTGATACCTAAAAAAGTCAAAAACATGGGTTTCCTTTGAGTATAAATAATATATTACTATTTATTGTTGGTTAATTATGATAATTAACTTTAAATGACCTATTTCTATAGAAGAAATCATGAAGTGACCCTATTTCCCTAACTCTAGTTTATGAATTGATGTTGAGTTAGTTAGTGATGATACAATTGAATTTTTTCTTGTGTTGATTACTACTATATCGTGTTATTGTGTATATTTATGGATTAATATGGTTGTTTTTGCGCTAATATTTTGATAAAGGGTTTTGCAGTTGAATTTGTAACACTTTGTGATATTGAATCGTTACTTCAATTATGATGGCTTATATTTGATGATGATTTACAATTGAAGTATTGCATGTTATTAGATTAGGTAGGACATGAAATTATGATTGTAAATAAAATGTCTTGACTATATGAATTTTGAGATTATTATTAAGGTATGATGATATAAGGTTGATTGTGAATCATTTTTATGCCTTACTATGGTATAATGATGATGGTGTGTTAATCTCATAAATGAAGTGTTGAAATGAATGGACATTCACATAAAATACCTAATGAGTTAATGACTATTAATATACAAGGGGTTACCACTGAGTGAACTAGTTATGAGACGTGTCCCTTACCAATGTGGGAAGGTAGGTTCACAATGTTTTCCATGAGATGGATCCTTCAATGCAGTTATGAATAAAGAGGGTCTCTAGCATGTCTCCTAGTATTTGAACTATGCTATTCTCATAGGAATCCTATCTAGTGGATCCACCTATAATGCTATGATAATATTTTGGTACTACCTTGACAAGTAGACCGCCTTATTTCGGTGTAGGGTATCAAGCCACCGGAATCCATGTGAAGGTTACATGGTCTATTGTCATTTAAGGCGATTGTTCCTCAATGTAAAACTAAGTAGTAGAGTTAACACTAGATAGGGTATTTTAAGGTCTTCTACCTAGTGTAGATAGGAGTATCAGACTTGTAAGACCCCGAAAATAACATAGGTGAAATTGAGACTAAAATGTTCTTATTGATGTTATAAGGTCCTAAATTAGTCGAATATATGGTATTGAGTTAGTGTCTAAAGTATTAGGTGCATTGGAAGTCAAACGTCAAGGGACGGCCAAGACGTTCCATGACTAATTCACCTATGTGACTCATATGTGGTGTTATGTGTTTAGGTATGATTCATGAGTTTTCAATGTTATTAAATGATTTATTATAGAATATATAGTCAGTATTTCATGTTTCATCAATTTTGGAGGTCAAACGTCCAAGAACGTTCGTGAAGTACGGAAGATATGCCTTGTAATGACTTTGTGTGTCTAAGCATGTCTCGTCAAGTTTTATGTGTTCGTTTTAGTTAAAATTCATTTGAGTGTTGCTAAAATCATCAAATATCTTATTTGGGTTTGAAACCTCCGATAAAACATCATCAAGGACCAACAAATGGTCCTTGAGAAGGACACATGTTTGTGGCAAAAACTGCCCAAGGCAGTCCACCTACGAATGGCAATCAACGGCCAGTGGCCTGGTCGATGCCTCGTAGGTGGGGGGCATTGTATGGTCCTTATTCAGGGTACCAAAACTATAAGTTGAGTGTCTCCAAACCCATCGACGAAGGCCAGGACAGCCCGTGGATGAACCTAAGCCCCGTCAATTGGGCAACCGTCGGTGGTTGTTTGCATATGTGCAGCTTTACTATAATTTGAGGGGTGATGTTTTAATTTCACCCCACTTCTAAAGAAGGGTATTGAAGGTTTATGAGCGGTCTTTTGGATAATTTAAATGTGTATATAAGTGTTAAATACATTGAAGACTTTATTCTTTTAAATCAAAACTCCAAAGTCCCTAAGAAACTCCCAAAGACTCCATTGAAGTTCAAAACCAAAGAAAGTCTTGGTGTGACGAATTGAGTGGGCATTCTTCATTAAAGTGGAGTATTAGATTCCTCAAGGTATGAATTTTGATCATTGAAACTCGTTTCATCGAGGAGACCCTATTGTCAAGATGTTTTCAATGTTTTTAAAAGTTTAATTGTCCAATTTCATGATTCTACCATGGGTTCTTGCATCAATTGTTTTTAAACGTATATTATAGATTATATTGATTTTTTACTGATGATTTTAATCTAAATTACGTATGAACTACTGAAATTGTATGAAACTCTAGTTTTTGACTAAGTTGTGGGTTACATGTATTGAATAAATGTTAATAAATTCTTATGTAGTTTTATGTGGGATATTCGTTGATGTAATAATTGTAGTAAATTAATATAAAGGTTGTATTATATTGATTAATTTACATCGAATTTACCTAGTTCATTGATTATTATAGTTTTTTTGTTAAATTGTTTGTTATGGCCTTGGGTATGTGTCTTGTGTTATCGAATTGAGTAAGCTGACTTTTGATTAAGGTGTTGCAGATGATGTGGGGGTATACTGAACTAATTTCTTTATTTTTATGTTATTTATATTTCAATTATGTTGTGATTGGTATGGTCCACTTACGGTACAGGTGTTATGTGTTTTTTTGCAATTGACGTAGCCTTGTCGATGTTACTTTACATAATATGATGATCATGGCCTTATTAGAAACTACTTGAAGTAATGTTGATATTTGTGTAGTTGATTATGTGAATCATGACAATAACTATCTACCTGTAAAGTCTTATATGTATTATTCTATTGATATTGTCTTAGGTGATCATGCAAGACTATGACTTTGACATTATGTGCATAGTGTTAGAGTTGAGTCTTGGTTATTCCTACTGCCCTATATGATTCTATGTTGATGACATTCATGATGTTATGATAGTATATAGAATGACTTGAAGATACTAGGGTTGTTCCTATGTGATTCTAGAATGACTTGCATTATGTGTTAAGAGTGATGTATGTGATGTACTGTCTTTGTTGATTTGTGTCCCTTGCTTTATTTATATATGATTATGAATATGTGATGTCTTGAATTAGGATATTTAAAAGATTATTCTTGAATGTATCTATATCATGTGACCTTAAATTAACTTAGGAGTCTTTTATGTGAAAACCTTGAATTAGTGGTAAGGTTAAGATTGTTGAAGTTGTAAGCTGTAATGGTATCATTCAAATTAATGGAATGATGGATTTAAGGTTAACTGGCTGGAAGGACGTCATATTAATCCTTATGAAAGTCATGATGAGCTTCTTGTCACCATTTTGAGGTAACCGTTGTGCCATTTTTTTTGGTACGGTAAATGTGATTGGGTTATGAACTTGGTATGGAACCCTTTTATGTGAACCAAATGTTTTAATTACTCTATCACAAATAAGGCTGGCACCAATTTTTTATGGTAAGGAGAAGTAGTTCTTGTTAAAGAGTGAGTATAGATTACAAAGTATGCCCTTCATATTCCTTAACCATGTGCGTACATGGGATTTGACTAAGTTCTATCTTTGGAAAGTAGAACAACCTCATCAGAGTAGCATAGAACTCTGGATTCCATGTCTTTCTATCATGGTCTTTGTTGGTTATTGCTTATTCTCATCAATATGCAATACATATTAGAATTAGATAAGTTTATAAGATGTAGGTGGTGGTATGGGACGCTATCTAGATATTTCATAATAGACTTTGAAGGTGTTTACTTGGAGTTCCTAGGTCTAGTCAAAGACCATTATTTAAGTATCCTTTATGTAATATATGAGTCTTAATGAACTAACGACATAATGACTTATGTTATGAATTATGTAAATGAATGAGTACCTAATCTAACGTGACTTAAGGATTACTTAGGTAAAGTGTGAAAAGGGTATAAGAGATGATCTCGTCATGTCTTATCATAGGAAGTCTTTAGGATGACTTAAGTTAGGGAATTTGGTTGATTTTGTGTTCATGATATAACAGTTAGGTAGTCTTAAGGATTACTATGGTAATCTTCAAGAGGTGAATCATGGACGTTATTTTCCTGATTACTTAAGTAGGTTTTTTAGAGATTTTTGAAGGAGAGTGTCATACCATCAACGTGTTGGTGTATTAAGTTAGATTGATCCTATCCTAAGTAGTCTACAGGATCTCTTGAGTGTGTCTGTGAGGGATTGTATGGTTGGTCGCTTCACAACTCACTCAAGTGAATCTTAGAGTAACCTTTGCTACAAGAATCTTATGTTGATGTTTATGATTCTTTGTAAGTATGTGATTCATTATAAGAAATCTTATGGGTCGTTTAGGCGCATCTAGAGAGAGTGTATGGACGATATCTCTTTTTGTTACTTGTCAGAATCATAGGATAACTTTATGTGGGACAATTACATGCTATAGGGTGTCCAAAGTGAAGTTTAAGTATTTTATTTTATAGTGAAGAGAGTTCACTGTAACAGTGAATCGACTCACTATTAAGTGATCCTAAAAAAGTAGTAATTTATTTAAATTTTATCTTATATATTTCAAAGTTATTTAATATTGTTCTTATGATTATAATATGATTTCTAAAAGAAAAGATGCATTTTTCTGTTAAATGACCATTTTCATAATTTTATGCATAAAGACATACTTAGAACATGTGGTTGTACTATCTCCATGATTTTATCTATCTATATTGTTCTTGATTAGTGAGAAGCTCTTGGGAAGGAATTCTTTGACCATATCATCATTCAATTGAATTTGATGTATGTCCTCATTTTACTCCAGGGATTTGAAGTATTGTAATAGTCTAAGTATTTCTATTTTCGTATTGAAGTATGGGTCATGTCCAAGTATTCTTGCGTATTAACATGATAACATTGAGACATAGTATTTCCTATTGCTTTATATGAATTATTTTTTAAATACTATGTTATGTTTTGTGAAAACTTTTACGTCCACACTACTTTTTACTATGTTTATGAGATGAATGATATGAAAGGGCTTGTACAAGACCTCCGAGAGGTAAAGTACGCCGGTTGAAATCCGAGATTGTTGTAACTTCTAGGGTGTGGTTTTGGGATGTGACAACCTTGATATCAAAGCATAGGTTGTGAAACTGGCATTATGAATTGAAAAGTCTCTTCATGTCACGTCTAGTAGAGCCTTGACCATTGATGTGAGTCGCGACACATCTTTGGTAAAGAGGCTATAGGATGATAGAGTTTCCTTTTTTTTCTACTCCTATGTTGTGCGGTAGAGTAAATGTTATGACTATCCTTCTTAATGTGCTTCCATGTGTTTTGAGGAAACTAATGCTAGAAGGATGTCCGCTAGAAGGCTTAAAGAGGAGAGGATGAATAAGGAGATTCCTCCTCAAGTTGAGCAATTTGAGCATGTTCCTAAAGATGGGCAAGGTGTCAAAGGTGCTTAAGTTCCTCTTCAAGGTGATCATATTCCCAGTGTGGAAAGAGATAATGATGTGTCGGTGGTTCATCCAGATTTGACTAATCACGATATTAGATAGGCTTTGGTTGCTTTAGCCCATGTCGTGACTACTAAAATAAATTTTAGTATGATGCCTAGGGTGAATGTTGTAGAGAGCACTATGACATCTAGGTTGAGAGACTTTGTGAGGATGAATCCTCCTATCTTTATTGTCTCTATGGTTGGGAAGGATCAACAAGAGTTTCCTAATGAGGTGTATAAGGTGTTGAGTTCTATGGGAGTTATATGTAGGGAGAAGGCAGAGTTCGATTCGTACCAATTGAGGGATTATTCTCAAATATGATACACTCAATTGAAGGATAATTGGCTGGAAGAATCGGGTCTTGGTAAGTACTTTCCCCAAAAGAAAAGAGAAGTTAAGTTGTAGGAGTTTACCGATCTCAAACAAGGTAATATAGGTGTTGATGAATACTTTTTGAAATTCTAAATAATGTCTAGGTATGACCCTTCTGTTGTGTCTAATCTAAGAGATGAAATGAGTCTTTTTTTTACCAGAGTAGCCGATTTAGTGTTGGAATAATGTCGTACTGCTATGCTACATGATGATATGACCCTAGCTAGACTCGTGGTGTATGCACAATAGTTTGAAGAGTCTAATAAGAAGGGTGGCTAAAAACATGAAAAGGAGTGGTGCTAATAATCATTAGAAAAATAGGATTAAGAAAAGGCCTTAAACTCAAGAAGAACCTAAGATTGCTAAGGTGAAATTGGAGAAAGAAGGTGGTCCCAAAAGGTCAAACCTACTTGTGCAAAATGTGGCAAGAAACATTATGGTGAGTGTGTATTGGGTACTGGGAAATGCTTTGGTTATGGTAAAGAAGGACACAAGGTGACATATTGTCCTATGATTTCTTTTGGAGGAAGAGAGGGTAAGCAAGTTGCTCCTACTTTTCCAAAGGATGATGCTCCAACAAAGAGGCGTTTCTATGCACTCCGATCTAGAGGGGAGAAGCCAGATGAGAGTGATGTTGATACCAGTAAGTTCTCTTTTTATTGTGTTAATATTAGTTCCTTCTATGTTGGGGAGTATGGTTATTAAATACGATAGAATAGTATACAAGAATGTTGCATGTGCATGGTGTTTAGGAGTTTGGTTGAAATTGAATTTCATTAACTTGTTGCATTGTTTATTTTATGAAGTCATATTATATAGTACGATGTGTTTGCATGATTTTACTTTGAATATTAGTATGTTTATGCCATGATTAACCTAAAAGTCGCATTTCTGAAAAAATTTTTTAAAATAATTGTTACATTGGGAAACTGCTCAGTCTTATGATTTGGAAAATTCACAAATAGATTCTTTGGTCCAAAATTATTTTAATATGGTTATAGCTGATATATATAAGTATGATATTTAATAAAAAATGATTTTTGCTATTTGAAATGAAGTATGTGAGTTTTGTAGCATAATGAGTTATAAAATTATTTTCTAGTTTCTTGTTGAGTTGTGAATTTCTCTACTATGTTAAATTGATGATTTATTATTAATTATGTATTTTATAGTATTGTTATTATCTTATATATTAATCTCCATTCTTGGAAGAGTTAGGAGAGTGATAAGAGTCATTCGAGGACGAATGTTACCCCAAAAATCACATAGGTGAACTTGATACTAACATTTTGGTTTTTGTACAAGGTCCTAAATAGGTCTAATATATGGTATTGAGGTAGTGTATAAAGTATTAGGTGCATTGGAAGTCAAACGTCAAGGGACAACCTAGACGTTTGGCGAATAAGTCACCTATCTGCCTCATATGTGATGTTATGTGACTAGGTGTGATTCATGAGGTTTTAAGGTACTTTAATGAGTTAGTAGAGAATATATATGCACTGTATTACATTTTGTGGAGTTTTGAGGTTAAACATCCAAGAATGTCTATTAAGTTAAAAATGTGTCTTGAAATGATCTTGTGTGTTCAAGATTATTTCGTTTAGTTGTGTGCATTCATTTTTGATGAAATCCAGGTGAGAGGTACTAAACTCATAAATGCTCTTATTATGTCTGTACACGTCCGGGAAAACATCCCCAAGGACCAACCAAGGGTTTTTGAGAAATGACCCATGTTCCTGGCCAAAACAGCCCAAGGTAGTCCACCTACGGATGGCAATCGACGTCCAGTGGCCTGGTCGACGCCCCATAGTTGTGGGCGTCATTTGTTCCTTATACTAGGGAGAAAAATGCATAGTTTCAAGTCTCCTAACACATTGATGAAGACCACGACGGTCCATGCATGGACATATGTTTCGTCGATAGGGCAACCGTTGATGGTGGTCTTTGTGCGTGCAACTTTACTGTATGTTAAGGGGTGATATTGTAATTTCACACAACTTTTAAATAAGGGTATTCTATGTTTATTTGGGGTATATTGTGTATTTTCAATGTGTATAAAAGTGTTAAAACCATTGAAGGCTTCATTCTTTTTAATTAAAACCCATAAATCCCTAAAAAAAACTCCCAAAGACTACATTGAACTCCAAAATAAAAGATGGGCTTGGTGTGAATAATTGAGAGGAGATCCTTAATCAAAGTGAAGAATTAACTTCATCAAGGAATTTATTATGGTCCTTGAAACTCTCTTCATAAAGGAGTCCCAATTATCAAGATATTTTTTAGGTTTTCAAGTTGAATTGTCCAATTTTAGTTTTCTACCAAGGGTTCTTGCACCAATTGTTTTTAAAAGTCTATCATGGATTAGATTGATGATTTTAACCTAAATTACCTATTAACCCACGAATTTTGATTAACCCTAGTTTTTGAATAAGTTCTGTTTTATTTGATATTGATCTAATGTAGATGAATTATTGTGTAGTTTTATGTGGGCTATTCCTTGAAGTAATAATTGTAGTATTCTGATATCTATGTTTAATTAGTTTGATGAATTTATGTTGAATAAACCTAGTTCATTAATTATTGTACTTTTTATGTTGAATTGTTGGTTATGACCTTGGGTAAGGGTCTTCTGTTATCGAATTGAGTAAGTCGACTTGTGATTGAGGTGTTGAGGATGATGTAGGGGTATGCTTCTCTATTTCATATATTTTGATGTTATTTTTATTTAAATTATGTTATGATTGGTATGGTCCTCTTATGGTGGAGGTGTTATGTGTTTTATTTGCAATTGACGTGGCCTTGTCGGCGTTACTTTGTATACTATAATGATCATGGCCTTGTCGACAACTACTTCAAGTATTGTGGCTATTTGTATAGTTGATTATGTGAATCCTTACAATAACTATCTACTTGTGAAGTGTTAGAGTTGAGTCTTGGTTATTCCTACTGGCTATATGAGTCTATGTTGATTACATTGATGATGTTATTATAGTATATATGATGACTTGAAGATGTTATACTTGTTCCTATCTTATTCTAGAATGACTGCATTACGAGTTAAAAGTGAAGTATGTGATGTCTTGTCTTGGTTTACTTGTGTCCCTTTCGTAATGTATATATGCTTATGAATACGTGATCTCTTGAATTTGGATGATAAAACTCTTAGTGTTTAATGTATGAATGACATGTGACCTTAAATGAATTTAAGAGAGTCTTTTATGTGAAAACCTTGACTTAGGGGTAAGGTTAAGATTGTTGAATTTGTAAGCCGTAATGGTATCCTTCAAATTAAAGGAATGATGGACTTAATGTTAATTTTATGGAATGCTATCGTATTAATTCTTAGAAATGTCATCATGATCTTCTTGTTGTCATTGTGAGGTAGCCCTAGTGGACCTTTCTTTGGTATGGTAAATGTTATTGGGTTATGAACTTTTTATGTAACACTTTTATGCCTACCGAATGTGTGAATTACTCTATGAGGATGAAGGCTAGCACCGAGTGAGTATTGTAAGGGGAAGTAGTTATAGTTAAAGAGCGAGACTAGATTAAAAAGTATGCCCTTCATATTCCTTGACCATGTGCCTACATGGGATGTGTATAAGTTCTACCCTTGGCAATTACAACAACCTCATAGGAGTAGGATAGAACTTCAAATTCCATATCTTTCTATAATGGTCTATGTCAATTATTGCCTATTATTATTATATGGAATACCTATTAGTGTTAGATAAGTTTATGAGGAGTTGGTGGTGGTATGTGTCGCTATCTAGACATTGCACAATAGACATGGGAGGTGTTTACTTGGAGTTCCTAGGTTTTGTCAAAGACCATTATTTGAGTGTCCTTTATGTGATATATGAGTCTTAATTAACTAATGAACTATGATTTGTGTTATGAAGTATATAAATGAATGAGTACCAAATCTACAGTGACATAAGGATTCTTTAGCTACAGTGGGACGAGGGCATAAGAGATTATTTCTTTATGTCTGATCTTCGCAAGTCTTGAAGATGACTCTAGTAAGGGAAGTTGGTTAATTTTGTGGGCATGATCTAAGCCTTAGGTAGTCTTAAGGATTTCTTAGGTAATCTTGAAGAGTTCAATCGTGGATGTTATCTTGTTGATTACTTAAGTAGGTCTTTTGATAGCTTTTTGAAGAAGAGTGTCATATCATCTATATGTTGGTGTGTTAAGTGAGAATTAATCTATCCTAGGGAGCCTACAAGATCTCTTGAGTGTGTGTTTTAGGGATTGTATGGGTGGTCAATTCACAACTCACTCAAATGAGACTTAGAGTCACCTTTGGAAGAAGAATCTTACCTTGATATTTATGATGCTATGTAAGTATGTATGTGACTCATTTTAAGAAATCATAAGGGTCGTTTAGGTACATCTAGAGAGGGTATATTTGAGGTCTCTCTTTGTGTGACTGAAGTGAATGTTATTATATCTTTGAGTGGGATAATTGCATGCTAAAAGGTGTCTAAAGTGATGCTTAAGTACTTTACTGTACAATGAAAAGACTTCACTTTAATATTTAATGGACTCACTACTAAGTGATCCTAAAAATGTATTACTATATTGAAATGCAATCTTATGTATTTCTATGTTTTTATATGTTGTTCTTATGATAATAATATGATTTCTATAAGAAAAGATGTATATTTCCAATAAATGTTGGTTTTCATGATTTTATACTTAGTGCCATACTTAGTACACGTGGTTGTACTAAATGCATGCTTTTATCTATCTATATAGTTCTTCGTAGGTGAGGAGCTCTTGGGAAGGAAGACTTGGACCATAGAATCGTTCAAAAGAATTTGAAGTATGTCCGCATGTAACTCGAGGACATTAATGTCTTTTATGTTTTCCTTTGAAATATTGTAATACACTATGTATTTCTAATTTTGTATTGAAGTTTAGGTTGTGTTCCAAGTATTCTTGTGTCTTATGATAATGAGATTGAGACTTATTATTTCCCATTGCTTTTTAAGATAGAGTTTTTAACGACTATGTTATGTTTTGTGAAATGTTTTAAATTCGAGATTACTTTTCATTAGTTTTATGCGATGAATGATATGAAAAGAATATTACAAGAGCTGCGAGAGGTGAAGTACGCCAGTTCCAATATAAGATTAAACCTAACTTTCAGGATGTGGTTTCGGGATGTGACACGACTCTAATTATACATTGCACTAATTGACGTTGAAGGAAGTCCTAGGAGGTTTTTATTATGTACTTATGATATGAATGAAATGGATATTACGACTTTGCATATTGATGATCCTATATGATCTTAGATTCATTAATGTACATGTTATTGGTCTAACGGGATATATATTTGATGAAGAACATGCATGATAAGAAGAAATATGAAATATTTACATTGCTAATGGTCCTTTACTTGGTTTACTAGACTATGTAAGGTTATAGGACTTCACATAAGCATTGCACTTCTAGGATTAGGAAGAGTTTGTGAGCAAGTTGAGATTATTCTAAAATCTTGTACATGAATTGTTATTGTAATGTTATTATCGAGTTTTTCATACCTATATGATTTCAAATTTATTTTATTCATGTTAATATGTGTTATGTTGATATTATCCATGTTGACGTGACTTTGTGTTGACGTTTGTCTTGTGTTGGATATGGTAATGTCTTAAGTAATGTTGTTTCTATTGACTTATATATGTTCTTTGTGTTCATAAAGACTTTGAAAAGTTACATAGCATAGTTTTGCACAAATTACTGTCTATGAATGATTTCAATGTTTTATATGCATATGTTTGCATACTTTGTAAATGTGATTGTCCTAACCCATATTGTTTCCCCTTACCAAACAATGTAGGTTTGGTCCGTTGAGGTAACAAGATCAATTGAAATAAGTCTTGGACATCATTCCCAAGTTAATTCGTGAGTCTTTAATGTTTGTGGATGATGCATACTATCTATCCTAGTCGTATTTTCTATAGTCTTAACATATTCTTTCATTCCTACTGTTGTTAGCCCTGTGTGGAAATTATACATTTGTATGAGCGTTATGCCCGAATGAGCTAATTTATTTATGATGGTTTAAAGTTAGAAAGTAATATTAGACTAACTCCATATATGTTGGCTTTATTGTCAAAATAAGAATCCTATGTAAATATCATATGTGAGGATTTTAAGTGTAGTATTTGAGAGGTCTATGTACACCTCAATATGTAAAAAGTTTTAATTTTTCCACATTTTGACGGATGATATATTATGAGGAATGCTAATATGATTGTCACAGTCCTCTCCGAGGACGACGACGCAGCATACGTCAAGGGGGTGCTCCCCGGTAGTGACATGTTTATGTTGTAATCATATTGTGTATAAGAGTGTGTATATTAATTTTCTAAAGATTGAGAAATCTGCAGAAAAATAATTTGGAAAATTTTATTTTAGGAACAGTTAATTTAAGAAAGATGATTTTTGACTTCTAAAGTATAGTTATTACCTATCAAAATATCTCATGTTTTTTAATATGTTAATGTATTCAACTCGTAATGACGCAAATTACACCCTATAATATAGGGCAACCTTAATTCACCACACAACTTACTCATCATCTTGGAGGTCTTCTACGAGACCTTAGAAATCTTTCATCACATATAAATAAATGAAAAGTATTGCAGAAATAAAACTTTTCATCATTATAGTAAACTCTTATATAAAATCTTAATGAAGCACTAAGTGTTGACATAGCCATCTTAGACACATAGAATATCATATGCTCACGACCCTTAAATCATTTAAAAGAAACTAAAGTCTATTACAATGTCTTTGAAAATTGACACTAAAACATTTTCTATGTCCTCGGATGATATGAGGACATAGAAATCATGACAGAATGCTAATATAATTATTTGACTTGTGAAATATCCTCACTTTCCACCTACACTTGTAGAAACAGAAATCATATTGAATTAACACATTGAATGCAATAGGCATGGTGATATGCACTAAAACCATGCAAAAATGAACTTTTGCTTTAAAGTATGCTTTTGTGCTCTTTTGATATAAAACTCATAAACAAATATAAGAACCATATTGAAGTAACTATTTAAATATTATACACATTCAATAAATCCACATGATACAACTATCATCAATTGGGAACCAAATAAACATTTAGGCCTCCTACCAAAGGTTATCCTAAGACCCACATAAGTAAGATATGAAGAGACCTCCATAAAACCCCTTCAAACCTAAATAAGTTGATCCTCAAGAGTAAATAAAGTAGGATTATTCCCTTTTTATCATGTATAGTATAAGACTCACCTACATAAGACATGAAAAAAATACCTCTACACCCTCTTCAAGCACACCTAAGAAATCATTAAAGATACACTAGGTAAGAACCTTTAGTTACCATATAATTTAACTAAATCAACATATTTATTATGCCATTAAATAAACAAGTATACAATTGCAGTAGTTTAGATAATAGCCTAGGAGGAGACCTAAGGATCTAGTCCTAGCACATTCAAAGCCTACTTGTGTCATGTGTAGGTAGCATCTAATTTAACTACCCACACGTTGTAGAACTTCTTCAATAATTGAATGCACATACAATATGATGCAAAGAGCCATTAAACGACATAAAACACACTATCTAGGTATAAAACTCTGTGTCATAACACCCCACATCGTTGAAGGTGTACCACTTGCCAAAGATAGAATCAGTAATCAGCCTTTGTTGGCACATGGCCAAATAATATCAAAGCTTTATTTGCAATCTATCCTTCTAATAATATATATACTTCCACAAGTATATTCTCTCGGTAATTTGCCTTTGTTTTGACAGAGTAATTTACCACCTAGGTCCATCACTCAACTCAAGTAGGACACCATTACGATCTTTCACTTCAAATCTTTTCATAAACCTTCTTTGATATTCAAAGTTTCACATTCACTTAGGTTGTAAACTCACCAAGAAGGGGCACCATTCTTAGGTCCACCGGTTCAACATATAATCTAGAATGCCTCATTATTAATTTAAGGAAGAGCACCAACTTAAGTCTATTTATCCTAGATACTCAACATTTCCATTCATTTATCATATCATTTATTCAATAAAAGTAAAGTTCCAAATAAGAACATCTACTCTACAAATAAAAGATATAACATCTTCTATAAAGGGTCTCAATACTCCTTCATCATTATGTATTTCAACAACTAAAGAAGAAATAAATTTGATAATATAGTTATCACACTCATAAAAGATCAAATGGATGTCTAAGAATCCATCACTTTTTACCTTTTCATATACATTTTCATGTTCATACCATAATTCTCAATATAATATCGACAATTCCATGTTCATAAAGATTATAACAATGAAACACCGCCACCATAAGTGTATCGTACTAAACAATGAAAATTCAATATCAATTAAATACTAAACAAAGAAATTAGCTAAACTCACCACCTTCCAATAGCCATTATAATAATTCTTTAGCATTTCCAATACAAATTTACATAATTAAGATATTACCAATAACAATACATAACACTAAGCAAATAATTTAACTAAATCAATGATCGATCAAAACTCATAATGGATATCAACATTATAAGGAAGACATAAACATTTCTGAAATCAAAAATTACATAATTCAATAGCCCATAACAATATGCACATGAAATAAATAGTATTAATCCATGATCCACTCAACCACATTAAGACCAAAATAGGAACTCATGTAATGCATGGTTTCATTGTTTTTTGGATCATAAAACATTCAATAAACATCAATTATATCATAAAACGTTGATTCAAATCATTTCATGCTAGAACACATTGGTAGAATTCAAAATAGGAATTTCTAAGTGTTTGAATATCTTTGAAAATCATTTCAAATTGGATCCTTGAATGGAAAAGTAGTTAAGGATGAACACCTACATTATTTGTAGAAACTCCACGAAATTTCATTGGAAAACATGGGGAATTTAGTCTTATTTGTTGGAGCTTTAAAGCTTCATTAATGATGTTTTTGAAGAGAGTGACTGGAGAATTTTTGTTTCGGCTTGAGGGTATTGATGAAGGTGGTGAACTTTTGGTTTTAAAAAGACTCAATAACCGTAAACAAATAATTCCCGAACTACCAAAAGTCCCCTGATGTTATTGGACATTTTCCCAAATTCTTATTTGACTTAAAAATGATGCGACACAATCTGGAAAGTCATTATGCATTGCTGGGTAACCTCAAAATCTAGGTTTGTGTTCATCCCATGTCGCAAGACAAACATATTTTCATTTATGTGCAGTAGGCACGGCGCGCAACCATATTAAGAAAGGAGCTACTTTGGCAGGATATTTGGCCCTTGTTAGGATACTTCAGGCATCGTTCTCAAATGTTCTAACCCTACACATGTCACTCTAGGTACAAGGGTCATCCCCACTAATTTAAGACTCTAAAAACACCTTAAAATCTTTAAAAGTTGCAAGGACATACTAGCAAAAGTATTCAAACTGACTTTTAATTCTAGTATTCATAATTTTAGCAGCTTATTAGCTCATAAAACTCATTAGAGGCTCTATTTTAACCTATTTTGTTAGGGTTGTAACATTCTCCCCCACTAGGACAACATTTGTCATCGAATGACACTATAACACTTTTAACGCTTTAAAAAGTTAATGACACAATACTAAAAATCATAGCCATAGGGAATCATACATAATAAACATATTTAGGAGGAACATCAACTCCACATAATCCAAAGTCTTTAAAAAAACACGACATTAGGAAAAACATCTACAACTTATCATGCAATAAGACTCTACACTTTTGTTATTTCACATAGGAGGAACTTCCTTATAAACATACCATAATTCTCATATGTGTTATTTCTAAGCACATTATATAAAAATATCATGAAACACAAATATGCATCATTCTTTAAGGAGCTCACTGTAGATCATTCATATAAGCTACCACATGGATCATTGAAGGAAATTTTAAACGTGCATGAAAAAATGAATACAAAATCATTTGAACTCAATTTACCACGAAAACATAACCTCATGAAAATATGCACAATGAATAAACATCAACAAAATTCATTTATACTTAGACTCCTAACTTGTCCCTAAAATATGAGGTAGGTTAAACGAGAGTGTAACATGTGCGCCATGAATTAATAAGGTATTTTAATGCTGAATTATAGTATTTCAAGTCAGCGTGTTGAGTTTAGAATATTTTTGAGGTCAATAGTCCAAGAACTACCAAGACGTTCGAATGTTATCTTGTAGATGTGCTTGTGTGTTCAAGTGTGCCTTTGTGTGTTTTACGTGTTTTTTGGAGTCCAAATTGATAAAGGGTATTCCTAAAATCTAGACAAACGTTTTTTGGATTGAAAAGTGTGGTCAAAACTCCCCAAGGACCACCCTAGGCGTCCTTGAGGAAGACCAAAACATCGGCTTGAAACTATACAGAATCAGTCCTTAACCATGCTTCCTAACAACACCCTATCGTCCTAAGTACTCTTCACATATGGGGTCGTTGATCCACACTTTTGTGTGGTATCATAAACCTAAAAATATCAAACTTTGACTAAAACAATAGCCTGCTAGTACGGACCGTCGTCTTGTCGACGCTTTGTATTGTGCTTTGGTTATTAACACCTACAACTTTTTGCAGGTGTCTCTTCCAAGTGGAGGGCATAATGGGAAATTCACCTAACTTCTAAATAATGTATTAGGCGGTTAATTTTAGGGTTTTGGGTATTTGAAGTTACTTTATAATACTACAACCTGTATTAGAGTTCATTATTCAATTACCAAATCCCACGACAAAATAGAACTCTCTAGACTCCATTGAAGCTACAAGATATCTTTAAGATACGATCTTGATTTAACCAATAATTATTCATCATTTTCCTGGATAATCTTCAATTGAAGTATGGTATTTATTCCATGAATCATCTTTAATTCAAGGAGTCAAATTTAAAATGATTTTCTACGAGTTTCTCAAAACATAAAGTGCTATTTTGATTTTTAGCCATGCGTTCTTGCATGAAATGATTTGAACTAATATTTAATGATGTAATTGGTATTAATTTAATGATTATGTATAAAAAAAACTGTATGAACCCCTGCTTCTCATGAATGATTATTTTTTCTTTTAATGTGGATGATTTGATCATGACTTGATATTAGTAAATTCTTGCATAAATTGTATTTGGCTATTTAATTAAGTATTCATAATGATAGAATTGTATATAGGCTAGCTTAATTTGATGATATTCATATTTCATATTGATTAATCATTCGAATGGTTTGATTAATCGTTTGGAATTGTGTATATGGCTATTTTAAAGAGCCTTTGTGAAATGAATTGATTTGAAGGGAAAATGGATGGTGGTGTTGAGGATTGAAAGGTGGTAAGTTGACCTAATCTCTTGTATATTTTGTAAAATTTGTAACAAATTGTATTCATTGTTATGGTTCACTTATGATGGCGGTGTTTGTTTTTTATTATTGTGAAGAACATGTCCTTGTCGGCATTATTATATGAATCGTGATGTTAGTCTCTTATTAGATTGAATAGGTGATCATTGTGAAGGTTATGTGGTAGATGTATAAGTGTAAAATGAAGGAATGATTTCTCCTATTTGGTTATATCTTGCTATGATACACTATGGTGATGTATTTATATGTCTTGCTAGTGTATATGGTTAGGTAGACTTAGGTTTCTCTATATGATTGCTTGAATTATATTCAATATGTGATAAGATAATGATGATGTGCCTTAATTGGTAGATCTATGTTCCTCTACATGATACATGAAACAATCAGAATCTGAACACTTAACTTAAAAGTTTTCAGTACCTTTGTTGTGTATGTGTATGAATGAATGGTGAATAAATGTTTAGTGTCGGTATACCTAAGATGGTACCTTATAAGTGACTAACATATGACCTTGACCATGTTATAAACGTTAATAAGTTGGTACTATAAATATAGAAAAAAGGTTATGAGTTTCTTGATGTTGAATGCCGGAATGGTATCCTTCTTCTATAAATGATAACGTTAGGGATAAGTTGGATAGAACGACATGATATTATCCTCTAAGGTAGTTACTAAGCTATCCTTATTTACAAGAGTAGAAGCCGTAGTAGACCGATCCTTTCTAGGGGTACTACGATATTGTAATGACAAAAATATTATACCATATCATACGCCTTATGTGATTGAACTTACTGTATGAGAACTAAGGTCATGCACCGAGTAAATACGCTTGTGGTAGTAACTCTACTTTAATGAGACTAGAGTACCAAGAAACCTGTAATATTTCATAACCATGTTTATACATGATATGTGTCCAAGTTCTACTCTTGGTAGGTAGAACACCCTCACTTGGAGTCGAGTAGACTCCGTATTCCATGCGTAGCTGGTATGGTGTATGTCATTTAATGTGTATTATCATCATGCTGGATACATATAGTGTAGGGGAAATTCTACAACGTGTAGATAGTATTATAGGACGCTATCTATACATGGCCAAAGTAGACTTTTAAGATTCTAGGATTTGGGTTCCCTACGCCCTCCAAGAGCATTATGTGAAGTTTTATAAATGCATAATTTTTTCTTAATTATCTTTATGATTATTGATGACTTAATTTAATGAATGTGAATTAAAAGGTACTTAGCTAGAGTAGCTTTGAGGCTTTCTTAGGTAGCTTGAAGAGGGGGTATGGGCGGCCTTTTCATGTCTTACATAGGTGTGTCTTAGAGTAACTTTATGTACGGAGTCTAATAATTGAAATCGAATAAGCTTGTATTAAAAAGTCTTGAGGATTACATAGGTGTGTGTGAAGGGGTTGTATGGTTGGCCACTTCATATCATACTCAGGTGAGTCTTAAGGTTATCCTAATACTTATTAAGGTAAGACATGAAGGAATCACCCATACAACCCCTTCAATGCACACGTAAGTAATTCTCATGACGTCCCATTATAGGCTTACTTTGCAGGGGTAACAAGTCCACACTCTACACTAAAACATTAAAGAATGCATACTTACATTTAACAACTTCACGTAAGGGCCCTTCTCCATGTGGACTTACAAGTTAAACAAAGTGCAAAGTGAGAGTAGCATCCCATACTACTACACTCACAATGTGCTCCTTAAGGATTCAATGGACTTAGGAACTCCACATTCATCTTTAATGACTTTGTCATACAATACATGACTTTAACATGATTTCTTGACATTAATAATTATGTTTCCTAACTCCTTTATATAACATATTAACTCATTCATACATTTCATATAAAGAAACACCAAACATTCCTTTCAAGTGCTTAAAAGTTTAATGGATCAATAGCGTCACATACTATTACCATACATAAGTACTTTAGAAGACTTAGTTCATTACATTCTTTTATGGGGTATATCTTTCATCGACAGAGACCAGGACAGCTAGACATGACACCCTAATATTAACCCCTATCGAATGAGGGATCCCCACTTGCCTAGGGTAGGGTCAATTTCTAATACTTAACATTGAATCTCGAATAGCTATACATATGCGGGCGCATAGTTTAGGGATTAAAAAATTGCTTCTAAGTAATTCATTCTCTACTAATGAGGAGTACTAAACTCAAGAGGTACTTTGGATACAAAATCTCAACTCACGATGTGTAACCACCCTTTCTTCATATCCTCTCGGTGGTAAGCATATCTACACGGAGTCTTAAACATTCATTACTAAAGGTTAGGGAATAACTTATTGGACAAAACATCTCAAATTACGAAGGCTATCAATCCTCCAACCTATCTTAGGAATATCATAGGAATAGTGAGGTTGCTAATAAATAGTTCTTCTTTACTGAGATAATTGTTCAACCCAAACCGCCCATATTCATTCATTTAGTATTATAGGAAAAGTAGGGAATGGTCTAGACAAGACATCTCTACTCACGAAGAGTGTCCACTCTACAATCCCCCATTTACATATATTTGCTTTATTCATTCATTTCAAGTGTGTGTATGAGTGTGCACATGTGAGCACAAATTTCACATAATCACCATTTCCCTACATTGGCCTCTAATAATGCTTACATATTTGTTCATCATCTTTCACACACTAGCATGCTTCACATATACACATAATCAAGTTAGACATAATATACATAAACTGTACAATACAAGATTCATAAAGCATATAAAGATGAATATCAACATTATTACTTCACTTCACCTACAAATGAAAGTACACATTCACATACTTCAAGTAAACAACACAACAAAAGGTTTACCATACCACTCAAGAGCACCTGAATGGAAACTATTCAGAGCAACTTACATTTCATCAAGGTGTTCACCACGTTAAATAAATATTTCATCTAATCACCATTATATATCATGTAAAGACACAAGCTAAACAAAAATACATCAAAAGATACTCAACTCTAAAATTATCTAACTAAAAGGAATAAACCCACTTTGTAAGACAAATTTTGATAATAAGCATAAAAATGGTTTCATTAGGTGTTACATTAAAATCATCACTAACACTAATAAAAACTCATTTTATTCATTAAAACATTTTCATTCAAAGACCCTTACATTGAGTAAAGGCATATAGAAGAGGAAGTTTAAAAGTCCTTATTGAAATCTATTTGAAGTGGCTCCTTGAATGAAAGAAAATTCAAGGATTACTACCATGCCTAAATATGAATAAAACCCACCAAAATTTGGTGAAGAAATTTGAAGAAATTACTTTCTTCCTTAGTGATTGAAGCTTCTTGAAAATGGAGGTTTTCGGACAAAATGTTTTTAATGATTTTTTATTTTAACTTGAGGGTTTAATTTGACAAGTGATATGGGGTTTCAAGTGAGCTCAATCTGTCCACAAATGATCCCCAATGTTCCCAAAAGACCCCTACACCAATTGCACCCTTTTCAAGAATCTAATACGACTTAAAATAATCTAGCCAAATCTGTGATATGGTTGTGCTAGGCAGAGGATGCTCCTGATTTATCCTCACCACATTTTGCGGAAGTAGACCTCGTGCCACTCGCGTGACGCAGGTTCATCTTCATTGCTTGGCTCATGATGCGAGGTAGCCTCCACATCTTGACACTGCACGCTGCCCTGGGCAGCTTCCTTGTCCAATATTTGGGTCCTCCTTGTGGACCCTTAAGGTGATCCCGGAGAAGTTGTACTCTAACGTTTTTACCCTTGGTACATCCATCTAGGTGCTAAGGTCATTCCTACTTTTTTAGACACCAAACAACACTTAAAATACATGCACAAAAATAAAGGACACACCAACACATTCCAAGTCACATCTTCTGAACGTAATGGACGTTCTTAGATGTTTGACTTCCAAATATCACCAAATATTGGACACTACCTAATGATATCATTATAAATCATTTAAGGACTTAAAAATCTAATAATACACATCCTTGTATCTAGTTCATCCTAGTTCCCTTTAGGGGCATTAGATTCTCCCCCACTTGGAACAACATTCATCATCAAATGCACTAACTTTTAAGGACATCAAGGACTCAACTAGCAGAATATAACACACAAAATAAAGTTCAAAACATTCATTGTCAATTAACCAAACTCAGAAGAAGCACCAACACCATATTATCAACCATTATTAAGTGACACAAGCAATTTAGAACATTTTTCGCAATTCAACTCATACACTCATTTATTCACTTATGGAGGAACTACCTTATCCAACATTATACATGCTCAAAAACATCATTTACACACACATTGAAACCAATATTCCTGAAAAAGCAATTTTTTTCAAATTTTTTAATTTCTTACAGTGAATACAAAACTTTTCATACTATAGCATGATTAATAATTCAATAATTAATCTTTCAATCTATCTAACATGAAGGCATGGCAACATCAGAGAAAATAATATACAAATTCATCTTATAACCTAATCATAACTACCAAAAAGAATTAAGACTTACCGGGACTTCTTCTGAATTAATTCCTTGCTTAGGCTCGAGTACAAAGAAACGATTTGTCCTTGGATAATTAGCATCCGGACCACCATTAGGGGCTTGCCCCACCTCCTTCTCATTTGCCTTTAGGTTGGGGCAGTCCCTCATCTTGTGACACTTTTTAGCATAGCCAAAGCAACCATCCTTTCCAGTAGAACACTTACCCCAGTGTGGCTTCCCAAAAGTAGCATACCTAGACCTCTCAAAAGCATGGACTCCTTCTTGGGAATCCTGGTTGAAAACCCTCTTCTTGTTCCACATGGAAGACTCTTGATGATAGAACCTCTTCTTAGGATTGGGTTTACTTGGTTCATCAACCCTATCCCTCTTCCCATCACTATTCCTATCCCTAATCTAGGACTCCTAAATCTTTTTCGCATATAGACATCCATATTATAAAGAAGAAATGACATAGGACACACTTTTCCAACAATCTAGGGGTTATCATTAAAGAACAGTGACGTAGAACACTCTTTTTCCAACAATATAGACACCGCCATCACAAATTTGTTCATCCTAGTCTACGGTTGGGTACTATGGTTGGGGCATACTTTTAGTGTTGGGTGAATTTGATAGAGTAATCTTTCACACTCATTCCCCATTGACGATGTTTCGTGTAATCCACTGTATTATTCTTCCTCCAGTCTAAGGGGAACAACCTATAATGAAAAGATGCTTTGAACAATTCCCAATCTATCGGATATTCCATGAAGTGTATCTCATCATTCCATTGCTCCAACCGAACTTGTGGACCATCTTTGAGTTGATAAGAGGCTAATTTCATTTTCTCCCTACGAGTCACATCGATAACATCCACCATCTTTAACACCTCATTCTAGAGGCTTAGCCGATATTCATCTATCTTTGTTCTATGAGAAGTAGAAGGGTTCATCCTCATGAAATTATTAATTCGAGAAGCAGGATACTTATTCTGGGATGGGGTCCACCTCCTTTGTTAACTTGGAGAACTAAATGATTAGTGACGACTTGAGATTGAGTTTGGTAAAATCCATAAGGGAAACACTTAGCTCGACATTAGTCATATTCCCTTCAATATAGGTTTAAAAACTCAAATCGAGACGCTAGATAAGACCAGCGTCGTTAACCTCTAAGAGGTCGCACATAGGCCTCTTTTTAACTTTTATCATAATCATAAAATAAGATTTGCAAAAAAATTAAAACTTTTTAATACTCATTAATGTGTACTTAGACTTCATATAATTTCTACGTAAGAGTGATATACTAATAAGCTAACACTAAACAACTATCTATTAATAGATTGAACGATCGAAATAAAGAATTATAATGTAAATAATGGTTTGCCAAACTGGTCTTAATAAAAACTCGTGAAGAAATGTTTCAAATGAAATGCTAGGGACATCATCTACTAGCTATTTCTAATGTAGTAAAGCTAGAATAATAAACATAGGGATTCTCGAACTCATGAGAACCTACGGAAGTCTAGAGATTGCTAAGAAAAATTGATTCAAAAAATCTTCAATCTTCTCTCAGACTTGCGCAAATAAAAATAGTAATAGTATATGGGTTAGTACACAGTTGTACTAAGTATGGTTGTATGTACTTAAACACATCAGGACTATTCATGATCAACGAAATCTCTTCCAATAGAAATAGGTCATTTCTACAATGTGACGTCACTATACTTTCCTAATTCGTTATTGTGGTTCATATTATGAATATGACATGTTTTCATGCTTTTAAAGTAAAGAAATATTTTTTCTTGAGAGCATAAGACCTTGGAATCATTAATATAATTTTATAACAATTCAAACAAAACTTAATAATTTTGCTCCCTTAGTCCGAGAGCTTTTTCTCCATGCCTTTGTTTATATTTTCAGTCTTTTTCTTCTTATTGTTGTGTAGTTCAATAATCTCTTTGTATATTATGTTTTACTTACAAGTGAAATGATTCATTGTAGTCCCATACCTTATAATGAATCAATTAAGTTATCCAAAAGAACAAGGAAATAATTTGACTACCCTTACCACAAGTTATTCTTTCCATTCATGTTAAATTGGGCATAAAGTCTTTATCAGCCAATCTTTATTAGCTATGCACATTATTTAATCATTTGAATAATATGAAGATTATGGGGAATATGTTCATTCTCCTACAGATGATTTATTACGTTTTTGCTCTGATAAGACAATCTTTGTTGGCTATGCACATTATTTTATCATTATGATTACTTAGTTCACATTAAACTTACTTTTGTTATGCTTGATCACATGTTATCATTGAACATAATTTTCTTTCTTTATTTCGTACTTTCATAAGAAATCTTTAGCATTTAACAAACATAGATCATGTGAGCTAACATAAAATATAGTGTCTTCCCCAAAATGAAAAATGGTTGTTCATCGGCTAAAGTGAACCTTGATCATTTGAGTTAACATGAAATCTACTGTCTTCCCCACACTAAAAAGAGGTGGTTAACCGGCTATAGTGGACCTAAATCATGTAAGTTAACATGAAATTCAGTGTCTTCCCCACATTGAAAATAGGTGGTTAACCAGCTAAAGTGAAACTGATTCTAGAGCATTTAACCGGCATAGATCATATGAGATAAACATTAAATCTAGTGTCTTCCCCACAATTAAAATAGGTGGTTCACTGGCCAAAGTGAAACCAAGTACTGCCTTAAACTCTTAGGTGGAATCCACTTTCTAGTACCTATGCTGTCAACATAGTACAAAGACTTGGAGATTTCGAAGACTCTTATCCACCTTTGTGGTAGTCTCATCTCATGAATCTTACATGTTCTTGTACAAGTTCATTTATAGTGTAACACTGCTTTTCTCAATTTCTTATGCTTTACATCTTTAATAGTAACTCATGCATTATGGAAGTTCGCTTCTAGTATGAGGTATACTTAACTCAATGGATGACTAGTCATCCTTTTTATGTACTTGATGAATATGAACTAAAATATTTCATTATCATCACGGTGCGAGTACGACTTGTCTAATGGTTTCTAGAACCCTCTTATGTGAGTATCTTAGACGTAATCGTTTAGGTGTAAGTGAGAGTTATCTCACTTCTTTTAACACTCTATATAAGGTCAATTTCATAACTCATAGCTATTAGTTATTTCATAACTCACCTTAGCTTGTTCAACATTAATTGGTAGTCATGTACCATTCTTTATGGAAGTTATCAAGACTTATTCGAAATGCTATTATGTTTAAATGTTTTTGTGGATAGGATATGTTAGGACTTGTCCCAATTATTGGAACACCCTATCTTATGAGTTGATCGAGTTTATATTGGTATGACATTACATATTTTTGTATTGTCATAAATAAAACTATGATATTATCACTATCAAAGTCAATTATTTCATGAATACATTACTGTAATCTCATCATGCTAACTAGACAACTTTTAACCTTTGATTAGTCTATATGAACAATTCAATGAACAACTTATAACAATTTCATCTTCTCGAACACAAGTAGGAATTACAATATTTATTATCTCATGAAAATAATACCCTAGTCATACGGATCAGACATATATGTCTCACCCAACATTTTAAATCACAAAACCTACACATAATGAACAGTTAGTACAACATACAAATAACATGCTCGAGATATACATTTTACGTAGTACAAGAATCGTAAATAGTGAGAACTAGGGAGATGAACATGTCATTCATTGGGAACAACCATAGTTTTGGTAGTATTGAATTCAAAACGTTTGAAAAGCCTCTTGGGGAAATGAATCCAAGAGAAAAAATTCATACCTTACTGTAGAATTGAATCTAAGAATATCACCTTGCACTTTGCATGAAAACATTGAAGGACTCCGTTAAAATAGCCTAAGGTTTTTCTAATGTTGTTCACTATTTTTCAGCCATAGGTTTTGTAATTATTAAACATGAGTCTAATTCTTAGGAACTGACTATTACTAATTCAAATTAGACTAATCAAAATACATACATAAATCAATTATTTAATTACAAAAATTCCCCTCTAAAATTAACTAAAAATATAATAACTTTTGTTAACAAAATCTGAATGTTTTCTAATGGTCTTGGCCTTGACATATATTTTTAATTAATTCATTATGTTGTTAATTTAATTAAATATGTGACCTAGGGTAATTACTAAAGTATCCCTAAGTCATTAGGACCATAACCAACCTCTTTGGACCATCATAGGTTAGGTACTAGGATTTTTCTTTTGTTAGTTACCCGGCTAGTGTTACCCAGTTAGGTCTTAGGATTTATTGCACCATATTTAGTTAATTTATGTTAGTCCTACGTTCACTATCTAGTTAAGTAAGTTAGTTAGAGCCAAGAGTTGGTTAGGACTCTAGTCCCCACATGACTTTGCCTGTGCGTGCGCCTGCCCCATAACCGCCCTAACGAAATTTGGTTAGGCTTGACTGGTTTTTTCTTGGCTGGTTAGCACATGTGTTTCTTCTCATTTATTGTCCAAGGACCATCTCCATTTCCTTGGGCACTGCTTAATCTAGATGATCATGTCCTGCTGTAGTAAGGATTGATTCTTTGATGCCTCCTACCTAATGTGCGAAGAATTAATCCTATTAGCTTAGGGTCTTCATTGCGTGTACAATTCAAAAAAAGCTAGGATTCGGGTATTTGAACCAAATTGTATCTTAAGTTATTTTTTAATATATAGATATTTCCAAATACCCTTAAGCCAATATTCTGTAACATGCCCTATATTACTCAATATTGGGAATTGAGATGCCTATGTACCCCAACACATATACTTAAAAAACTTAATAGACTCTCACTGGACAAGTACATTTTCCTTAATGTTACATTATCCCCCCCTTATGAACATTTGTCCCCGAATGATACTACACATCATTTTGAAACAAAGAGGTTATTTGCGAAAGTACATCACATACTTGAAACTTTACTCTTTGTGAATATTTGATTCACAACTAAACTTTGGATTATACACATCACTCAAAGCTTATCTGAAGATTCATATATGAGATTGAAGAGATTCAAACCAAATCTTACTTAAACTAAATAAACATCACAACTCATGCAACACAAAAATCATGTCAACGCTATACAAAAATAAAAACATGAACTCATATTACCTGATATAGTCCAAGAATATATCACAGTGTTATGGACACAAAGTCTATGGAAGGAGCTTCATGTTCTAAGTCATTGACTCAGACTAAGTGGTATAAATACCCATTATATAACATCTTATTGAATTTAAGATGGGAAACCATTTGGCCTGCTTGATTTGAACTGCACCGTTCCCATTCCAGCTCTAACTCATTATGAAATTGAAACCTTAATACCCTATTTCTCAAGTCTGTGCTCGCATAGCATTTATCGAGAAAATCATTCTCAAAAGTTATATCAAGGTCAAGCATTGTTAGTTCTATTAAGTCAGCATAGGAGACTCTATAAAGAACAATTATTGGGCAATCTCTATATACTCTTTAAGCTCTAATGTTGTCTTCTATTTGAGTACTAACTAGATAAAATTCATGCAAGATCTCAGGAAGAAAGTCAAATATGCTAGCTACTAAAGAACTAACAAAAGATAAGGTAAATCGTTGATCTATCAATGCATGCACAGGAAAAGAAAAGACATGCATGATACTAGTGACCACATCGGATAACTTCTCGTGGTCCTCTCTACCTTTCAAAGCATAGATATTGTTCCTCCTTGGAGGCTCGGCTGCAGTAGTAGGATTAGGTTGAGGCTGAGTATCTGCCTTTGCCTGATTCTTCACATGTAAGCATTACAACCTACGGTGCACTCACCTCCATGCGAATGGCAACACTTACAGTACAACGTTCTTTCACGCTGCTCATTTATTTTTTTTCCCCTCTTTAAGATGGGCTATTCCTGTACTCCAAACTAATTCCTACTAGTGCTAGAACCAGCCTGATAAAAGGGTGTAGGTTTGTAGCCTTCTCAACCTCTCTTCTTTAGATGACTCTCCGCCACCTATTGTGCATGTACAATGAACCTACCAAGGTCCTTATTATCATGCAACATGGCTGCCCGACATTCTTCCTCCATATCATTTGATACACCAGTCACAAACTAGCTCATCTCATCTCTGTTACTGGACAACACAGAAGAAGCATATTTGGAATGTTTAATAAACTTAAAGGAGTATTCCTTACCTAACACACCTCCCTGACAAAGGTTGATAAACTCCTCAACCTTAGCCTCTCTCTTCTCTCTGGAAAAGAACCTCTATAGGAATGCAGTTTTGAGAATGTCCCAAGTGATGAGGACTTCTCTAGGTCCTCTGCCATTTACCCACATATTTTACCAAAATTAAGGCACATTCTTGAGCTGGTATGCAACAAACTCAACCTTCTCCCTTTAATTAATACCCATAGTACATGGAATCTTGTGGACCTCGTCAACAAAATCTGGGGGATCCTCATTGGTTCTGGACCAGAACTAGAATGGAGGATTTACTTAGTGAAGTCTCTCAGTCGACTAGCCATAGTGCAAGGATGTGGGTTCTCTCTAGGCGCACCCTCTCTAGTGGCATGGGATTTGATAGCTTGTGCCTAAGCATTGATGGCTATGTCCATCCGAACCAGTGCAATTCTGACTTCTCCATCCGCCAACGCAGCTAGGTTGACATGTTCTTTCACTACAATAGCTTAGGCTTGAAAAAGAGCTTGGTTTCCCCCATTAGCTGCTTCTCCAACTCTGCATCCTGCGTTTATTCTGATGTTTATTTTCTACACATACACACATGAAGGATGTTAGATGCCACAAAGACACAAAATGTATAAGATCTACACAACACGATAAAGAGTAGAAGAAGGGAAGATTCCTAACATCAATAAGTCTCTAGGTCATTATTTTCGTACACTTCATAATAATAAGCTTTAAACTAAGCAACGTTGTTGTTTTGAGACTTAGTTCAAAAGTAATATTACCTCATGCTCTAATACAAATTTTGCCATACCTAGAATCTACACCACAGATGAGTTAGGCTTTGTTAACCTATGAGAGGTCGCAGACAAGCCTCTTCTTAGATTTCATTACAATCATACAGTTCAATTTGCAGAAAATTTAAAAGTTTTTAGCACCTATTGAAGTGTACTTATACTTCATATAATTACTGTGTAAGAGTGATATACTAAAAAGCTCAAACTAAATAACCATGTATCAATAGATTAAACAATTGAACGAAGTAATCATAATGTTAATGGTAGTTTGAAAAACTTGCCTTAATATAAACGCTTGAAAAAATTATTGAAATTAAATTCTAGGGACAACATCCACTAGGTATGTCTGATGTACTAAAGCTAGAACAATAAACGTAGGCAACCTCAAACTAATGAGGACCTACCAAAGTTTGGAGATCGCTAATCCAAAGCCCTTCAAAGATTCTTCAATCTTCCCTCGGACCAATGCCTGTAAAAAAAAGTAATAATATATGCGTTAGTAAACACTTGTTCTATGTATAGGTGTATTCACATAAACACATAAGGACTATGCACGATCAAAGGAAATCTCTTCCTATTGCAACATGCTGTTATGTAAAGTGAAGTCACTATACTTGCATTATTTGTTATTTGTAATTCATTCTATCAATATGGCATGTTTTAACGCATTTAAAGCACACAACTAATTTTTTATGTGAATATAAGACCTTGGAATCATGAACATAATTTTAGAATAACTCAACCAAAACTCAATAACTTTGCTCCTTCATGATTCTTCTCCATTACATAGTTTATGTTTTTGTCATTTTCTTATTCTTTAGTGTATCTCAATGATCTCCTTTTATTTAATGTTTTACTTACAATTGCAATAATTCATTGTTGTTCCATACCCACAATCTAGAATGCCAACGATTAGACTGAGTTCAGACGGACTGATGCGCGTAGAAACATACTTCCTAACCCTTGATACATCTAAGACAACTAAATTGGGGAGTTATTTGATCTAGGAAAGGTTAGGTCCAACTATGTAGTGTTCTCGTATAGGAAGATTTACTTGAAGGAGTCTTTACCAGACATAAAAAGGGAAAATGTTAGGTTTGAAGGGTCTAGGGGTAAAATGGTACTTTTATAAAGCTAAGGGTAGTATCATAATTATCCTAAATATATATTAAATTAAGGGTAGTATCATAATTATCCTAAATGTATATTAAATTATTTAATTAATAAGGTGGAGGGGCAATTTGGGAAAGCAGGCTGAAATTGGGCTCTTCAAGTACAGTCTTTCCCCACCCGGGTTTGAACCTAGGTGGAAGCAATGGATTAAATTGTTTTTAATTTAAGTTGGTAAATTAACGTTATTAATTTATATTTATTATTTATTAGCTGATTTACAAGAAAAGGAACTCATATTTTTAATAATTAAATAAAACCTTATTTGACCAAGTCCTAAACTAGACTTCTAAGCCTAAGAAAACTCTTATCTCCCATGCTCATCTCACTCTCTCTCACGTCTCTATAAGTTTCACCCACGTTTTTCTCTGCCAAATAATGTAAAAAAACAGTAGGTAAACCAAAAAACTTCACACTTGAAGAACTCAAAACGAAAGCTATAAACAAACAACTAATAAAACGTGTTAGGCAAATAGAGGGTTTTTCCAACAAGTTGTTGTTGAAACTCTTGGATTTGGACTTGTGTTTGGAACGGTTATTTGGGAATAAAGTTGAGGTTTGAATGTAAAAAAGGTATGTGTTATCTTATCTCCTGGTCCCTTTCCTAAGAGACCACTTAAGGTTCAAAATATTCATTCCGAAAACTAGGATTGTTCCCCATTGCATGTCCCTGTCACTAGCTCCTATTGAATCATAAGTTTGTTATGTTTGCAGGTAGAAATGTATGGATAAAACGTGTATTAGTTATGATTATCTGTTTATATGTATGTTTGGAATTATGTAACTTAAGTTGATGTTTCCAAAAATGTAACTACGTCTGTATTTGTGTGTTGTCGTGGCTATTTTTCATAGTTTAGGATTTGAAATAGAATGAATTTATTTAAATTTCATGTTTACATGTTGATGTAAATGTGATGTTCATATGAGTTTAAATGTGGCTTATTTGAGGGATATTGTCTTGGCTAAACGAATACATGAAGACACACCTAAAATGTTCTATATGCACTAAGAGATTCCCCTAAGAATATAGGAGTGACATGATGAAAGGATGCTGTAAAATTAAAAGAAAATTTCCAGCATCTATTGATGAATATCGGACAGAAAAGAGGGTTCAACATAATCAAAAAATTAACTAAAATAATTAGGTCTTGGAGGATTGAACCCGTGACCTCACCATGTTAAAAACAATGAAAATAAAGCGGTAAAAAGAAATGTGGTGAAGGGGATTCGAACAATGGTATTGGCTGGAAAATGTTACTTAAAAGATAAAAATAAAGAAATGGGAGGAGTGGGATTCTAACCCACAACCTCTCAATTATGTTTAGGGAACACTAAAAGAAAAAAATGTGAGGCCTGGGAATCGAACCCAAGACCTCTAGGCAGCGAAGGAGAATAAAGAAAATAAATGTGCGGCGTGGCAATGAAACCAAGGACCTCTAGGCAGTGAAGGAGATTTAAAGGAAATGAAAGAAAATTGATGTGACGTGTGGGAATCAAACCCACAACCTCATAGAAGATTTAATAAGAAAAATTAAGAGAAATTAAAGAGGGGTTGTGGGTGTTCAGACCTAGAACCCCTCGGCCAAAGGAGATAAATTTAATTACAATGAAAATAAAAATTAAATGAGGTTTTAGGGGTTCGATCCCACATCCTCTTAGTTCCATTAAGCGAAAAATGAAGATTGAAATTAAGGGGAAAATAAAATGAAGTCGTTGGGGCTCGATCTTGGGTCTCCAAGCCGTATGGATCAAATGAAATTGAATAAAAAAATGTGAGTGTTGATCAAGGTATTTGAAAACCGGGTTTCCTTGACAAAATTCCGTATTGATAAATAAGTCATAAGTGAATTAAATGTTAAAGAATAATGCTGCCTACTTACATCGAACTTGAGATCTTGGAATACATACAAGATATATAAGTCTTGTAACACACAATTTTAGGAAGATATGAATAATTTAAACTAACTATGAATGAAGCCTCATGGCTTGTATGTATAGATCCATAAGTCTAACATATGTATATTTTTTTAAAAATAGTGAACCTTAGATGTATGTAATGAAATGATGTAACCCTAGAAGCGTTAAGTAAGAGTGTAAAATACACTAAATGGCCATGTGCATTGGCATACGATGAAACAAATATTATGTAATTAAATGGTTAAACCATAGAAAGGTTAAGTAAGAGAGTGAAACACACAAATGGAGAAATGCATTGACATATGATGAATTGAGCATTCACAAAAAAAGGGGTAAGTAATTATGAAGAACAAATGTGCTAATTTTAATGCATATGGTGACAACATGATATGAGGCTAATGTAAAACATGAAACAAATCTCTAATGAGCCTAAGTAAATGTTACCGAAACGTACTCACCTATGAGAGTGTTATGTTAATAAAGAGACCAGCTTCTATGAATACTCTAATGAAAGTATTGAGATTAACACACTTATTACAATTGATGAGATGAGAAATCATTTATTCAGCTATGATGTCGTCATACTAGAAGTGAGCTTCCATGATGTATGACTTTAATGTAACGGAACATTATACTGAGCACCCATAAGCTAGCTATAAGCGGTGATGCCTTATTCCGGGAAGGGAAGATGTTCACATAACTCTCACGAGATGAGACTGTCCGGCATGTCAGGTATGGGTCTGCTAATGTATCGTAGTCTTCGAACCTATACTGCAAATATAGGGATCTGGCGAGGTTCAATTTCCCATGTACGCTGGCATGTTTTGGGTTACTTTGGCCGGTGATTCCACATATTTTAGGTGTTAGGTTTCATGACACTAGATTTCATGATGCTCATATGATCTATGTTGATTAAAGTTAAAGATCCCAATGAATGAATCAGGCAAGCCTAAAATGATGCACATAATGAAATGAATGATACCAAAGGTGTAAGGATAGGATATTAAAGAGGTGAGTTAGATAAACTAATTACATTAGGTCATTCTTGGTCATTGAACAACGAACTCAATGAAAGTCTTAATTTACAATTATGTAATAGCTCGTGTTTACACTGGCCCATGAATGAAATGAAATGAAGTATGTATGATTGAATGAAGAATACTCTGTGTTTGCTAAATCTTACTCCCTAGTTAAGGTCCCATATGTTTAGCCCTCATTGTTGGGAAGTCTTAATGTGAAGTCCATGATACAAGGTCTCATGGCATAAAAATGAATGATAAGAACAACATTATGTGTTTATTGAATTATGATATGTGCTATGTGCAAGATATTATGTGTTGTGTGCAATATGATAATTATGATGATGCATATTACTCTCATGTCATGACTTTCCTACTCGAAATTTTTAAAGCTCACTGACTTTCCTAATCAAAATTTGGAAAGCTTAGTCACTTTCCTAATCTCATTTTGGCAAGTCCACTAACTTGACCTTCTACAATCATATTGTTATGGAAGAGATATTCTTACTCATGCATGTCCCATGTGTGTGCTTGTATATATCCATCCATAGTACAAGTGTATAAAAACCCTATACAACTCTAAAATTTTAGGTGCAACCACAGGTGGACGCTAGAGCTAGCGGTTGACAATAAAACTATCCGAACGTGGAGCTTTCATCGAGACATGGTAATCCCTCAATTGTTCAAGGAAGCTTGCCTGTTATATTCTAGATTACTTATAGTATTAAGCTAGTGGATTATGTTCCTCAAGCGTTTCTTTTGCGTTTATGTTAAGACATTGTATTGGTTCCTTTTTCGCAAGTACATCATTATCGTTATCATAAATTGTTTCTTTCATTTGATGAATTTATTGTTAGATGGTTGATGGTGAACAATTACGTTTGTAGTAGATTGTTTAGTAAGCATGTTAAAAAAAGATTCAATTTTTGTTCTAAAATTATCCTAGATTAAGTAAGAATGACATATGTAGGCTTGCCTGAAACTTATGAGAAGTCAGCGACACCGGTCTCGTCTGGGGTCTAGACTCTAGTCGTGACAATGTTGGTATCAGAGCGCTAGGTTAGGTTATAAAAATAATAAGTTTACATAAACCACATCGAGTAGTTTCTAAGTTATAGTAGTGAAGTGCACCACTATCGTGGATTGGAGATTGAATGATGCATAAAAAAATTTCCCTTGTTCTAATCTTATCGTGACTTCTCTAATGTAAGATTTCTTGGTGTTAAGAGCGTATCTAAAATCAACTTTTGATATTTCAAAAAGATGAATACAAGGAGAAAAGTAAGCATGGAGATTGGAGGAGCGGCTACTGGGTAATTCATGTTTCTCCCCATGCTCCAGCTGTAACAATAGAGATGCATGTTAACACAGTTGGGTTGACAGATGGAGATGTAATGACTACTTTGGTATAGATGTCCCAAGCTAGCACTTTACAAGCTAAGGCTATTTGTTTTGTTTGATAAGGAGAAGTATGAGTGGAATCCTACAAACTAAACGATATAGCTCATTCTTGGTATAATATGTGGCGGGATAGCAGAGCCTTAGGAGGGAGTCCTATTAACTTAGATTTTTTCAAGATTCCTTTTCTAGGGAGGTTCTTTCCCAGATATATAAAGGAGGCTAAAGTTGAGGAATTCATCAACCTTAAGCTGGGGCTTGATCTCAGTAAGGGACTACTCCTTGATGTTTGTAAGAGTTTATAGCCCATGAGAGTCCACCTTCTATGAAGTGTGGCATACTGCGTTTGAGAAAATGTATGATGGATTGTAACGCTTCTGATAGTTGTGGCAAGCCGGGTCACATGATGAAGTATTGTCCGAAGAAGAGAATTCAAGACCAAGGGAAGGAAAGAGTTCAACCTAATGGTCCAAGTTAAGATCCTCCAAGATGGCAATGATTCTTCACATTCATGTTTTGGGGTGCAGGGGAAGGCACCTCCGGTAATGTCTCGGGTGCGTAGCCGTAATTAGTCTTTCATGTATTTGATTGTGTATGGTGTTTATGCACTAGTACGAGGTTAATATGTTTGATTCATCATGTTTCTTGCTGATTTGTATGACTTACATGTTTGCTTATGTTGTATGCTTCGATGAGACTAGTTTAGGAAAGAGTTTCTTAGTCTATTTATGTGAAGCAACTAGTAGGATTCAAAGAAATGCACCATCAAGTTAATATGTAAATTAAATATTCACCAATAGGGAGCATTGATTATCTATGTATGCATACTTCGTATAGAACTTATATTTAATAAAGAGTAGTGCCATTTGGGGATCAATTTTCCGAAGGGGGGAAAATGTGACAACCCTAAAAATGTATATTCTAAGTAATGCTTAATGTATAAAAAATGCTAACAATTAGACCGGGTTCACATGGATATATGCGCGTAGAACTAGACCTTGGAACCCTTGCTACATCCAAGCCAACTTACTTGGGAAGTTAGTTGAGCTTGGAAAGGTTGGGTATAACCTTGTTGTCCTATTTAAGTGCAATCTTGCTCCAACCTAGTTCGAACCTAGGTGGAAGCAATGAATTAAATTATAAATAATATAACTTGGTAATTTAATGAAAATAATTTATATTTATTATTTATTAGCTTATTTAAAATAAAATGAAATAATAATTATAATAATTAAATAAAACCTTCTATGACTAAGGCCTAAACTAGAGTTCTAAGACTAAGAAAAATCTTCTCTCCCATGCTCATCTCTCTCTCTCACATCTCTGTCAATCTCAATCACCTTTTTCTATACCAAATCATGAACAAACACAGTAGGTAAACCAAAGTTCTTCACACTTGAAGTGCTCACAACAATAATTATAAACAAACAACTCATCTAACGCGTTAGGCAAATAGAGGGTTTTCCCGTCAAGTTGATGTTGAAGCTCTTGGATTTGGACGTGTGTTTCGAGGGGTTCTTTGGGAAGAAAGTCGAGGTTTGAACATAAGAAATTTATGGGTTCTCTTTTCTCTTGGTCCCTTTCCCAAGAGAACTCATAAGGTTCAGAATATTTATTTTGAAAACTAGGTTTGTTCCCCATTTTATGTCCCTGTCACTAGCCCCAATTGAGTCATAGGTTTGTTATTTTTGCTGGTAGAAAACTATCGATGACACATTTTTTTCGTGATGATTATGTGTTTATATGTATGTTTGGAATTATGTGATTATGTTGATGTTTCCTGAAATGTAACTACGTGTATATGTGTTTTTTCCCGTGGCTATTGTTCATGATTTAGGACATGAAATGACATGATAGTTATTTATATTTCATGTACACGTTGATGTAAATGTGATTTTCATATGAGTTTAAAAATTGTTGATTTGAGGGATAATGTCTTGGCTAAACAAATACATGAATACGCACCTAAAACGTTCTAAATGCACTTCGAAATTCCCCTAGAACAAAGGTGTGACTTGATGGAAGGATGCAAAAAAATAAAAATAAAATTTCCAGCATCTATTGATGAATTCCGTTCAGCAAAGAAGTTTGAAAATGTTAAAAAAAAATGAATTAAAACAATTTAGATGATGGAGGATTGAACCCGTGAGCTCACCATGTTAAAAATCACAAATAATTAATGAAGTAAAAATAAATGTGGTGAAGGGGATTCGAACCATTGTATTAACTTTAAAATTAACTTAAAAAAATATATGAGATGAGTAGGATTCGAACCTACCACCTCTCAATCAGATTTAAGGAAGAGTAAAAGAAAAATAAAATAAAATGTGAGGCGTGGGAATCGAACCCACGACCTCTAGGCAGTGAAGTAGAGTAAAAGGAAATTAAAGAAAAGAGATTTGAGGTGTTGGAATCAAACCAAGACCTCGTAGGCAGATTTAAGGAAGAAAAATAAAAGAAACTAAACAGGGGCTGTGGGTCCCCAAACCGTATGGATCAAACAAAAAATGAATAAAAATTGTCAGTGTTGTTCAAGGTATATGATAATCGGGTTCCCTTGAAAATATTCAGTATTCATATATAAGTCATACGTGAACTAAATGTTCAAGAATAATGCTTCCTTCTTAGATCAAAATTATGATCTTGGCATACATATAATATGAATAAGTCTTGTACCACATAATCTTAGAAAGATATGAAATATTTAAACGAACTATTAATGAAGCCTACATGCTTATATGTATAGATCCATAAGTCTAACATACATTTTTAAAAAATAAGTTAACCTAAGATAGATGTAATGAAATGATGTAACCCTAGAAGGTTTAGGTAAGATTTTAAAATACACTAAATGGACAAGTGCATTGGCATATAATGAAACGAATATAATGTAATGAAAAGATGAAACCTTAGAAGGGTTAAGTAAGAGAGTGAAACACACAAATGGCCAAGTGCATTGTCATATGATGAATTGAACATTCATGAAAATGGGATGAATAATTATGAATAAGAAATGTGATACTGTTAATGGATATAATTAAAACATGATATGAGGTGAATTTCAAAGATGAGAGTAATCTCAAATGAGCCTAAGTAAATATTACCAAAACCAACTCACCTATGAGAGTATAAAGTTAATGAAGAGACGAATCTCTATAAACAATCTAATGAAAGTATTGAGAGTAACACACTTAATACTAATGATATGATGAGAAATCATCTATTATGGTATGATGTGCTCTTACTAGAAGCCAGCTTCCATTATGTATGGTTTGAACGTAATGGAACTTTATACTATGCACCGATAGGCTAGCTATGAGCGATGATGCTTTCTTTCTTGAAGGTCGGAGGTTCACGTAACTCTGATGAGATGAGACTTCCCTGCATGCTAGGTATGGGTCTCCTTATATCTTCTATTCCTCGAAACGATACTGCCAATATAGGGAAATGGCGGGGTTCAATCTCCCATGTACGCTAATATGTTTTGAGACACTTTGGCCGGTGATTCCACTTCTTTTTGGTGTGGGGTTTTTTGACACTAGATTTCATGATTCTCACATGATATAATGTTGGTTAAAGTTAAAGTTGCGAATGAATGAATGAGGCCAGCCTCAAATCATCCACATAATATAATGAATGATACAGAGGTTCTAGTATAGGATAATAAAGAGGTGAGTTAGATTTAAGTAATGGCATTAGATCATTCTTGGGCATTGCACAACGAACCCAATGAATGTCATAAACTACATCCAAGGTATAATTAGTGTTTACACTGACCCGTGAATGAAATGAAATGATCTACATATGAATGAAGAAGAAGTCTCTATGTTTGCTAAAGCAGACTCCCTAGTTGAGGTCCCATATATTGAGCCCACAATTTTGGGAAGTCTAATGTAAAGTCCTTGATTCTAAGGTCTCATGGCATACAAATGAATGATTTGAACAACGTTATGTGGTATATGAATTACGATATGTGCTATGTGGAAGATGTTATGTGTTGTGTGCAATATGATAATTATGATGATGCATGTTACTCTCATGTCAACACTTTCCTAATCCAAATTTGCAAAGCTCACTAACTTTCCTAATCCAAACTTTGAAAGATCACTCACTTTCCTAATCTCAATGTGGTAATTCCAGTGACTTGACCTTCTAAAATCACGTTGTTAGAAAAGATCTATTGTTACTCATTCATGTACTCAATGTGTGTTTGTATATACCCATACATAATACAAGTGTGTACTAATCTTATACAACTCTACAATTTTAGGTGCACGCACAAGTTGACGCTTGAGCTACAGATTTACATTGAAACTATCCGGACGTGGAGCATTCATCCATACATGGTAGGCTCTCATGCTTTCGATGATGCTTGCCCATTATATTCTAGCTTCATTATAAGATTGAGCTAGTGGAGTATGTTCCACTAGCGTTTCTTTCCCATTTTTGTTCAAACATTGTATTGGTGCGATTTTTGCAAGTACATCTTTATTGTTACAATAATAAACTTTTTCTTTCATTTGATGATCTAAATGTTAGATGGTTTATGATGAACAATTACGAATGTTGTAGAATGTTTATTAAGCATGTTAAGAAACAAAAATTTTCAAATTTTCCGCTAAATTAATCTAGATGAAGTAAGACAGACGTATGTAGTCTTGTCTGCGACCTCTGAGAGTTCAACGACGCCGGTCTCGTCTATTGTATAGATTCTGGTCGTGACATGTTATGGGGCTTCACATGTGAATTTCACTAGGGGAATATTATTGGGGTCATGAACAATGTTTTGTAAAAATGTATATGAAAAAAAGTTAAAATAGGTACAAATGGAAGTAGATTACTGTAAAGCCAAAGGAAATCAAGATTTAAATATTCCTTTCATATATTATGCTTCTTTGATGATGTGCTTTGGCTTATGTGGGATATATGTTTGTTTTCCTTGAGGTATTAAGGTGATGCCTTGCACCAAGTATCTCTAGAGGGTTACATGGGAGGTTAATGAATAAAATAAAGGAATGCTCACTGTTAAGGGAAACTAGCTCATTGTAAAGTTACTTCAAATATGTCATAAGTTCTATAAGTGATCTTATGTAATGTTTGACCTTTGAATATGTTCAGATGAAGTATCTAAATGATATAAATTCTATTGTATAAAGGTTGTATAAAGATTAACTCAAAAAAGCATGATATAGGATTTCAAGAAAATGTCCATTGCATGCTAGTCATATTTAGTGCATTCTTGTACTAATCCCATTATTTTCACTTCTTACACAAAGTGTAGGTTATGGATGCTTAAAAAAGATGTTTATGATTTATGATCTTGATAGATATTTCCCAACCTCAAGGAAAGGTTTCCTTAATTTCAAAGGATTCTCTACTCATAACTTAATGTAATGTTTATTAAATTTTGTATAGTTATATCTTATGTTTTAAGGGCCATGTCCCTAATGTATTATAATATTTTTGAGTCTAAGATGACAAAGATACTTAGGGTCTAAATATGCATTATGGCTTGTGTTTTATATATATATGAAGTAAAGTTTCTAGCATATGATGTGTATGAAAAGTTTGAAATTTTCCTCTAAAATTTACTATGATAATACAATGAATGATAAATATGAGCTTGTATAAGACCTCCAAAAGGTCATTTTAGTTCAAGGGGGTGCTCCCCGAATGTGACAAATGTGGTATCAAATCAACAAGTTTTTAAAAGTTTTTTAGGCTCCAAGAATTCTCTTTTTGACACGTTTAGTAGAGTGTTGTATCATTGATAGTGAATCAAGACACATCAAATAGTATGAGAGTCAATAGGACGATAGAGTTTCCCTTCTTTATCATTCTCATATCGTTCCATAGAAATTATCTCGATAACATCTCTCTCTAATGTTTTCTTCTCCGATGTTCTTTAAGATGTGATTGCTTGGATGAGATTGTAATCTATGCCTGAGTATTAAAAGGTGAGTTTAAATGCTTATCTTGGTTTTATGGTTGAATGAGTATGTACGAAGGTAAATTTTGGCATATTTTGATGATGCGATGCCAATAATGGGTATTGATATACCGTGGTTTCACGGTATTTTTAATACTGTTTTCCTTATATTTATTGTTTCCAAAAGCCTTTTTGTACAATTTTTTATGTATGTTTCTCTTTATTTATAGGAAATCTGTCTAAAAGATGAATAAGAGGTTTTTGAGCAAGAAATATAGAAAAGTACAACCTACGGAGCTTGTGACGGTTCGTCATACTCGTAACGGTCCGTAGGTGGCATCGTAGTGCAGCTGCTGAAGGAAGATGGGGAATTCTTACCAAGTGTGGGGTTACGGAGTGCGTGACGGACCATTGTAGACATGACGGTCAATCCTACCAGTTCGTCATTAAGATCGGAGAAGTACTCCCAGTATCCAAATTCCAAGAGTTCAAGTGTTTTGGAACGGAGAGACTCGATGGACAGTTGTGCCTGTGGCGATCCGTCATACTTTCCGTCGAGGGTAATAAAGAGAAAGGCAGAAGAAATTGCACAAGTATGGGACGACGGAATCCATGACGGTCCATCGTGATCAAGACGATCCGTCGCTAGGTCTGTTGACCCAGCCGCGTTTCGACTATTTTCCAGCAAATAGAGTCCTTATTTAATGTTTTTATTTTTATAAATAGTTCGAAAAACCTCATTTTTGGGGTTAGACTCTTCGTTATTTGAGCTTCTATTGTGGATTAGACTTGGTGATTATATTACACTTTTGAAGAATCATTAGTCTTCAATTAGTTGCAGTAATTGATTGATGGTGATTTTTGTTGAATAATCAAGTGAACTTTTCGATCTTATTCTTTCTCATTGAAGTAAGTGTCTGAATTCTTATATTACATATTTGAATATTGTGATTATGACTCTAGGTAACGAAACTCCATAACTAGGGTTGTGGGAACCATAGGTGAATAATGAGGTAAAACCTAACTAAAATAATAATTCTAGAATAGTGTCTTGCATGTATTGATAATTCTTTCGCTTAGAAGTCATTTTAACGGATGGACAACGTTAGAACTCGCCTTAATGCTACTTCCCGGATCAAGGTGGTAGATAATAGGAAATGAATTGTCAACATAAATTTAGGGTATACTATCTAATAGGCTAGTATTTATTGGTACGAGGTAATAACTTAATCAAATATCAAATATGTTGCTTTATATGAGGTAAAAGTAAGGATTTAGTATAGCAACATACGTAGTGTGACCAAGGTGCGTAGTGAAATTTTCTAGATGCCGGACCAAATATTTAGACATACATATCTTGATTAATTGATTAAACTCCAACATTTGAAGCTGTTAGTTGTGCCCTTTAATTTAACAAGTTATTTTAATTAATATAGAAGTAAAAAAAAACCCTTTTTGTTGTCTTTGCTTTACAAGGAATTAATTGACAAAATAGTTGTAATAATAGATTGAAGTTAAGTCTGAACTATTTTCCACGTCAGAACGATCCCAACCTCATTAGTAGGGTTTTTTTACTTTATACAACCGCTTTACTTCTTATTTGAGAAGTAAGTTTGAGCGTATCAAATTTTGGCGCCGCTGCCGGGGAAAGTAGATTTTAGATTAACTTAATCTTATTACTATAGTTTAGTTGATATTTTATTTATTTTACTTTGTTTATTGTTTTTTATTATTGTAGAACTATCTTCCTTGTATGCCAAATACACGGAGAGGAAGAGAGCCCTTGTTTCTCTATGATCACGAACTACAGCGTACACTATGCAACATGAATCGAAACTTGGGAATTAATGATAGTGATCCAAACAAGAATATCCCATCTCCTGTTGATGTTCATGGTCATTTCTTACCCGATACTCCGGGTGAAAACCAACAGAGGGGACAAAATTCCGCTTCACGTCCCCAAGAATATTACAGAGGCTCTGACAATTCAGCAGACTCAAAAGAGCCACTTATTTTGCCCCTTTTACCACCACGCCACACCTTTGTTGTAAATAGTAGCCTGATGCGAATTCTCACTACTGGAGGTATGTTTTCAGGGCTAGCTTCTGAGGATCCACATGCCCATTCCTCACCCGTTGGTGGACATCACAGAGGTATCCAAAATGCTTATAAGATATTACAATGTGGTTATTATTGGACAACTCTTCATCAAGATGCTCATGATTCTACTAAAGCATGTCATTGATTCCAACGAGATGGCGGCATTTCAAGAAAGAAAGAGCTCCCTCTAAACCCCATTCTAGAGATTGAGTTATTTGATGTTTGGGGTATTGACTTTATGGGCCTTTCTGTGAGTTCTCATTGAATGAAGTATATTGTAGTACCGGTTGATTATGTATCTAAATGAGAGGAAACTATCTTCCTCGCAAACAATGATGGGAAGAGTGTCACTAAGTTGTTAAAAAACAATATATTCTCTCGTTTTGGCACCCCAAGGGCTATTATTAGTGAATGGGGCTCCCAATTCTGCAAAAAAGATTGTTCAAGCAGTTATTGGAAAAATATGGGGTTCGTCGTAATTTCCCACTTCTTACCACCCTCAAACTAGTGGGAATGTTGAAGTGTCAAATCGGGAGATCAAACAAATATTTATAAAAACAGTGAATGCTAGTAGAACGGATTGGTCAAGAAGGTTTGATGATGCTCTTTGGGTCTATCGGACATCGCATAAGACTCTCATAGGAATGTCCCCATACCAACTTGTATATGGGAAAGCTTGTTATCTTCTGGTTGAATTAGAGAATAAATCCATGTGGTCTATGAAGAAGTTGAAAATGGATTGGAGCAAAGCTGCAGAACAATGATTAACTGGGTTGAATGAATTAGATGAGTTTTGCCTTAAAGCTTATGAAAGCAAAGCCCTCTACAAAGAAAATATAAAGAAGTACCATGACAAAAATACTGTAAAACGAGAGTTTATGGTTTGGGATTTGGTGCATTTATTCAATTCTAGGTTGCACTTGTTTCCGGGCAAGTTCAAGTCCAAACTAAGACATGCATGCGATGGAACGTCATGCATGCGACGGACCATCGCGTGAATCCGTCGTCCCATGTATGTCTTTCTCTTATCTTCAAAACTAGGACACAAGTGACATAGCCAATGACGGACCGTCTCAGCTGCGACAGAACGTCTTCGGCGACCCGACACATCATTAATGAAGTGTACCCGACCGACCCGGCTGGGTTTTTTTAAAAATTCTTAACATTTAAAACCCCCACCTCATTCCCTCCTATTCCTCCCATTTCCCTCTCTTTTCAACTTCCAAGTTCATAACCCCCCTCTCTTACAAGTGATCATTTTCCCAAATTCACCAAATTCCTAAAATTCACTATCTACTAGTCGTAGTTTGCCGCTGTGGTTCTTTACTTGATCACCAAGTACCTTCCTCGTTTGTTTTTCTCAAATTCTGAGGTATGTGTCTCTTATTTCTATCCATTTACTTGGCATTTTTTTATCAATTAGTACTAGCCGAATTCTTCTTGATGGATTCATTCTTTAATACAAATTTTCTCTGACCTAGGTTGAGAATCATTAAAATTTCCTGTTTAAAACTCTAGAAATAGGTGCTTTATCATTGCTAGTTTACTAGGTATTTAGGTTAGACAAATGTATGTTAAAACACTAACAATTCCATTTTGGTTATAGGGGATGAATGGGGCATCCCCAGTTCATCAATAAAAGACAGAACGAGACCCCGATGACGGACCGTCATACCCTTTATGGACCGTACTTGGGTCCGTTCCCACATCCCTAACACCACACTGACCAATTTTCTCCAAGTGTCTACCAACAGACACATGCGACGGACCGTCTTTCCCATGACGGTGCGTCGTGCAAAACCGTTCTAGTTGTCAGAGACCTTGTTCCTAAGGGTCTCTTACTTTTTCTATGTGTCCTCCAACGGACACATGCAACGGACCGTCATTCCAACGACGGTCCATCTTGCACAACTGTTCTGGTCGTCAGACACCCTGTCCTAAGGGTCTCTCACTTTTTCTTTGTGTTTTTGTAGACACATGCGATGGACTGTCATTTCCACAACTGTCCGTCCTGCAGAACCGTTCTGGTTTTCAGAGACCCTAGACCTAATGGTCTCTCACTTTATCTAAGTGTCCTCCAATGGACACATGCGACGGACCATCATTCCCACGATGGTCCTTCCTGCACATACCATCATGACGGTCAGAGAGCCTATTTCTTAGGGTCTCTCACTTTTTCTATGTTTCCTCCAACGGACATCTACGACGGACCGTCATACCCTCGACGGTCCATCCTGTATAATCGTCATGACCGTCAGTATCCCTTCTCCTAAGGGTCTCCGTTTATTTTCCAAGTGTCCCACGATGGACATCGACGTTTGACCTTCATAATCACAACGGTCCGTCCTTCATAGACCATCATACTTGTCAAAGAATTTCCTTCATTGTTCTCCACATAAACATACTCTAAGTGAGAAATGATGGACCCCATGACGGTCTGTAGTACTCACGACAAGCCGGCACCTAGTCCGTTGTGTTTCACTCTTACTATAGAAATGTCATTACATATTAATTTTTTTATTTATTTTGTGTCATTTTTCATGTCTTGTTTACTCCTTCTAGTACTAATAATGATTTTTTACAAGTACTATCTATTATGGAACAAAAAGAAGATCGAGTCTACGCACGAGGGAGATCGAAGTCTGTCGCCTCGTCTGCCTGCCTGGTCATTGGGTCGAATGATTAGAGTGACCCCAAGTGTGTGACCCAGGCACTTCCACCCCATCCTGAGATGCACTTGCTTCTAAATCCATAACCAAAAAGGTTGTGTCCAGCGTAGTAACTGCCTCCCAGTCGGATGAGAAGCGCACATTGACCGACACACCTTCAGGGTCAACGACTAATGAAGAAGGAGCATTTGGCTCCTTATGAATTTCATGGTCGTACGCAACCTCTGTATTTGCTAAGGTACCTGCACCCGCCACCACTGCACAATATGCCTCGTCTAATGAGGCTAGTAGTTTGGAATCCACACCTGGTTGACCGCCTCGTGCTCTCACACCGGTTGTCGACCAGCCTAACCAGTGGTGTGTCGATGAGCATTATCAAGTATATTCCGATGCAATTTTTCTAAATAACAAAGGATTCATGACACAAACACTTATATTTGAGTGGTGGGTCCTTACGGGAAGTCTCCCGACTATGCTAGAGATAAAAAATCTCTTCACCTGACATCGACTTGAATGGACAGAGCGTTCGTTGGGACGTTATAGTGAAGAGTTGGTCCATGAGTTCTACGCCTCCTACATAGCTATTCTTAGATCAAGGATTGATAGGCGGGCTGCTCCCACTAAATAGGCTTCACAGGAGTATGTCCAAGTATGTGTCATTCAGGTTGATATCTCCCTACCTGCCATTCGCCGGTATCTATACGGCGAGAATGTTGATTCAAGTATGTGGCATTCAGGAGCACTCTTGTACTAATGTAATTCTTCTCTACCTTTTACAGAAAGTATAGGTTATGGATGGTTATTAAGGATGTCTATGATTGAGGATCTTGATAAATTATTCTAAAGGACAAGGATAGGGGTCCTTAAGTTCCAAGGATGCCGTACTCATTTCATCATGTCATGTTTAATAAATCTTGTATAGTTATGTCTTATATTTTAAAGGTCATATTCCTAATTTATTCCAATGTTGTTGAGTCTAAGATGAAAAATATACTTAGGGTCTAAATATGTATTATGAGTTATGTTTTAGTTATGAAAAGTTTTAAACTTTCCGCTAAATTTACTGTATGAATAATAACTATGGGCTTGTATAATACCTCCGAGAGGTAAAGTACGCCATGATGCTTCAGGGTGTGCTCCCCGGATGTGACCCAAAATCATTAGAACATTTTCATGCAAAGACCCATACTTAAAGTCAAGCAACAATATTGTTGAAGGATGACTATCATACCTCAATATGAAGAAACCCACGAAATTTGGTGATAAAACTTTAAGAAATGACCTTCTTCCTTGGATCTTGAAGCTTCTTGAAAATGGAGATTTTTAATGGAAAGGTTTTAGATTGATTTTTTATTTGAACTTATGGCTTTGAATTGATGGTTTGAATGGGGTTTAATGTGACAAAAAAACAATCCAAAAATTATCCTCAAAGTTCCCAAAAGACCCTTATTCCAATTGGATCCTTTTCCAAAATCTATATTCACTAACACAATACGCAGCCAAATAAGGGAATTGGCTACGCGTCGTAGAGAAATCTCTTGATTTTGCCTCTAGTCATTTTGAGGCAGTGGACCTCGTTCCACTCGCATGACCCACAGGAAGATACAGTGCTAGGCACTCGACATGAGGTGGTGTCCACATCATTTCCCTAAACGCTGCCTTTGGCAGCTTCCTTGTCCAACGTTTAGGTCCACCTTGTGGACCCTTAGGGTGGCCCCCGAGAAGTCATACTCAAACATTTTGACCCTTGGTACATCCCTATATGTGCTATGGTCATCCCTACTGGTTTTAGACACCAAAAAACACCTAAAACACATGCATCAAAATCAAGGACACAATAGCACATTCCAAGGCACACCCTCCGAACGTCATGGACGTTCTTGGATGTTTGACCTCCAAACCTCACCAAAATTAAGGAAATTCGTAAAGAAATCATTATAAACCATTTATGGACTTAGAAAACTCATCATAAACGTGCTTGTGTCTTGTCAAATCTAGTTCTTCTTAGGGTCGTTACACCCGACCACTAATTAAGAGGTCTTGTACATGTTGTTAGACATCTTTAATGAATATATATATATATATATATATATATATATATATGTAAGTAAATATTATCTATACAATCGTAAGTAAGAACTAAGTCTAATCATAGACATATTTGACACATATAATAGCATAGGGTCATGACCCTCACATTAATTTAGAGAAAACTAATGTAGATTACAAAATCTTTGATAACGGAAACTAAAATATATGCTATGTCCCCGAATGATATGAGGACATAAAAATATTGAGAGAACGATATTCCAATCTTCAACTTCCAAGAATATCATCATTTCTAATCCTTACTTGTAGAAATTGAAAACATATGGAATTAGCACATTGAATGGACTAAGTATTGGGATAGGCAATAAAACCATGCAAACAGGGACATTTTCTTTAAAGTATGCTTTCATCCTTATTTGATAGAAACCTCATAACCAAGTATAAAAAGCATATTCATGTCATTATTCATATATAACACATAGTCAAGTAATCCAGATGATACAAGTGTCATCACTTTGAAACAATATAATCATTTAGACCTCCTACAAAAGGTTATCGTTGGACCAATCTAAGTAAGATATGAAGCGACCACCCATACAACCCCTTCACACTGACCTAGATGATACTCAACACAAACAAAAGTAAGATTATTGCATTTTAATCATTTAGAATCCCTAGCTAAGGGTAATCTCAGACTCACTTAGGTAAGACACAAAGAGATCACCCATACACCCTCTTCATTCAAAACTAAGCAATCCTCATAGCTAATGTAGGTAAGAACCTTTCATTACCATATAATTTAACTAAGGGAACTCATTATACATCTTTAAAGATTACTCCTGTTATATGTAGATAGTGTCCCATACAACATCCTACACATTGTAGAACTTCTACTATACAAGAATATACATCCCATATGATAAGAAAAGGAATTAACCGACATAGGCCACACTACCTAAGTATGTAATCAGGTGTCATGAGATCCCATACTGTGGATTAGTGTTCCACTTTCCAAAGGTAAAACTAGTAATAAAGTTATGTTGGCACATGGTTAAGGAACATCAACGGTTTCTTTGTACTCTAATTTTCTAATAAAGTAAAACTACTATCACAAGCCTATTCTCTGGGTGATTTGCCTTTGCTTTGATAGAGTAATTCACTCTATGGGTGAATTAGAGAAGGTACAATCACTATGCCCTACAGTCTCATAATACATTAAATTTCAAGGAAGGGTCAACTATGTAAACCAAGGAAGGTCTATTAGGATAGATCTTATGACTTCCTCAGAGATTGTTTCATGTCGTTCCACCCAACCTACCCCTAAGTTGATCATTCTGCTCAAGAAAGACATCATTACGGTCTTTCAGTTTAAGAATTCTATTAACCTTTTTTCATAATCAAGGCGTCACATTCACATAGGATTGTAGACTCATCAAGAAAGGGGATCATCTTAAGTATACCGGTTAAAGATATAATCTAGAATGCCTTATTACCAATAAAAGGAAGGGCACCAACTTAGATCTACAAAGTAAAGACATAACAAAATCTTTCATTCAATACAATTCAAGTACAAACTAGGGACATCTAGTCTACGAGTACAAGATACGACATCTCTATAAAGGCTCTCCATAGTCCTTCATCATGACATATATAAACAACAAGAGAAGCAATAAATTCTATTAAAGCGTTATAATAGTCATACAAGATCATATAGACATTCCATCAAACCTTAAAATTATACCTTTTCATATACGTTAAAGTGATCATACCATAATTCTAAATATAATGCCGACTAGGACCTGTTCATAACGTTTATACCAATTAAAGATTGCCATCATAAGTGGACCATACCAAACAATGATATTTCAATATAAGTTCAATACTTAACTGTTGACACCAAATTTTGACCGGCCTTTGACCATTTTAGGAATACTATTCGATTAAATACGTATTTTAAATTTTAGAATTTTCTAGCCGACTTTGCTTGCAAATTATATGTTTTAGTATGTTTTACATTATAAGGTTATCGTAAATATTATTAAAATATTTTAAAATTATTAATGAATTTCATATGTTAAAATTTAAATGATTTTCAATTATACAAAAATATTTTAATATATGTAGTATTTTAATTAAATAGTAATTCCTACACTTTCCCTAAATTTTAAATTCTAGCCTATTCTATCATAATTTCTTTCAATTCTAGCTACTCCAATTAAATTTTATTACAATCATAGCCTCTCTTTCATTTAAATTGTAGCCATTTTAATTGCAATTGTAGCCCTTCCATATGTAATCCAATCTGATTTCAATACGTCTCATCTTTTAATCTCATCCATCTATTTTATTACTTGAATCCTAGCCCCTAATTTAAAATTAGATCAACGGTTGTGATTAAATATTTTATTTTCTGAACACCAAAAGACACCAAAACATAAAATTCGATCCCATTCTTCTCCCCCTCTCCTTGGCAGCCGCCAGCCCCCATCTTCTCCTTTATCGCCGGCGATAATCGCCATCCTCAAACAATGACACCCCTCTTCCCCTCTGTGTCTCTCCACCTCCTTCTCCTCCCTCTTCTCCTCCCTCCTCCCTTCGCTCTTTCTCTGGCAGCGAGCAGCTCCACCGGCGAGCTGCCAGGTGACAAGCAACAGGCAGTAGCCAGGCAAGGCCACGGCGAACAACATCTTCAACCGGCTAGCAGCAGCCCCGCTGCTCTTCTCTCTCTCTTCCTCCGCTCTCCCCTTTGCTTCTTTCACCTTCCCGTCCTTCTCCCTCTCTCAAACCCCTCTTCTTTTGATCTCTTTGCAGGATCAATAGCGACAACAACATCCAAGGGAGGCGACCAGTAGCAACTGCTCCAGCCAACAGCAGCGATGCCGGCGTGGACGACCAGCAAGGTTGGATAAGCAGTAGCTGGACAGCAACCTGCAAAGACTACCGGCAGCTTTGTCCAGCGAAACCAGCAGCTTAGCAAGACAGTGCAGCAGCAGGCTCCACCGGCGACGACAACAACTCCGATGAAGTCTTTTGGAAATGCGAGTTGGTTAAAGACGGATCTCTCTAACAGATCCACACCGGTACATATACTTTAACTCATTATCTAATCTTTCAGCAATTTTAATCTTCTTTTCATTTACAAGTTGGCTTTGATTGTTTGATGTATAATTTTACACAAAAATCATCTAGCCTCAGATTGTTGCTACTTTTGTTATTGATCTTAATCATGTCCTCTTTGTCAACTTGTGTATTGCTAAATGTAATTCACCTTTGTTATTTGTCTCTATAAGAATTAGTACGTTCTTGATTTAGAATTACTTTCCCCTGATTTTAAACTAATTATCCCCCTAACTAATATGATGCAAATATGCACCAACCTCTACTCTATTAAGTGATTCTTGAATTTGTTCTTGATGTTGTTATATTGATTATATTCCTTAAATTGCTGAACTATGTGACAGATGCATTGAAATGATACTGTTGCCATGATATATAGATTGTCCCTATGCGGTAAAATTATAGGTTACCTGATCTTTGGAATATTGATTAAAATTATATGCTTCTCCTTAAACAGTTTTTTCTTTTCTCCCAATAATTTGTAATTAATAGCTTAGCCTTATTTAGTTGTAAATATATTTTGACATGTTCATTTTTGAATTTGACTCGTATTTGGCAGGAAGGATTTTATTAATTTTGCCCTTCATTATTTAAGGAAAAATAAGTATTACTCCATATTAATTTATTCTTACTTGTTAATATTTGATAATGAAATATTTAAAATTTTTCTTATTTGGTCCTCTTTTATAATAAGGAAAACAATATATTTAATTGATTCCTTTAAATATTTCTTTTCCTTATTTGTTTCCCTCTCTTTGCTATATAAATAAGACCCCCTCCCTTCATTATTTCATAAACTCATACACTCATTCACTCTCAATCACAAGTTCTCTCATAACTCTTCCTTCTCTCATTGCTCTCTTTCTACTCTAACAATACATTAAGATTTCGGTAACCATTCAAGTGCTCTTCTTCGCTACTTTGCTATTTTGCTTTTTTTCGAGTAAAGGTTGGATCAACTTGTTTTTCATTTCTATTATTTCTAATCTACTTAACCGGTTAGTATTCGAAATTAACATTTAAATTATTTTTGTATTCAAACATTTGTGTGAGCTCATTGTTCTATTCTTTTGTTATGTATAAGTTGTTAAACAATTGTATTTTCTCTCACCTTGACTAATAAATGTGATTACTTGTGTAGTTATTTGATTGCTTTGACAGGTTTCAAACTTGAAGTTCAAGTTGAAGATTAACCATGAAGAAAGATTTATTTGCTTATTTGAATCTATTGTTTTTCTTTCTTATTTTATTTTATTCAATGTTGTAACATTTGTAACTCTAAAGAACATACATATAAATTTATTTGGGGGATCGTCTAAGGGAGGAGGATTTACATGTCTACTTGTTTGTCTTTAACCACCTAGAATTATTGTTTGAAGGTGTTATAATTTAACCTGTTTTCAATTTTCTTGACGCTTTTGTTAATAAGTCTTTAAAAAAATAATAACTAGATTCCATTAATTTTTGTATGTTAAAATCAAATCATGATAATTTAGTAGGCTAATTAGGTGTTGTAAAAATGTTATAACTTTTAGCATTGTCTTGTCACGTAGAAACCATGCCTAAGGATGAATATGTTCATATTATTTAGATTCACAAAATTATGCATATATGTGTTACTTTTTTTTGAACACCTAGAAATTCATGTCTATAGGCTTGTAAATAACTTTTAACATATCCATAAAAAACAAAATTTGTTTGTGCGTTTTTGTGTCCTCCCCCCAAAATTAGTTAATATTATTTAATTAGTAATCCTATTTGTATTCTTGAAGATTTCCGCATTCATGATGCAATATTTTTTTTAAAAATAATAATAATGATACTAAATTAAAATCATTTCATGCATTTAACAAATTACTTGGCTTTTAAAAATATTTCATCGTAAAACCTTTTCATTAAATAAATTTACCACTTTATTTTTCTACTAGTTTTTTTTCTTACTCATAAAGTTTTGCAACATAATTTTCTTAAAAGTCATTATACAATCTTCCTTTAAAATTTTGGATTGATTAAGACATTGTTTATTTTTTAAATAAATTATAAGTACTATCTCATAACCTATCGTTAGTGGAAAAGTCAAAGGAACTATGAGGTCTAGTTTAAATTTTTAAATTAAACCGATGCATCCTCAGAAACACCACCTACCCATGAATTTCAAAATGAATTATGTGTATTTATGTGTAAATATTTATAAGCCTACATGTAAACTAAATCTTTTAAATCATTTTCAAAAAACATAAACTATTTTTAGACCGACCTCAAATCAAAATTGTTTCTATGGTAGAGGAGCGCGATCAACAATATCGTGGCATCATCCCTATAATGAAACAAACATTTTTTTAAAATAAAAAAATTCATATTCAAAACTTGCTCAATTTTCAAAATTTTACTTTCTCACATATTAATTGCGTAATATTTACAAATTTTGTTTATAACTTAGTCTCATATGCTTAAATTAAAATAAAACTTGATTGTTTATTTATTTCTATCACCTAGCTTTGCATGCTCAAATTAATGAAAAATAATTAAATAGTATTAATTGTTTTATATCACTTAGCAAGATTAAATAAATTAATAAATGAAGTGACTTTGATTGATAATTGTAACCCCCACATAGATTGCATAAGATACGGCCGGGACCTACACTTGTGGACCTCGAGGGGTGCCTTACACCTTCCCCTCAAGATAATTTGAACCCTTACCCTGATCTCTGGCTCGTTGACCTTAGTTAGACATAGTTAGGTTAGATAGGTGCCCTAACGCGCCTTAATTCGTTAGGTGGCCACTCCAAACTCAAAATCCCAAAAGATTTGTTAGGTCGTGCACAAAACCCATTTTATGCGAAGATGTGGGGTGACAGAATGGCGACTCCCCTAGGAATATTAGGTTCTTACCATTATGTGTTAATTGCTTATATATGTGGGGTTTACTTTATTTTTGTCATTTAACTATTTGTTAGGTACTTACCATATTAAGCTTATTTTGTTGCCTTATTTAATGTTTTCTCTCCATGTTCCATCCCTTTCCCTTTTCCTTTATTCTTTATTACCATGTTTTACATCTTCCCATTTCCCTTATTTGCTTAATTACATGTTTAATCCCATACCCTGTTTCTTAATTTGCGTAGTTTTTATATCTTTATATGTTTAATTTCCTTTATTCATGCTTATTTATCTATTTATTGTTTATAAACTACCTATATGTTACCGCTTTTCAATTTAAATGCTAAATGTTTATTGTTGTGATAATTTTCATCCCACTCATACTTCCCCCAATTGGGACCCTCTTCCTTTTTTTTATTTTGTTCTCGTGATGTTCTGCCTTTGCACCTGTCACAACTACTCCAATACTATTCAAATACAAATTATAGAGAGTCGGCATAGGCATGGACGTAACGGATAGTTTTACTACCCCAACAATCGAAGAAGTTGGAGGATTCATGGGTCTCGCATACAAATAGCTGGAAATAATTGTTCCACATTAGCCAAGTCCAAGATTTTTTCTGATGCAAATGGGCATGTGTCATAATCCAAGTCTACTTTGTCTGAAAGAAGGTTGGATTTCTTTAGAGTTCTTATATTCATGCTTTGGGGATGAGGAAGGTCATCAAAACTTTCATAGAGAATTTGCTTACTCTTCTGGAAAATGGGAAAGGTATCGTCTTAATGCATTCATCGTCGCCCTATTAGGCTCATTGGTTTTTCCTAGAGAAAGAGGAAAAATCCACACCGGCTTATGTTACGTGGTTCGTATGTTTGCTTGAGGCTGGAAGACCTTGGTCCCCATGATACTTGCAGAAATTGTAAGAGCTTTGACTGCATGCACCAAAGGCAAAAGATATTTTGAGGGGTGCAACTTTCTAGTGCAACTTTGGGCCGTCGAAAATTTCTACCAAAGAGCTAATAAAGTAGACATTGTTAGATGGACTATGGGGAACAAAATTATCAACCATCACCTAAGGATGAAATATTCTATCTCCCCTGTGGAAACAGAGGACTGGTTAACATACCTAAAGGAGCGCTCAACCGTTGAAACCCAATGGAAGTATAATTGGTTGAAGCCACGACGTGCCATCATAAGAGGAAATGAACTTTACTTCATTGAGCTTATCCGTTTGAATGGTTTGCAACCATATGCACCACTTCGGGTCCTCTGACAATTCGGACAGATCCAATTGATACCTCTGTGATCCCACATGAGCAACTATGGATATGACTTTTAGTCAGAATTACCGCAACTGAACACTATATTGTGAAGATGGAAGAATGTGATAACTATCGATGTTCAAGAGCAATAACCCTTCTGCACACCTGAATATTACGTATGGCTTTTAGAAGACGCAGAGCACAGAGATTAGAGCAAAGGAGGTCTTCCTGGTTTTGGCGATGAAAAAGAGAGAAGATGGGCTCGCAACCTTTTCAACACCGACTATGACATTACCCCAGAAATGAGGAAGCAGATTGTTCCTAACATTGGAGAGAAACATAATTAATGTTTTTTTTATTTCTCTTTATTCCCCATTTGTTATCCCTAGCCCTTTAGTTATCTCTAGATTGATGTAATAAATAGAAATTATTTCAATAACTGAAAGTTGTTGTATTGTCTACCTCTAAACTCCAAATTGGAAAATAAGGCTTGAATTAATTATTATGCATCACTTATGTGTCGCTTAGGCCTACCTCTGGCTCAACGAGGTTTCGTGCATTTAGGGCGTTTATCTCAAAACAACATGTTGATATCATGATATTATCCTAACCCCTAACTCTTTTCTGTTGATTCTATTGTTTTCCCATTTCCCAAGGTTCATCTGTCCTTCATCCTGCCACATACACGATCAAAAGGGACCCCCCTTTATCCTTCTTCACAAAGAGCAAGCTCTAAAGACAAAGGTAAAATGATTGACGACAACAGCACCAATGAAAGAGTAGAAGCTTCTGAGGGAGGACAACTTCAAAATAATCTTTTCCTAAGACTTGAGCGCAAGATTTTACAATTGGAAGAAGAGGTTGCCCACATGCGTGATTTGGCCAAGTTGTCTATCTCTCTTGGACCCAATTTTGAAAAAACATAGACAATCCTCCTAACAAAACAGCCATGCTAAACAATCCTGCAATCCATATTTCCCCACCTAAACCCACTCGTCAAAATACCTTTCCACCACCCCACGCCTAAAATACCCAAGTTCCATTTCACCACTATTACCAACAAACCAAACCAACCTTCCCAGATTCAACCCCAAACGCAAAAATCCCACATACTCTTGGAAACAAGAACCTCAGTCCAATATATGTTGAAACTGCTCGTCTTACCCATAACCTCCATGAATCAGAGTCCCATAAAAAAGACATCCTAATAAAAAACCTGACTGCGAGATTAGACAACTTGACCAACATGAGACAACATGTTGAAGGAAACAAGAAGTTGGGAAGATTGAGCTATGAAGATCTATGCATGCACCCTGATGTAGAACTGCCCGAAGGATACAAGCTTCTAAAATTAGAGATGTTCAATGGCATTGGGGATCCCAAAGACCACCTACGAATGTATTGTGACAAACTTGTAGGGGTGGGGAGAGATGAGAGGATACTCATGAAGTTGTTTATGACGAGTCTTACTAGGGAGGCCCTATCATGGTACATTGAGCAACACTCGCAGAAATGGATAAAATGGGTTGATATGGCGACTGACTTCATGAATAGGTTTGGTTTTAATATTGAAAATGCACATGATTGGTTTTACTTTAAAAATTTGAAGAAGAAATCGAGTGAATCCTTCAGAGAATATGCCATAAGATGGAGGTCTGAAGCGGCTAGGGCCAGAACCCCTTATGGAGGAATCTCAAATTAAATACTATTTCATACGTGCCCAAGAACCACAATACTATGACCGAATGATGCTGGTGGCTGAAAAGAGTTTCGCTGAAATCATCAAACTAGGCGGAAGAATTGAAGAAGGCATAAAGAATGGGACTATCATAAACTTGGAGGCTTTACAAGCAACCAACAAGGCTCTACAATCTGGTGAAATGACATAAAGTCGAAAGAAAACAGGTTCTGAAATGATGGCTCATGGAACTAAGACCCCTTTGAGGCACAAGACCATAAACCCACCACCATCCCCATACCCTCACACCCCATACCCTCAGCATCCCTCTGCTCCACCCCCTATATCTCCCTAACCCATGCCAATATATTACCAAAACGCTCCTCCTCAATATTTGCATACCTCATATCCTGTCTATATAATGTTCAACCATCACACTTCCAAACTTAACCACCCACTCAAATACCAAATTACCGAAACAGACCTTCCTATGAAAGAAGACCTACAAAAATCTATACCCCTTTGGCTGAACCCATAACACAAATTTATGAAAGACTGAAACAGGCTGGGTACGTCTCCCTAATTCCTGCATTACCTGTTGATGTTCGCGCAAAATAGTACGACCCTAACAAGGTCTGCACTAACCATTCTGGGATGAAGGGTCACACCACCGAAGTTTATAGAGCCCTTAAGGATAATGTTCAAATGATGATTGATACAAAAACCATCCAACTCAAGGATCCTACACCGAATGTTACGAATAATCCTCTTCCTAACCATCAAGTCAACATGGTGGAAGCTGGTGATGTCTCGGATTGGGAAGAATCTATCTGGGCCGTCGAAACAGAAGAAGTCATGTCTACCACTGCCAAAGCACCACTAATAGTGAAAGGACTCACCCCATTTGAAGTAGAAGTTGCTGCACCCAGACCACCGTTCACTGTCTATAGGGCAGCCTCCCTAATACAATGTGATACACATGTTGTACCTTGGGATTAGAACAAAAGAGAAATGAATGTGGAAGAGACAGATGTTGCAACAGGGGTCACGATATCTGGAAGAATTTACACTTCTAAAATTTGGTTCAAGGAAGCTCTATCAAATCAAAAGCACCAGTCGTAGAGCTTGAAGATCAAGGTATTTGGAAAAAGGTTCAAGCTAAAGAATGCTGTGTCATTGAGCAGCTGAGTAAAACCTCATCCCAAATATAAATTCTGGAGTAACTGCAATCTTTCGAAACTGATCGAAATGCCCTTCTGAAGATCTTTGGTGAAGCTTATGTCCCATCTAACATCACTCATGGAGAGGTATCCCAAATGGTGGGGCTTGTCTTTGAGGATTAAAAAATATCTTTTCACAAAGATGAGTTGCCACTCTAAGGAACAACTCACTATAAAGCTCTGTAGATTTCGGTTCAGTATCAGGAGAAGGTGATAAACAAAGCATTAGTTGATGCAGGTTCAGGTTTAAACATTTTCCCTCTGAGCACACTAATGAGCCTAGGCGTGGATATTGCAAAAATTCAGACATGGAAGATGAATGTGAGGGCATTTGATTGCTCTTAGAGAGGCACTATTGGGGAGATAACCTTCGACATGCTCATTGGTCCTGTTACTTTCCCCATATCTTTCCAAATTTTGGATATCCCTTCATCGTACAACTTATTGTTGGGTTGTCCATGGATTCATATGGATGGAGTGGTTCCATCTACTCTTCACCAATACCTAAAGTTTAAATGGGATTACGAAGAGGTTGTAGTCCATAGAGAAAAGGGGCATCCTGTATACATGATTGAAGGAAGAGAGAATATGGATGGTGAAATGGACCATACAGTCGATCTTGTTGGGAATATTGAGTTGCAACCTTGGTTCAGCAAAAAAATCATATACATGATGGCCTAGTTCGATTTCAATCTTGGGAAAGGTTTAGGGGCTGAATTGCAAGGCATAGTCAAACCTATATAGCCTGTTCGACATTCCACCACTTTTGGTTTTTGATATAAGTACACTACCGAAGAATGACTCGATTGGCAACCACCTAGAGATGGATACTACTATCCATTGAAGAAACCCATACCGCCATTGCATCAATCATTTCGATCAGCAGGTTTCATGGGAGGTAGTATTGATGAGATCTCAGAGGACTTGAAGGGGTTATCGCTAACCAAAGAAGAGGGGAAAGTTTTCAATGTCGTGATCAACTAGCAGGAAAAAGGGGCCCTAGTGGAAGCACGGAAGCAAAGATCAGCGTCAGCAACTGGACCTCGACTCCATCAAAACCTCGTCGAGCATCTGGGTAGCCTTGGAAGATGTTTTTTATTATGTTTTAATTCAAATAAAAAGAGTTCTTAATAAACGTTTTAATTCCCATCCCTTGTATTGCTTTCGAATGAGGACTTATGAAATTTTGAAATCATTATCAATAAAGTTCTTTTCCCCATTTTTTGTCATATATTTAATTGTTCGCTATTTTTTTTCTCACAAGCAAAATTCACTAAAAAAAATGTCGAATCTGAGACTATGTCATACAATGAGACTGCTCAACTTAATATTAATGACATAGAAGAAGTCGAACACAATAAGGTTCCGGAGGAGTTAATCAAAACGGTTGAGGAAATCGAGGGAAAACCCAATCAAAACATAGTAGAGATAGAAGTGGTGAATTTAGGAAATGAAGAGGTGACACATGAAACCCAAGTAAGCATCCATATGACAAAAGAAGACAAGAGAGAGTATACCGAGTTTCTCATAGAGAATAAGGATATTTTCGCGTGGTCCTACGCAGACATCACAGGGCTAAGTGCTTCAATCGTAGCCCATCGACTGCCCACTGATCCAGCATGTCCTCCGGTAAAACAGAAGTTAACAATATACAAGCCCGAGATGAGTTTGAAAATCAAAGAAAAAGAATCAAAGCAATTAGATGTTGGGATACTCCAAGTCACAGAATACCCTACTTTGCTTGCAAATGTCGTTCCAGTTCCCATGAAAGACGGCAAGGTCAAAGTTTGCGTGGATTACCGAGATCTCAATAAAGCTAGCCCTCAAGATAACTTTCCCTTACCAAACATACGAATACTTATTGATAATTATGCTAAGACCGAAACTCGGTCATTTGTGGACTGCTTTTGCGGCTATCATCAAATTGAGATGCACAAAGACGACGCTGAGAAAACTGCCTTCATCACGCTGTGTGCGTCTATAACTACAAGATGATGCCTTTTGGATTGAAGAATGCTGGGGCTACATACATGAGGGAAATGACTACTTTTTTTCTTGACATGATCCATAATAAAGTTGAAGTTTATGTGGATGATGTCATCATCAAATCAAATGAAAGTTCAAATCATCTTGAGGACTTACAGAAATTACTTGCCAGGCTACGAATGTACAATCAGAAACTGAAACCGGAAAAATGTGTATTTGGTGTGCCTGCTGGAAAGCTTATAGGTTTCATCGTCAGTCGTTGAGGTATAGAATTGGACCCATAGAAGATCTAAGCCATTCGTGACCTTCCCCCGCCGAAGAGCAAGAAGGACATAATGAGTTTCTTAGGGCGTCTTAACTACAGTAGTTGTTTCATAGCTCAGTCTAATGTCATCTGTGAACTTATCTTCAAGCTGTTAAAAAAGGTTGCTGCGGTGAAATGGATAAGCGAGTGTCAACAGGCATTTGACAAGATCAAAGAATATCTATTCAATCCTCATTTGTTCGTTCCACCAGAGTCAGGTAGACCATTACTTTTGTATATTTCAGTATTGGATAATGCTTTCAGTTGCATCTTGGGACAACACAATGAAACAGGCAGGAAGGAGCAAGCAATATATTATATGAGCAAGAAGTTCACATCGTGCGAAGCCCGATAATCTCTATTAGAGCGTACCTGTTGTGCTCTTACATGGGTTGCCCAAAATTTACGACATTACCTCTCATCTTATACTACTTATCTGATTTCAAGGATGGATCCTTTAAAGTATATCTTTCAAAAGCCCATGCACACAGGTAAGCTAGCTAAATGGCAGATATTGTTGAGTGAATTGGACATTGTGTATGTCACACAAAAAGCAGTTGAAGCACAGGCATTCGCAGACCACATGGCAGAGAATCCCGTGGATGATGACTACAGGCCGTCGAAGACCTACTTCCCAGATGAAGAGGTGGCCTTTGTGGGAGAGGATATTTCTGAAGAATATGATGGATGGAGAATGTTCTTTGATGGAGCTAAAAATCTGAATGGATCCGGCATCAAGGTTGTTCTGATCTCACCAACCGGGAAACATTATCCAGCATCAGCAAAACTCAGATTCCTTTGCTCAAATAATATGGCCGAATACGAAGCCTACATACTAGGTCTCCGATGGGCGATTGACTTGGATGTCCAAGAAATGCTAATAATAGGGGATTCAGACCTATTGATCCATCAGGTTCGAGGTGATTGGGCAACAAAAAATAGAAAGTTGTTACCATATTTGGAATGTGTGCATAGGCTATGTAAAAGGTTTGTCAAAACAGAATTTAGACATGTAAAGGGTCCAAAATGAATTCTCAGACGCCTTAGCCACTCTGTCTTCTATGATTCGACACCCTGATCAAAATTACATCGATCCTATTCACATTCACATGCTTGAACAACCAGCTTATTGTTTCCATGTTGAGGAAGATCCTGATGGAAAGCCCTGGTACGATGACATTAGAGGATATTTGAAGAGTGGTCAATACACAGAAGATGCAAGAAGTGTACAAAAGTGTATAATTCGAAGGTTAGCAACCCAATTCTTTTTAAGTGGGGAAATCCTCTATAGGAGAACTCCTGTTTGAGGCTGCTAAGATGCGTCGAAGCAAGAGAGGCTCGCAGGCTGGTCAAAGAGATACATGCAAGCACCTGTGGCCCGCACATGAACGGTTTTACATTAGCAAAGAAGATTTTGAGATCAGGTTATTATTGACTAACTATAGAGACTGACTGCATTCGCTATGTACAGAAATGTCGTCAATGTCAGACTCACGCAGATATGATTCGAGTACCTCCCAACGAACTCCATGTCACTAAATCACCTTAGCCATTCGCAGCATGGGGCATGGATGTCATTGGTCGAATCGAGCCAATAACATCCAACGGACACAAATTCATTCTTGTCGCAATTGACTATTTCACCAAGTCGGTTGAGGCAACCTCCCATAAATCAGTGCCAAAGAATGTTGTGGATGACTTTGTCAAAAATAACATTATTTTTAGGTTTGGAATTCCTGAGTCAATCATCACCGACAACGGCACCAACCTAAACAGTGACCTAATAAGATAAATGTGTGAGAAGTTTAAGATCAGTCATCAAAACTCTACAGCATACGGGCCACACATGTACGGGGCTGTTGAGGCAGCAAACAAAAACATCAAAAGGATATTGCGCAAGATGATTGATAATCACAAACACTGGCTGGAAAAGCTATCTTTCGCATTGCAGGGGTATCCTACCACAATCATAATTTCCACAGGGTCCACACCTTACTTCTTAGTATACGACACTAAAGATGTGATACCCACCGAAGTAGAGATACCTTCCCTAAGGATCATCGAAGAAGCAAAGTTGAGTGATGCTGACCGGATACAAGGTCGGGTAGAGAATTTGGCATTAATAGATGGAAGATGAATTAACCCCATTTGTCAAGGTCAACTTTATCATAATAGAATGGCCAGAGCTTTCAACAAGAAGGTTAAACCTAGTCATTTCTCACCTGGGCAACTGGTTTTGAAGCGGATTTTTCCAAATCAAGACGAGGCAAAGGGTAAATTTTCACCGAACTTGCAAGGTCCGTACATAGTCTCTCAAGTACTAACAGGCGGAGCCCTCATACTTGCAGAAATGGATGGAGAAGTTTGGCCAAAACCTATCAATTCATATTCTGTGAAAAAGTATTACATCTAGAGATTGATTCATGCTCTTTTGTAATTTAGAACTACGTCAGACCTGATATCTGCTTAAGAGGGGATACATAGGCGCTCTTATGGGGTTCAGTCTTATTAAAAATAAATCTTTCATTTTCCCCTTCTCTATTGATAACTCCGGAAGAATTTTTGAGAGGATCTCAAAAATTCCATCAAGATTTCTCCTGGCATATCTTCATACTGGGGCCAAATTTTTGAGTAAAGTCAAAAATTTCACCGAAAGTTTCTCCTCAACAAGCAGTCAACTTAGAACAAATATTAAATGATAGCTCCACTTTTGAGTCAGACGTTGTAAAGTCTCAACCAATGCCATAGTCAAAGATTCGACATCAGCTTTTTTTAAATGATGATTTCAAAATCTTTAAATGTTTTCCCCCCATTTTATAAGGAAAAAAAACACACACGCTCGAAGAGGTGTTGATGGCAAGGCAAAGGAGCACGTTGCGCCAAATCATGGATACAGATCAACCTCGCCCCTTTAAACTAACTATTTTTCTTTGAATGTAGAAAATACATGTACATATACAAAGGTAACTTCAACAATCAACATTACCACATTTGAGCCCTACAAATGACACTCGATCCTTCCAATAAGGCGGACGCCCAAGCTACTGTATGCCCTCAAGCAACTACTGTGCTGACAAATTACATTATGCCCGACATTGCATCATTTGCACCTACGCCTGATATCGCACTATGCTCAAATAACTACATTATTATATTATGCCCAAGCATGCCGAAACGCATCATTTAATGTGCTTGATATTGCATATGCCCGAAGAAATGCATTATTGCATGTGCTCGATATTTCATGTGCCCGAAGAAATACATCATCTCATATGCCCAATATTGACTTATGCTCGAAGAATTGCACTATTGCATGCGCTCAATATTTTCTGTGCCCGAAGAGATGCATCATTGCATGTGCCCGATATTGGATGTGCCCAAAGAAAAGCATCATTACATATGCTCGATATTGCATGTTCCCGATATTACATTGTGCCCGAAGAAGTGCATCATTGCATTGTGCTCGATATTTCATGTGCCCGAAGAAATGCATCATTGCATGTGCTCGATATTGCATGTTCCTAAAGAAATCATCATCGCATTGTGCCCAAGACTGCATTGTGCCTGAAGTTTGCATAAGCCCAAGATTGCATCGTGCTTGAAGTTTACATGTGCCCAAATCAAATCAAGTCATGAGTATCAATAGATGCCAAAAACAGATACGCCCTCGTTACTCATTAACTATATCCCAAAGGCGTCATCTTTCATGGCCTGCGGAGTTCATGTCATAGCATGAAGACTTATTTTATGCATATCATGTTCCTAAGGCGTCATAGTCTAAAGGCATCATCCTCATGGCCTGCGGACATCATATCATGGTCTAAGAATTTAATTTCTGTCTATCATGATCCGAAGGTGTCATAGTCTAAAGGCGTCATTTTCATGGCCTACAGACAACATTTTCATGACTTGAGGATACACCTTGCATATCATGGCCCTAGACATCATAGCCTAAGACGTCATTTTTTCACGGTCTTAAGAAAAACATTCATGGTCAACATGGGAATTGCATCATGTTTACATTTACCATTTATTTTGATGTGTATGTTTTAATTACTCTATTTAGGCTATATTACAAGTTACAGATGTGCAGAACACTGACAAAGTCGCCTTTTGAATGGTTGTTCACTTCATTACAAACAAAGGCTACGACAAATTCTTGTCTACTCGCACTATCGTTTTGCTACTCATCTATCATTGAGGATACCATGAAGATATATTCGGATTCAACTCGCAACTTTGACCTACTGTCTCTTCATCTAGGCTCGTCCGCCTTACAATGCGACATCTAGGATCGTCCTCCATACAATGTCACATCTAGGCTCGTCCGCCTTACAATGTGACATCTAGGATCGTCCGCCTTACAATGCAACGTCTAGGCTCGTCCGCCTTACAATAGGACATTTAGGCTCGTCCGCCTTAAAACGACATTTAGGTTTGTCCATCTTATAGGACATTTAGGCCGTCACCTTAAAGGGACATTAGGCTTGTCCGCCTCATAGGACATTTATTTTTTCCGCTTTATATGATATTTATGTCGTCCGCCTTAAAATGACACTTAGGCTCGTCTGCCTTAAAATGACGTTTAGACTCCCCTTACAACTAGATATTTTCGTCTATATTATTAGATCTTTATCGTATCAAATCTATTGAAGTTTGACGTTATTCATCAAAGATGGGTTTCAATCCTTCAAGAATTTAAATACTATCAAGGTTTGCACTACGTCTCAAACAGATATGCTTTTTATCACCTCTTGTCCATTTAGAAATCATATTTTATTATTATTGGTCATACTTTATCCATTTATAAGATGACATTTTATCTAGAATTTGCTGATATGATCGATCGCCCATGATTACAATTATCATGCTATCCTCTATTACAACAATGACCTTATCAATTCTTTGCTACTCATACTCTGAACCGTGCTCAAAGGTTGATTACCTTATTCTATCATGCTCTTCTCGCTTCTCTGTTATGCTCTTTTAGCCACTCTATCTCTCTTTTCTCGCTACTCTAATCTTATCCATTCAAGCCGATATCGTGCCTTTCAAATACCTTAGCGCTCTTTCAACTATTAAGAGTTTCATTTGTTCTTGAATCTAGAACTACATACGACCTGATTCTCATATAACCAGAGATATGTAGGCGACTTAAAACTAAAGTCTCGGTCGTACCCTTTTTCAACTCTATATCGTTTCAATTGACCCCACTGATATCTGTCGTCGGTCGGACAAAATCCGCTACTAAGTCAACGTCGGTTGCCTGACAATTCATTCTTCATTCTCAATCAACCAAGGGGCAGCTGTTGACACCCAATTTTGACCGACCTTTGACCATTATAGGAATACTATTCGATTAAATACGTATTTTCAATTTAAGAATTTTTTAGCTGGCTTTGCTTGAAAATTATATGTTTTAGTATGTTTTACTTTATAAAGTTATCGTAAATATTATTAAAATATTTTAAAATTATTAATGAATTTCAAATGTTAAAATTTAAATGGTTTTCAATTATATAAAAATATTTTAATATATGTAGTATTTTAATTAAAAAGTAATTCCTACACTTTCCCTTAATTTTAAATTCTAGCCTATTCTATCATAATTTCTTTCAATTCTAGCTACACCAATTAAATTTTTATTACAATCATAGCCTCTCTTTCCTTTTAATTCTAGCCATTTTAATTGCAATTGTAGCCAATCCATATGCAGTCCAATCTGATTTCGTTACATCTCATCTTTTAATCTCATCCATCTATTTTATTAATGGAATCCTAGCCCCTCATTTCAAATTAGATCAACAGTTATGATTAAATCTTTTATTTTCTCTACACCAAAAGACCCCAAAACCTAAAATTCTAACCCATTCTTCTCCCCCTCTCCTTGGCAGCCGCCAGCCCCCATTTTCTCCTTTCTCGCCGGCGATAATCGCCATCCTCAATCAGTGACACCCCTCTTCCCCTCTCCGTCTCTCAACCTCCTTATGCTCCCTCTTCTCCTCCCTCCTCCCTTCTATTTCTCTTGTATCAAGCAGCTCCACCGGCGAGCTGCCAGGTGACAAGCAACAGCCAGCAGCAAGGCGAGGCCACGACGAACAGCAGTTTCAACCGGCGAGCAGCAGCCCCGCTGCTCTTCTGTCTCTCTTCCTCTCCTCTCCCTTTCGCTTCCTTCCCCTTCCCGTCCTTCTCCCTCTCTAAGCCCCCTCTTCTTTTAATGTCTTTGCAGGATCATCTGCGACAACAACATCCAAGCGAGGCGACCAGTAGACACTGCTCCAGCCAGCAGCAGCAATGCCGGCGTGGACGAGCAGCAAGGATGGCTAAGCAGCAGCTGGACAGCAACCTGCAAAGACTACCGGCAGCTTTGTCCAGCGAAACCAGCAGCCTAGCGAGACAGTGCAGCAGCAGGCTCCACCGGCGACGACAACAACTCCGCTGAAGTCTTTTGGAAATGCGATTTTGTTAAAGACGGATCTCTCTAACAGATCCACACGGGTACGTATACTTGAACTCATTATCTCATCTTTCAGCAATTTTAATCTTCTTTTCATTTACAAGTTGTCTTTGAATGTTTGATATATAATTTTACACAAAAATCATCTTGGCCTCAGATTGCTGCTACTTTTGTTATTGATCTTAGTCATGTCCTCTTTGTCAACTTGTGTATTGATGTAATTCACCTTTGTTATTTGTCTCTATAAGAATAAGTACGTTCTTGATTTAGAATTATTTACCCCTGATTTTAAACTGATTATCTCCCTAACTAATATGATGCAAATATGCACCCACCTCTAGTCAATTAAGTGATGCTTGAATTTGTTTTTGATGTTGTAATATTGATTATATTCCTTAAATTGCTGAACTATGTGACAGATGCATTGAAATGATACTGTTGCCATGATATATAGATTGTCCCTATAAGGTAAAATTATAGGTTACCTGATCTTTCGAATATTGATTAAAATTATAAGCTTCTCCTTAAACAGTTTTTTTTCTTCTCCCAATAATTTGTAATTAATAGCTTAGCCTTATATAGTTGTAAATATATTTAGACATGTTAATTTTGGAATTTGACTCGTATTTGGCAGGAAGGATTTTATTAATTTTGCCCTTCATTATTTAAGGAAAAATAAATATTGCTCCATATTAATTTATTCTTACTTGTTTATATTTTGTAAAGAAATATTTTAAAATTTTTCTGATTTGGACCTCTTTTATAATAAGGAAAACAATATAGTTAATTGATTGCTTTAAATATTTCTTTTTCTTATTTGTTTCCCTCTCTTTGCTATATAAATATGTCCCCCTCCCTTCATTATTTCATAAACTCATACATTCATTCACACTCAATCACAAGTTCTCTCATCACTCTTCCTTCTCTCATTGCTCTCTTGCTACTCTAACAATACATTAAGATTTCGGTAAACATTCAAGTGCTCTTCTTCGCTACTTTGCTATTTTGCTTTTGTTCGAGTAATGGTTGGATCAACTTGTTTTTCATTGCTACCATTCCTAATCTACTTAACTGGTTAGTATTCGGAATTAACATTTAAATTATTTTTGTATTCATACATTTATGTGAGCTCATTGTTCTATTCCTTTGTTATCTATAAGTTGTTAAACAATTGCAGGTTTCAAACTTGATATTCAAGTTGAAAATTAACCATGAAGAAAGATTTATTTGCTTATTTAAATCTATATTTTTTCTTTCTTATTTTATTTTATGCGAATGTTGTACATTTATAACTCTAAAGATCATATATATAAATTTTTTTGGGGGATCATCTAAGAGAGGGGGATTTACATGCCTACTTGTTCATTGTAAATTTTTTTTAATAAAAGTTAGAAATCATGCCTATAGGTTTGTCTTTAACCACCTAGAATTATTGTTTGTAGGTGTTATAATCTAACAAATTTTCCATTTGCTTGACGCTTTTGTTAATAAGTATTTAAAAAAATAATAACTAGATTCCATTAATTTTTGAATGTTAAAATCAAATCATGATAATTTAGTAGGCTGATTAGGTGTTTTAAAAATATTATAACTTTTAGCATTGTCTTGTCACGTAAAAACCATGCCTAAGGATTAATTTTTTCATATCATTTAGATTCACAAAATTATGCATATATGTGTTACTTTTTTTTTAACACCTAGAAATTCATGTCTATAGGCTTGTAAATAACTTTTAACATATCCATAAAAAATAAAATATGTTTGTGCATATTTGTGCCCTCCGCCCAAAATTAGTTAATATTATTTAATTAGTAATCCTATTTGTCTTCTTGAAGATTTCCGCATTCATGATGCAATATTTTTTTTAAAAAAAATAATAATGATACTAAATTAGAATCATTTCATGCATTTAACAAATTACTTGGCTTTTAAAAATATTTCATAGTAAAACCTTTTCATTAAATAAATTTACCACTGTATTATTCTACTAGTTTTTTTTCTTACTTACAAAGTTTTGCAACATAATTTTCATAAAAGTCATTATTCAATCTTCCTTTAAAATTTTTGATTGATTATGACACTGTTTATTTTTGAAATAAATTCTAAGCACTATCTCCTAACCTATCGTTAGCGGGAAAGTCAAAGGAACTATGAGGTCTAGTTTCAATTTTTAAATTAAACCGACGCATCCTCAGAAATATAACCTACCCATGAATTTCAAAAGGAATTATGTGTATTCATGTGTAAATATTATGTGCCTACATGTAAACTAAATCGTTTAAATAATTTCCAAAATCATAAACTATTTTTAGACCGACCTCAAAATCAAAATTGTTTCTATGGTGGAGGAGCGTGATCAAAAATATCGTCGCATCATCCCTATAAAGAAACAAACATTTTTTTAGAATAAAAAAATTCATATTCAAAACTTGCTCAATTTTCAAAACTTTACTTTCTCACATATTAATTGCGTAATATTTACAAATTTTGTTTATAACATAGTCTCATATGCTTAAATAAAAATAAAACTTGATTTTTTATTTATTGCTATCACCTTGCCTTGCATGCTCAAATTAATGGAAAAAATAAAATAGTATTAATTGTTTTATATCACTTAGCAAGATTAAATAAATTAATAAATGAAGTGACTTTGATTGCTTATTGTAACCCCTACATAGATTGCATGAGATACGGCTGGGACCCACACTTGTGGACCTCGACTGGTGCCTAATACCTTCCCCTCAAGGTAATTTGAACCCTTTCCCTAATCTCTTGGTCGTTGAACTTAGTTAGACTTAGTTAGGTTAGGTAGGTGCCATAACGCGCCTTAATTTGTTAGGTTGCAACTACAAACTCGAAATCCCAAAAGAGTTGTTAGGTCGTGCACAAAACCCGTTTTCTGCGAAAATGGGGCGCGAAATAAACAAAGTAATTATGTCAACTCACCACCTTCCTATAGCCATTACAATCATTCGTTAGTCTTTATTATACAAATTCACATAATAGAGATATTACCTATAACAATATACATAAGACTAAGCCAGTAATTAAACTAAATGAATGTTCCATCAACACTCAATATAGATATAAACATTATAAGGCAGCCATTAACAATTCTAACCTCAATCAACACATAATTAAATATCTCATACCAATCTACACAAGAAATAAATAAGATTAAACCATAATTGATTCACCGACTTGAAAGACAATATCAGAATTCATGTAATAATGGATTCATAGAGTTTTTGATATTAAAACATTCAATTAACATCAATTATATCATAAAACATTGATTGAAATCCTTTCATGCAAGAACCTATGGCGGGAATTCAAACTAGGAATTTGTATGGTTTTCACAACCTCTGAAAAGCCTTTGAAATTAAATCCCTGAATGGAAGAATAGTCAAAGATGAAACACCATATATTATTTGTATAAAGACAACGGAATTGTTTTGAAAAACTTGGAGAATTTTTACTTCTTCCTTTGAGCATCAATACTTATTAAAGGAGGTTATGGAGAGAGGGGTTGGAGATCTTTTGTTTTTGCTTGATTGGTGACTTTTTGGGTTTTAAAAAGACTCAATAACCATCAATAAATAATCACCAAACTAACAAAAAGACCTCTGAATGTATTTGACCATTTTTCGCAATTCTGATATTTACTAAAAACGACACCATCAAATCTAAGAATCATTGCACGTTACGGGGTAACCCTCAATTCTTACTTATATAAAATTTTGTGATTGATTCAATTTTCTTGATTGTGGGTTATATCACTAATGCATGATATTTCTACACCAATCATTAGGAAATTAGAATTAATTATTTTCTTTTATCCTAATCTTGTGTTGTGATCAAGGTTATGTAAATTGGCCTAAGTAACCATGTTTTAAACATTGATTAGTACTAAATAGTTGTGTAGTGACTCTTCTAATATTGTTATCATGTTTATTATTGAATTATGTTAAGGTTATGGGGATTTTCTTCGTCATTCCACTTGTTGACTTGATAGGGATTTATAAATAATAGTCTTTGGTTATGATGAAGTGTAATAATATCCAGGCTTGTGGTTATTTATGACATGATTATAGAGTCACTTGACTATGTATTTAGTTGCATGATATGCATGTTTACTTGACTAGTGTTTATGTTGTTTGTTTACTGATGTACATGTCTATGACTTAATGAATATTTCTTCATTTATTTGTCATAGTCTTGTTGAATGTGCATAAAGGTTTTCAAAGTAAAGTACACATTAAAACCAATTTACATCAATATCAACCTAGGGTTAAAGGATAAGGATCATAATACTCAATTGAAATAAACTATCACAATTGATCATAATCAATTCAAAATACGTGTGAATCTATCCATTATATCCTCAAGTAACCATAAACAATTCAGTTCACAACATCGATTTCATTTTTTAAAGAAACCCACATGAAAACTCAATTTTTGAAACCCTTCAAGGAAAGAATCTCAAAGGTTAATGAGATATCATACCTTGTAAATTTATGAAGAATTAATGCAGATTTTGTCCCTTGCAGCCCCTAAAACCTCCCCCTAGCTTGTCTTCAATGGTTGCTTCCAAATATAGAGAGAAAGAAGAGAGCTTATGTTCTGAGTTGTGTTTAGATTAATGATGGTTAGGGTATTTATATGGGGGGTTAAATTATTTAATTAATCATCCATTAACACGTAAAGAAACCCTAAATACCCTTTTTATTTTAATTTGGCTTAACTTAAATTGTGCAGAAAATGGACACTCATAGACGGAACCCCATCGATGGTCCGTCTGTGAGCCGACAGGCACTGTGCCTTTCGTGTTCCACAACCATTGTTGAGTTTAGAGAATTTTCATATGAAGGAATCAAACTTTTTTTCTAAGTGTGGAACGATTGTGGGCATTGACACCCTTTCGATCCACGCAAGAGTCGTTAATGGCTTCTCATGCTTACATACTTCCTAGGCACTGTTGCCTCTTACGTGCTAGGGTTCTCCTCAAGGACCCTTGATTGGTACTTGGAGATTCGTACCCAGAAGTTTCTACCAGGATTAATCTTTAATACATCTTTTACACCATTGCACCTAATTTCATGCATTTCTTACTCCTAAAAGCTAATCAAATAGGCTTAGGCACGCTAGTGCCCATTAGCACTAGTTTCCGAACGTCATTGACGTTCATGGATGTTTTGGTTCTTAAATTTCCTAAATGACCTATATTTAATAATATAGGTCTTAAAAAAAGTTATGATACCATATGACACATATGTTAGTCTCTAAGACTCGTCTTGGATTTTCAAAGTGTTACATGGGATTAGAACAAAACTTGTACTTAGTATGAGAGCATATTCACAAATATCATGAAAACATGTTAAAAGGGATATTTCATATTAGAAAGATAGGGTGGTATGATGTTGAACTGAAATGCTTAACTATGTTGTTAGGTTTATTAAAGTGTACGTGATATAAGGCTGGTGGCAACTTACAATGTTCCTTCATATGCTATGAAATGCTAATGTGTTGACCTAAGTTATATGTATTGTGATGAAAGGACTATAATAATGAAATTCTTATTGAGATATTTGTGATGATTAATATACAAGGGATAGACCCTATGAAGTAAACTAAGCTACAATTGATAATTAAAGGCTTAAAAACATTTTAATAAAGGAACTTTGCTTAGAACCGAGTGAACGTGAAAATTGGAGGTGATGACTTCCCAAAGACGAAGATTATCCCTAATGTACTATATGAGATGCTGACTTACCAAAGAGGAATACTCATTCAATGGATTCACATTGGAGGATGACACAACTACCAAGTGGTATCAAGAAGGAACATATTATCATTTAGTTCTTGAACAATTTTTCCCCAAAACAAAGACTAGCTAGCGGATCCACCTATAAATTTATGTGTATGTTTGGTTTTACTTTGGCCGGTAAAGGTTTAACTTAGCCAAGGTAGGGGTATGGAACTCAACTTATGCCTTGCACTAGTTTACCTTGATGGAAGCATTAGAAAGGTTATATTATATATATATATATATGATAATGATGAATATGGTTATAACATGTTGATGCTACGATATAAATTCTATTATATAGTGATGACTATCTTCCTGAACATTTAATTATGTTGTACTATTAAACTATAATGTTAGGTATCCTTAAAGGTTATGTTATGTGAAGTTGCACATTGTTTATGGTTTCTTTTTTAGGATACTTGATTGAGTAAGGTTATAGGGCTTTGCTTGGTCATTGCACTGGTTTACTTGATGAGTATTCATGAGTAGTTGTATTAATTATTATGATATGATTAACTCTTGTTCATACTTGTGATCTCATTCCTTGATTATGGGTTTGTACTAAATCGTGGACGTGACACAATCATGGTATGTGCAATTGAGAGATAATAGGTAATTGAGGGGTAGTCCATTGACTTGGGAGATCTTTAAGAAGCCTTTCTAAATTGATTCTTTCCTAGTGACATAAGGGAGGAAAAAGTGGTGGAGTTCATCAAACTTCGCCAAGGAGGAAGGCGTGTTCATGAATACTCCTTGAAATTCATTAAATTGTTCAAATAGGCCAATTTTTTGGTTTCCGATCCTAGATACCAAATGAGCCACTTTGTGACGGGGTGCCGGAGGACATACAAGAGGAGTGCCACTCTACCAAGATACATCAATAAATGAACATTTCCCATCTAATGTTGCATGAAAGAAGGGTGAGAAGGCAAGGGATAAGAGAAAGAGTACATAAGCTAAGAGAGGAAGATCATTTAATGAAGGTTCTTCAAAGAATAGGTTTGAAACATAAGTTAAGACTAGATTTAAAAAGCAGGTTTGTAATCAAGTTCTATAAAAATTCCCTAAGGGTCGTGATGACTAGGGAAATAAATCGTGAGTTTAAAGGGAAGGAGTGAAAACTCACAAAATGGGAACCCTACATGTGCCAAGTGTGTGAAAGGTGATCTTGATGAATGCTTGGTAGGAAATGGAAATTACTTTAGTTGTTCAAGAGTTGTCACAAGGTGAGAGATTGTTCAAACTTGAAGAATCAAGAGAGCGGTAGTAAAGCTAAAGATAGTTGTTCTAGTGATGCTCCTAAAAAGAATCACTTTTATGCTCTCCGCTCTAAAAGTGAGCAACAAACTTCTCCCAATGGGGTGAACGGTATGTTGAATATTTTCTCCATTGATGAATATGACTTACTTAATCCCGGTGCTACTTTATCATTTGTTACCCCTTTTGTACCTAAAATGTTTGATATTTTACCAGATATTTTGCATGAACCTTTTATAGTGTCTACTTTTGTGGGTGAGTCGGTTGTCGCAAAAAGGGTGTATAGAAATTTTCCAATAATATTTCCCAATAGAGTTTCTTATGTTGATCTAGTAGAACTAGATATACTTTATTTTGATGTTAGATTAGGTATGGATTTGTTTTATGTTTTCTTTGCTTCTATTGTTTATAAGACAAGTGTTGTAAAATTTAACTTTAGAATGAACCCGTTGTAGAGTGGAAGAGGGGAAACTCTATTCCTAGAGGTTGTATCATATCTTGTCTAAAAGAATGCAAAATAATCTATAAAGGTTGTCTATACCATATTGTAAGAGTCCAAAATCTAGACTCTGAAATCTTCTCATTTAGTCGGTCCCTGTAGTGAGTTAATTTCTGAAGGTGTTTCCTAATGACCTTCCCGGTATTCCTCCTGAATGGTAAATTGATTTTGGTATTGATTTGATACCGGATAGAAATCCCATTTCGATTCCTCCTTATTGGATGGCTCTAACCAAATTGAAAGAGTTGATGTCTCAACTAGAAGATTTACTAGACAAGGGCATCATAAGACCAAGTATTTCTCCATGGCGTATCTGGTTTTGTTTGTGAATAAGAAGGATGGGTTCTTAAGAATGTGTATTAATTACCGCCAACTCAATAAGGTCACAATGAAGAAAAATTATCCTCTCCATTGAATTGCCGACTAGCATGATCAACTCCAAGGGGAAAACTACTTTTCTAAGATTGACTTGAGTTCAGGGTATCACTAACATAGGGTGAGAAGGGACTATGTAAGAACGATGGCCTTTTGGACTAGGTATGGGCATATGAGTTCTTGCTAATGTATTTTCGTCTCACTAATGCTCCGACGGCATTTATGGGCCTAATGGATGGAGTGTCTCTAAATTACCTATATTCATTTGTAATTGTCTTCATTCATGATATCTTGGTATATTCAAAAAATTAGGGTGATAAGATAGATCATTTGAGGGTGGTATTGCAAACCCTTAAGGAATATCAATTGTTTGCCAAATATAACAAGTGTGAGTTTTGTTTGAGTAAAAACCGAAAAACTAATGTCGGGTTTCTTACTACAACAGATCAAAATTCCTGCTTGGAAGGGGGAAGACATTAATATGGATTTTGTAATGGGACAAAAAGGTCATATGATTCTATATGGGTGGTTGTGGATATGTTTGACTAAGTCTTCTTGCTTTATTCCCGTCAAGTCTACTTATTCGGCAGAATATTATGTTAGGATCTTCACAAATGATATTGTGTGTCGCCATGGTACTCCGTTATCCATCATATTGGATATGGTTGTACAATTCAGATCAAGGTTTTGGAGATCATTTAAAAAAGGGTTGAGTACTAAAATGTAGTTGAGTACCTCATTTCATCCCTAAATAGATGGTCAAACGGAACACATTATTCAAACAGTCGAGGATATTCTTAAGGCTTGCATTATTGAAAAAGCAAATTGGGATAAACATTTGCCGTTGGTTGAGTTTCCTTATAATAATAGTTTTCATTCATCCATAGGAGGTGTAGTTCTCTTATAGGATGGTTTGAAGTTTGAGAGACTTCTCTTCTTTGTCTCATTTTGATTTATAAAACTTTCGAAAAGGTTCATATCATAAGGAACCGGTTGCAAATGGCCTATTGTGAACATAAGTCTTATGCCGATCATAGGAGAAGGGATTTGGAGTTTCAAGAAGGTGTGAGGTGTATTTGAAAATTTCACCAATGATAGGGGTGGTTAGATTCGGCAAGAAAGGGAAGTTAAGTCCTCATTATGTGGGTCCCTACAAAATCTTGCAAAAGGTTGGTAAGGTTGACCATGAATTGAAACTTCCTAGTGAATTCGCTTCGGTTCATCCGCTTTTCGGTGTTTCTATGCTGAAGAAGTGTATCGGTGATCCAGATTCTATTCACCCTATTGAAGGTCTTGGTGTCAAGGATAACCTCTCTTATGAGAAAGTTCTGGTTCAACTTCTTCATAGGAATGTCAAGAAGTTACAGAATAAAGAGGTGGCTTCCATTAAAGAGTTAAAGTGTTAAGGAATAAATGGCATGTGTTTACTAAATGTCCCTTTTTAGCATATTTTGCTCTTATATGTGCATATGGTCTCATAGTTAGTACATTTGTAGTACTAACCTCATTTTCTTCCTTTTTACCAAACATTTTAGGTTCCGGTCGTTGAAGGCTCATTCAAGACGACTTGAAAAAGTCTTGGATATTCTCTATTATCCAAGTGTATAGGTCCTCACATTCCGAGGGCGATTTTAATATCTTGCCTATGCAGTTCTTTTGTTTTTCTTTGACTTTTATTTTCATTCAACTTTAATTTGGTACGACATGTATAAGTCTATATATGGATTCTTTACATTTGATGTAGGGGAAAGCCCAAATTATGATGATCGTTTAGATGGTATGAGATGAGACTATCTTTTTATGTTTTATATATGTATGTGCAATAAAAGTAGAAGGTTGTGTAACTTTTCTATTCGAAGGGTCTACGTATACTCGATACATATATATTATGTGTGTGTAGAGGTCTATGTAAACCTCCAAGTACATGTAATGAATGTATTATGTTTTTCCACATATCCAACAAATGAATGTAATTACATGAGACTAAAGGGCTCGTCTTAGTCCTCAAGGAGGAAGACGCTGCTGGCTACGTCTAGGAGGTAAAACCGGACGTGACACCCCATTTCTTCATTTTCCCCAACATTTTAGTTCAGGTCGTTGAAGGGCTTCTGGCGACGACATTGATGAAGACTTGGATTTCATAATCACCTAAGTAGGGTAGGTCCTCACTTTTCGAGGGAGATGCCACTATCAACCCTATGATGTTTGTTTATTATTAAGACTATTATGTTTCTTTTCTTTTCATTTGGATATTGAATGTTGTGTGACCTATATGTTGTCCTGTGTTATTGATGTAAGGGCTAGGTGAAATTTGATATACTTTTATTAGATTGTAATGAGATGAGACGACTATTTTGAGACTATATTATATTCTATATACTTATCTGCAATGAAAGTAGAAGTGTAAGTAATCTTCATATACGAAGGGTCTATGTATACTCGATATATAAATATTATTATGCGTATGTAGAGGCCTATGTAAATCTCTGAGTAGATATACTGAAAAGTTTTAAATTTTCCACTAAATTTAACCTATAAATGTAATGATGTAAGCTCAGAGGGTACTCATAGTCCTCACAGAGCACGACGACGCCAGTTACGTCTAGGGGGTATTCCTGAATGTTAAACTATATACGGTTCTATCATAATTCATACGTATTTGAATACCACAACCTAATCGATATAAAAATCCAATACTGTTAAGCCATAATTGAATCACCCATAATAGAGCCAAAATTATGAAATCATTAAGTGCATAGGTTCATTGAAATTTTATCTAAAAACACTCACTTAACATCAATTTAATCATTAATCATTGTTTCAAATAATTATATGCAAGAACCCATGGCTAGAGTTCAATTTAGGAAAATCTATGTTTTTAAAGACTTTAAAAGAGCCTTATGAACATGAATCCGTGAGGACAGAAGATTCAAATATTAAACACCATACCTTGATTGAAGATAATCCACGAAAATTATGAATATTCAATGGATAAATCAACCTCGTAGCGTCAACCTTCCTACTATCTTTAATGGAGTTCTAGAGGATTCTATATGGGGTCTTGGTGTTTTGTTTTTGAATAATGAACTCAACTATATATTCTAGACTTATAAAATGAATAAAAATACCAAAATAAACCTTATTTAATAGCCAAATATATTATTTGTATTCTACGTGAATTTCCCACATTGCCCATCACTTTGCCTAGAATCTGCTAGAATTGCAAGCCCAAAATGACGCCTGCAAACGATTACTCGTCAATGGAATGACATCTCAGTCATGTAGGTCCGTTGATTGTGACATAGAAAATATTTTTTGGGTGATTTAATCCCATATCTAAGTGTGGAGAAACGTCCTTTATCGACAAGGCGTAGCTACAAATACGGTCTATCGTTTACACAGCATAAGTCGTAAATTATTTTGGCAATTTTTGGTCAAAGTTTGGGTCCTCTTCAAGGACAGTAATGTAGGTCCTGTGCATAATGTTTCAACTCTAAATAAACTCTACTAGATGTTAGGAACCTCTCCCATCAATTAGAACTCAAACCAACAAGTAAATGAACATACAAGAAAGTCTAGAGGCTAAATTTCGAACGTCTTGGACGTTTCACTACCAAACAAAATACACTGCCTTCTAACACAAAATTTTAACGATTTTAAGACCTTACTAACTAAGGAACCGTATGTAAGGTTCTAGTTTTACCTTGTTCATTTAGGGATGTTACATTCTCCCCCACTTGGAGAACATTCGTCCATGAATGAAACTTGCTACACTCAAAACTCTTTCACGGTACATAAAAAAGACAAGAAATTCATATCCATGCCACATAATATACAGTACACATATATAGTAAGAACATCAACTCAACTAAATCAAGAGAGTCGAAACACAACAAGAATTAGGCACATCTTCTATAACTCATCATGAAATATGACTCTATACATCATATAAGAGGAACTTCCTTCTTCATACATTATGATGCTCATACACGTTATTTTTAATAACTTTAGAATAATTTCTCACGAAATCACAATTAAGACAAAATTTCAAATTCTTTACAGCGAAGCATGCTTACTAATACACTAATGCAAATTTTAAGAAATCTTCCACGAGGGCATGACAATATAAGATACAAGATCCTATACTTACAACATAAAGATAACCTAATGAATGCACATTGAGTGGAGATCAGTAAAATTCATTTAAATCTACTTTGATAAACAAAAATCAACATGGTACCATAAACTTCTAACTCTCATGCTTGAATAGAATAGAAGAGAAGAGACAACAGTCTAAAACACAACTACTCACCATAATCCCCTACTTAGAAGGAACCCATGACAACAAAAGAGTAAAAGCTATAACTTACCAGCATTTTCGCCCTAATTTGCCTCATATTGGAGAATATCAAAGTTATTCTTCTTTAGAGCATCACCATCTGGAGAACTTGGAGGAATTTTCGTGGCCTCTCTTCTTCTAGCTGCAATAGTAGGAACCAGTCACCTTATGACCATCCTCATACAACAACCGAATCAACAACCGGTACCATCTAGACACTTCCCAAAGTGCTTTTTCCCCCATGTAGGCATAACAACTTGGGAACCACTACCACTCTCAAACTTGATCTTAGGAGCACTAGACCTTCTTGATTTTGATTTCTCTTCTTGAACCTAGGTTGATTTTTCTCAATGGTCCTACCCCTATTTAAATTCCTTAAAATCCTACTAAAATTGCACTCTTTAATGGATAGTTCATACAAAATAATCCTTGATAAGTTCATATCATTATGGAGCATGGTAGTGCGACATTCTTCTTTCACAAGGTCTGCAACACCGGTTGGAAACCTACTCATTTCATCCATATTGTTAGACACCAAGGACGGAGCATACATAAACAACAAGGTAAACATCATTGAATACCCTTCAACATTCATATCACATTTTTTTAGGTTTATAAACTCTTCAAAAATCACCTCTCTCATCTCTAAGGGAAATAACTTTCTTGTGAAAGCTTCCTTAAAATAATCCCACTCAATGGGATCCGACTCGGACAATCTATTATATATCAATTGTGTGGACCACACTTGAGAAAATTTCCTCAATTGCTAATACGCCAACTCTGCATTTGTTCTAGAAGTCACCCCCATGGCACTCAACAACTTATAAATACCATCTAGAAATTCTTCAGGATCCTCTAAAACCTTAGAAACAGGAAGATAGGATGATTCACTCTGACAAAGTCTCTCAATCTAGAGGTTATAGTACTCTTAGGAGAATTCACCCTAGGCGCAATACCTCTATTTTGTTTAGTCATCCTGGCTCGTGTTATGGTAATGATAGCCTCTCTAATATCCCTATTAGTCATGTCAAGGGGAACTACTAAAACATCATCTCCTTGACCAACTATAGGGACCTCATTACCTTGATGAACTTGAACACTTTGTGGACTTTGTCCAACTCGGGCAGGAACTCCCTCATTTACCAATTCCTCATCAACTCTCCTTGCGGGTGTCCTCATATTCATACCATATCAAGAGAAGATAATAGATTAGGAAAATACACTTATAACCTCAATTCTATGGCACAACATATGAGTAATGAAGAAAGTTAAACTATATCTTCATATATCCTCTCTCTTAGATGTGTCGTGACTCATAGCGATGAACAATATCTACTAGACATGGCCTTAATAAGACTGTACGATTCCTAAATATGAATTGATAATCTTATGCCCTTATACCGAGCTTTTCATGACCTGAGAGTATACCCTAGAAAAAATAGTATTTTAATGTTGTCCCATGATGTATTCGACCTCTTATAGGTATTATACAAGAACTTAGAAATCATTCATCGCATATATATATATATATATATATGTATATACACACACACACACACACACACACACACACATATATATATATATATATAAATATGAAAACCAATGCATCCTAAAAAAATTTCAAAAGAAGTTTAAATCTCTTTTTTTAGAAAACATAGTAAATGCCAAGTCTCTTAGCCATCTCAAAAACATTAATATCTTTGGTCACAACATATTTATCAATGAAAGGAAATACAAAATTCAATTAAAAAATCTTTTTTTTAAAAAAAACATAATCATGTCCTCGAATAATGTCAAGTAAAACAAAGAAGTGCTTAGGAGAATGTTATTCAAGTAAAATTGCACATATAAAGCAAATTCCAAGTAATCCACAATATAGCTTTACATTATATCAAAAAGTATTAGAATATAACCCTCCTAACAAAGGTTATGCTAAGACTTGCATAAGTAAGGAAAGAGGAGATCGTCCATACACCCTCTTCAATCTCATCTAAATTATTCTTAAAACTATCTAAGCTAAGATTATTTACTTTTCGTCACATAGACTCTCTACCCAAGGTTACTCCAAGACCTGCTTGAGTAAGAAATGAAGAGATCGCCCATGCACCCTATTGAAGCATTCCTAAGGAATTCTCAAATCAACACTATATAGGGATCATTTTATTCAAAATACTCTAACTGAAGTCATAATCATTCATTAAGTCAATTGTGATTCAATTAATCATTTAGTGTATTTCACATAATGATCTTGGAGAAGACATAGGGAAACCACATCCTAGAATCTTCAAAGCCTACTCGTACAATGCCTAGATAGAGTCCCATTCCACTACCTAAACATTGTAAAGCATCTCAAATACTAGAATGCATCACACATAATTATAATATGCATTAACCAACAAACACCACACTACCTATACGTTTAATTCGGAGTCTAACCTGCTGCGATGGAGGGTTTTCTACTTGCCAAGGGTACAACTATGACGAATCCCAAGTGGGCACATGATTAAGGAAAACCAAATGTTTCTTTCTAACATAGTCCTAACTTAAATAGAGTCACTTCCGAAGATAACTCAATAGGGGCTAGACTTAGTTCTCAAAGAGGAAGTTCAATACAATTAGACATATAAAAGGCAACATTTCCTAGTGTTACCTAAACGTAATACCCAACCAAAGATTGGTCATATAGAGCTGCCACTTAATTGTTAAAAGGGTAGCTTAATGTCTTTGTTAGATATGGTTTCATGTTGTCCCGGCCAACCTACCCCCAAGTCCATCATTTACACAAAAAGGATACAATTACGACTTTCAACTACAAGGATATCATAACCTTCATTCTGTATTGAATGTTCCAAATTATAGACAGTCTCTACTTGTTTAAGGTCATTAACTAGTCATACATAGAAGGTTACTATTTTAGGTCTACGGATCCTACAGTTTCATTCAACATCATTCATATACATACAAGACATAGGTGCTTAAGCCTACTAGTCAATATGTTCATATTACCATACATAGCATGTATAAAGTAGAGGGACATAATCTACTAATCAAGACACATACATGACCATCTTATCACATATTCAATAACATTCAATTATCATTGTAGGAACAACCAAGTCAACCTACCAAAATACACTAGAAATACCACTAGAGCCATCAACCTAATCTATCATGATCACATAACCAATTAGAAGAACTCATTCTTTCACTTTAGACAAGTACATATGTATTATTACAGTTCACATTGGTCAGCTATATAAGCTATAACATGATAACATCATAATTCACATAATATTAATAATAATGTCGACAAGGCCATGTTCATAACAATTATAACACATAATTACCGCAATCATAAATGGACCATACTAATAAACATAATTGAATTACTATACTACTTAATATAATGATATTAGGTCAGTTTACAACTATTCCATTAGGAACAACACCAATCCCAAGCCATTCCAATCAATGCAATTCAAAAAGGCTCTTACTAATAATCATATATACCATTCCAAAACAAAAATCAAACCATACAATGATCTAACAAGATAAAATATAAAAATCATCCAATTTAAGCAGCCTATATAAAATTCTATCGCAATTCATACATATTTAAATAGCCCAAAAAATCTACATAAGAATTCAATATGATTAAATCATGAACAAATCACCCATATTAGAACTAAATTAGGAAATCTTGAATTGTATCTATTCAAAGAGTTTTTTATTTGAAAAAATTCAAATAACATATTTTGAATCATAAATCATTGTTTCAAAACATTTATGCAAGAAGCCATGGCTAGAATTCATTTAAAGAAAATATATACTCTCAAAGTCTTTGAAAGAGCCTTTGGAACATGTCTCGTTGAATAAAGAAGATTCAAGGATGAAACATCATACCTTGATTGAAAATAATCAAGAAAAAATGATGTAGATTCAGTGAAGAAATAAACCTCATACCTTCAACATTGCTTTTAGCATCAGTGGAGTTCTAGATGATTTTATTTGGGATCTTGGGTTTTGATTTTTGATAATGACCTCAACTATACGTTCTACACTTATGGAATGACTTATAATATCCAAAAACACCTTATGTAAATGCCCAATATATCATTTGGATGCTACGTTAAATTACACACATTGCCTTTCTCTTGGCCGAGAATCTACAGGATTGTAGGCCCAAAAGGACACCTGCAGATGACGGACCGTCGATAGAATGATTGCATCGTCATGCATGTCTTTTGATTGTGTTAGGGACAAAAACTTTTTGTTTCTTACCTCCCACACGTAAGTGTGGATCAACATCCTCTATCGAGGCGTATCTAGGACTACGGTCTGTCGTTTAGGCAGCGTTGGTCGAGGCTATTTTTTGATGTTTTGAGTCAAAGGTTAGGTCGTTCTCAAAGACCCCAAGTGTGGTCCTTTGGAGTTGTTCCAAGACATTTGAACCTAAATACGCTCGTCCAGATGTTAGGAACATCTGCCATCAATATGGACTCAAACAAACATGTAAAACATGCAAAGGCACACTAGAAGACACAAGAACGTCCAAAGGATAAAGTTCAAACGTCTTTGAGGTTCTTAGAAATTTCTCTTCCACCTCAACACACTACCTTCTAACACATTGATTTACCATTTTAAGAAAGTTCAAACTGATGACACAAATGTTAGACTCCAGTTTCACCTAGTTAATTTTAGGGATGACACATATTTATTTTCCCTTTTACACCAATTTATAATAAATTTTCATGTGTAAATTATTCGTATGCAATTATTCTATAAGATAAGTCGCTCATCAGCCCTGCAAAGAGGTATACATCAATACTATCAAACTGTAGGACATAATATATTTTACATGTTATTTTTATTTGGATTAAAATCTTTTGAGTTTATTAAGAACTTCTGAATTACAAAACATCAAAAATAAATTTTCATATTATGTGTGACATTGTGAAAATCTCAGAATAGTCAAATTGCCTTTTGCATGTATGAATCATTTACTGCACAAATCAGAATAGATCAATTTTGACTTATCACTATCTTTATTTCCTTTTTAAGAGGAAATGCATCTTAATCATTTTTCTTTCTAAATATGAATCATATGTTTTTATTGACTTCACTATTGATGAACCAACTTCAAAGTTCTATATAGAATAAATAACGTAGATGCTCGTGTATATATAAGTTTCATTCAATTTAGAAGATATATTCTCTTTATGAGATAGTTTAATATTAAATTCATCAAGAAAAAACCTTATGCATCAAAATACAATAATAGATCACATATTTGATTAAAATCGAAAGAGTTACAAGAAATTATATATTAAATGTCCATCTCTTATTTAGCTTGAAACGGGAAATAATTTCATTTTACATGAACATAAATAATGAAATACTTTTTGATTTTATATCATATCTCCATCTAAAAAAATATTTGACTTGCATTAAAGGAGTTTGTAAAGTTAATTTAGAATTTGAATCTATCATAGTGTCTCCAATAATCCAAAAAATTAAAATTCAGGTCGCATTAACACATTTACATATCTATGTATCTCGACCAGCAAGACAATGAGATTGCAGAACTACTAATGCAATACACATGTACAAGGACTGATTATTCACTCCATAAATTTATAAATACCTAAATAAAATGGAGAGTCTACAGTTAGTTTAAGTAAAGGGGAAATCAGCCAAGTTACATTGATCCAATAACATATTACTTTGTTAAGGAGAGCTAATAGAATATATCAAAACTATTGCAATTATATGCATAGTGACTTGTATTACTTTTTTTTTATATGAAGGAAGGTCTAAGCCAAAATATGAAAATGATACTTCACTATAATTAAATCTTGACAATAAATATAAGGACCCCTATATAAAAATATGACCATAAATTAATATACATTTCAAAAATAGTTCATACTAGGTCATTCTTATGAATATCCTAAGTTTTAGATGTAAGACCTTAAAATGAGATAAGGTGTCTACAGACTAACATATTTTTCATCAGGTTTTAAGGACATAAAATGTAATATAATATGGTTTTATAGGATGTGTGTAAATTTTAATGTGATTAGGATGTCCAACGTCAAGGGACGACCAAAACGTTCAACGACTAGTCCTATGTGCCTCATGTGTCTATGTATGCTTATATTTGTGTTTCATGAGATTATGAATCCTATAAATTAGTTATAATTATTTTTAATTATATTATATGTATTTTTCAGTAAGTTTTGAGTTCAAACGACCAAGAACGTCGAAGGTGTTCAAAAAATAGCCCTTAGGATTCTCAACGTGTCTTGATGGGGCCTATTCTTCTTGGACGACTTGAAGGTGTTTGGCTTCGGTTAAACTTATGTCGAAGGTCTAAATTTTTTTGACGGTTTTATATACGTTGGTAAAATGTCCTAGTACGACTTCTAAAGGGCCCCACAAAAAGCCCCACAAGAAGGCCCCAAGATTGGTTGAGACACTGCTTTTGATGTGGCAATTGACGGATCAAACGACGGCTCATTGGTCAACCAATGGCCCATTAGTGAGGTACTATTACTGTGTTTTGGAAGTTCATCAGCTAAAAGTTTGCCAAGGACAAAACAATGATGCCAAAGCACAACCCGTCGACGGACCAATGACCAATAGATATGACGATAGCCTGTAGTTTACTGGTTGCTTCTATTTAATAAATGGTTGAATGGAAAATTCACCCCACGGCATAATTTGCATCTTATAGATCCATTTAGATTATTATGGGTGTATATAAGTCATCAAAAACGTGATTCCCGTATTCTCCAATCAAGTCACACGATTGAAGTCTTTCCCTCCAAAAATATTTCCTTTAAAATCACCATTGCTGGTGAAGCTCTAGAACTTCTTGGATATGGGTTTTCCATGGATAAAAAATCATGTTTAATATCTTTTACACTAGACAAAGGTATGGTGATCCGTCATCTCTAGTTATCCTTCGATTCTAGAGAGCTAATCTCAAAGGTTTCAAAGAGAAAAATATGAGCAAGTGTTTCTTCTTTATTCTAGCCATGAGTTCTTTCTTAAATTTATTTCCAAAGCATAATATGAATGTATTGATCATTAATTGATTTTGACATGTTTTTATATCCTATTTCATGATGAACCCATGCTCTTTCAAAAACTCAATTTTAGACTATGTATGACTTTATGATCTTTATATTATGCATGTTGATTTTTTGTTCAATTATGTTTATATGTTTATATCTACTGTATATTATGTATATTGATTGTGAATAATTGATTAATTACCTATGTGAATCAATGTATGAAGATTTGAACATGTTTAACTTATTTTTACATGATTCATTGTCATATTGGCTTCTTAATGATTTTATATAGATTTTGATTATGTAGTGGTTCTTGTAGATACTATTTTAGTTTAATACCAAAGTATAATTGTGGATATAAATCTTTTATGACAAAAGGGAGAAGTCTTGGTTTTTTAATTAATCTAGGTTCTTCTAGTCTATGAAGTTGTAATTAATGATCTTGACGTTAGGTTAGTTTTTATATGAATTGTTCATGGTTAATGTCTATAGCTTCTGCCTTTAACAAAGTATGAGTATGAATTATATGTAATGAAAACAATATGGGTTAATTCTTGATAGTTCTAATAGGATTAATCTATGTTAACTTACCTTTCATGAACTCTTTATATGAAGCATGTTTGTGTCGATCTTAAAGGTAACTGTAGAAGTCTCTCATGTACACTATGATTTAATTATCTACTGCCTAGCATGTACTTTATTGATAATAAATGATTTATGATTAATAGTGTTGTAAAATTGATAAGATGGCTTATCCTTTCTACTCTTCATTGAATTGATAGTTAAATGCCTACCATAGTCTCTTTAAATATAAATTTTCTAAGCATGATTTTGATATGAAAAGTGTATGATTATCTACTGACTTGGATTGATATTACTTATGAAATATGATCTATAATCCTTCAAGTGAAGTTGGTAGATGATCTATGTCCTTGTACATTCTAGAATGTTAATGATATGTTGTGCTAGTTGTAACATGGCCTTGTAGTAGCTTATGTTTAACTTTATTTTTTATTATGGTAACTTAAGCTACTACCCTATACATGATTTATTGATAAAAGAGTAGTAATGGTCAATGATGACCAAATTCTAAAGGACTGGTAAAGATTCCTTTACTCTTCTACTTCTCTATTTCATTATAGTAATGTTGAAGAAGCCTTGTATGACATTGTTTGGTACGGTCCACTTATGGTTTCATTATTTACTTTATTTTTATTATACATGCTTTGACCAATACCTTTAAGGCAAATGGATAAATATATGATCATGTGATTTTAATTATACTATGTGAAGCTTATGCCTACTTTCCTATTCTAGTTGTTATTTATGTTGTATGATTATTATGTAAGAATGTTTATATCCATATTAGGGTAAAGAAAAGGTTCTTCCATTGATGTGTAAAAAATGGTTAATAATCCCTTACCTATGTACCCCTATGTGAATGCATTAATAGGACAAGGTAGGAGTCTTAAGTGTAATATGAAGTTGGCTTGTCTTCTATGCTATTGTGTGTTGTGTGGTTTATGCTTGAAAGAGAATTATGGTTCAAAATAGTGGATACGTCAACATTTTGTTGATATCCATTATGTAATCATGTTGAACAGTGTACTCACACACTCACATTACATGCATGTTACAAGTAGTTTGAGTAATGGTGTCTAAATGAAAGGTAGTTCTCATATTCACTAGTATATACCATGAATGTTAAGACGATGTTTATTAAAGCATGATGTGTGTTTCCTTAGCTAGGATGCTTTGATTGTTGTACTATTATGGACTAGGGTATGGGACTTTGCCTATGCCTTGCACATGCGTACCTTGATAGGATAGTTCTAGTTTTGGTTTCTATATATATGAATATAGATATATGAACATGTGTGTCTAAATATGTTGTGTGAGAGGTTTTATTACATAGACGTATACACACACATGTATGAAGACCTAGTTAAGAGAGGGGCCTTGCAGTGTGTATTCATGTGTACCCTAAACTAGATGATGCTTTACATATGAATGTATATGTGAAGGGATTCTTTACATGATTTAGGTTGATGAACTTTATTCTATGACATATGAGTTAAGCATATGAGGGGATGACTCGCCAAAACCTACTTTTTAAAAAGCAAAAATATAATAAAGTTTTTCAATAAAGGGAACTTAGCTTAGTACCGGGTAAACTTGAATGTGAGTGTGTGTCCATTCCTATTGTAGGAAGGTAGGTAACCATAAATCTAATGAGATTGATAACCACAATGCCTCACTGGGCATAAATAGGTTTCCCATAATTGAGTAACTACAATGACTAATCTTGGAATAAATAGGGTTTTCACATGCACCTCCAACATCCATAACTATGTTCCCACCATAGGATACTAGCTAGTGGATCCACCTAAACAGCTATGTCACATTTGGTTCTGCTTTGGCTGGTAGACAACCTCCTTTTTGTGTGGGATTCTATGACACTGGATTCCATGTTTAGCATCACATGGTCTATGTCGGTTAAGGCTATAGTTTCGTTAAAGTAAAATTTACAATGGAAGTAAATGACGAGGACCCTAACTAGAAGGACTTAAGGGAGGTTACTTAGGATAGGTGGAAGTTATGAACCCATCTAGACATTGCACAAGTAGATCCTTAGGAAGTTCTAGGAAGGTGTTCTAATGCATGTCACTATGTACGTGTTCCTTATGCATGACATTGTAGGAATTGTGTACTTGTTATGGAGATGTGCATGATATGAGTCAACATGCATGATGTTGAACTTGTTGACTATATCAAGAAGGCTTGACTTAACTATGTCTATGTTGTACTAGTAAAGTCTTGCATCATAAGACTTGAGTCGCGACACGTCAAATTGTACGAGAGGCTAAATGACGATATAGTTTCCCTTCTTCAGCATTCTCATATCATGCCATAAAACTTAACTTTATAAGATCTCTCTCTTATGTTTTCTTGTCTGGTGGTTTTTTAAATATAATTACTTGGATGAGATTGTTCTCTATGCTTGAGGGAGAAAAGGTGAGTTTAAATGCATATCTTGGTTTTATGGTTTGAATGAGTATGTTTGAAGGTGAATTTTTGTATGTTTTGATAATGCGATGACATTTATGGATATATATGAAAACTATGTGAAATAGTATGTTATGTTGAAAAATATATGTTATGATATAGTCAAAGTATGTTAGAAGTTATTATGGTTGACATGAGTTTCTTTTGAAATATTGTGCTACTATATTGTATTACATGATGGTAGCCTTGTGCTTCAAATTGAACTAGAGATGCTTATTGACTACTTATGGAAGAATGCTACACTAAGATTATGTACTGCAAAGTGTTCAATGTTTCCTTTTGTACACATGTGGTCCTTGATAAGTTGCCTAGTATTGATTGGAGTCCTTCGCATAGTCTTGATACTAGGTGTAATGATAATAAGCTTGCCATGGTAAAGTTTTGTACATCAATTATGTCATGCTTTTCCCATCAATTGCCTAAATGTTTCATTTTTGGAATTTGAAAACATGCTCTTTGTAATGATAGGCAGTTAGTTCACTGTGAAATTTTTGAGAAATCAACTAAATTTTTCATTGAATAGAAGATGTCAAAATGTGTATAGAATTGATGTATATTAACATGCTACTGAATGTAAAAAAGAGTTTTTCTATTTGGAATAAAGAATGAGAGTCTTATGGCATGATGAGTTGTAGGATTGTTTCTAACTTCCTATTGTGTTGTTAGTACCTCTATGTTGTGGAATTGATGTTTCCCTAGAATTGATGGTCGTATTGTTTTTTAGGTAGGGTGATGATGTGGGTTTGTTTGACCTAGAAGTTACCTTACTTTAATTTTTAAAGGATCGAAAGAGTCTTTAAGGCTAAGTCTCTTATATTGTTTCCCCTAATGATGTATGACCTTGTTATTTGTTGTTTTGTATTAAAGCCTTATGTGTTTGAATTCGATGACCTAACTTGATAATTGGGGATAAATTACCTTGGAGATGAAGTTTAGGTTTGCCTTTGTTGACTTACTGTAAATTTCTTCTATAGTTGTAATCACTCTTAAGTGATGAAAATGAAAATTTTTTAGATGAAAATGAAATTTTTTTAGTTAAGATCCCGTTAAGGTTGGGTTAAGTTTCACTTAATTAGTCTTACCCTAAGTGCCTGGATTGTGATTGAGTAGTAAGGTTGAAGAAATTATCTACCTTGACCTTCTATCATTACTTGAACTTGAATCTAATGATGTCTTGATAAACATTATCATAAATAAGAGTTTTGCATAAAGTATGAATTGCATGACCTTATATGTTTTGTATGTATTGATTGACATTACCTTAAAGATATTATGAATTTTCCAAAGTGCATGAAAGAAAATTTTTGATAGAAATCAATGTTTTCTCATGTTAAATTGCATCTTCATATGCTAGTTGGTCATTTGACTTCATGAGGTAAGAGAAGAAACATGGTAGAAGTCATATGTGATGTGCAATGTTTATCCTTATAATAGATAGTTAAGTCTCATTCAAATGAAATGTATTTGATATATTCCTTAAATCATATTGAGGTGTGGTGGGTTCGAATCCCACTGCTCTCACTTCTTATTTTTTTCTTTTAAGTTACATTATACAGCCAATAACATGGTTCAAATCCCCTTCACCACTTTTTACTTCTATATTTTCATGGTTTTTAACATATTGAGGTCACGGGTTCAATCCTCCATGACCCACTTGTTTTAATTATTTTTTTCAACATTTTTTACCCTCTTTGATGACCAAAATTCATCAATAGAAGCTGGAAATTTTCTTTTAATTTTTCAGCATCCTTTAATCAAGTTACACCGAAGTTCTTAGGGGAATTTAGTAGTGCATTTAGAACGTTTTAGGTGAGTCTTTATGTATTCATTTAGAGAAGACATTATCCCTCAAATAAGCCACATTTAAACTCATATGAATAACATTTACATCAACATGTGTATATTTAAAGTCCTAAACCATGAACAATAGACACGACAACACATCCATACACACATAGTTACATTTTCTGAGACATTAACATAAGTCACATAATTCCAAAAATACATATAAACACATAATCATAAAAAAAAACGTTTCATCCCTACTTTTATATAGAAAACATAACAAACCTATGATTCAATGGGAGCTACTGACAGGGACATGTAATGGGGAACAATCCTAGTTTTCAAATTGAAAATTGTGAAACTTAAGGGGTCTCTTGGGAATGGTACTAAGACAAAAGAGAACCTATACGTTTTTAACGTTAAAATCTTAACTTAATGCCAAAAACATAATCCAGGGATACGTCTAAGACTACTCAATATCAACTCCACTCGAATGACAACCACCCTTAGCCTAGTGTGCGTTTAACGTTTGTTTTCTTGTGATTTCGTGTGACTTCTTAAAGGGTGAAGAACTTGGTTTATTTTTCTGCTTTTGTATCTTATTTTGTGAGAGAAAAAACGTGATAAAGAGTAAAGGATATTGAGCATCAAAGTTGTCGAGCCTCATTTTTCGTAAAAATGGGTTTTGTGCATGACCTAACAACACTTTTAGGATTTATAGTTTGGAGTCGCTACCTGACAAATTAAGGAGCATTCGGGAACCTATCTAAAATAACTAAGTCTAGCTAAGGCCAACGAGCTAGAGATCAGGGTAAGGGTTCCAATTACATGAGGAGGAAGGTGTTAGGCATCCCTCAAGGTAATGTGAACCATTACCCTGATCTCTAGCTCGGTTACCTTAGCGATACATAGTTAGGTTAGATAGGTGCCCTAATGCGCCTTAATTCGTTAGGTGGAGACTCCAAACTAAAAATCCCAAAAGAGCTATTAGGTTGTGCACTAAATACGTTTTTACAAAATACGGAGACTCCAAACTAAAAATCCCAAAAGAGCTGTTAGGTTGATCTCTAGCTCAGGTTTACTTTATTTTGGTTATTTCATTATTTTATAGGTGTTTAACATGTATAGTTACCATTTTGTTTCCTTACTTACTGTCTTCTTTCCATGTCTCACCCCTTCTCTCTTCCTTAATTGTTCATTGACGTGTTTCACCTTTTGACTTTTCCCTTATTTGTTTAGTTACATTTTTTATCCCATACCATCTTTTCATATTTGTGTGACTTTTTTAATATCTTTATACGTTCACTTTCCTTTATTTATTTATATATTTATTTTTGTATACACTTCCTATATGTTACCTCTTTCCAATTTAAATTATAAGTGTTTATTGCTTTGTTAACTAGCATTCCGCTCATACTTCCCCCAATTGGGAACCTCTTTCATTTTTTATTTTGTTCTCGAGAAGTTTGTCCTTTTAACCTCTCACAACTACATCAATTCTATTTATATACCCATTATATAGAGTCTTCATATGTGTGGACGTAACAGTAAGTTTTACTACCGTGAAACCATGAGTCTCTCACACTTAGCAGTCCTGGTAAGGTCATAGATGTGTGCATAAGCCCTAGATCGTTTTATCCTTGGTGTCAATCAAAATAATTAGTAGCAACCCTCTAGTCTAAAGGGTTCTAACATCCTTAAGACAAATTACATATTTATGTGTCAATGTGATCATAATAATTAAATCAAGCCAACTTTTCCAAAACATAGTTTAGAAGTTGGTTATTATTTTATTTGAAAAGCCATGGATGAGTATGAACCCCCAAACTGTCAAATGGTGACAGAGGTGAGTCACAGGCTTAAGACCTGGTGGATGGATATAAGGAGAGATAGGGAGAGGGATATTCTTTAATTTTTGGATGGCCTTACATTTATTATTTTAGACACACCAAACCCTCACCTAACTAGGGGGTTACTAGAGCTTTGGGAACTATATGAGGATGGTGTTCAAGTTTACAGATTGCAACTTCTCACCAACAATTGATAAAATTATTGGTTTCATCGACCTTCCACAGCACGAGTGTCTAATGATTGTACCTTATAAGCCATCATTAAGTGAACTTCTAAAAATTATGGGGATGAAGTCTAATCCAACCTGGATTTCATTTGACATTGGGTAGAGTCATTTAGACTTCCTATATTCACAATTCGGCAGAGATGAAGACTATTAGATTTGTGACTATGAATTTGAGTTATCCGTTGAAAAATCAGAAAAATATTGTCTGGATGCCTTTTCCATCGCCTTACTAGGATCGTCGGTTTCTCCTCAATCAAGGGGAAGAATCGGTACATGTCTAAGATACGTGGTTCAATACTTATCTCAAAGAGGCGACGAGCCTAGGAAAACCATAGTGCCCATGATCGTGGCGGATATAATGAGGATTCTGTCAGCATGTGTTGATTGTAGAATGTTCTTTAAGGAATGCAACCTTCTACTTCAACTATGGGCTATCGATCACTTCCACAAGCGATCTCACATGGTAGATACCTATCTTGGTCAAGGAAACAAGATTAATAACCATCCAAGAAGGTTGTCCCATTTCGCCGCGCCTATAGGATTTGTGGACTGGCAAATATTTCTGATAGAGCTTGAGAGACACCGAATTCAATGGAATCTTCATTAGTTGTCCACGCCTAATGTCATAGTAATAAGGTACGGCCAATACTTCATCGAGCTTTTTGGCTTAATAGGTGTCCAACCATGTGTGCCTCTTCGAGTACTTCACAAATTTTGCAAACTCAAATCATACCACTCTGATTTTTCATGGAGCCATTTATGAATGAGTTTGGACTAGATAAACCACAAGTCTATAACATATTTCGATTATGGGAGCGTGTGTTTACCATTCCTATTGGAGCACGACAGGCTTTATACACGCATGAGGATCACTTATGGATCTTGATAGAATCTGAAGTCCCAATATCAAGTGTAGAAGAATACCATGGGCTTGCCGATGAAAAGGAAAGCATATGGACACGAAGTGTGTTGAACATGATAGAAGAAGTCCCTCCCATTACAAGAGGTCAATTGGAAACAAGATCTTGGAGTCGATACCCCCAAGATTTGAGAATTTAGGATGATTTCCCCCATGTTTTCCCTTTTCCCTTAGTTTGTTTTTGTTTTGATGTATTATTTGAATTTTATAATAAACGAAAGTTATTTTGTTTCTTATTATCTAAAATCCAATTGGAAAATACGGCTTAGATAAATTATTATGCATCACTTATCTGTCGCTTAAGCCTACCTCTGGCTCAACTAGGTTCCTTTAAATTTAGGGTGTTTATCATAAAATAATGTGTTTCATATCCCAATTTATGCAATATTCTAACTTGGGATTTGTTTTGCTTTTGTTTTTTTTATTCTCTCTACCTTTTCAAAATGGTTTATCTATAGATCATGGTTTACGACACGCGATGAAAGGGCTCACATTCTTCTCTTCCGACTGAGAATTAAAAAAAAAGTGAGAGTGACTAATGCTAAGGTTTTGTGCAAAACTATTGAAAAGAAGTGTCTTTAAGATGAGTTGGTATCAAATGTTGAACTAGAAAAAAAAGAATTTAGAAAAGGAGGCGTTGGACATGCATGAGTGCACAAAGTTTTTACTCTCCGCCAATCCCACTTTAGAGACAAACGTGGATATATCACCTTTTGAAAGTAAAGTCACTCTCCAATATAATCCTCCTCCGGAGTACTATGCTTCTAAAAACTAACCAAGCTTCATTCAAATGCCTTAAAATAACATCAACTTTCCAAATAACTTATATCCTCATCAACATCATACATATGCTCCTAAACCTCCACATCTTACTACATACCCACAGAATCCTTTCATACAATTCCTCGATATGAAACACCTCTACACCTAGGTCCATGGAATCATGTGCCTCTCATATCACTTGCAATCCTGCCATATCAAATGTCTTTGTACCAAAGGCTTCCTCGTCCATATCAATAGCCAACATATCCTGGCCACAATGCCAATGTTGTCACTCGACCGCATATCCGCAAAAACCTGTTCAGTAGAGACTTGATAAAACTTATACTCATCTGATTGAGTCTATAGGACAACTTTATGAAAAGTTGAGGATCGCTGGTAACATCGGTCCTATCAATGAAATAAGGATGATTACGCGTGCATCGTACATTTAACCCTCCAAGATTTGTGCTTATCAATCTAGAATGAAAGGACATACAATAGAAGAATGCCTTGATCTGAAAGAAAAACATCAACAACTTATTGATACAAAGGCCATATGCTTTGAGGACTTACCAACAAAGGAGGTTCAAATGTGAACGCACCAAAGTCTACTTGATCCAGTTTCCTAAAACGGTTGGCATCATTTAAGTTAATGTTTTTTACATTCAGACACCCATGATAACATATGGGCAAAAAAAGTTGGTCAAAATCTACATTTTCACCTGTTGCTCAGGAATGTTCTTAATATATCGCTTATGCTCTTTTAATAATTTGAAATACATCAGACCTGATTCTTGTTTAAGAGAGGATACATACGCGCTCCTATACGGGGTCGGTCTTATCATAAAAAAAACATTAATTTTCCCCTTCTATTGATAAATGAGGAAGAATTTTTAGAGGGTCTCAAAAAATACATCATGATTTCTACTCGCACATATCCATACTAGGGCAGAATTTTTGAGTAAACTCAAGAATTCCATCTGAAGCATTTTTCAAAAAAAAAGGGTAGAATTTTGAGAGGATCTCAATATTGCTGAAAATCAAAACTGGGTAGAGATTTTTAGAGAATCTCAAAAAATTCAACAGTCAAGCTACAACTATAACAGATCAGAATAACAAAAGGTCTACAGTTGTCCTAAATTTCAAGGGATCTGAAATTATTCGACAACACACCGAAGAACATTCTATCTGACTCCAAATGAGCACGGTGTGCCAAATCGTGGATAGAGATCAACCTCTACTCTTTAAACTTAAGATTTTACTTTGGTCGCAGAAAATATAAGTATATATACAAAGGCAACTACAACAATCAACATAACATTATTGAGCTCGACAAAAGACATTCAACCCTTCCTTTATGTCAGACGCCCAAGCTACTATACTCCCTTAAGCAACTACCGTGCTGGCAAATTACATTCTGCTCGATATCGAATCATTTGCTCCTATGCCTGATATTTCATTATGCTTAAAGAACTGCATCATTATATTATGCCTGAGATCATAGAAATACATTATTTCTTGTGCTTTATATTGCATGTTCCCTAAGAAATGCATCTTTGCATGTGTTCGATATTGCATGTGCCCAAAGAAATGCATCATTGCATGTGCCTGATATTCCATGCGCTTGAAGCAATGCATCATTGTAGGTGCTTGATATTACATTGTACCCGAATAAAAGCATTATTCCATGTGCGTGATAATGTGTGTGCCTGAAGAAGTACATCATTGCATTGTGCCTGAAGTTTGCATAAGCCCAAGATTGCATCGTGCTAAAAGTTTGTATGTGCCCGAATCAAATCAAGTAACAAGTATCAATAGATGCCAAAAAAAAGATACTCTCTCTTTACTCATAACTTATATTCCAAAGGCATCATCCTCCAAAGCCATCATCTTTCATGGCCTGCAGACTTCATGTCTATTTTATGGTTATCATGTTTCTAAGGAATCATAGTCTAAAGGTATATTCCACATGGCCTGCATACATCATATCATGGTCTAAGGGTTTAACTTTTGTCTATCATATGATCCGAAAGTGTCATAGTCTAAAGGCTTCATTTTCATGGCCTACAGACAACATTTTCATGGACTGAGGATTCACTTTGCATATCATGGCCCTAGATATCATAGCCTAAGACATCATTTTTCATAGTCTTATGGAAAACATCATGGTCGACATGAGAAATTGCATCATATATACATTCCAACTTATTTTAATACATATGCTCTAATCTTAAGTCATATTACAAGTTACAACTGTGATGATTAAACACAAAGTCGCCTTCTGAACCGTTGTTCCCTTGCATACAAACAAAGGCTCTGACAAATTCTTGGCTACTCGCATTATCGTTTCGCTACTCTACTACCGTTCAGGCTACCATGAAGATATTGTCACACTCAACTCACTACTGTGACCTACCTTTTCAACATTTAGGCTCGTCCACCTTACAATGTGACATTTAGGCTCGTCCATCATGCAACGCGATATTTAGGCTCGTCCGCCTTATAATGCGACATCAAGGCTCATCCGCCTTATAATGTGACATCTAGGCTCATCCGCCTTGCAATGCAAAAGAGTGGAGCGAGAAGAGCATGATAGAGTTAGATTATAAGCCTTTGATAAAGTTTCAGAGTATGGGATGACAAGAATTAATAGGGTCTTCATTATGATAGATAATAGCATGATATTTGTAATCAAGGGGCGATCAATAGCTTATAAATAGATAAATATGACCAGTAATGATGAAATATGAGTTCTAAATAAATTACAAGAGGGGCTAAGAAGCGTATCTTTTTAAGACATAGTTCAAGCCTTGATAGTCGTTGGCTTAACTTCTTGAAGGATTGAAACCCATCTCCGATAGAATAACGTCAAACACCAATATATATAATAATATAGACGGGAATGTTTGGTTGTAAGGGGGATGTATGTAAGCATCCAGTTATAAGGAAGAAAAGTCTAAATTTCATATTATAAGGAAGACGAGCCTAAATGTCATATTGTAAGGATTAAAAGCCTAAACATCCTATTGTAAGGAAGAAGAGCCTAAATATTGTATTGTAAGGTAAACAAGCCTAAATGTCGTATTGTAAGGAAGACTAGCCTAAACATCATATTGTAAGGCAGAGGAGCCTAAATATCCTATTGCAAGTCGGAAGAGACTAAATAAATTATTTTAAGGAGGAAGATCCTAAATATCATATTGTAAGGTAGACGTGACTAAATATCTATTGTAAGGCATAAGAGCCAAAATATCCTATTGTATGTCAGAAGAGACTAAACATCCTATTGTAAGGCGGAAGAGCCTAAATGTCGTATTGTAAGGTAGAGGAGCCTAAATATCTTATTGTAAGGCCGAAGAGCCTAATCGACCTAATATAATAAGGCGGGAGAGCTTGAATATAAAATAAGTCAGTCATAGAGGGAAGTTGATAAAAGCCTCTTCAAAAAATAATCTCAAGATAATAAATCAAACTTTGTTCATAAGAGTCTTGTCTTTATTAATTTCTCTTATGTGATTTACGCTTCCATGTCAAGTTTCTCGCGTACATCTTTGTATGATCTCTTTGAAAAATGAATGTATTTTCCGTAGAAAGATTACGATTGTTGTTTTGTGGTCCTTGTTGCACTATAATTTTTCCTTTTTCAATCATATTTTTAATCTTATTTCTCAATGATGCACATTCTTCGGTATGATGACCTTGAATGTTTAAATGATAGGAAATTTTTTTGGATAGATCATAGTTTGAAGAATAATTATTGGAAATACATGGACTTCTTTGCCTTAAAAGTCCTTTAGCCCATAATCTCTGGAAAATGTCGGTCAAAGTTTCCTTTAATGGAGTAAAGATTCGAGATTTCCTTACTTTATGTTGATATATCTACATGTTGGAAGGCTAAAAAATAGCATGAGCTTTCTCAATATTATGGTTTCTTTGTTTCCAAGGTATACATGTTGACGTGTCTTCGTTCTTTTCATCTAATGAATCTTTTAGTATTTGAAGAGGAATCTGTGTATCAGCAATTCTTCAAGACTTAATGCCATATTCTAACTTTGAATACTAACAAAGAACATGGTTTTGTAGTATATACCCTCAAGTAACCTGAGAGAGTTTGAACCAACTCCTCTTCATGCGGTAAGTGACTTATCTTGGTGGCTTCCATTCTACACCGTATTGTTAGGATCGAATCTTCACATACACACTTGATGGATAAAAAACACAATAACTTTAGAAAGAAAGAGATGAGAGATCTAGAGAGCGAAATAGATCAATATTTCCTGGTAATACCCCGTGAGTAAACTTCCACGGCGGTTGGGTATATATATTAATAAATAAGAGTATTTTTGTTATAGTTAATAAATGGAGACCAAATAGTACAACCTTAAATTTGAGTATTTGAGTTCTTTTCCTGCCAACACCTCCTATGGAATCTTGAACCCTAAAGGAACTGATGATCCCCTATTGATCAAGTATCCAGCAGTGCTCACAGCTTCCTGCCAAAGTGTTTTGGGCAGCCCACAGTGTGTCCTCATACTCCTTGCATGCTCATTCAATGTTCTGTTAATCCTCTTAGCAACTCCATTCTGCCTTGCCTTACAAGGAACTATTCTCATCAATCTGATTCCCTATACTGCATAAAATGCCTTAAACTCTGATTTGTCATACTCTCCTCCATAGTCAGACCTTAGGCATTTGATATTCAAACCGGTTTAATTCTCAACTTCAGCTTTCCACCTCTTGAAAGTTGAAAACACATTTGACTTATTCTTCATGAAGTAAACCATACCTTCCTGGTGAAATCATCAATGAAGTTAACATCGAATCAAGATCCTTCAAGAGACGATACTGGAGATGGTCCCCAAACATTTGTATGGATCATTTCCAACCGCACATTCTATGGCTCTCTAGGAGTCTTTGTGAAGCTTACTCTTTTATGTTTTCCCATAACAAAGCTCTCGCAAAGATCCATATCAATAGACTTCAAACCCTCTAATGATATTTTTGCAACAAACATCTTCATTCCTTTATCACTCATGTGTACAAGTCTATTGTGCCACAGAAATGAACCAGAAGCACCTTCAGCAATAGCGGCCATGTTAATACACCCTGCAGTAGTCTACAAGGTTCCAAATTTGGTTCCACGAGCTACTGCAATAGCTCCTTTAACAATCTTGTACGAACCTTTCCCAAATACTGTTGCATATTCTTTTAATATGTAGGGCTTTATTGTCAGCAACATATACCTTTCCAAAATTTCCAGATTTAAAATTTTGGAACAACTTCTTGCTTTGAGACGAATGGAAAGAAGCACCAGAATCAAAAATCCATGATTAAACTGGGATGTTTGCCCTAAGGATTAGAGCATCCTAAATGTTCTGTGGTTAATTTACAAAATCATTGTCATTTCCAAATTTCTGATTCTATTTCTTCTTTGGCTTTGTACAGTTCGTCCGAAAGTGCCTTTTTTCTCTACAGTTCCAACAAGTCACGTTTGATATGTTCAGGGATTTTCCTCGATTTTTTGATTTTGATCTACCATGTTGATTTTGGCCTTTCGTCTTACTTCTCCATCTTCGATTAACGCTGAGAGCACTGCTCAGTGAATCTCCCACTTCTCGTTTGTGAATACTTTCGTTAAGAACAACATCACACATTTCATCAAACTTCTGTTTCTAAGATCCACGTGAACTGCTAATCACAGCTACAACAGTATCCCAAAACTTGGGTAGAGATTACATCAAAATCAACGTCTTTATTTAATTTTCGAAATTAATATCCACAGAATAGAGTTGATTCACAAAAATATTGAACTCATATATATGATAAGAAACGGATCAATTCTAAGACATTTGTAAATTGAACAATCTACGCATCAAATATACCCTGTTCATCGCCGATGGTTTTTCATACATGTTTTACAGTGCGTTCAACAGACCGGACGTATTCTTCTCCTTCAAGATATTGAATTCCACGTTACTTGGCAAAGTCAACTTGATCAACCCTAGAGTCTGGCGATCCTTGAGTTTACACTTCTCCTCCGTCATGGATTCCGGCTTCACCCCGCTCAACGGTTAACGAAGATCTTTCGGGAACTTATAATCATCGATCTGCATTTTCCAGAAACTAAAATGAGATCCATCAAACTTCTCGATTTTAAGCTTTGAACTATCCATGTTCAGTTATAATGTTGAATCTCCTTAGCCCTGATACCAATTGGTAGGATCGAATCCACACACACACACTTGATGAATAAAGAAAAGTAGAAATTTAGAGAGAAAAAGATGAGAGATATATAGAGAGAAAGAGACCAATATTTCGTGGTAATACCCCGTGAGTAAACTTCCACGGCGGTGGGGTACATATATTAATACAACATATTATTTTTTGTTATATATAATAAATGAAAATAAATAGCAAAGCCTAAAATTTGAGTACTTGAGTTCTTTTCCTCTCCACACCACTTCTGGAATCTTGAACCCTAAAGCAACTTTTGGTCCCCTGTTGATCAAGTATGCAGTTGTGCTCACAGCATCCGCCCAAAGTGTTTGGGGCAGCCCACAGTGTATCCTCATACTCCTTGCACGCTCATTCAATGTTCTGTTCATCTTCTCAACAATTCCATTCTGCCTTGCCTTACCAGGAACTCTTTTTAATAATCTGATTCCCGAAGCTACACAGAATGCCTTCAACTCTGATTTGTCATACTCCCCTGCATTGTAAGACCTTAGTCATTTGACTTTCAAACCGGTCTGATTCTACAACTTTAGTTTTCCACTTCTTGAAAGATTCAAACACATCTGACTTATTCTTTAAAAAGTAAACCCATAGCTTCCTGCTGAAATCATAAATGAAGGTAACATAGAATATGGATCCTCCAAGTGTTGATACTGGAGATGGTCCGCAAACATACGTATGGACCATTTACAACCGCACATTCTTTGGATCTCTAGGAGTCTTTGTAAAGCTTACTCTTTTCTGTTTTCCCATAACTCAACTCTCGCAAAGACCCATATCAACAGAATTCAGACCCTCTAATGATCCTTTTGCAACCAGCATCTTCATTCCTTTAGCACTCTTGTGTCCAAGTGTATTTCCCACAGAATTGAACCGGAAGCACCTTCAACAATAGAGTCCATGTTAATACACCCTGCATTGGTGTACAAGGTTCAAGATTTAGTGCCACGAGCTACTACCATAGCACCATTCACGATGTTCTACGAACCTTTCTCAAACTCTGCTGCACATCCCGTGCTATCCAACTGATAAACAGAGATTAGATTTTTCTTGATCACAGGAATAAATCTGAAATCCTCTAATGTCCACTTGTTTCCCAAGGTGGATTTTATGCAAACATCCCCCTTTCCTTCAATATCTAAGACTTTATTGTCAGCAAGATATACCTTTCCAAAATTTCCAGATTTTAAATTTTGGAACAGCTCATTGCTTGGAGACGAAGAGAAAGATGCACCACAATAAAAAAATCCATGATTCAACCAGGCTGTTCACACTAAGGATTAGAGCATCCCCAATGTCCTCTGCTGAATTTACATAATCATTATCATCTCTTATTTTCTTATTGTGTTTCTTCTTTGGATTTGTAGAGTTCGTTCGAAAGTGCCATTTTCCTCCACAGTTCCCACAAGTCACATTTGATCTGTTCATGGATTTTCCTCGATTCTTTGATTGTGATCGACCATGTTGATTTTGGCCTTACATCTTACTTCTTCTCCTTCGATCAACACTGAGAGCACTGCCGTGAGTAAATTTCCACGGCGGTGGGGCATAAATATTTATAAATCAGAGAATTTTTTGTTACAGCGAATAAATGAAGAATAAATGGTAAGGCCTAATATTTGAGTACTTGAGTTCTTTTCTTGTCTACACCTCCTCAGGAATCTTGAACCCAAAAAGAAGTGATGGTCCCCTGTTAATCAAGTATGCAACTGTGCTCATGGCATCTGCCCAAAGTGTTTTTGGTAGCCCACAGTGTATCCTCATACTCCTTGCATGCTCATTCAATGTTATGTTTATCCTCTCAACAATTTCATTCTTTATTACCTTAGCAGGAACTGTTCTCATCAATCTGATTCCCTCAGCAGCAGAAACTGCTTGTGCTCTGATTTGTCATACTCTCCTCCATCGTCATACCTTAGGCGCTTGTCTTTCAAACCGGTCTGATTCTCAACTTCAGCTTTCTACTTCTTGAAAGATGCAAATCCTTCTGACTTATTCTTCCAGAAGTAAACCTATACCTTCCTTCTGAAATCATCAATGAAGGTAACATAGAATTTGGATCCTCCAAGTGATGATACTGGAGATGGTCCCCAAACATCTGTATGGACCATTTCCAACCACACTTTCTTTGGCTGTCTTGGAGTCTTTGTGAAGCTTACTCTTTTTTGTTTACCCATAACACAACTCTCCCAAATACCCATATCAACAGACTTCATACCCTATAATGATCCTTAAGCAATATGGGCCATGTTAATAAACCTTGCTGTGGTATCAAACCTGGAAACTTCATCGCCGAGGTTAAACTGCGTAAATAATTATATATATAAATGAAGCTCCAGAACCAAACATGTATGACATATTCCACAAAAGATTCATGACTTAATTTCTTCATTTTGAGAAAATTGTACATTGTAGGGTGAACCTTCTTATTAAACTTGTATTGTTTCACAAAGTCTCGGGCCATGTCTTCCCATGCGAGACATTTGTCAAAGTCTTTTTTTACGTATCAAGTGAAAGTTATTCCTGATAAGCTTTGACTAAATGAATTCATTAGGTGAGGTTCATTATTTTCAAGGCCCACTAGCCTGCTGCAAAAATCTTTGAGATGTTCCATTAGGTCCGCACGTCCTTCGAACATGTTGAATTTTGTAATTTTAAATCTCGACAGAAATTCAACTCCTGGGTGTGGTCATAAATTTTTATACCTCATTTCATGAGTAGGTTTTGAGTTTAGTCCTCCGTTCACACTTTTTCCAAGTCATGCATTTTCACTGTAGTGTATCTAGCTTAGCCTTCTCTATTTTGTCATCTATTCCCTCATATTGTAAAGCATCAACGTTGATCCGTGTTGGAGACCTTTGTTGAGAAAGGGTATGAGAAGGAATAGGATGAGGAGAGATAGTACAAAAGGTACTTTGTGTTGGACAAGAAGAGGGGTGATTTTTTCGAAGGTTGAACATTTTTGTCATATTGCAGGTTCTTAGTCAAGCCCAAAATCCAAATACTAGAAAACCCTTAGTCAAAGAAGTAAATCAAACACAAAAGAGAATGATTACATAGTTAGCCAAAATTATAATTTCAAATAAATGACACAATACCCTCAATGTGGGAAAATTATAACAGTTATTAGAATAAGGTCACATAATTGATTCAAGTGATACTTTGCCAGTTAGAAGTTTAGAGTCAAAGAAAGCTTTTAAGTCCATTCTGACATATTTACTTGATTTAAATATGATGTTCAAATTTACACATAAGTATGCAATTTGTCTAGAGGGTGTTGGGCCCTTTAGACGATAGGGTGTCTATTAGCTATGTGGATTGACAGCAAGGGTCAATCCACATAGGGCTTATCCAACATGTATGACCTAACTAGGACTTCTAAGAGTTGGCTAGATAAGTACTTGAAAGAGATTCTATGTGAGAGACTCGTTATTTTACTGTAGTAAAACTATTCATTATGTCCACGCATATGACGACTCTCTAGTAGGTGTTTAAAAAGAAACGGAGTAGTTGCGATAGGTGCAAAGTCACAACATCATGAGAACAAAATAAAAAAAGAAAGAGGGTCCCAATTGGGGTGAAGTAAGAGCGAAATGTCAGTTATCAAAGCAATAATCACTCATCATTTAAATTGGAAAGCGGTAACATATAGGCAGTTTTTAAAACAATAAATAAAAAAGCATAAACAAATAAAGGAAAGTATACATATAAGGATATTACAAAAAATTACGCAAATAAGGAAAGAGGGTATGAGGTTAAACATGTAAGTAAACAAATAAGGGAAAGGGGAAAAGGTGAAACATGGTAATAAATAATTAAGGAAGAGGGAAGGGGTGAGACATGGAAAGAAGACAGTAAATACGGCAACAAAATGAGAACTAAACATGATAAACACCTAACAAATAATGACATAACAAAAATAAAGTAAACTCCATATAAATAAAGATGAAACACGTAATTGTCAAAACCTAATATCCCCAGCGGAGTCACCATTATGTCGCGCCCCATTTTTCGTAAAAATGGGTTTTGTGCACGACCTAACAACCCTTTCGAGATTTTGAGTTTGGAGTCGTCACCTAACGAATTAAGTTGCGTTACTGCACCTATCTAACCTAACAAAGTCTAGCTAAATTCAACGAGTCAGAGATCAGAGTAAGAGTTCAAACTACCTCGAGGGGAATGTATTAGGCATCACTCGAGTTTCAAAAATGTGGGTCCCGGCCGTATCTCATGCACTCTATGTGGGAGTTACATGTATCAATCAATGTCATTTCATTATTATTTATTAATATGCTAGCTAGGTGATCACATAATATTAAATAAGTAACTTTTTTTTTATTTTTAGTTAAGATAAACATGCAAGACTAGGTGATAGAAATATATAAACAATTAAACTCATTTTTTATTTTATTTAGCGTACGAGACAATGTGATATAACAAGTCGAACAAATAGCTCATATTATTATATTAATTGATTATTTAAGCATGCTAAAAAGGTGATAAAAATTGGAAAACCAATAAATTTCCTAATTTTTTTTTATTTAAAGCTACCCAAACTAAATTACTAAAAAATTAAGATTACTTCAATTATCTATTACTTGATCATACGATCTATCTAATTAAAAATATTAACAAAATATTAATCACTTAATAAAGAGATAAAGAAAAAGGGCATAATATGCACAAATAGATATAAAAATAATTCAATTTAATTTATTATGCCGCACAAAAAAAGAATAAGATTTGCGGAAACTAAAATATTAAAAAATTGAGCAAAATTTTGACAGAATTTTATTAAAAAAAATGTTTGTTTCTTTATAGGAATGATGCCAAGATAGTGTAATCGTGCTCCTCCACCATAGAAACAATTTTGTTTTAAGGTCGGTCTTAAAAAATTACTAAAAGTATATATTTTTAAGATAATTCAAAAAGGATTTAGTTTGCATTTAGGCACATAAATATTTACATATGAATACTCGTAATCCCTTTTTCAAAATCATGGGTAGGTGAAACTCCCGGGAACGCCTCGGCGTAATTTAAAACATTTGAAATAGACCTCGTAATTCCTTTAACTTTCTCAATAATGATAGTTTAGGATTAGCACTTATAATTTTTATATATATATTTTAAAACAAATATCATAATCAATCCATAGTTTCAAAGGAGGATTGAACAATAACTAAGAAAAGCATGTTATAAATTTTTGTAAAAAATAGAACTAGAGATCATTACTGTAGTCAAAAAAATAAATGCAAAGATTTTACTGTGAAATGTATTTAAAAGTCAAGAAATTTGTTAAATGCATCAAAAAATTTCTTTTTATTATCATTATTATTTTTAAAAAACAACATACTGAATCATAAGTGTGGAAATTTATAAGAGGACAAATAAGATTACTAATGAATAATATTAACTCATTTTAAATGGGAAAAAATAAGCACGATATTTTTTTCTAAAATTATGGATATGCGAAAAATTTATTTACAAACCTATAAAAATGATTTCTTGGTGTTCAGAATGAAACAACACATATAGCCATGATTTTGTAAGTCCAAATGATACGACAAAAAAAAATTTAAATCCTTAGGCATAATTTCTATATGATAAGACAGTGCTGAAAAGTTATAACATATTTTTTACATTTAACCGATGACCCTACTAAATTATGAAGATTTGATTTTAACATATATAAAATTATTGGAATTTAGTTACTTTAAAACTCAGTAACAAACAAAGCGTTAAGCATGTTTAAAATTAGTTAGATTACAACACATATAAAATAGAATTCTAGTTGGCTAAAAGATATAAAATAGCATAACACCAATAGGAATGATTTATAAGTTTGAAAATTACGCTAAACAAATAGCATGTAAATCCCCTTCATTAAGTGATCCCCCCCAAAATATTTTATTTTATATATATATATTTCAAGGGTTGTACAAACAGTACAAGTAAAAATAAAGAGAGAATAAACATATATATAACAAATATAATGAACGAGGATTCGCCCACAATTTCTTCTAGGCAAATCTTCAACATCTTGAACTCTAAGTTCAAAACCTGGAAAAAGAGATTATGTAACCCATATACGATGAGTAAATAATTGTAATATAGAATGCTCATAGTAACAAATTACTCTCATATATATGTAAATAACACACAAAAAGAGATAAAGAATTACCATAGTTATATTATCAAACGTAAAAGGATAATGAAACTAACTTTAATGCTTCCTTGTTGTTTTGTTTCTCAACACAAATATTATAATTATGCAAAAAATCAAATTAAAATAAATAAAGAGAACTAACCAAATATGCAGAAAAGATTATCAACTTGTATTATAAGTATGAGTGATGATTTGAGAAAATGAATTTGTTATGAGCAATGAGAGAATGAGAGAAATTGTATCAAGAGTTAGTGTATCAATAAACGACAGAAGGGTCTATCCATATAGCAAAGAGAGGTGCACTTAATTAATGGGTATAAATAAATTAAGGAATCAATTATTGCACCATTTTCCTTATTTTAAAAGAAGACCAATCAGAAAATTCTAAGAATATTTCATTACGAAAAATAAACTTGTAAGAATAAAAGTTAGGAAATTAATTTTATATTCCCTTAAATAAAGAAGAACTAAAATAAAATTATTATCATGCTTCAAAATATAAACAAATAAGAAAAAAATTAGGAACAACCAACTAGCATATAATATACACATGCCTCGAGAATTTTCAAAAAATCAACAAGAACAGTCCATAATATCATGCAACTCAAAATTTATTTTCCCTCACCGATAAAATTCATAACATTAGGAAAATTTATAGTTTAAAAGAGAAACTAACCCGGACGGATTTGTTGAGATCTGTCATAAAACCAACTAAAATATTGAGACTCTACGCCATTAATTTGGTAACAGTACTGACCGGAAATAAGGAAAAGAAAGGGACCAGGGCTCTCGGGATAAATGTAGTTAAGCGGCTAGGATTTGATCTAGGATTTTTATTAAAGATGGATGGGTGAGAATGGCTAAAATTTTGATGAGATTGGCTAGAATTGAAATGAGTGTGTGGCTATGATTGTTATAAAATTTAAATTGGAGTGGCTTGAATTGAAAGAATTTAGAATATAATGGGTTAAGATTTGAATGATTTTGAGGAAATTTAGGAATCACTACTTAATTAAAATACTACATATTCAAAAAAAATTTTAATATAATTTAAAATCACTTAAATTTTAATTCATTAATGATTTAAAAATATTTTAATAATATTTACAATAATTTTATTAAATGACCACACTAGAATATATAATTTTAAATCAAAATCGATTAAAATTCTAAACTTTAAATAGATTTTAAAATACGTATTTAATCACATATTAATCCTAAAAATTGTTAAATGTCGGTCAAAATTGGGTGTCAACGAGTGTTGAGTGATAAACGTTAGATAGTGGGAGTTGTAGGAGGCTTAGGAGTCTAGTTTTAGGACTTAGACAATAAAGTTTTTTTAATTTAAAGTAGTGCTAGTGTTCCTTAGCCTACTTTGTTGACGCTCAATTTTTGCCCTCCATAATATAAATTGATTAATTCGGGATACTTTGATTTGAAACGATTTAAAATCAATAGTTTTTATAAAGTTTGAAATATTTTTTAAGTATTTGAAGTAATTTTTGTCGGTTTTATAATTTTTTCATCAATATGTTTTTATACAATTAGTTTATTTTATAGATATTTGAAACTAGTCTAAAAAATATTTTGTTTTAATTAAATATTTAGTTTAATTATTTAATAGTATATATTTTTGAGTTAATATTTTATGATTTAGCTAATTAGTTTGTTTCATTGACATTAAGAAACTCATTAATCCATTTATGTTAAATCTCTTATTTAAGGTCTAGACGAATTTTTTGATATAATTATATTTTACTATTTTTAAAATTTAACCCATCTTTGGCCTCGCCTTCAACTCATAAGGACCAAGTTTTTTGGGCCCAATTACTCACATTTGCAGCAGCCCAGTCCCATGTCCTTTCAATTTCAAACCATATAGAAATACACAAATTTTAACCCTAAAAGGCCCAACAAGACATCAAATTTCCCAGTAATACCAAAACACACCCACATACCCCTGTACGTTCTTCTTCTTGTTCGACGGGACAAACATAGAAACAAACCCAGAGCAATCGCGACATGAATCCCAGTCTAATGTTGTATTCTCCATCTTACCCTCATCCGCTCCGTACATGAGTAGTGCTAGGTGGAGAAATCTCCTTCCTCATAAGTCCTTAATCAGAAACCGAACAACTCTTCTCCCTTTTCCAATGTGAACTCGTACAATTTAAGCTGAAAATATTATCCGTTCAAGGAATTTTAATTTTGAATTTGAATTCCAAATTGGAAATTCAACTCGTTTCTCCCTTATATCATCCCTTACATTCCTCTATTTAATGACCTCACGCTCTTCGTTCTAAAGGTTGGATATAATTGATATTGAGTTCGGAAAAATATAGAAAAGGATAGAAGGTCAACTAATATACAGAGAGAATGATTTTTAAAGGTTAAAAGAACAACGAATGAAAGGATTAGAGACCATATATATACAACATAGAAATACATATAGAATAGGCAAAATAGATGCAACAGGGACTTAGAGTCTAGTATTTTGGGTTTTCTTTCTCTTCCCTGCTTCTCGAAGCTCGCCGGAGGCGGTAAAGACGTGTCCTTCTAATCTATCTTAGTTGAGTTGCTTCAAAAAAGGTATGCAACCTCGATCCTTGTCCATAGTTTTCTTCTTAAATTGAGTCTTTATATGTTCCGAATGGGTGATATTACCATGATTGTTCATCAAGGATATAAATTCTTCATGTGATTGAACTCGTATTTCATTTTCTCATTCAAATATGATCCCAAGCATATATGTATGAATAGCCAGAATGCATTCCAAAAGTCATTTCTTGTCATTTCTGTTTTGTTTGATTTTCTATCAAAAATGTTACAGTTGTCTTAGTTTTCTTATGGTCGTTCTGAAGATGTATTATAGGTCTAATGTTGTTGCATCCTTCTCTCTTTAAGCTCGAGTTGGATGAGTGAATAAAGACAACTATTTTGAGTTCGTTTGGTGTGTTCACATTTGCTATTTTTTGATGTTCTTGTTGGATGTCTTAAAACATTGATTTGGAACATATCTTTCTTTCAAATTTTTTATTTGGTTGAGTTTTATTTCGGAAAGTTTATAACCTTAACGTTTGAGTTTTTCAGCTCATTATTGTTTATAGGTATGACTCGGTGTGTAAGATTTGTGTTGAAATTTGGGGTAGTATTTTGCTACTTGAAACCTCTGGAAAAAAACAATGGTATATATTGGCTAAGTTTCTCAATTTTTTGTACTTGTTTGAAGGCTCAAGTTTATTCAATGTGTGCATGGGCTTGTTATTATTTTTTCTTAATTCTATAGTGCATTTTGAGTTTATGGACATCAAGTGAACAAGTTTACTCAATCTTTTCTTAATGGTTATTTCGATAGCATTCGTTTTAATCAAGATAGTCATGCATCGGTTCATTTCCTCCTTTGGCACTTACTAGTAGTACAGTTGTTCAACTATAGTTTCCTGAGAATTAGTTGAATGTTAAGTAAAGATTCTCTAAGTATAGTGTGTATGCATTTTGCCTTATTTTTTTTATGTTCCTTGTGTTCATTATATGAATTTAAACTGTGTTCCATTATTACACATTATCTTCTTTTTTACATTTTTTGGTATGCATGAACCGCCTCTCCCCGAGTCTTTGAAGATTCCCTAACCTTGCACTTTTTTGGTTAGGCCTCTAAATTATACCTTCTAGTTCGAAATATCTAATGAACAAGGTGTGGCCAATACAAGGACAAAAGTTCTTGTGTAATTGCTATATACATAATTATGCATTAGTATATATAGAAAATTTTAATGCACAGGCTAAAAAACAATACATCTGTTCGTGGAGGTTAATTGGGGTATATATGGCGAGTATACAATCAAATTTACAAGGAAAAAAACTGAATACAACCCCATATACGGTGGTATACGAAAAACATATACACAGTTTTATTTGAAGAGAAATAAGGCCAAAAGCCCAAGTAAACCAGCAGCAGGTCCAGTAAACTACGGCCCGTCAGTCGGGGTCTCATAGGTTCGGTCAGTGTTTGGATGCCTTGTTTTAATTAATTCGTTTATTTATTTAAAAGGTTAGTTAGTTAATTAAGTGGTAAGGATGTTCAATGAAGTTAATTATGGACCCCTATATAAAAGACTTCGCCTAATTAAACTAGACCTAACTCCCATATTTACCAAAACCCTATTGCTCTTTCTTCTCTCTTCTTTCTCTTTCATAAATGAACTCCTTTGAAGACCAAGCGAAGGAGGGGTTTTAGGGCTGAAAAGGATCTAATTTTCTCCATAAAATATCATAAATTAGTAAGGTGTGGGATTGCATTAACCTTTAGGATTCCTTTCTCCAAAGGTTTTCTTCAAATTCATTTCACAAAGAAGAATTTCATGTGGATTTTATTCTATTTATGAAATGAATTACAAAATCCATGTTTACCCCCTAGACGTAACAGGCATCTTCGTCCTATGTTAGGACTAATAATAGCCTCATAGCTAATATCATTACATTCATAGGTCAAATTTAGCAGAAAATTTAAAACTTCTTCGTTCAGTCTACTTTGACATTTACATAGACCTCTACACATTCATAACAAATACACATGTTGAGTATACATATACTCTTCGTTGGGAAGATTACTTAGTCATCTACTTTTATAACACATAAATATATATATATATATATATATATAAATATATATAGAAAATATCATAGTTATAATAGTCGTCTCATCTGATAACCATCTACTAAGAGTATATCAAATTTTGGACCTAGCCCACACATCAATCAAATAATACCATATATAGGTCATAAAATGAATAGTGCTAAATTGAAAAGAAAGAATCAAAAGAGTCTTAAACTCATATCAACTTTATAATGTAGATATTGGCATCGCCCTCGAATGTTGAGGACCTACCCTACTTGGATGATAATAGCTCCAAACCTTATTCAATTCGCCTTCCAAAACACTTCAACATTCGGAAACTAAAATATTGGGGAAAAGGGAGAAAATGGGCTTAGTACGCCATTTGTACTAAGTATGAGACCATATGCACATGTAAGATCAAATCATGCTAAAAGGGAATTTATCAAAACATGTTATTCTATACTTTGAAAGCTTTATGTATCATAAAAGAAAAACATACAACTTAAGAAGGCATATTCAACAAGTCAAAGAAAATATCATACTTGTCAACATACTTTAACCCATAACCTAATATAACTCTACCATCAAGTAATTACATCACAAGTACGGAAAGGAGTTCATTATATCATAATAAGTGCAATAACCAATAAAGCTCAATAAATTTACTCAATCAAGCGACCCAACATGAATCATGACTAATATTGAACTTCATATATCATAACCTATTAAGGACCTATAACGTCATACTTTTAACAACATAGACCAATTACATGTTCATAAGAATATCAATCATCATTTATTTTAATTTACATGTTAATTCATCATAGTATCATCTTTTGCATTCATTATATATATAAATAATAATAACCTTCTAAAGATTCCATCAAGGAAATCTAGTTCAAGGCATATTTAAAGTCCCATACCCCTTCCTAGGGTAAGTCAAACCTCTCAAGACACCTTTGTTATTTTATCCTTCATTTGTTCATTTTAATTTAGAGCAACGTTCCATAACAGACATAGACCACAATATATAAGTATGGAATCATGTGTTGTAAAACCTTATATCAATGGAAGGTGGTCAATTGGTCCATGTAAAACCAATCATAAACATAGCTTTCTAGGTGGATCCACTAGATAGTCTTCCTATGGCAGCAACATAGTTCAAGAACTAAGAGATAACTATTCCCCCTCTATATACCATTTGTAAATTAGGGCCTGCTCTCATAGGAATCCATTGGATTAGTATCCCTCTTTGGGAAGTCAAAACAACATGTAGAACCATAGGGTGAGTGTTCCTTTATGGGACGCCATCACCTCCCATTGTAAAGTTCACTTGGTGCTAAGCTAAGTCCCTTTATTGAAATGTCTTTAATATCTTTATTGATCATAATAGATTATTGTATGTCATAGGGTCGAACCCTTGTATAATCATCACCATAGATCAATAAGAATTGTTTGAGTATAATCCTTTCATCAGAATTTTCATAAGTGAGGTTAGCCTATTTTCTTAATCATAATAAGGAACATTGGTAATAATCACCATCCTTCTAACTTTTACATCTTAATCAACCTCACAATAATAATCAATAAATTTCAATTCAATATCATACCACCCTATCAATCTTAATACATGCCGTACTCCAATACAACATCATGACTTAGTCACAATTATTACTATTGGAATTAAAGGATAGAGATCATAAGACTTACCAAGTATCCTTCATAGTTGATCATCAAGGTCTTACCATAAACCCTCAACTACATCCAATTAGGGTAACATCATCACAAGTCAATTATAAACATGATAACAAGGCTAGAAAAATATATATATCAAAATGCAATATTATATCGCAGCTTAATAAAAGATGCTTAGGTCAATTCACAGCCTAACCTACATCAGCTTCTCAAGAACTTGCATGAAAGACTACAAATGACTCTAACTTTTAAATAATTAATGTAAAAACAGCACTTTATAGAAATTCCACCAATAACCAAGTCAATTGAACCAATTACAACCTAATTCTTATAAAGATCAAAACTAGTGTTAAGGTTTAAGGGTCATCTTCTACAAACTAGACAAAACCACCAAGATAAATAATTATAACATTAGAATACATGTAAATAAAAAAATACTATGCAATATAAAACATAAACAACGTAATTCATAACATATTTTTCGAGATTGAGAAAGACCAACATGAAAACTCAACTTTTGAAAATACATTGGAGAAACCCATTCAGGAAAGAGGTATCAAAGATGAATTAGATCCCATTCCTAAATGTTTAATGAATAATTTATGGTGAAATTTTTCTTTTACAGTACCCAAATCCCTTCCATATCTTGTCTTCAATGGTGCTTTCCAATATAGAGAGAGAAGAGACAACGAAGAGAGTTTTGTTTTGACAGTTGTAATTAGACTAATTGGGTTGGGGTCTTTGTATGGGGGGTTAATTAAGTCAATAAGTAATACCTTAATCACTAACTAAAAACCAAACCCATTAATAATTAGTTAATACCTACTTAAAAACGTGCAGGAATTAAAGGCCCCATCGACGAGACTATGATCGACGGATCATTGGTTAGTCGACGAACAAGACGACCTCCGTGCTACCTATCTATGGTTCTTGTTAGATAATTGTGAGGAAAGGGCTCCGAAAATCTGTCTAAGTGTTGGTCGGCGGTTGGCAACGACGCCCCATCGATCCACACTTGAACCATTGATTGCTTCTCGTGGTTAAACAATGCCCAGGCAGTGTTGACTCCAACGTGAAAGGGTCCTCCTAAAGGGCTGTTGGTTTGTACTTGGGGAGTCATACCCGTACGTTTCAACTATGAATCGACTTAAACTCGTGTTATCTACCCTTCCACCAATATTCATGGATTTCTGACTCCTAAAAATAGTCAATAGGCTAAGGCATCTTACAATCTACTAGAACTAGTTTCTGGGCGTCATAGACGTTCTTGCATGTTTTGGTTCCTACACTACCTAAATGACCTACATTCATTAAAATAAGAATTTAAAACAGTGTCTATACCGCATGACTCTTATGTTAGGCTTTAAGATACCTCTAGGATTTTTGAAATGTAACATTGCTCATCTAATTAGTTTTTTTATGATTCCTTTATATAGTTATGCGTATCTTATGATTTATTATAATCCAATTATGCTAGTTCTTTATTAAAAAACCTAGGTTGTGAAATTGATTGTGAATTTGACCTAAGTCACTAACCCTAGGCTATAAACTATTGAACAATTATTATGTAGTGATTCAATTGACTTCATTGTTGTATAAATTACTACTATGGAGTGAAAATATGACAACCATTTTTGGGTTGAATTGTAGGATTGATGGTATGACTATAATGAAGTCTTGTGAAAGAGATTGAGGTAAGTCTTGTAATCTCAAACCTTTACTTCTTTTATGATTACTTGTGTTTAGTAATGAAGTTGTATTTAAGTATACATTATGATAATATTTATTAGAGTTTGTATGATGTTCATTTGAATGCGTTTAATTATATGATTGTGATATTATGCTTAATATGTATTGATATAAGGTTGGTGATGAACTACATATGTGCCTTATTATGACACAATGGTGTTAATGTGCTAATCTCACATTTGAGGGTTGTAAAGAAAGGTGTTATCATTCAATTCCTATTGAGCTATGACTGAGACTATATAAGGAGTAGACCCTACGACCTAATCTAAGATATAATTATTAATAAAAGATATATTAAACGGGACTATAGTTTAGAACCAAGTGAACTGGTAGTGAGGTGTGTCTTTTCCTTCATAGGTAAGGCAGGATCACTAATGTACACATTATATTGGAGAGTAAAACACATATAGCATAAAGAGGGTCCCAACTATATCTCCTAGTTCTTGATCTATGTTTCCCCTATAGCAATACTAGCTAGTGGATCCACGTACATGCTATGTTCATGTTTTGGGACTATCTTGGCAAGTAGTACAGTTTCCTTCGGTGTAGGGTTCCATGACACAGGGTTCCACATTGTCTCATGTGGTCCACGTTGGTTAAGGAAAGATGTTCCCCAAATTAAAATGAAGTTATAAAGTAGACTCTAACTACGATTACAAGGGGGGTTTGACTTACCCAAGGTAGGTTTATAGGATTCTACAAATACATTGCACTAGTTAGCCTTGAGGAAAGTCTTAGAAGGTTGATCTGATATTTTGATACACTTATAAATGTAAATTAGATGTATATGTTTATCGTACATGTTAATGATACTATGTGATGTTTGTTTCACTTATGAACATGTGGTTGGTCTTTATTTATAAATTATGATGATGTTTACGCTTAATGATATTGTAACATCCTAAAACAAAGTAATGTGAACTAGAGCTTCATGATTGTTTTTTTGTTAATTTTGTATTAAAGTGAGTAACATTATTGTACGTAGGCAATGTTTAATGTTTGGAGGTTAAATGTCCATGACGTTCGGAAGGTCTGTCTTAGAAAATTTTCATGTGGCTTGAGGTGTTTGAGTTAGTGTTACATGTTTGTTTTGTTTGGAATTGATGTAGGCTGTTCCTAAGACATAAACGACTGTTTTAAAAGGTTTAACGTCCAGCTACGACCCCTCCTAGGAAATACAAGGGGGCCTAGAAAAGATCCCAACACTTGGAACCAAAACAGCCTAGGTTGTGTCCACAAATGAGACTAATTGATAGCCAGTGGGCTAAACAACGACCTATCGACTTGGTTCATCGATTGAACCTGCAGGAATGCACATTTGGAAGATGCAAGGTCAACCAATTAACCACAAATAACAGACCTTCGGTTGAAAAATAGTCCGTTGGTTGGTCCCGTTAGAGACACAGCCAAAAAGTTGTGGGAAAGTTGCCTGGGACTGGGGTGTTTGTGTAATACTTCGAAAATACAAGACGTGTTCTAAAGCCTATCATAAGTGTAGTAATATATAGACACTGATTCAAGGTACATTTTAATGAATATATGTCATTCAGGAACTCTAGAAACAAAAATGTCCAAGAACGTCCATAATGTCCGGAAACTAGTTTAAGGAGGTACTATCTTGCCTTAGCCTATTTGACTAGTTTTTTTGAGTCGGGAATAGATGAAAATTGGTGGAAGGGTTTATAACATAGGTTTATGTTTATTCATACTCTTAATGTTTGGGTATGACTCTCGAAGGACCAACCAAGGGATCTTAAGGAGGACTCTTGCGCTTTAAGTCAAACATTGCATGGGTAGTGTGCACCCACGAAAGGGCATGAACGGGACATGCGTTGATCACGGGGAGTCGATGCCATAAGTCTACCAACACTTAGAATTTTCATTGAAGGGTCTCTTTTGCACAGTCTGTAACCTCAACGACGGATGAGCAGCACAGAAGGCGGACTGGTCCGTCGATTGGGGCATGAGGCGTCGATGGGGTCTCGTGGATGAGAGACCTGTTTTTGCTGCATGTTTTTAACTAAGTCTTACAAAAATAATTAAGGGGTTTGTTTGCTATTTAGGTATTAAGGTAAGTCAAACTAACTTAATAAAACCACCATATAAAGAGCCCAACCCCATTAAACTAATCACAACTACAAAACCAAAACTGTCCTCCTTATCTCTTCTTTATGTCTCTATTGGAAGAGACCATTGAAGATCAAGATATTGGAGGGTTTCGGGGGCTGTAAAGGGACAATTTGACCATCAATTCTTCATCAAAAATTAAGGTGTTGGATCTTTATATGAATTAGGTTGTATTGATTTAATTGATTTTGTTATTGGATGAATTACTATTAGATTATGTTGTTACACTAATCATGAATGAATTATAGTGATTTGTAGTATTTCATACTAGTTCTTGAGATGTTGATATAGGTTATGAAGTATGTTGTGAATTGACGTAAGTATATTGGCTTAAGCTATGATCTAGTATTGAATTATGATGTTGTGATTTTTTTGCCTTCTTATCATGTTGATTATTGATTTATGATGATGCGTACACATATTGGGTTGATTTGATGGTTTATGGTAAGATCATTATGATGAACTATTATGGAGACTTGGTCAGTCTTATGATCCCTATCATTTAATTAAAATTGTGGGTAATTGTGAATAAGTAATGAATATTGTATTGGACTTTTCCTTCTACTAGGATTGATAGGGTTCTATTATGTTGAATCGAAATATCTTAAATATGATTATGCGGTATTATCTTAAGATATAAATGTTATAATTATGGTAAATGATTTACTAATATGCCTATTCATGATATGAAGATGTTAATGTGCTAACGTCACCTATATGAATTGTAAGAAAGGATTTATAATCATGCAATTGTTAATGAGCTATGATGATGATGTTGTTATACAAGGGTTAAACTTTATGACATAAACTACGCTATGATTGATAATAAAGTCTTAAAGACATTTAAAAAAAGGGACACTATCTTAGAACCGATTGAACAAGAGTGAGGAGTGTCCCTTACAACACATGGAAGGTAGGATCGCTAAGGTACTCTTGAGATTGTAGACTACAATGCATGTACCATAAAAAGGGTCCCAACTATATCTCCTATTATTCATCTATGTTGCCTCCATAGGAATACTATCTAGTTGATCCACGTACTTGCTATGTTTATGTTTTGGTACTACTTTTGAAAGGAGTTTGCATTCTTCCGGTGTAAGGTTCTATGACACCGGATTCAACATTATCTCATGTAGTCTATGTCGGTTAGGGCAAGATGTTCCCATAAAGTAAACTGAACTAAAGGATTCAACTCTTACTATGATAACCAACTGGTCTATCTAAGCATTGCACTAGTTATCCTTTAGGGGAATCTTAATTGGATGTTCTTATGCATGAAAATACTTATAATCTTATATGACCTGTATATGATGAACTTGCACATTCTTCATTCTCTATTTTGGTTAGTTTCACTTATGAATATGTGTTGGTCCACATTGTTAGAGTGTGATGCTATGTACTCTTAAATTTTATGATATGTGAAGTAGGATGTTAGTCAATACTCTTATTGGGTATTTTATTGAGAAAAGGTTAAGGGGCTTTTTTTTGTCATTGCACTTATTTACTTGATAGGGGTTCATGGGTAATTGTCTAGTTTTGTTTATGTTGAAATGTACTCTTATACAAACTTCTTATTAATATGAGTTACTGATAGAGTTGAATGAATAGGTATTAAACTACATGGTATGCATGTTTACTAGACTACAATTGGTGTTGTTGTTCTTGTAATGCTACATGGCTATGACTTAATGAACATGCACCATTGGTCGGTATGGTCTTGTTGAATTTTCATAAAGGTTTAAACTTAAATGTGCATACTTTATGAAATTTCCCTTGTGCATAGCCTGTTTTCGTAGTATGTGTGCATATGGTTTCACACTTAGTAAAAAAGGTGTAACAACCCCATTTAATCTCTTTCCTCAACATTTTAGGTTTCGGTCATTGATGTACTTTTAGGACGACTTCAAGAAGGCTTGGATCTCTTATTCATCCAAGAAGGGTAAGTCGTCACTTTTCGAGGGCGATGCCACAATTTATCTTATGGAGTTGTTTTGAGTTTAAGACTATTATGTTATTTATTTTCCATTTAGCATGAAACATTGTATAGCCCCTGTGAGGCATTCTTACGTTGATGTATGGGATATGCCTAAGTTATTACACTCTAATAATATGGTTATGAGATGAGACAACTATTATGACTATGTTATATATTTATATATTAAGTGCAATAAAAGTATAAGACCAAGTAATATTCCTATACGAAGTCTCTATGTACAAATTTTCACTAAATTTGACCTACGAATATAATTATGTAAACTAAGAGGCTAGTCTTAGTCCTCAAAGAGGTCGCCGCCGCCGCTTACGTCTAGAGGGGTAGACTAGGGATGTGACAGTTTGGTAAATTCACCACAAGTTTTAAGGACATTGGATGTTTATTTTAGGGTTTATTAGGTATATTAAAGTGTTTCAAACCCTAAGACCTAATTTGAGACAAGATTTCCTAAAACATAAAACCCCTCTCTCTTAGAACTCTCTACCAAACTCCATAGAAGCTAGAAGTCAAGAAGTAGCTAGCTGAGCTTTTTGTGGTCGAGTTTATCATAAAAATCATTGGGGTTTCTTCTATTGAGGTATGGTATCAATCTTTGACCTCTCATGCATTGAAGGAGTCCCTTTTAATGAATTTTCGAAAAGGGTTTTCAACCCTAACCTCTTCTATCTTTAACTCTAAATATGAGTGTTACATGAAAACGTTCTAATGATTCAAAAATGATGTTTCTAATGTTAGTTGATGATTTTAATTGTACATCTTCAATTAAAGTAGGCAAAATATTAATCAAATTTCGGTTTAAGAAATAGGTTAAATGAACATGAGTTGGCAATCTTTGAATTTTTGTGTCTTATGGTTTATATGGTTGTTTGGACACTACCCTAAGTTCTATATTCGGATGAAATGTTTAGTTAAATGTTATAGGTAATGGAATCTTTTAAAAAAAGGGGTAAGGTTGTTATGTTGTTTAACTTTAATTTCGAAATGCTCTTGAGTAATATGGTCCACTTTCTTGGTGGCGATGCTTACATCAGTTATATGAATGTGAAGTTACTTGTTTAATGTGAATGAGGCCATGAAGTCCTGTTATATTAAGTAGCATGATATTGATATTATTGTTGTTAAATGTGATTTATGAAGATATTTTGTGAAGTAGTCTTGAGATTATGCTTAAATGACTTATATGATAATTATGTGAAGTTGGCTTGACAGTATGGTTAAATGAATTACAGGATTAGGTGAAGAATGTAAAGTGTATGATGTAATGAATTAAGGTCTAAGCATGTATAGAAGTTAAATGTAAATGAAATGATGCTCATGTGTAAGGTGTGATGACATTTACAGACACTCACACTTTAACGAATAAGTGAAGCTAAGTTATGTCAAAAGGGGAGGTTCGGGGTTAAAACTCTTCGTGAGTTGAGATGAAGGGTTTATTAGAAACCTCACTATATCCTATGACCTTTCGAAGGAAGGTCGGAGGATGAATGCCCTTCGTGAGTTAATACGTGGTGGTCACTAGTTATCCATAACATATAGTATATAATGTTTAAAATCTATGGTTATTTTTACCTAGCAGTAAGAGGATATGAAGAAGGGGTAACCAATATAAAAGCTAAGATAATGACCTTACTCTAGGCAAGTGAGGATCCATACTCCGATAAGGGTTATTGTCAGAATGCCATATTTAGCTCTCGTGGTCTATGTCGGTTAATCTAACCCCCACAAAAATAATAAAATTGTTATGTCTTTTAAAAGAGCATACTTCTTAGGGTAGGAAGTGGAATGGGATGATATTTATCCATCGCACTAGGTAGGCTTTCTAAAAAAGAGTCTTCGCGAGTCTTATATGATGTAATGAACTAAGACTTTTAAAAGATCATACTAATTAGGTTAGGTGGTGGCATGGGACACTATCCATCCATTGAACGAAGAAGACCTTCCGAAAGGGAATTATTGGTTATAAGACTTTTAAAAGAGTGTACTAATTAGGGTAGGTGGTTGAATGGGACGTAATATATTTATTTCACTAATTAGGCATTCCGAAAGGAAAGTCTTTGTGTCTTACTTGAGTGTTCTTCTATTGTATTGTTATAGACTGGTGACTTGTTCTTCCTAGTGGAGTAAGACTATAATGAGTAGTCTTAAGGATATCCTTGCTTTGCACTGAAGGAGGTGTATGCACATGTCCCTCCTTTCATACCTTGGAGAGTCTTAGGATAACTTTTGTTAGGAAAACTCCAACAAAAATGAGTTCAGCTCCTCTAGGCACTACCTTGGGAGTTCACTGTTTTTGAGTCAAATTGGTTCACTATAAAGATAAAGTATTTTACAGTAAATTTTGGGTAGTTCACTGTAAAGTTCCTCGTTTAGCTAAAATTATGGAAATCCTTTTCTAATTGTTAAATTATGTTTCTTATGTTGTTTTACTTCTATATTCGTAAGTGTATTATTTAATTGGCATGAAAAATGTATTTTTGCTAAAATGTCCTTGTTTGTAGGTTTTTGCATATGCCATAGTTAGTACCTTATTTGTAAGAACCCCATACATTCCTATACCCTATAAGTATAGGTTTTGAAGAAAGAAGTAGTCTAGCAGGCGAAGCCTCAAAAATCTATTATCTCAAGATTTGGTATGTCCTCATTTATTCGAGGACATAGTCTATATTTTTTAGTTTTGTTAGTAAGACTTATCATGTATTTCTTTTAATGTAACGGGCCCTGTCCCTAAGATATTATGTCGTCTCTTTATGATTTACTTGTGACGATGAAAATTCCATGCTATATTATGGAAAATTTTTCCTTCATAAAATTATTCATGAAATTTTTTAATTCTGCACTAATTTTCAGGTCTTCTAAATGAACAATAATTAAATGGCTTGTATAAGAACTCAGAGGGTAAAATACACCTTGTCATGAACCAAGGGTTCTCCGTAACTTCTAGGTGGTACTTGTGGGTCATGACAAACATGGTACGAGAGCATAAGGATATGGGAAATAGTTTAAGGTCTAAAAGTCTCACAAGCAACATCTAGTCAATTCTTGGTTATCGGTGTGAGTCAGGACATATATTCGTGGAAAAGAGGCTATAAGATGATAGAAGTCTCACTTTCTTCTCAATTCTAATGTCATTATTTATAGTTGAGTTCTATAAGGAGTCTTTTCTCAACGTCTTATTTTTTATTTATTGTACATGAATACGAGGAGATAAACACGCTAGAAGAAGGAGCGATGTGTAGCTAATAAGAGGATCCTTCACCGTGTTGACCAAATTCATATTGTTGTCCTAGAAGAAGAGAAAGAATAGGTTCCCCTTCAACAACCTCAAGTTCCCCAAGTGCCTCCTATGCGTCAAACTCCTTTTGTTGAAGGAGATATGACTAATGCGGTGTTGAGGGCTGCCGTAATGAATTTGAACTAACTCAGGATGGCTCAAGCTCATGTCATCAATAATCACTTTTGTTTCCTAAGCTAACCAAGGGGATGGACCTCAACTTAATGTTAGTACTCCCTCTTCTAGAATTTGGGTTTTCTTGAGGATGAACCCTCCTAATTTTCATAGCATTAGGTTGATCAAAAGTCACAAGGTTTCATAGATGAGGTGTTCAAAATGGTTGATTCTATGGGTGTGAGTCCTAGGGAGAAAGCGAAGCTAGCCGCTTACCAACTCAAGGATGTGTCTCAAGGGTGGTTTTGAGCAATGAAGAAATGAGAGACCTTTAGCAAGAGGTTCGGTTTAATGGGAGGATTTCAAAGAGGCTTTCCTAGAAAGGTTCTTTCCCATAGAGTAGAGGGATAAAAATATTGTTGAATTCATGAATCTTCATCAAGAAGGAATGAGTGTACAAGAGTACCCCCTTAAATTCACCCAACTCTCTAATTATGCCCCAACCATGTTAGCCAACCCTAGAGCTAGGATGAATAAATTTGTGAGTGAAGTGGCTATCATGGTTGAAAAGGAGTGTCGTACTACAATGCTTCTTAATGACATGGATATCTCTAGGCTTAGGTTGTGTGCACAACAAATTGTGGAATCCAAAATTAGCGAAATAAGGCAAGAGGCTAAGAGGCCTAGGTCGGACGATTCTACTCACCAAAAACCAATGAAGTGTTTATTTCACGAAGATTCTTCCATGGGGAACAACGATAGAGCTCCAAACCAAAATTACCCAGGTGGTGACCACACTTTTGAAAAGACTAGGTGTACTTCTTGTGGAAAGTAACATTTGGGTTAGTGTTTTGCTGGAACGGGTGTTTTATTTGTATTTGGTAGAAAGGAAAACTAGATGGTTGACTTCCCTATCATTAAAGAATTAGGGAAAAAGGTCAATAAATCTCCTCAAGGTGATCTAGATCCCAATGATCAAAAGAAGAATCATCCCTATGGGATGGGAACTAGAAGGATAACTAATCTTAACTCTTTATGAATGTTGTTTTTATGTTATGAGATAATTTTATATTGTTTCAAATCTAATATGATCATGCCTTCTTAATAAATTGGTCAAATATAGATTTATAAAATTTTAGTATGATTCATAGCGTAATAGTAATGCTCACTGTAAAATAATTGAATTTTGTAAAAAAAATTAACTGAAATGAGATGTCGATCTAATGTGTGTAAAATTGTTTTATATTAGCATATTTAATGGCGGAGAAAGTATTTCCTCCATAAAACAAGGATAAGGGTGAGTTTTTAAATTTATACAAAAGTTGTATGTGTTTCAAAATGTGTGAAAGTGTGAAATTCGTGCTTATTGTTAGTTGGTTATTTGATTGGGAGTGTTTGAATATGAATTTAATGTTTCATGTGTTTCTAATGGAGTCCTTGATGATCTTAATGTTTTAGTGTCATTCGATGACGAATGTTATTCCAAGTGAGGGAGAATGTAACACCCTTAAACTAACATAGATGAATTAGAGATTCTTGATTGTTTGTTGAGTTAATTTTGTGTTAAAGTGAGTAAAATTAGAGTCCTTAGGCAATGTATAATGTTTGGTTAAGTTTGCAGGTCAAACATCTAAGAACGTAAATTATTGTTTGAAGGTGTGTCTTAAAAAGTGTTCATGTGTCTTGAGGTATTTGTGTGAGTATTACATGTTTTTTTGTTGTTTTAAATTTATGTGGGATGCTCCTAATACGTAGAATACTATTTTTAGAGGTTTAACGTCTGAGTATGACCCCACCTAGGAAACATAAGGGCCCTAGAGAGGGGTCAAACTCTTGGACCCAAAACTGCTTAGGCAGTGTCCACCAATGAGATCAATCAATGGTCCCTGGTCTAACTACCGGCCCGTCGATTGGACCTGCAGTTGTGCAGGTTTAAAAGTTGATGGCTTAACCAACGAACAACCACCAACGGAACATCGATGGACAAAAGGTCCGTTGCTTGGTCCCCTCAGTGTCATTGCCAAAAAGTTGTAGGAAGGCTACATTGGCTTGGGGTAATTGGTAAATTAACCACAGTTCTTTTAAGGAGCTAATTTCAACCCCATTTCCTAATACCCAAAACCTCTCTCTCTCTCTCTCTCTCTCTCTTAATACTCTCTTCAAAACTCTATAAAAGCTAGAAGGTATGAAGGAGTTAGGAGTTCTGTTGGTGGTCGAGATCTTTATGAGAATAATTGGGGTTTCTTCTATTTGAGGTATCGTATCCTTCCTTTCACTCTCTTCCATTCAAGGAGTCCCTTCTAATGAATTTTTTAAAAGGGTTTTCAACCCTAACGTCATGAATCATCAACTCTAAATATGGGTTTTGCATGAAAACATTTCTAATTATTCTAAAATAATGTTTCTAATATAAGTCGATGATTTTAATTATAAAAATTCAATGACAAAATTATAATGCTTTTTATCAAATATTGGCTTAAGGAGTGGGTTAAATGAGCATGAATTGGTTGTCTTTTAGTTTTGGTTACTTATGGTTCATATGGATGTTTAGATAATACTCTAAGGGCCATATAAAGAATATATGTCGAGTGAAATATCAAAGTTAATGGAAGATTGGGAAAAAAGGGTAAGTTAGTTATGTTGTTTAACATTTATTTCGAATGCTATCTAGTGGGATGGTCCACCTTCTTGGTAGCGGTGTTTACTTGAGTTGTATGAATGTGAAGTTACTTGTTTATTTGAATGAGGCAATTAAGGATTGTTACGTGAAGTTAGATGATAATGATGTTATTCTTGTTAAATGTGCTTTATCAATCTATTATGGGAAGAAGGCTAGAGAGTATGCTTTAATGAATTATATGATTATGTGAAGCATGGAAAGTGTGTAATGATATGAATAAAGTCCTAATAATGTATAGAATTAATATTTAAATTAAATGATGCTTATGTGCAATGTGTGCTAACATGTACACACACTCACACTTTAATGAAGGAACGAAACTAACTTAAGGCAAAAGAGGAGTTTTATGGTGAACACTTTTTGTTAGTTCAGATGAAGCGTTTAACAGAAACCTCACTACATCCCAAGATATTTCTATGATAGGTCGGAGGATGAATGTCCTTCGTGAGTTGATATGTGGCATTCACAAGTTATCCTTAAACTATAGTATATAATGTTTAAAATCCTTGGTTATTTATGCGTAGAATATAGAGGATATGAATAAGGGGTGGATTCCCTTTTTTAGTTGAGATGTTGTATTTTAATGTACCTCTTTATATGAGTACTCCTTGTTAGTAGAGAATGAGATACTTAGTATCAATCTCCTTATCCCTTAAGTATGCGCCCGCATAGGTGTAGATATTAGGAATGTGATTTAAAAGCTGAGAGAATGACCTTACTCAAGGCAAGTGAGTATCCCTCATCAGATAGGGGTTAATGTTAGGATTCCACGTCTAGCTCTCATGATCTATGTCGGTCAAGCGAACCCCCACAAAATTAATAAAAGTGATGTGTCTTCTAAAAGAGTGTACTACTTAGGGTAGGTAGTGGAATGTGACTCTATTTATCCATTGCACTAGGTAGGCATTACAAAAGGGAGTCTTTGTGAGTCTTATATGAATTGAATGAATTAAATAGACTAAGACTTCTAAAAGAATGTACTACATAGTGTTTGTGGTGGTATGGGACATTATCTATTTATTGCACTAAGTGGAACTTAAGAAAATGGAGTCTTGGTTCTAAGATTTCTAATAGAGTGTAATACTTCGGGAAGATGGTGGAATGGAATGCCATACACTCATTGCACTTAGTAGGAATTCCAAAAGGGAAGTCTTGGTATCTTATTTGAGTGTCCCTCTAATATCTTGTTATTCTGTGGTGACTTGTTCTCCCGAGTGAAGTAAGTCTATAATGGGTAGTCTTAAGGATCTCCTTGGTGTGCATTGAAATAGGTGAATGGGATATTCCCTCAGGTCTAATCATGGAGAATCTTAGGATTACCTTGGTTAGGGAAACTCTTACGAAAAAGAGTTCTCTTCCTCTTGGCAATACCTTGGGAGTTCACTGTTTTGGAGTCATTTTGGTTGAACGTAATGATAAATTAGTTTACTCTATATTTTGGGTAGTTCACTGTAAAGTTCCTCTTTATGTTAAAATTCTGGAAATCCTTCTCTAAGTTGTAAATGATGTTTCTTATGTTGTTTTAATTCAATATTCTTGAGTGTTTTACTTAATTGTCATGAAAAATGTATTTTTTTTCTCTAAAATGTCCATTTTTGTATGTTTTTGCATATGCCATAGTAAGTACATTTTATTTGGACTAATCCCAGCTTTTATGTACTCTATAAGTATAGGTTTGGAATAAATAAGAAGTCTAGAAGGCAAAGATTGGGAAGTCTACTCTCTTATGGTTTGGTATGACCTCATAAATTCGTAGACATAGTCTATGTTTATTAGTTTTGTTAATATTACTTATTATGTACTTCTTTTAATGTAAAGGGCCGTGTCCTTAAGATATTGTTTCGTGTGTTTACGATTTGTTTTTGATGATGAAACTTCTTTAGTATTTATGAAAAATGTTTCATTCATTAAATTATTCTGGAAAAGTTTTAATTTCGCACTACTTTTCATGCCTCATTTAATGAACTATAGTTAAAGGGCTTGTACAAGATTCCAAAGGGTAGAGTATGCCTTTTCATGACCCAAGCATTCTCCCTAACTTCTAGGGGGTGCTTGCGGGTCGTGACAGATATTGTATGTAAAGTTAGACATTGCTTATGGTTCTTCTTGAGTTTACATTGTTCAGTAAGGTTATAGATCCTTGCAAAGCTAGTGCATTAGTGAACTTAATGGGTGTTCACGAGTAAGGATCCCACTTTGGTCATGACCTTATGAACTCTTATAAATGTTTGCTGATATTATGACTTGATGATAGAGTTGTGTTGATTATGTGCTTTAATTATGCATAAATGCATGTTTCACTTAGTATTGTTGGTATTTTGATATACATGGTCTTTACTTAATGAAGATATGTTATTGACTTGTATTGGTTCTTGATTGTGCATAAGTATTTTCAAAGTAAATTAGCATGCTTTAACGAAATGTCCCTTTGTGGCATAATTTGTATGTTGTATGTGCATATGGTCCTATAATTAGCACAAGTGACGTGCTTACCCCGTTTCTCCCTTTTCCTCCAGCATTTTAGGTTCCGGTTGTTGAAAGGTTCTTGACGAGTTTTGAAGAAGACTTGGATCCTCATTTTCTAAGTTGGTTAGGTCCTCACCACTTATAGGACAATGCAACTTTCAACAACTGGATATATTTTAGTCTTAAAACACTATGTTAATTATCATTCATTAGAGTACTATTACTCTATATTCTATATGTGGCTTTTATTAGTATTGATCTATGGGCTAGGCCAAATTGTTATACTCTTTTTTAGTTTGTTTAATATGAGACATCCGTTTGAACACGATATATGTATCTTATATATATGTTCCTTAAAAGTAGAAAACTATATATTCTTCCTGTACGAAGAGTCTGTGTATACTCGTTATAATATATTTTGTGTAAGCAAGATTTCTAAGCAAACTGCAATGCGAAGTAGTTAAAGAGAGTTAAATTATCCATGCTTTAACATATGAATGCAAATTATCAATGCTAAGAAGTTAGTCTTAGTCCTCTTCGAGGATGCCCCAACCAATTACTTCAAGGGGTGATCCCCGATTCTGACCAACTTGGTGTCAGATCATTAGGTTCACTATCTCTAGAAATGAAGTCTCAATAAACCATGTCCACGTAGATTATTATTTATAATTTTGAGGCGCACCACACTTATGAATGAGAGGCTTTGTAAATATTAAACCTTGTATCGTTGTTATAGGTATGAATACGCGAAGGATGTCTGCTACAAGGGCCGAGAAAGAAATTCTTCATTATAGGGAATAAGACAACTAAGTGTCTCCACTTGAAGAAGTTTCTATGGGTGATCAAGTAGAGGATGCTCCTCCAACAATGACCGATAGAAATATAAGGGTGGCTTTTCTCATTTTAACTCAAGCCAATGCATTCACATTTAAAGTCCAAGCTATGAAAGCCTAAATTAATAGGAAGGTTGAACTTAGAGTTCCTCAACATGCTCATTTGAGAGACTTTACTAGAATGAATCCACCTATGTTCTTTGGGTCGAGGTGAGATAAAAACCCTTAATATTTCCTCGATTATCTTTATAAGATTCTCTATACTATGGGTGTTACCTCAATTGAGAAGGTCGAGTTGGCTGCCTATCAACTCAAGGATATGTCCAAAACTATATATGTGAAATTGAGGGATAATAGGGCACTAAGAGGTGGTCCGGTGACTGGGAGATCTTAAAGAAGGATTTCCTTTATATATTATTTCCTAAAGATATGAGGGAATCCAAGGTGGAAGAATTCATTAACTTTCGTCAAGAAAGTACGAGTGTGCTTTACTACGATTTGAAGTTTACTAAGTTTTCCATGCATGCTCTATCCTTGGTTTGAAAAACAAGGGATGAGATAAGTAGATTTCTTACGAGGGTTTCTAATGACTTGGTTAAAGAATGTCATTCGTCTATTATTAATATGATAATATGAATATCTCTTGTCTCATTGTTTATGCTCAACAAGTTGAAGGAACTAGATTAAGGAGAATGAATAAGGAGACTGAGAAGTCCATGTCTTATGAAGGTGGTTCCTCTAAGGGTAGACTTGACATTCAAGACAAGTCTAGGTTCAAGAGGAGTTTTTCTAGTAAAGTTCCTAAAAATTTTCCCAAGGATCGTGATAATAAGTTGTTTACCCTATGTCTCAAAAAGTAAGAGGTACTAGTTCACTAACCACGAAGACAACTTGTGGAATGTGTGGCAAGAATCGCTATGGCTATTGCCTAGTTGTGAAGGACAATCGCTTTGGTTGTGCCAAGAGTGGCCACGAGGTCAAGGATTTCACAAATTTGAAGGTGCAAGACAAAAGAAGATGCAAGCTCAAGCTAGTGGTTCTAATGTATATGATCCAAACAAGAATCACATTTATGCACTTCACTCAATGAGTGAACATAAGAGTTCTCCCTGATATGGTTACTGGTATGTGGAAGTGTACCTTGACTATAGAGCACGTGACCTACTAAAAAAAAGAGTCCGGGAGGATCGATACACTTCGGACAAGTTTTCTTTATTGATGTATCTGCTTTACTTGATCCAGGTACGACATTATCTTTTGTTGCTCCCTTGATAGCTAGGAAGTTTGACATTTTACCTGATGTCATAATTGAACCTTTAAAGGTAAATACCCTTGTAGGTGTGTCGGTGTTTGAAAAAAGGGTATATACCCATACCCGACATGCCGGACAGTCTAATCTAATGAGAAATACGTGAACCTACTCCCTTGCCGAATGAAGGCATCACCGCTTATTGCTAGCCTATCGGTGCTCAGAATAAAGTTCTGTTACATTCAACTAATACATCATGGAAGATGGATTTTAGCATGAGGAAATCATAGCTTATTATTTGATTTCTTATCTTATCATTAGTATTAAGTATGCATTAACTTCAATATTTTTGTTAGACTGTTCATAGAGACAGGTCTCTTCATCAACTTTACACTCACATAGGTGAGTACGTTTTTGTAACATTTACTTAGGCTCATTTGAGATTGCTCTAATCTTTTACGTTATCCTCGTATCAGTTTGTCACCACATTCATTAACTTTAGCACATTTGATCCTCATAATTACGCACCCCTTATTACGTGAATGTTAAGTTTATCATTTACCAATACACTTGGCAATTTAGTGTATTTCATAATTTTACTTTAGCCTTCTAGGGTTTCATCATTTCATTGCATACATCTTAGGTTCACTTACTTTTAAAAGTATGCTAAACTTATGGGTCTATGAATACAGGCCATAAGGCTTCGTTCATAATTCATTTAAGTGATTCATAACTTCCTAAGATTATGTGGTATAAGACTTATGCATCTTTTTATGGATGCCATGATATAAATTTTGATCTATGTGGGCAGCATTAGTTTGAACATTTATTTACGTATGAATTATGTATCAATACGGAGTTTTGATAGGGGAACCCAGTTTTTAATCCCTTGGTTAACACTTACATGTTTTTTATTTATTTAATTTTCATCCATACGGCTTAGGGACTCGAGATCAAGCCCCAAAGCCTTCGTTTCATTTTTCCTTATTTTTCTTTCTTTCTTATTCCCTTCTCTTTGGACTGAGGGGTTATGGGATCGATCCCCCACAACCTTATTTCTTTTTTTTTTCCTTGACTTTTCCGAGTTGACCGTTAGGGTATGGGATTGATTCCCCACATCCTCATTTTATTTTTCTATTTAATTCCCTTAATCAGCCCTGAGGTCGTAGGTTCGGTTCCAACAAACCCCAACCTTTATTTTGTTTTAATTCCTTAAGTCTGACCAAGAAGTTGTCCGTTTGAATCCCTCTCCTCTAATTTTTATTTTCACGGTTTCATTTTGAAGTCAAGGTCATGGTTTGAATCCCCCTTACCACATTGTTTAACTTACATTATTTTATGACTTTAAACAAGGTGAGGTTACGGGTTAGATCCTTAGTGAACTCACTAACTTTTCTTCATTTTTCCATAATACTTTAATTGACTCAACTTGAACAAAACTAATATCAAAGTGCTAGAATTTTGATCATATTTTTTCAGCCTATTTTCTCACCTCTTTCACGTTAAATGTTTATACATTCGGAGTAGTTTTTAGTTTGTTATTTAGGTACATTTTCAAGATCACATTCTATAAAGAGTTTTACTAAGATCAGCATTTTTACATCAGTTATCTTGACTGAAACTCATCAAAAAGATGCTGGAAATTTTGTACGTTTTTCAGCTCATTTTCATCAATGTTTACGTGTTAGATTTTAGGGTAATTCATGAATCATATAGTACATATTTAGGTGCATTTTCATGTATTCATTTATCTAATAATTTCCATTCAAATCATCCACTTTATACTTTATATGAACATCTTGATTTATACAAGTTTGTGCATGTATGAATACAGCCATCACATGTCATTTTCAAACATCAAACCAAGATTATATAACGTGGCTACATATTGCACACACATCAACACATGATTTCGGACAGCATGCCTAACATTGAAATAACTCCGAACATACATAAATGAACATAAGTAACACGAAAACACATTACATCCCTAATTTCTACTAGCAAATATACCCAACCTAAAAATCGATGGGAGCTAGTGAAAGGGAACATGTTAAGGGAACAACCTAATTTTTGGAGTAGATTCATTTTAGTCCTAAGGGTCTCTTGTGAAAGGGACAAAGTGTAAGAAAACCCATACTAGTAAGTAGTTCAAAACTTAACTTGCTGCCCTAAACCTTCTCCAAAGTTCATGTCCATATCCCCTCAACTTCAACACCAAATCGACAGAATAATCCTCCATTTTGCCTAACCTTTCTATTAGCTTGTTTTCCTTATATATTTATTTAAGTTCTTCAAGTGTGAAGAACTTTTAATTTTTCTTTTTTAGTATTTTTTCATGGCAGAGAAATGTGAAAAAGAAGAGAGTATGATTGTTAAAGTGAGGTATTGACGTGAGAGAGTGAAATGTACAAAGTACTTTAAGCCTAGGTAAGGACTTAGTCAAAATAGGAGTCTTTTAACCCTTTAAAAAAACTGATTTTCCTTTTTATAAAATCAGATAATGAATATTAATTAACTATGTTAATTTACCAATTTAAAGAAAAAAAATTTAAACCATTGCTTCCACCTAGGGTCGAACCCGGATGGAGCAAGACTTCACTCAAAGGACAATTTTTATCCCTCTCTCCCAAAAATGCCCCTCCAACTTATTAATTGATTAATTAATTAATTATATATTTAGGGTAATATAGATACTACCCTTATTCTAGAAAAAGACCATTTTACCCCTAGACCCTCCAAACTTAATATTTTCCCTATTTAAGTTTGGAAAAGACTCTGCCGGATAAATCTTATTATTTGGGAGGTCTACATGGCTGGACCCAACCTTTTATAGCTCAACTAACTCCGCAAATCGTAAAGGTTCAGTTTGGGAGGTCTACATTAAGCATTGCTTAGCATATCAATTTTAAGGGTTGTTAAATTATCCCCCACCCCCTTAGGAACATTCCTCCCAGAATGACACTACTTACTATCTAAGTTAATGCTAGAGAGATCCAAACATACTTACTATACACAATAAAGCAATAACAACAAAGAATGGAGAGATAAGGAAACTTAGACTTAAAACTAGGAAGTCTAACCTCAAGGGCTTAAAAGAGGAGGGTAGCAGGATATCATATCAGCTTCGGACTTCCACATAGCCCACTAAAAAAGATGATTCCTACACAATACCTTTACTGTAGCAATTTTCTTGTTCCTTAGCCGCTTGATTTATCTGTCTAAAATCTCAACAGTTCGTTCTTCATTGGATAAGTCTTCATCGACCCCCAAACCTTAAATAGGTAATATCACTGCTTGATCGCCTAGGAACTTCTTTAAGATAGGGACATAAAATATTAGATGAACAAAAGCTAGCTCCGCAGGTACTGCCAACTCATAGGCCACCTCACCAACATGCTATAGGATCCCATATGGCCCAACATACCTTGGATTCTACTTCTCCTTTCCTCAAAACAACGCCACCCTCTTCATAGCTGATATCTTAAAATAGAGCTTGTCACACATATCAAACTATAAGGGTCGTTTTATATTGTCTTTATAAGATTTCTGCCAACTCTAAGCAGTAGCCAACCTGTCCCTAATCGCCCTGACCTTCTCTAAGGCCTCATGAATGATCTTTGGACCCAAGATGGATGACTTTCCAACCTTGAACCACCCTACTGGAAACCTACATCTCCTACCATACAATTACTTACATGGTGCCATCCCAATGCTGGAGCGATAGTTGTTATTATATGAGAACTCTGTCAAAGGCATATGGTTGTCCCAACAACCTCTGAAGTCAATGTAACACACCCTCAACATGTCCTCCAATTTTTGAATGGTGCACTCTGCCTACCCATCAGTCTGAGGTTGAAAGGCATTACTAAGCTTCACATGCGTGCCTAAGCTCTTCTCAAAGGATCTCCGCAAAATGTTAAGTGAATTGAGCTCCTCTGTTTGAAATGATAGACAATGGTATCCAATGCCATCTTACAATCTCATAAATGTAAATTCTCACATAATCCTTGTCACGGTAAGTAGACTTCATAAGGATAAAGTTGGCAGAGATAGTCATCCTTTCCACAACTACCCATATGGATTCATGCTGTCTCAAACTCTTCGGAAGACAAACCAAGAAGTCCATATTAATGGCCTCCCATTCCCAAGTCGGAAACTTAATAATTCGAGCAATACCACCGGTCTTAAGATGTTCAGCCTTAACCTGTTCGCAATTAGGGACCTTGGCCACATCTTGGTGGAACATGGATGAATACAAAATCTGGAATCATGGGCCTCTACAATGATCTTGGTCTGTAAATCATCCACATCTGTTACACACAGCCTGTCCTGGTAATCTGACTCAATACTGAGTCCTTCAACTCCATCAACATAGGATCCAGATGTTGACCCTCCTTGACTTCAACTACTAAGGATGATTCAGAACTAGGATTAAGTGAAACACCCCCACTAGTAGATATCAATTAACTGCACACCAAGTCTGGCCAGTCAGTGTATATCCTTCACCAACTCCTTCTTCTCATCCTCATTGTGGGTTGTACTTCTTATGCTAATCCTACTCAAAGCATCATCTAAGCCTTACCTGGATGGTAGTGGACATTCATGTCATAGTCCTTCAAATGCTCCAACTAGTGCCTCCACAGTATCAAAGCAAACACCATAGCTGCCAATTCTAGGTCATGAGAGGGATAATTATTTTCTTGAAGTTTGAGATGTCAAGATTCATAAGATATCACCTTACAACCCAGGACAAGAACACAACCCAAACAACCCTAGATGCATCACAATAAACAGTATAATTCTCACCACACTTAGGCAAAATAAGAACCGGGGCTAAAGTAGTTAATCCTTGCGCTCCTGGAAACTCTTTTCACAAGTCTCCGTCCAATAAAATTTAGCCTTCTTCTTAGTCAAAGATGTGAGTGAGGCAGTTATGGAAGAAAAAACCTCCACGAACCTGCCATAATAACAAGCTAATCCCAAGAAGCTACAAATATCTGTGGGAGTAAGAGGTTTTGGCATGTTCTTAACATCCTCGGTCTTCCTAGGATCTACCTCCACACCTCTGTCGGACTCAACATGACTTAGGAAGGTTACTGATCTAAGCAAAAATTCACACTTGCTTAATTTGACATACAACTGATTTTGTCTAAGTACCTGCCAGGTTAGCCTCAAATGTTGTTCATGATCTTCCTTGTTCTTAGAGTAGATGAGAACTTTATCAATGAATACTATGATGAAAGAGTCAAGAAATTCACAGAAGACCCTGTTAATGAGATCCATAACTGTAGCAGGTGCATTCATGAGACCAAATAACATAACAAGGAAGTCTTAATGACCATAACGGGTACAAAAGGCTGTCTTTGGGATATCTTCATCCCTTAATCTGAGTTGATGGTGCCCTAAACGAAGATCCATCTTTGAGAAGAAACTAGACCCTTGCAGTTGGTCGAACAAGTCATCTATTCTAGGAAGTGGATACTTTTTCTTGATAGTGACTTTGTTGAGATGTCGATACTCAATACACATTCTAAGGGTTCCATCTTTCTTTATCACAAACACCACTGGAGCACCCCCAAAGATATATGCTTGGCTAAATGAAACTCTTATCAGTGAGATCTTTTAACCATAGCTTCAACTCTTTGAGTTCTGCTGGAGCCATTCAGTAATGAGGAATTGAAATTTGTTTAGTATAGGGTTCTAAGTTGATACAAAAGTTAAACTCTCGATTGGGAGGAACTCCAGGAAAATCATTATTAAATACATGATGGAACTCATTCGCTACAGGCACTGAGTCAATGGAAGGCACGTCATTATCTAAATCTCGCCTTCATTAGGGAAACAAAATCTTATATCCCTAATATGAAAATCCATATGAGCCTAAAAACTATGAAGCCAGTCAATGGGAAGAATAATATCAAAATCATACATGGGCAACTCAACCAAGTCTACACACATAGTATTACCACATACAACTATTGGGCAATCCTTGTATACACTATCAATTCTTACAATTTTTCCTAAAGGTGTACTAACCACTATAGAATCATGCAGACTTGCAGGCTATATATCAAAAGTGAGAGAAAGAAAAGGAGCTACATAGGAAAGTGTAGACCCTGGATAAAGTAAGATATACAGAATTTGAGAATACTTGCACCGTACGTGTGACCACATAAATGGACTTCTCCTGCTCCTCCCTACCCTAACGGCGTAGAACATGTTCCTCTTTGATGGCTCGTGTGCGTCTACATCCTTTTGATTATGCCTAGACTGGGCATTACCTCTACCCAGACCTCTTTTCAGTGCATTGTCCTTCACCATGTGTCTACTCTTACCGCAACCGAATCATGTATTAGTTCCCTGTCTGCACGCTCCACTGTGAGCATGACCACACTTACCACAGTTTGTTTTGGGATTCTGCATCTAACCTATATTTCCCTTCTTGGGCTACGAACTACCTCTTCTAGGTGTTGTATTCCTATGAAAGTTAGGGTTCCCTAAGCTCTGTTGCCCCTTTCAAAATTTGGGCTGCTCACGGACACCAAAGTTATTCCTGTTGTCCCCATTTCTAGGGCCTGCCTGATCATGAGGCTGAGGCTTTCTAGCATCACAAACACCTTTCTTCTTCTTACTGTCCTCCACCTACTGTACACGCACTATCAACCTAGAGAGGTTCATGTTATGGTGGAGCAATACAGGTCGACACTCCTCCTCCAGATTTCCAGTGATTCGTGTGAGGAACCTTCTCATCTCATCCCTGTTGTTCGATACAAGGAAAGTAGCATACTTTGATAGTTTAATAAACTTAATTGAATACTCGCTGACTGTCATTGATCCCAACTTATGGGTGATAAACTCTCAGCCATAGCCTCCCTCTTCTCCCTTGGGAAGAATCTCTCCAAAAAATCTGTCTTAAAAAGCTCCCAAGTTATCGGAACCACTCCCAACGCTCGTGATCCTTCCACATCTTGCAACAAGTCTATGCAACATCCTTCAGATGATAGGAAGCCAACTCAGATTTTTCTATATGTGTGGACACCAATGCCAGAAAGTCTTATGTACCTCGTCCACATACTCTTGGGTATCTTTGAAAGTGTTGGTCCCTGTGAAAATAGGAAGATTCATCCTCATAAAGTCTTCTAGCATGTCAACAATGCTACGTACCGGTGGGTTCTCCCTCTCAACATTCTGCAAGTTGACCTAGGAAGTCATGGCATGGGCCTGTATTGTGATGGCATGTGCCATCTGGGCAAGACATGACCACACATCCGCATCAGTTAATATAGCAGGGTTAACCGGCATAGCCAATCCTTCTGCTGGAGCTTGGGGTGGAACGTGATTTTCCCCAGCAGCTGCTCCTCCTCTCCACTGACCAATGGTTCTCATAGTACTCGTTCTCTAAAAACAAAAAGGATTGATGTTAGACACACTCATAACATCATGAATTCATACAATAGAAAAAGTCACGGTGAGATCACATGAATGGATTTTTCCTATTTATCATGTAGTCTCTAATCTAGGATACTGGTGAAATTCACTACCATGACATAGAAACTACTCAATCTTGGAATTTAACCTAGGCCTTTGATTCAATCTCAGAATTTAACCGAGGCCTTTGATTAAATCTTTTTCACGACAAAAATGTAGACCCAAGATGAGCCAAGCATTTTTGACCTCTGAGAGGTCGTAGACAAGCCTACATACGTCATAATTACTTTATCTAGGTTAATTTTATTGAAAAAGTTTAACATCTTATTTTCTTATTCTATGCGAAAAATAATAATAGTTAACATTATAGTAGTTCACAAATCAACAATCTAATTTAGAGATTATCAAATGAAAGAAGCAGTAGATAATTGTATTAAACATATTCTTGCCAAAATGGCACCAATACCAAGTCGAAAATGAAATGTTAAATGAAACACTAGCGGTACATGCTCCACTACCTAAAGCCATCATATAACCTATATAATAATAGTAGACATCCTTGAAATCATGCCTACCATGTACGGATGTAAGCTCCTCGTCCATATAGCTGCAACGTCGTATCGCAATCTCTAACGTCCACCTATGATTGAACCTTAAAGTAGATGTTGTATGGGATTAGTATATACTTTTATTAACTATGGGCATATGAAAGCACACACCAAGGACATACATGAGTAAGAATAGCTCTTTCCTAACAACATGATTTACAGAAAGTCAAGTCAGTAGACTTGCCAAATTTGGATTACTACTGTTAGTGGACCTTCAAAATTTTTATTAGGAAACTCATGTCATGAGAGTAACATGAATCATCTTATGTATAATATTTCACATTAAACATAACATCTTACAAATAACACATAACAAATATTGTATATAGCACATAACATCTTTAATAATATTCTTTCCTATGCCATGAAACTTTGTAATTATGCAGTAGACATCAAGACTCTGCTTCATTCATTCATACGTACTTAACTTCATACATTCCTAAGCTATTGTTGACACCAGATATACCTAAGATGATGTTTACACTCTTATAGGGTTCAATGTGCAATGATAAACAATGACCTAGTATCATTAATTTCTTTATCTGCTTCATTCGCCGATGTCCCTTTAAAATCTTTTGGAACTTTAACTTTAACATACATAGATAATGTTAGCATCATGAAATCCAGTGTCTGCCCCACACTGAAAAGGGGTGGAATAACCGGCGAATGAGAACCTAAAAATGCTAGAATATATAGGTAATTGAACCCTGCTAGATCCCTATATTGGTAGTATATGTTCAAAGGGAAGGAGATATAAGGAGACTCATACCCGGCATGCCGGACAGTCTCATGTTATAAGAGTTACGTTAACCTCCACCCTTCCTGATGAAAGGCATCACCTCCCATAACTAGCCTATCGGTGCTTAATATAGAGTTCCATTACATTCAACTCATACATAATGAAAGTTGGCTTCTAGCATGAGGATATCACAACTCATTAGATGATTTCTCATCTCATCATATGTATCAAGTATGCACTAACCTTAATACATTCATTATAGTGTTTATAGAGACTGGTCTCTTTATTAACATTACACTCTCATAGATGAGTACGTTTTGGTAACATTTACTTAGGCTCCTTTGAGATATCATCTTTTACATTAGCCTCTTATCATGTTGTCACACAGTCATTAACATTAGCACATTTGCTCTTCATAATTACTCACCCCTTATTGCATGAATGGTCAGTTCATCATATGCCATTGCACTTGGACATTTAGTGTGTTTCACACTCTTACTTAACCCTTCTAGGGTTTAATCATTTCAATGCATACGTCTTAGGCATACATCTTAATGAAGTATCTCATAGTGTTCAAAAGATAAATATATGGGATAGGCTCCAAAGTATGATGTAATAAAGAAAGGATCCAAAATTAGAATTTGGATGAATGGTGGTATGGGACATCATGAGAGCAGTGCACAAGGTATAACTTAGGGTCATTTAATAATAAGAGATTAAAGGTAGGATCAAACTAGAATTGCCTTTCCTTATACAGTAGACTAATGAGAAGATCTTAATAAATGATGTTAAGAGATTGTAAAGCTATAGAGGGTGAATATGTTAAGGATGACTTTGACATAGGATTAATATATGGAGTTGTATGGGATGATCATTTATATGGCACAAGAATTCCTTGAGGGAATAATAAAAGTGTAGTACTCATAGAATGAAGTGAGAATACTACACACTGATTAAAATAAGATAGGGTAACTTCAAGATATACTAGTGTGTGAGGTAGTATGTGATACTTCACATGCATTGCACAAACATGCTTTGAGTTGGCTGAGGGATAAAGTACTCATATGACCTGATGTACTAAGGTCTTAATTATAAAAGTGGATTATGAAAAATAATGAACAAAGATATGTACTTAGATTTGGTAGTACTATGGGATTCTACCTTAGCCTTCCACAAGGACCCTTGGAGATGGCTTGTGAGATAGTTTATGATAGTAAGAGCGACAATGAGTTATGAAGAAAATCTTATATGCTTTATGATGCTTTAATTATGATTATGATATATATGCTATGATTATGATGTTATCTCTTATTATGATGTCCCTTATTGACTAACCATTTGAGATATGTTATGTTGGTATAATGATTCCATACTTAGTATAGATCGTACTAACGCATAGTTCCTACATGGTCTCCATATAGGGTCTTGACGATATTGATTGGCTTGCAAGGGTAGAGTTTCCAAGGTTTCCACAAAGATAAGATTGATGAGTCATCATTGCATTTGATGACTACCACCATTATGATGTCTTTTTTATTCTTTTATGTTTTTAGACTTCTATGGACTGCGATGCAAGACTATTGTACTCGTGATGTCACAAACAATTTATCAGACATATGTTAGACATTTTATGAAATATATTTTGCATTTTTCTTTTTATACAAAAGTTTTAATTTCGTGTATTTTTCATATATTTGAGATGAATGATGTTCAAGGGCTCATAGAAGACCTCCGAGAGGTCAAGTACACTGTATTGTGACATAAGAATACCCTAACTTCTAGGGTGTAAATGCGAGTCGTGACAAGCGTTGTATCAGAGCATAATATTATGAAAATAGTCTTAGGATGTCTCAAATCCGCGTCTAGAAGAGTATTATTCATTGGTGTGAGTCGCGAAAAATCTATTAGAAAGAGGATATAAAATGCTTAGGAAAGTTTCACTTTTGCATTACTGAAGTCGTGTCATAGAGTTTGGCTTAAGTAAGCCCTTTTTATAATGGTTTCCATGGTTTTGTAGGTTATGGCTAACACTAGGTCTAATATAAAGGAAGGAGATGGGAGTAAGGGGACAGAACATGTGCCTCCCCAAGTGCAAGCACATGGACGTTCCCAAGTGCAAGACAAAGTTCCTCCTAAAGTTACTAAAGACCCTCCAATAGGGAATTTTATGTTTTAGGAATAGAAGGATTCTATGACTTTGTTTTCTAAAGAATTAACGATCAAAGCTAATAGAGGACATGTGGCTCCGTCTAATCCTATAGGAGGAATGCGTGCTACTAGGTTAACAAAGTTCTTGAGCATTTATATACAGGAGTTCTATGGATTAAGAGTTGAGGAATATCCGAATGGCGTTATTGATGAGGTGTATAAGGTTCTACCAATTATGGGACTGTCTTCCATTGAAGAGGCGGAGTTGGCTGCCTATCAATTGAAAGATGTTGCCCAAATTATGTATGAGAAATGGAAGGATCGTATACCAATAGGAGCGGTCCCTATAGAGTTGGAGACTTTTAAGTTGGCTTACCTTGATAGGTTCTTTCCTAGGGAATTGAGGAAGGCTAGCTTGGAGGAGGTATAACGCAACAACTTCATGAAGTAGAGTGTAATAGCCTTGATGCCATAACCAAGATAAATAAAAAATGGTACATTCGTGAGAACCAGGTGTCTCCTTTATCTTTAAGATAAAGACTAGATTAAGAAAGACTAAGACAGACAAATTATTGTACAAACATAATCAACCAACTTTATCTTTTTGAAAAAAATATCATAGGTATTGGGATGAATATTGTAAATATTTTTGGCATTGGTGGAGTAAACCATGAAGAAGCACAATTTGAAGCGATGTACAACGAAGAAGTGAACTTCCTTACAAATCAAGGAGGAGGATTTCATTCAAATTTCATGAGGAAGGGAGGAAATACCCATTGGAATAAATATGATGGGTGGACAGATAATGATAGAAAATGGTGTGACTGTATTTCTACTTGAAATAAAAGAGATGGTTAAAAGGAAATATATGTCCAATTTTAGGAAAATAAAAAGCAAAAGAGCAAATAGTTAACCCAGAGAACTTCCGTATGGAACACAAGTATGCACTTATTCTCAAAAAGATTGAAGGGTCGGACAAAGTGTTGAAAGATATAAATTAGAACGTGTCAACTCTTAATTTGGTGGTGAATTTTCACTCTCAATTCGATGTGACTTCTCACTCATCCTCAATTAAATAAATGGAGACACAAATGGGACAAAGATCGACTTATATAAATCCAAGGCCAGAAAGAGTGTTTCATAATGACATAATAATCATCCCAAAAATGAAGTATGAAATTGTATCTCCTTTATCCACGATGTTAAATATCTCACTTCTTTAGACGTGACCAAAGGATTATTGCTTTAATTTTATTATTTGAAGAAAGAGTTTTGAATGTGAAGGATTAAAAGTTAAATGTTTATTGAGTGTGGAACTTATGTGAGAAAAAATTTCACTCGGTGACACACTCAACAGGTCGTTAATCCTTACTTGCACCGTGTTTTAAATCACCCACCTTGCTGGGGAACTTCGTATTACTAAATGATGAAAAAGAACAATCAGCAACTCAAAAAAAGAATTTTTGAGCCTTACTTTAATCTTTATTTCAATCGCCCACTTTTTTGGAGTTCTTTAAAACATGGTGAGCCAAAACACTACTCAAGGAATCGCAGAGTGGATCGGTGGGCGTGACTTACTCCACCGATTGCCCTGAGAATTGAATGTTCATAAATGTCAACCCTTTTGAAAATTCAAAAGTTTTTCACTTTACTACTTTTTAAATCTTGTGTTTCTCACCAATATAAGCACTTTCATATTTTTGTATTTATAATGCAAAGTTATATAAATCTTTTCCCGAGATCGATTTTGTAATTTCTATGTAAGATTCATAAGCAAGGAGTCTATGTAAACTCAATATATAATAAGTGAGCAGTCTAACTTTACTTCATATGTAAGAGTTTTAAATTTACCTCATTTTCTCAACCTATGATATGCCATGATGTATGCTAATTGCTAGTCTAAGGTCTTTAGAAGGACGATGACCGTGTAGGTGGTTCTCCTTAGTCATGACAAATGTTTTATTAGTGCATATGGTTGAGTAATCTTCTGAATATATGTCTCACTAAATAACGTCTACGTAGATTTTTGTTCATAATTTTTAAGCAAGCCACACTTATGATCTAGAGACTATGTAATTCTTAAAAAAAATTGTGGCTTTTTTGGTATCATTATGTCGTGCTGGCCTAACTCTATGTTTCCTTTTTATTCAAAAACATTACTTGTGGTTATAGGTTATTACTACTAGAAGGGAAGAAACAAGGAGAGTTTAAGATGAGATTGCTTATACGAGAGATCCTCCTCAAGAGCAAGTTCCTCCAGATGGACATGTTCCGGTCAATCCTCCGTTCATGTTGGACAGAGAGATATTGGTGACTTGTCTAATATTGACTTAACTCATGTCTACTCAATCTATTGTGTCTCAATCATTCTGGGAAGTTTCATCCTCTGTGAACAATATTATAATACCAAGGCTTCTCGTTTGAGGGACTTCACAAGAATGACTCCTCCTACTTTATTTGGGTCTAAGTTGAATGAAGAATTCAAATACTTTCTTGATGAGGTTTACAATATCTTGTATGATATAGGGGTGAGTACAATTTTAAAGTCGAGCTAGCTGTTTACCAACTCAAAGATGTGTCTCAAACTTGCTATACTCAATGGATGGATAATAGGGTTTTTAGAGATGGTCCAATAAGTTGGGTGTCACGACTGAAGAGTACCTCTTTGAATTAACATGGCTTACTTGTCCTCTCAAAGGTCTTATACAAGGCTATTGTCATAATTCATTGCACTTTAATAGTAAATTTAGTAGAAAATTTAAAATTTTTCATAGCACATCATATGCTAGAAACATCACTTCACACACACACACACACACACACACACATATATATATACACACACACACACATATATATATATATATAATAAATCATAATATATATTTAGACTTTACATCTCTTTTGACATCTTAGAGTCCACATTAATTGAATTGAATAGGGACAGGACCATTATCAATGTAACTTATACTTAGAATAAAACATAATAGAGCAAATCCTTGAAACATAAAGATCCCATTCCTTGAACTGTGGCAAGATATCAAAGATCTTCTCTTGAAGAAACATCCTCTAATCATCACCACGTACACTTCGTGAAGAAAGATAAAGAAGAATGGTATAAGTATAACAATGCACTAAGTATGGAAACAATGCAAAAATATGCATTTAAAGTGTAAATTTTGTTAGGAAAATATGCATAATGACATTTAGTAAAAATTTGTGAATCATTGATATCAATAGTAAAACATAGGTCTATAATGCACATAGGCATGAACATTGTTCATAATATCACATAAAGCAACATAATTTATGTAAGGCACATTCAGCATCTCATAGTATTACCTTTCTTTTATAATGCTTCAATTACCCCAAGTAACCCTCTAGTAACACTTGGTGCTACTTGAATAGTGTCCCATACAACCATGCACACTCAAGCGTAACCTTAAGGTCACCAAGGTGAACATCACATAATTCATTATCACTATATACATTACATATTCATATTTAGGGTCATATCATATCATGACAATAAATCATTCACATGTAACTCAACATAAAGCATGAACCTCATATAAGACTCACTTCAAGACCACATCCAAGTGAACAATACCAATAAAATCATAAGAGGCCATACTCAAACTCATGAGCATACCACAGGTATTATAATTTACTTCATAAATTAGCATGACCACTTTAGTCATTTACATACATATAAAGTAAGACCTTTCACCACATGACAATTAAGACAAGCCTTATATATCTAAAGTAACACCTCGTCATATAGAATCAATAGGATCCATACTACGCATATTATCGTAAAAAGTAGGTTGATGCCATAGTGTCGTGCATATAAGATATCAACATATATATACACATATAAAACACCTTCCAAGAACTCCTTTTAAGATCCCTTTGTGCAATGCATAGGTAAAGTCCCATACCCTCACTTACACTAAGAAAATTCCCTTAGGTTATCCTAGTTATATTTCATTACTTTACTTCCATTTTCCATTTTACTTTAGGGAAGTCTTAGCCTAAGCCGACAATAAGACCATGTAAGCCAAACAGAGTATCTGGTGTCGTCTTTTCACACCAAAAGAGGATATCTTACTTTCCAAGGTAAGACATGAGTATCATAATAGCATATTACGTGATATTACTTGCTAGTTAGGGAAACATGGAGTTATGTATGGAAACCCTCTTTATGCGTGTTAGGCGTAATAGAGATTCACCTCATAAGGACTATGGTGAACTAGTTTCCCTTTGGGAAGGAGCACCCCTCATAATCAATTTCCCTCGATGCCAAGCTAACTTCCCTTTATTAAAAAGACTTTATTAACATAACTTAGTAACAATGGCGTTAGGAGATATAGGTTATAGATTAGAAGTTGTGCTTTTGTGAACCTTAATCATGTGACAAAACTATTCACATGGACATATCATATTCTAGCAATATCTATTTTAGAGTACAATTAAAAATACCTTTGAAGAAACCCTACTTTTCTAGATTATCATTATATGCTTCATCATATGCATTTATATATACATGTTCATATATGAGGAAACCATTCACATATAACATTTAGAAACTACACATATGCAGAATTTATCATATGATATACTTGCATGTTTATATCGAACGATTCGCCAAAAATCTTCCTCAGCCAGCAGACTATTGTAGATAGGAGAAACCAGTCCCTGTTGCTGACATGGTTCACCAAGGACAAAAAATCTTCGTCTGCATTGCGGACTCTACTGTCTCCAAAATTATATTTGGAAATCTTGTGGGACCAACTCTGCGATGCATACTTGTATTCCAAAAAAAACACTTGAAATTTAAACTCAAGTTTAACTTCACTAAAAAGTCCAACTAAGTGAGGGGTCTTTTGGGTATTTTAGGAAAGGGTTCTATAATAATTTTAAAGATGTTTTTCATCAAATTTACCTAAAAAAATAAAATATCAATTGAAATTGAATTCTCTCTCTACTCAACCTCCATTGAGGAAGATTTGAAGCTTGAAGAACAAGACAAAATTCCCAAGTATAACAAAATTAATGGATAAAATATTTGTGAAGGTATGGTTTCTTTAACTCTTGGGATTCCTTTCACAAAGAGGTCTTTTCAGATAAATTTTCAAACTTCTCCAAAACTAGTTTGTTTCTATACACATGCGTCTTCTTTTTAAAAACTTAAATTAATGATTGAGATAAATTTCGGTAAAATAATGTTGTTTAGGTACATATTGATGGTTAGTATTAAGAATTAATCAAGATTCCAATGGAACTATTTTCTACCCCTAATCTCATGGAAACCTTCAATTGATATGGTGAATTGTTAAATGGATGAATATGTTGATTGACTACATTGATATGAATTGTGTAATTGCTTCTTGAATAACCTTAATTTGTGTATTTATTATGAATTCATGGGATTTTAAAGAATGAAGTCCTATGAAAGGGAAATAAAATATGAATATTGTTCTTCTTCAACTCAAATATATAAGATGAATTACTTCGATTGAAATAATGTTGTGGGGAATGTGTTGTGGTTGTGTTGATGACATGATTTCCTCATCCTTAACCCTATGCTATTGAATTAGCTAAAATGTATGAATGTAGGTTATGTTAGGTTTGTTATATGATTTAAAGGTAGTTCTCGTGATTATAATCAATTTTTAAAGTGAAAGGTTTACTCACTTTCTAGTGTTTCTAAACTGAAAGGACTATTCTAATTTATGATAACCTATGAGCTATTCTAATGATATGTTCACATAAGGGTATAATATAAGATAATGTGAACTTGTTTGGTGACTCAAGATTATTATTAAATAGTGTAGATTATTTTCATCAAAAGTGTATGTAAATAAGAGGGGGTCTAACATTTATTATGTCCGGATCCCCACATGAGTTCCCTTAGATTTAGATTGTCACGAATCTCAATGAATGTGATCACGCATGAAATGGAAACTCCTACATTTAACAAGTTAGGGTTTATAGTAAGAATATCTTTTAACCTATTCTATGTGCCCACATAGGACTCTAGCTTAATAGTTCTACCTCGATATCTATGTACGAAAGGTTACAACATAGACAATTTTTAACCTCTAGTTTTGGTGTTGAAGTAGGACTCGGGATTCCATGTCGCTAACATGTTCTAATGTCTGTTAATTAAGCCTCTATTTGTAATGTAAAATTAAATTAATAGAGGAAATGAATAGACTCTCATTAAGGCTTTTCTTGAGGGGTTTTCTACATAGCGTGAGGGAGGGCATGTGACTTGTCTTACACATTGCCCATGTTGGATCCTAAGAGATGGGTGTTTTTCTTTTATGATTAGGTTAAGCATGAATTGTATATATTATGATATATATAATCCTTATGAATAAAGTATGCTATGATAAAGTAATATGTTATGAATGTAGGTATGAAGTGGATTGCTTGATTTGATGCTTAGCCTTAGATAGTGTTATGGAATTCTATTATTCTAATTGCATAAGTGTTTTTGGTCTATAAGTAGGGATAACAATATGTTGGATTGGATTATTATGATTACTTCATGTGTAGATTGTATTTACTTGGTAAAAAACATGTTTTCACTGCAGGTTTTGAGCCTATTTTTAAACTTTTTGAAGCTTCCTTCAGAAGCCTCCGGCAACTCAAACTTAACACTCTATTGGGTCAAGTTTGTATAAAAAGAATAAATAGATTCAAACTCATCAAAAAACCTCCTATAGTAGCCATCTATACGAAAGAAACTTCTAATGTCGGTTGGAGTAAATGGTGTATGCTAATTCTTAACCACCTCGGTTTTTTTTATTGACCTCTATACTCTCACTTGAGATAATATGACCATGAAACACCACCGATCTACACAAACACTCACACATACTATAATAAGCATATAGTTGGTTTTCCTTAAGGACTTGCAATACCGCCCTAAAATTGTCAATATGTTCACCCCTATTCTTATAATATTTCAAGATATCGTCAGTGAAGACAATCACAAATAAATAAAAGTAATTCCACAACATCCTATTCATAAGGTCGATTAACGCTGTGAAGGCATTAGTGAAAACAAAATTTATCACTCGGAACTCATACTGACCATACCTAGTTCGGAAAACCACTTTAGATATATCCTCACCTCTAACCTATGTTGGTGATACACCGACATCAAATTAATTTAAAAAGGTTAGTTTCCCTTTGAAGTTGATCAAACAAGTCAGCAATCCAAGGGAGATGATACTTGTTATTAATGGTGACTTTATCAAGTTGATGATATTAGATATATATCTTAAAATACACATCCTTTTTATTCACAAACAATATTGTAGCACCCCATGGAGAAATAATCGATTGAATGAATTACTTGTCTAATGAATCTTTGAGTTGAGTTGTTAGACCTTTCAATTTTGTTGGAGCCGTCTGATAAGGAGGAATTAAAATGGGACTTGTATCCAGTATAAGACAATACAAAAGTTTATTTCCCATTGGGGAGGAATTTCGAGCAAGTCATAGGGAAAGTCCTCCGTATATTTCGTCACTACGGGGACCAACTCTAAAGGAGGAATGACGGATTCAAGATCATTAACCCTCAAAATATGGTAAAGAAACCCGTTAGAGATAATTTTACAAGATTATTTTTAAAAAAATTATACGACCTCTAGGAATTGAGTTACCCCCCTTCCACTAAAAGACGTGTTGATTAGGAAAATTGAACTTCACTATCTTTACTGATAATAAATGGAAGCATGTAAGAAATAATAAAACCATATCAAGTTTTAATAAATTCACCCATGTAACCCTATTTGTCAAAGATATAGGGCAACTTCTAAAGACTCTTCTAGCCACAAAGAAGTCACAAACCAAAGTAGTACCCAAAAAATGTTCAATCGAAACATCAGGTAGAACATTAAAGTTGCATTGGAATCTAGTAATTCATTAATATAAATAAACAAAACATATAACATACCAGTTACCACGTCGGGAGATTCATTTTGCTCACCCCTAGAGCGAAGAGCATAGAAGTGATTCCTAATTGGAGCATCGAAACTAGGACCGCTTGGTTGATCTTTACCACTAACCTTCTCTTGTTTCATCATATTAGAAAAATCTCTAACCTTATGGCTATTCTTTCTACTCCCAATGAAATTTCTCGTGTCAACTAGAGGCTCACCTCAGTGCTTCTTACGAGACATGGTAAAAGTAGGTTCCTTGCTAGGTGAATTCCGCTACATCCTTTTTAGGAATTAGAGTTGGACCCCCTATCCTTCTTAGCATTGGGGAAACTGGAAGGAATTTTGTACTCTCGTTTTGAACTTAGGCTTTCCTTGAATGTGAAGCCTACACTTGGAAGTACCCTCCCTCATAAGATTTGGCCCTTGTAAACTCCCTATACTTCCTCTTGAGTCTATTATCCTCCGGTTGTTGAGAAGGCATTATCGAATGAGAAATATCTATATTATCATGAAGCATCGCCGAATGATACTATTAAACTATATCATCAAACACTCCCATCAAAAAGAAACTAATCTCATACCTAGGATTGGATACCAAAAAGGAGCATACATGGACAATTTTGTGAACTTCAAGTTGTACTCTTGCACACCCATACATCCTTGATAAAATTTAATGAATTGCTCTACCTTGGCCTCCTTTTTCTACCTTTAGAAGAACCTATCAATAAAATCCCTTCTAACATACTCCCAAGTTAATTTCCTGCTCTCAAAGACCTATTATATCTCCTTTGTGTATAAAAAGTTTTATCCACATCCTTAAGTTTATAGGAGGCTAGCTCGACCATCTTTTAGACCTCACTCCATAGCATATAGGATCTTGTAGATCTTATGAAGGAAATATTAGGGATATTCATTCCGTTTAGATTTAAAAAACATTGGAGAGTTCATCTTTCTGAAGTCTCACAAGTGAGAAGTCATAGTACTATAATTTCGTTGAACACGAGGTCCAACTTCACAATTTGTGAGACGTAATGACTTGAGTGTGAGTAGCTACCACATTGGCCTGGGTAGTCATAGATTGAGCAAATGTCAAAAATTCCAACAGTATCTCTCCATCCTTTATTGGTGAAGGAATTACTGGAGCTTATTCTAGAGGAGGAACTTGATTAACTTGTGGAGGATCTTGGTTGCCTTGGAGAGGAACTCCCCCATCAACTAAATCATTGTCTACTCTCATTACGGCTTCCCATCTCGTAGATATATCCTATATTGAAAATAAAAGGATTAGAAGTAAAAGGGACATATATAGTTACCACTCTTGAGGCACGACTTTACAAATTTTCAATAAGTGAGAATTTCTAAAACTCACATAGCGTATTATTCATAAGTGTGGCGCGCTTCACACACATGAACAACACTCTATGTGGATGTGGTTTAGTGAGAAATCAATACTACGAGTACTGCAACCTCCTGCTTTGATACAAATTTGTCATGACCAGGGATCACTCCCAAGATATAATAGTGTTGTCTTCCTCATAGAGGACTTACACTAGCCCTTAGCATTCGTAACATATCATAGGTCAAAATGCAAAAAAGTAAAACTTTTTACATATTTAGGTATGCATAGACCTCTCACATATAATATATGGAGTTTACTTAGACTCATCACATTTGTATATTACATATTCTTCTTGTTTTGTCAAAATAACCGATACGTAAGTAGAACATTTGGGCATAACCCTTATAAAAATTCGTATTTACCACATACTATTTACAACAATATCTTCAACAATAGAAAAGAAATGAATATCTTTGGACATTAGCAATTCTACTTTGGTAGAATAAGTAGCACCATTCGCAAAATAGAAGACCTACAAATGATTTTGAAAAGTATAAGTCTTTCTGCAAAGTGACCTTGATACATCTACGGCCTGGACCTACATTGTTTTGCAAAAGGGAAGAATATGTGTTAGAAAAATCTCATGTACTACGTATGAATATATGAAATAAACCATTTTAAATAATGATCAAAATGTCCTTCAGTACAAAACCCTGCTTGGTCACTTTTAAAAGCCTTTATGGACAATTAAAACATATAAAATCCAATAGACATAACATCAATTATGAGAAGTTCATATTTAACACAATGTGAATATCATCATATAGTTAAATAAATAATGATATTATCAACATAATATAATATCAACTTGAAGGTCATTATATCAATATAACATAAACATGAATAACCCCAACATAATGTCAAAAAAACAATTCATGTACATGATTTCGTAGAATAATAACATATAAGACCCTTACTCATAACCCCTTTACAATCTTACAAGTTCAATGCTTATGTAAATCCACATAACGCCACATAACATAGTAAACCAATCAAAGGATCATAAGCAATGTCAACATTTCATATATCTTCTTATCATCAATGTTCTTCATCATATATTTCAAATTAGACCAATAACATGTTCATCAATGAAACTAACATCATATAAGATCATCTACATGTAAAGTCATCATATACCTTTCATTCATAAAATAAGTACATAAAAATAACCTCCTAGGACCTCTGTTAAAGTCCACTTGTGCCTTGTCTATGTTGAGTCACATAACACTAGCTATAGTAAGTAGAACACCTTAATTAAACCATGTTAGTGTTAACTTTATTACTTTCATTTATCTTTCGGGAACAATCGCCTTAAAAAACAATAGACAATGTGTGCTAAAGATGAATGCCGGTGTCATGAAACCCTAAACCAAAAAATCTGGCCTATTTGCAAAGGTAGGACTAAAACATGAATTAACATTCTAGGTGGATCCATTAGCTTTTATTCCTATGGGACCAAAATAGTTAAAGAAGTATGAGACATATTAGAATCCCTCTTTACGCAAAATTTCATTGTAATCTCCATATTATAAGAACCATTGTGAACCTACCTTCCCACAGAGGCAACCGACACCGCTCATAACTAGTCACTCGGTACTTAGCTGAAGTCCTTTTTTGAAATGTGTTTTAGTCATTACTAATCATCATTACCTAATATAGGCCATAGTAGACTAACCCTTGTGTATCATATGATTAGCTCATTAGGTATTGGATGATAATGTCCTTTCATAATATCACTTCATTTGTGAGATCATCATATCATAGTAAGACACTCAAGTGATTCACACTCAACGTTATATAAACATACCCTTAACATGAGCTCGCAATAATCATAGTGAACAAGTCTCATCATAACAATCATATCATCATCATTGTAATATTATACGACATGATACTTCAAGTAAATACCAATGTTTGTTATAAATCATTATTATTGAAGTAAAGAACTCAAGATAACAACGTCCTACAACATATCCTTCAAAAGCCTCCTTCAAGAACTTACAATCAATCCAACCATTTTCATCCATAAATTTACTTAACAACATCACACAATAGCAATTCATACAAGAACTAAGTCAATTGTATTATCACTAATTAAATAAACGTCAATTCATAACCTAGGGTTAGGGGAAAAGGGTTCAATCGTGAATTCCTTAATACATATATCATGTCCCAATGATCCTTTACCATAAAAAGGATATGAATGATTTAAAATAGTTAAAATAAGTTTAAAAATCAGTACAATCATCAATTCTCATCAATTCATAAGCAAAATCCATGTTTGGGGAAATGAGGGAAAGAAATGAACCAAGATAAATTACCATTAATAAACGTTAATTACTCAACAACCTAAACATAATTAGCCATACAAAATCACAATTCATCATAACAAATCATCAATTTTGATTTTAGAAGAAAACACATTTGTAGAGGAAAAACCTTGGAATTAGGTGATTTAGAAATAAACTTTTAATGGACTTCTTTGTATAAGAATACCAAGTAAGAATCAAAACCTTAATGAAGAATTAATCCACGAAATTTGAGAAGAAAAGTTGAGAACTTGGTATTCTTCTCAAATCTTCCAATTCTCTTCAATGGAGAATGAGTTAGAGAGAATTTAGAGAGAACTAAAACAGATTTGGGTGATTAATAATGGCTTAATACTAGACCTAAATCAATAGATACATACCTCTAAAGTTTCAAAACTACCCCTCAATTAATTGGGTTTTATTGTGAAGTCAAATTAACTTAAAAACTATGCGAACGAATCCCAGAAGTGGATACACGTAGTGGGGGCAGTTCAAAATATTTTTTTTACAATCCGGGTCCAGGAAATGTGCTGAGTATATATCACTATTAATGATTTTATATGAATAGCATTAGTTTTCACCCTATTTTAACTATGAGCTAATATGTTTCTTTTTGACCTAAAGTTATGTGCATAATTAGTAAGTTTCATATGTATAAGAAGTTCTCAATGAATCCAAGGTCGAGGTATCCTTCTACTTTGTTGTCGATAACACTTTCTGTCTTTCCATCTAGAAAAAAAGAGTTATGCTGAAGTTCTTGACGTTGAGCTTAACTCATGAGTTGTGTAGATAACTATATAATAGTTTAATTAATATAGTTAAAAATTTATAGATCTCTAAATTAGTAATATAAGTATTCTTTGTTCTAGTACTTATAAATATAATGTCAGACACTTATTTTAATTTTTATTTATGATATCCCTTCTAATTACCTCTTAAATTTATATAAGCTAGAACCTTCTCAATTATAACGTAATTTTTTTTGTATATGCTATTGAAAAAGCTAGAGATCCATCACCAAGTCAGTTATATCTGCATGTTCATATATATGGACATGATAAAAAATATTTGTTGGTGAGCATTCTCGAAATGTCCATTAATGTCTAAAACTTGGAGGTGTTTTAGTTCTTTCCTACTGAATTTACTGGTGTATTTTCATTCATGTTTTAAAGTGTATCTGTGGCTGCTGCTTGGTATAATTTTAATGACCTTTTGAGACTTTTTGATGCAATTATTTGTTGTTTTATTGCGTTTCTAGTGTCATTTTGTGCGACTCTTGTGCAGGTATTTTTTTGGTGCATTTAAAGTTTTAGTTTACTGAGAAACTACAACTACTTTTTGTGCGCAATTGGATTGTTGTTTAAATGCCTTTTTGGTGCAATTTTAGTGTTGTTTTAGTGTGATTCAAGTAATGTTTTACTGTTAGTCTAATGCAGTGATTTTTGATGCAACTCTAGTCCTGTGTTAGTAAGAACTTGTTATTAATGTTTAGTGTAATTCTTCTGTTGTTTGAGGCTTTTCACTTGAAAATAAACTTCCTATTGCTACATCAACCACATTCAAAACATTTCCTGTCATGCTTACATGCAACTAGTACATCAAATAACAAGAAGAAGTTAATGATCCAGAACTCTAAAGATAAGTATATAACTATCATTAGTAATACATCCTAATCATTAATAGACAACAATAAATACATAACATACTTGTTATTTAAGATTTGATAGATAACTTTATAGTTTTTGCATCTCGAAGAAATGAATGATGTGCAAATTTTAGCCTTTGAAGTTTTCTGGGTGTGCATTGTATTGCAGTATTCATAGAATTCATTTATACTATGCTGTATTGATTAGACAGTTATTTGTACACACCTCGGGTTATAACCAATTGGAAAAGTTTGAAAATATTTATGGATATATGCAAAATTAGTATTTTCTTATATATGTAAACTAGTTTTGCTGGTGTGAGTAGAAGAATGACATGAACTTTGATAATTTTATAGTCACACCTTTCTGATATCATCCACGAATTGTAATTACTAATTTGGCGACAAATTTCTGATGCAGAAAAATATTGGTTATCTTTCAGATTATTTGAAAATAAGCCAAGGATATTTTATTATGCAAGAATTGTAGGCCCCTTACTTCCGTATATCGGATAGTATACATTGTGTCAAGCCTTTTATTACGATTCTTATGTCATTTTAGTGTGAATTTAGTGTAGTTGTTTTCATCTAATTCTGATGTTCGTTGAGTCATTTTTGAGTTTCTATAGTGTTGTTTGGTAAAAAAATTAGTTTCTTTGAGGTTTATCTATTCTAGAAATGTGTGAGCTCAAGTAAGATCTTTATTTTTCAATTCAAATGAGTTAAAAATTATTTGTGTAAGTTAATTTCATCAACATATAAATAGTACATCATTGATCAACTAATATCATTTGCACTGTCCTCATTTTATTGAATTTTCCTTGTAATAATTACCTACTAATACTAGGCACTGGAGTATTGTATGCATATGGAAATAAGATAGCCTATTTTGTTGTAACAACACAGTTATTTCTTTGGAAATCAATAGACATGTCCCTTAAGCTTAAAAGCTTTAGTGGTTTTCTAAATTTTCCTTGAAAAATTGTTTTGTTCCCTATCTTTAATGCTTTCTCATTTCTCTAGTTGTTATATGGAAAATATTAAGAAATACTATGGAAACTATAGTTTATCAAACTGATATTGATCAATGTGAAGAATATTTTCAACTTGCGAGAAGATAAAACAAAAGAAGAATATATGGTCTTTAATTTGAAGCAAAAAATTTCTAGGGGCAGAACTTTTGTGTCTCATCATCATTACCACCTCGATTTTGTCAATCAACATCAATAACAATTATGGATGAGTTTGTAAAACAAATGATGTTTGCACTAACTAGTCAACTTGTTATTATTATTGTTGAGCAGGGTCAATCAGCGGTTACTCCATTTGGTAATCAATCCATTGTGTTACCCATAGTTCTTGATGGTACTAATGTGTATGAGGTTTATACCTCAATTTAAAGTAAAGATCGTGTCCCTTAGTCTCCCACAACTTTAGTTTTTGATAGTACATACTTTTTTGAAACTACAAATTGCATAGTAATATTATCATGAACATAGGATCATTGAGAGTATTTGATATAATATATTAAAAAAACAAACATTTGGTTTTGAAGTTTTCTATACATATATAATTAATTTTCTACGAGTATAACATTATATGAATGTTTGTTCGTTGTTATGAAAAGAATGTTAGAATGGATCAGTGATGAATTATCGAAGGCCTAATATGTTGTATGTTGTGACGGAAATTTGCTGCAAATTTATCAAAAATGAAGAAATGAATTATAAATTATAAACAAAACTATATCAATATAATGACGAATCATTCTGTTACTAACATGTGGCTACTGAAATGTTTTGGCACTACAACGTTGCTAAATTTGTGACCGAACTCATTTTTCGTCTTAGAATTTTGAAATTATCAAATAAATTATAAAAATATAATTGACGACTAAGTGTGTCGCTAAAATGTTGCATGGAAATGTTTCGTCACTATGAAGCTTCTAAACTTTTGACGGAACTCACTTTTTGTCACTAAGAGCTTACTAACGAGTGTTATAGAAATAATAAATACTCCGTTGTAATCCGTGACTAAGTCACTAATCTTGACTAGTGACAGATTGTGTTAGTCTCTAAACGTTGTTTCTTTAGTAGTGAGCCATTTCTTTCTACTTAAGTTCCTGCAATTCCAGCCAAAACGATTTTCGAGTATAAACTTGTCGTCCAATTAAATAACTTCATATTTTATTCCATTCATAGTTGACTTTTATACCTTTTCCCCCATTTTCAAACAATTATGATTACATATTCAAGATCCAGCTCTAGGGGTTTGGTCGTGCTATAATATCACAAATATGCAGGTCAAAAGCTTAACATTATTTCAAACCTTGCAGCATACAAAAACTAAAGGTAGAGAAACATTCTCGGTATCATTTATCCTCCATGTTTTGAACTGTATGTTGCTGGCTTGAAGATTTATGGTTATAAAAAAAACCCATTGGAATAGGTAGAACTACAAAAATAAGATGAAATTGTTAGAATATCTCCAGTAAATGTACTTCTTAAGACTGTATAGAGGATATGGATAGTTTGAAAGACAAGGACATGAAATGAAAAGAAACAAGATTACAGCATAAAGTAAAATAGAAAAATACTAATTTAATGAGGCATAAATTGGTAAAATTATTGAACTATCGACTAAAACTCAAACTATGTTGAGGACAATAGTACATGAAGAATCATAACCTTTTGAAGATGACAAGAAACAATCCTTACATAAAGTAAGATCAATGCATGTACTTAAACAATAATAAAATCTAATCAAAAGTTGTTTAGATGTTACATCAACAGATATGAACAAGTTCCATTGAAGATATTTTATGTTATTCTACTACATAATTAACACTACAGTAAACAATTATGTTATTCTATATTTCTTGTGTGATCGGGAAAATTTCCTTTTCACGTTGAAAGTAAGTAGAATTGTATTAATCATACATTCATTTTTACGCGACATATCGACATAATTAGATAAAAAGTGACTATCTTATCTGTATGGAGTACATAGGCTGTCTTTTCCCTAACCAAATGCTGACAAAAAATATTATGATTTTTAAAGTTTCTTTTAATGGAAAAATTAAAGCAGTTGCAGTCTATGAGGATTATGTGTAGCGATACATGTTCTAAACTTAGTTTTATTTCAACATATATAAGGTTCTAAGGAAGGAAAAGAAACTGTAAAAAAGAGTAGCAAAGTAGTTATACCTGAAAACTTTCAGAAGAAAATTCTCCTTTGCTAACCGTTCCCATTTTTTTGTCTACTCTCGTTTTGACACTCTGAAAAGATTTTTTAATTGGCTTATCCTCCATAATTTTTTCATGCTAGTGCACTATCAATTTGTTCCATAACTCATTCATTCATCAAAAGAAATGATCACATTGGTCATTCATAACAACACTCTCAAATTTATGCTACAATAATAGAAACTTCTGTCATTATCTACAAGACATATCTATATTTCTCAATAATTATTTTCCAAATATTCAAAGCACTATAAGTTAGTTGATTATATATTCTCTATCTATTACAATTGATTATCAGTACTATCCATTGTACATAGACTTCTAATATCACGAATAACATCTATATGAACTGAACACACAACATATTAGATAACATTTTTTACCTCAATAGCTGCCCACATGTGATACGACATATAATACTTAATATCATGACACGATGATACTTCTAAGGAAGAAATAATACTATAACGAATAATATTCCCCCAATATCTGGAAAATAGATTGCTATTTGTGTCTACCGTTCACTTATTGTAAAAGTTTTATTTAAAATTTTTTCAAATTTTAAGTGAAACAACTTCTTTGCACTTGTTGCTTTCTTAAACATTTCTTACATACCTTTTTATGGTTGGATGAACCTACAGTTTCAGCCATTGCTTACTATATGGCATTGCTTTTATGAGTAAGTACATACAAAATATTTTAAAAAGATAAAGAATAACGGAGATATTAAGATACAAATAACTTGTTATGATTTGATAAACATAATAGGGTCGAAGTATACTTTTAGAAAGAAAGAACAAAAAAACTTCGATAAACTATTTTCCATCAGAATTATATGTTACAACCTATAGGAGCAATCAGAAAACAGAATGTTATCCTTATTCATCTCTACAAGTTACAATGTTTTCTATACTTTTTAGAAAACTTAATCTTTCAAACCAAATGGATTTATTAGTACCACAAATTCATACTAAAAACATTATGGACAAGAAAAAGTACCTCATATGTAGTTATATGCCGCCGAAAATTCATATAGAATTAAATTGTAAAGCCAAATTAATCAAATTTGTTCTTTTTAAGGTTCATCATGATGCTTTCTCCTTATATTTAACGTAGCGACAAATATCACATGCTCATATTTCTGTTGCTTAGTAAGCTATGTGGAAAATTTATTGACCTTATAGATACAATGCCTATGTTTGTAAGTCTCACCTCCCCTACTTAATAGAAGCATTACAATTATCTAAGTATATCTAACTTTTAAACGTGCATGTAGCATGTCTAGTTTTTATTTCACTTGACAAATATTAACATGTAACATGAATCATGGAAAAATTTCTATTTATAGTAGAATATGAGGTAAATTAGTAAGCGTATTCAAGAAACAAGAGTCACTTCAAACAACAATCACACACTTAGATTCATTCAAATAATCCTCACAACATTATCACTCATCCAAACGTCTATTTGTACCGAAATTTAGCGTTTCCCCAAAGAAGAGAGATAAAAAAAACTTAATGGAGAGAAATATGTAATAGAGTGTTCTTCAACTTGAAACGTACAACTCAATCCATCAGTTGTGCTCGATAACATTCTAAAGTTTTCATCAATGCAAACTAGTGCAAGGCATAGGTAGAGTCACATACCCCTACCTAGGCTAAGTCAAAACTCGCAAGTCACCTTAGTTAAATTATCTTGATTTATTTATTTGAGTTTAGGGAACACTTTCCTTAACTTACATAGACCACAAGATCTAAGTGAGAATCTGGTGTTATAGAACCTTACACCGATGGAAGGTGGTCTACAGGCAAGAGTAAAACCAATCATAAACATAGCTTTTTAGGTGGATCCACTAGCTAGTCTTCATATGGGAGACACATAGTTCAAGAGCTAAGAGGTAGGTATTCTCCATCTGCATACCACTTTGCAATCGGGGCCTCTTCTCATGGGAATCCATTTGATGAATATCCCTCTTTTTAGAGTCAACACCACATTAGTACTATAGACTGAATATTCCTCTAAGGGAAGTCATCACCTCCCATTGTCAAGTTCACCCGGTTCTAAGCTAAGTCCCGTTATCTAAATTATTAAATTCAATTAGTTTAGATCATAGGGTCTAACACTTATATAGCGCCATCATCATCATACCTTAATAAGAATTGCATGCGTATATGTCCTTTCATTTCAATTCATATAGGTGAGGTTAAAACATTAACATTTCATATCATGATAAGGAACATTGGTGATCATCACCATCCTTATAACATTTACATCTTATTCAATCCTACAATCATAATAAAGACTTTTCAATTGAACATCATACCTCCCTATCAATCCTAGTACAAGACATACTCCAACCCAGCGTCATGACTTTATCATGATTCATAATCTTAAATAAAGGAAAGAGATCATAAGACTTATCAAGTCTCCTTCATAGTTCATCATCAAGGCCTTACCATAACCCTCATTCGATCCAATTTTATGTATACATCATCTTAAATCAATAATAAACATGATAATAAAACAAGAACGATAACAACATCATAATTAAATACTAGAATATAGCTTAAGACAAGATAATTAGGTCAATTCACTTCCTAAATTAGTTCATCTTCTCAAGAACTAGAATGAATGACTATAATTCACTCTAATATGTTAATTATTAACATAAAAATACCATCTAATAGTAATTCATTCAATAATCAGGCTAATTTACCAAAATACAACCTAATTTATATCAAAATCAAATCTAAGGTTAAGAGTCAAGAGTTATTTTCCAAAAACTAGACCAAACCATAAATATATATAAATATTAGGATATAATACATATTAATCAATTCATGTTATCCAAAAGAAACCATAAACAAATCAGTTCATAACATCAGTTTTCTATTGGATTGAAACACACTTGAAAACTCAACTTTGGAATTCAATTTTGAAGGAACCATTTAAAGAAAGAGATCTCAAAGGTGAATAACATCACATACCTTAATGTTTTATGAAGAATAAATAGTAAAATATACCCATTAAAGACCCAAAATCCCTCCCCTAGCAAGTCTTTAATGGTGTCTCCCAATAGAGATAGAAAGAAGAGAGAAGGAAGAGAGTTTATTTTGAGAGTTGTAATTAAAATAATCATTTTGGGGTCTTTATATTGGGGGTTAATTAAGTTAATTAGAATTACCTAATGCACTAACTAACCACCAAACCACTTAATTAATTATCTATGACATAACTTAAAATGTGCAAGAAATTAAAGTACCAATGACGACACCACATCGACGGACCGTGGGTCGTCGACGGACTACCCCTCCTCGGTGCGGCACATCCATCCTCCCTGTCAAAGACTTTTGAAGGCCTGGGATCCAAGGAATTGGGTATGTGGTGGTCGAAGGTTGGCATCCACCCCCGTCAATTGCACTCTAGTGGGTGCACACTTCCCACAGAGTATGGACACCAACGTGCAAGGGTCCTCTTCGAAGGCCTTTGGTAAGTCTTTGGTGAGTCGTACTCAAACATTACGACCATAAAATACTTAAACACATGTTAGAAACCCTTACACATATTTTCACCATTTAAGACTCTTAAAATCAAGAAAAAAAATAGGCCCTTAGAAAAGTTTCTAGACCTCATTACATCTATGTTAGGGTTTAAGACATCTCTTGGATTTTAAAATTGTTACATTATCCCCCATTAGGAATATTCATCCCCAAATGGCACTATAAATCATTAGAAGGAAGGAATAGATTAAGAGTTGAAGCCCCACCAACAACAATTCATATCAACATCGACCATATAACTTACATAATGCATTTCAAAACTTCAATTACCACTCATAAGGCTTAACATTATATTATGAGGAAATATCCTTCTTAAAGCAATAACATGATCTCAAAATGTATTACATGAGTCAATTAAGAAAAAGTTCAACTTACCAACATGCTGCATATCATTTCATAAAGACTAATCATATCAAAATGCACAAGATAAATCAAAAAAGACAAAGAGCAAAATTTCGAAGCACAACTTTTTTATAAGCGAACTCTAAAAAATAAATGCTTATCCCATTTTCCCTTGAAATCAATAGTACAAGACCTAAGCATATCCTCAATGATTTGAATAGTACGCTCAGCTTGACCATTCGTTTGGGGGTAAAAAGTTATAGTGAACTTCACCTTAGTACACAAACCTTCTTGGAATGACCTCCAATATTTAGATATGAATTGGGCACCTTAATCCGATATGATGGATAACAGAAAACCATTGTAACACAAAATCTCATTTATGATAATCGTAGCATATTCATCTGCCAAATAAGTAGAATTGACGGGCTTAAGGTGAGAGGACTTGGTCTACCTATCCACAACCACCCATATAGAGTCATATTGCTTTTCAGTTCCAGGTAAACCCCCTACAATATCCATATTGATATCTATCCAATTCCTAGAAGGAACCTGCAGTACCATCGACGACACCATGATAGACGGAATGTGGGTCAGTCGACAAACCCATCCTCCTACGTGTTGCATATCCATTGTCCCTATCAAGGCTTGTGTAGTCAAGGGATCCAAATAATTTTCTAAGTGTTGGTCGACGGTTTTCATACATGTCCCATCAATTGTGCTCTGGTGGGTGAAAACTGCCCAGGCAATGTTGACACAAACATGCAAGGGTCCTCTTCAAGGGTCCTTAGCTTAGCTTTGGGGAGTCATACACAGACGTTTCAACCATGAATTAACTTAAACACAGTTAGAAACACTTCAACAAATTTTCAGCATTTTCCGACTTCTAAGAGATAGTAAAATAGGCTTAGGCACGCCAATACCTCCTAACAACTAGTTTCTGGACGTCGTGGATGTTCTTCCACGTTTTGGTTTTCTACACATCGTAAATGACTTATAAAAATTAAATAGGCGTTAGAAAAATATATAGACCTCATGAAACATATATTAGACTTTAAGAAACGTCTTGGATTATAAAATTCTTACAATATCCCTTAGGAATATTCGTCCCCGAATGACACTAAAAATATTTTGAAGGAAGGAATAGACTCAAGACTAGAAGCCCAATCAAAAATAATACATCGCAACATCAATTTTAAAACTTACACAAGGCAATTCCAAACATCAATTAGCACACAAAAGGCTCAACATTAAAGTATGAGGAAATATCCTTCTCACAACAACAACATTATCTCAAAATGCTTTATATAAGTCAATTAAGCAATGTTACACTATCCGACATGTTGCATATAATTTCAGAAAGACTAATCGTATAAAATGCATAACATAACTCAAACAAGCCATAGAGCAAAATTTCGAGTTCAAATGCATAAATTTATGTTAGTCGTTGTAAATATATTATAAATGCACCTTTTGTGGAATTTCAAAAAACATCAAAGGAAACTCAATTTTTTGGTCATTATTTTTAGTATAAGTAGAACTACTAACCTTAGTTATCAAATAGATGATGGTAAAGGGACTTCATGTTGGCCTCAGCCTCCCATGTTTCCCACTTAACTAGTTTATTCTTTTATAACAACTTTACGGAAGCCACCTCTTATTTTCTCAATGACTTGACTTGCCTATCAAGAATTTGAACCGGAAGTTCCTCATAAGAGAGGTTAAACATCACAGAAGGACCCTCAACAGGAATAAAAGACTCATGATTACCGATACACTTCTTAAGCATGGAGACATGGAAAACCAAATGAATCAAAGCCAATTCGCTAGGAAGTTTTAATTCATAGGCAATCTTACAAACCCTTTGAAAAATTTCATAGGGACCCGCATAACGAGGACTCAAGTTCCATTTCTTTCCAAATCTAACCACCCCTTTCATAGGTAAAATTTTCAACTATACCTTTTCACCTTCTTAAAAAAATAAATCCCTTCTCTTATTATCGGGATAACAATTTTCCCGACTAAAGGTTGTTTGCAACTGTTTCCTTATGATATGAACTTTCCCTAAAGACTTATCAATCAAATTGGGACAAAATAGCGAAGTCTCACCCACTTCAAAATAACACACGGGAGATCCACACCTCCTACCATACAAGGCTTCATATGGAGCCATGGAGATGGATGAATGAAAACTATTACTATATGCAAGCTCAACAAAAGTCAAATGTTTATCCCAATTTACCTTTATATCAATAATACAAGCCCTAAGAATATCCTCAAGAGTTTGAATAGTACGTTCTGCTTGATTGTCCATTTAGGGTAGGAAAGCGGTAGTTAAGTTCACCTTAGTACCCAACCCTTCTTGGAATCACTTCCAAAACCTAGATAAAAACTGTGCACCCCGATCCGATATGATGGATAACAGAATACCATGACGACACACAATATCATCTATGAAGATTTTAGTATAATCTTCCATCAAGTAAGTATACTTGATGGGATAAAAGCGATCGGACTTGGTGAACCTATACAAAACCACCCATATAGAGTCATATTGCTTTTAAGTTTGGTAAACCCACTACAAAACCCAAATTGATATCTTCCCACTTCAAAGTAGGAACTTGGATTTCTCGTGTAAGCCACCCGGATTTTTATATTCGGCTTTCACTTGTGATAAATTTGGACACTTAGCAGCTAATTCCCCTATATCCTTCTTCATACCTTCGCACCAAAATAATTCTCTAAAGTCAGGGTACATTTTTGTCGAACCCGGATGAATGGCATAGCGGGACCCATGGGCTTCCTCAAGGATCCAGTTCCTCAACTCGTCTACCTTGCAAAAACACAATCTTCCTTAGTACCTCAAAATACATCCCCCCTAAGGAGAATGCCTCATTTAGCTTGCCAAGGACCTATTCTTTCAACTCCATCAATGACTTATGAAGGTATTGTTTGAACTTCACCGCAAATACAAATGATGACTCGGATTTATGATGGACTATGAAACCACCATTCAAAGAATCATCCAATATCACACCCAACCTAGTAATCCTATGAACATCTTTCACTAGGTCTTTCTTGGCTTTATCCATGTGAGACACGCTACCCATAGTCCTACGATTTAGAGCATGTTCAACAATATTGGCCTTGTCGGGGTGATAGAGATCACTCACGTCGTAATCATTCAACAACTGTAGCCAACTTCTTTGTCCAAGATTCAACTCATTTCAATTAAAAAGATATTGGAGACTCTAATGGTCGGCATAGAAATCAACATGAAAATTATATAAGTAGTGCCTCCATATTTTCAAAAGCAAATACAACAGCAATTCACTGAAGGTTATGTGTTGGATAGTTTCACTCTTGAACCTTTAGTTGCCTAGAAGCATAGTAGATCACCTTCCCATGTTGCATAAGCACAAACCTTGAACCCATTTGATATGTATCGTAATACACAACAAAACCCTTTGTACCCTCCGATAATGTCAACACCAAAGCGGAATTAAACCTATCAAAAAATTTGAAGCTTCTCTCGCATGCCTCCTACCACTAAAATTTCTTACATCTTTGGGTCAAAATAGTCAAGGGATGTTCAATTGACGCAAAACCTTCCACAAACCTCCGATAATAACCCGCGAAACCCAAGAAAATCCTAATATCGGTTAGAGTCAATGGTCTAAGAAAATTTTTCACCTCTTCCGTTTTCCTTAAATCAACCATACCTCCTTCACTAGAGATGATATAATCATGAAATGTCACCAACCTCAACAAAACCTCATATTTGCTATACTTGGAAAATAATTGATGTTCTTTAAGTACTTGCAACACCACCCTCAAATGGTTCATGTGATCACCCTCATTTTTCTAATGTACCAAAATGTCGTCAATGAAGACAATGACAAATGAATCTAGGTAACTTTGAAACACCCTATTTATTAAGTTAGAATGAGGACCTACCAACACTTGGAGAAAATAGTCCAAGTCTTCTTCAATTGACCTTCTAGGAAAACAATGGTTATAACCTACAATGTTGGGAAATAGGGGATAAATATGGGTTAGTAAAAACCACTTGTACTAAGTATGGTTCCTATGCATAAAAATCATAAATGCATGATAAAAGGCACAATTTAGTCAAAACTATGCTTTATTATCAATAACACAATCTTACATATATATTAAACATTATAACTCAACCCAACATGATATTAACTCAACATACATGTAATATATGACAATACTTCTGCAATGTGAAGAATGGAACTTGATAACCCCATTCAAAGCTAAGCATCACACTAAGTCACTTAAAAGATGTATACACATAATATCATAATTAATCATAACATACGTAATTCAATAGGTCATGTAATTATTAACAAGTAAAAGTACCTTATCATACAAACAACTAGTAGAATCATTCCTTAGGATCCACCATGTGCAACAAATAATAGAAGTCACATACCCTCCCTCACCCTATGGAGTAAACCTCAAAACAACCTTGATAATAGTTTACATACATGAGTTATTCATTCACCTAATTATATAAGGTAAAATAGTGCAATAATACACATGAGACCATGTGAGCTACATGGAATCTGATGTTCTCCTACAACACAGAAAAGGGAGGGTTAAAACTTGCCTAAGGTGTAACCAATTTACACAGCAATATAGGTGGTTTTTCTAAGCTATAGACATTAGTGGGAACATAGTTAATGGATGAAGTGACTTTTACTAGAAACCTTGACATACTAATGTGGCGGTTTCCATCTAATCATAGAACATATATCTTTGGAATCGGACTTACTAAATTTGAAAAAACCCATGCGGAAGGCCGAACTTACTAAATGTGAGACCTCCATCTCATTTGAATGCCCCTTCACTGCTAACATTTATTCCCTTTATTAATCATCATATTCATCATAGAAGATCACATATATCTTTTCTAGACCCTTATGTGAACATCTAAGTATAATAGCTCATAGATATTCATAAGTGATAAATATCCATTCACTTTATGAACAATATACATGTTAGTAAATCTTTAACTCAACACTTGCTTATATTCATGAGAAACTACTTTCAATAATATAATAACCATACCATAACATACTTGCATACTTCATAACCAATTCATCAGTCTAGGGTTAAGGATAAGGAATACTTGATATCAACATCAGAACAAGACATTAGACATAGAGGCATTACAATCAAAGTAAATATTACTTCATACTCGGATTCAAGATGAATCAATCTTCATACCTTTTTTCCCTTTCATTGCCTTCATACTTCAACTAGCAAGAACTACATAGTTATTGCATAAAAAAGGTAAATCCAAGAAGTAATAAACATCAATTACTACTATAAACATTCATATAATAATCATCCTTCAAAATTACTACAAAATTACAAGACACAATAAGTGTAGGGAATGAATAAGGGTAAAGGAATCCCAACAGTGAAATAAATAACACTTAATGAATAAGGGTAAAGGAATCCCAAGAGTGAAATAAATCATACCTTAGTGTTGATCTTACCACCAATTTGAGATGAATGCCACGGTGAATTCGTCCTTAAATTTTATCCCTAGATTTCATCAATGAAAGTTAAATTTAAATGAAGAGAGAGGCTAGAGAGATGTCAGATAGATCTGAGTTTGGGAATTCGAAGTGTTGGGTTAGTTTAGTTAGGTTTATGCCCTTATATAGTCACTTTTGTAACGTCCATAAAAAGAACTAGGTGTAACTTGAGATTCATATTTGTCTCATGAGTTAATTATGCATTAATATTATTTCTAATAATGTTTTAAGGAAGTGTCTACATTTTGGTGATGACTAAATGTCAAACATCAACGAAATTCCATGACGTTTTGAACGATGTGTCCTGGATTGTGCTTGTGTATCCTTATATGTTTTTGCAAGGTTTACGTTTTCATTTTAGTTGAAAATGATTTGAGAGGATACTAGGTCCTTGATGACCATGTATCGGGGTTCAACGTTCGGTAACAACTGGACTAGGACCCACAAGGGGTCCTACAAGAAGACCAAAGACTTAGCAATAAAACTTCCAAGACTGCCCCAATCGATGCCCTTAACCTAAAACAAGTAGGCTGAATGTAGCCCCTTCGTTCGGGCCGTAGTTCTGTCCTTAGTGGTGGCATCATAACCACCATGTTACCAGCCAAAGACTCAATGAACGCCCCATCATGATGGACCAACGAACAAGCAATGCCCCGTCGATTGGCATACGTTGATGGTCATTGTAAAGCTATAAAAAAATTGACAAGTCTTGGGTTGTTTTGGTAATTTCACCCCATGAATTTTGTGAACCATGGATTATTATTGTAGGGTATATTTTAAGTTAGTTTATAGTCCTAGACCTCGGTTAAACTTTATTTCAAATATTCAGAATCCCTCCAACAAGAAGGGAAAAAGGTGAAGGTTTTGGACATTTGTTCATCAAAATTTCTTATATTTTCTCTTTTTGAGTTATGGTTGTTAATACTTCAAATATATTTAATTTAATGATTCACGTAAAATATATTTCAAAAAAGGTTTTATACCCCAACTTCTTGTATTTACGATTTTTAGCGTAGGTCTTTGAATGAAAATGTTTGAAGGATTCAAATATGGTTTTTTTAGTATTGGTTAGTGTTTAAATGTCAAATTCAATGAAACCATGCTTGTGCTTATTATAAACTTTGGCTCATCAAGTAGGTTTGTTTCAACTATTTAGATAATGTTATATCTTAGTTTCTTATGTTGTATTTTTGTGAAATATTGATATAATGTTGTAAGAGCTTCCATGAAGGGTATGTTGTTCTATCTTTTTTAATTTCCATTGAAATGATTCTTGAGTTGTACGGTCCACGTTTGATGTATGTGTTTACTTGAAGCACATAAATATGTATTTTCATGTGAATTGTGAGTATGGTCTTGAAGATTTGATATGAGAAGTAAGGTGATAATGATGATGTTAAATGTCGATAAGCTCTATGAAAATTGAATTGTATATCTTGTATAGATTATGCCTAAGTGAAGTATATCAATATGTGAACCATTCTAATATGTGATGTATGATGAATTAGGGTATGACTATTTTTCAAAGTCAATGTTATGAAAATGGTGATTATGTGAAAGGTGTGGTCTCATGTACTTACACACACACACACTTTGAATTAATTAATGAAGTTAATAAACTTTACTGGGGGATCTTAGGGTGGACACTTTTAGTGAGTAGAGAAAAAGTGTATAGACGATCCCTACTAGTCATATAGTAAGAAGAAGGGGAGTTTTAGGGTGGACACTCTTTGTTAGTTGAAATAAAGTTTTTATTAGAAAACTCACCATTCTCAAAATCTTTCAAAGATAGGTTAGACGAAGGACACTCTTAATGAATTGCAGTGTTGTGTGAACTAGTTATCCTTTGACCTTTAGTAATGAATTTTTAAGACTCTGTGGAGGAGTTATGCTTAGCACCAAGAGGATTTGAAGAAGGGGTGGTTTCACTTAGTGATTGAGATGTGTACCTGATGTACCTCTTGAGATGATTACTCCTCGTTTGTATATAATGAGTTACATAGAAAGAATTTCCTCATACCATAACTATGTACTGGCATAGGAGTAGCTAATGGACAATTCATGTAAAAGTTCAAGAATGACCCCACCCTACGCCAGCGGGGATCCTTCATCCTGTAGGGGTTAATATCAGGATTCTATATCTCGATCTCGGTCTATTTATGATAAAGGTATCCCCCACAAATGTAAGTAATAAACTAGGTCTTCTAAAGGGGTTTACTTATTAATGTAGGAGGATGTATGGGACACTATCTACTCATTTCACTAGTAGACATTAGGAGGGAGTCTTTAGATGAATGTATGAATGGATCCTTATGAGTTTTTAAGTATGTTATGTTACATAGTATCTAATGTTAACAATGCATTATAATGTTATGTCATGAATGATGAAGGTTAAGAATGATTAATGTGGTGAGCGTTATCTAACGAAATCTTCAAGGAGTACTTAGTGCGAGTAGTAGTATGGAATGCGACTCTCACATTGCACTATGTGTAACTTGGGGTTTCCTTTGATAGAGTACTTATGTGTAGTCCTTAAATGTAAGTATGTTCCTGAGTGTCTTTGATGTTGAGTGTGGGCTTGTTGCCCCTGTTAAGTAAGACTATTATTGGAGTCTTGATGATCACTTGGGTGTGTATTGAAAGGATTGTAATGGCAGTTTCTTCATGTATTAGCATAGTGATTCTTAGGATAACCTTGATTAGGTATGATTAAAGGGAAATGAGTTCAATTTAACTAGAAATGAAAAAGAGTTCATTGTAATATGAAAAGAATGTGAGTTCACTGTAAGGTATGAAATCCTTATTTATACTAAAATGACCTCTTTTGTATGTTTTTTAATATGCCACACTAGTACTATGTTTGTATTAAGGCATACCGTTCTATACTCTATAAGTATAGGTTGGAAGCCAGGGGATGTCTAGAAGGCAAGCTTGGGAAGTTGACTGTCTGAAGTCTCGGTATATCCTCATATATTCGAGTACATAGTCTATATTTACTTAATTCACTTGTATGACTTGTATAAACTTATTATGAAATTTTTTTCAATGTAGATAGCCTTGTCCCTAAGATATTTAAGTTGTGTCTTTAAGTTCTCTTCTCACGACTGGACTTATCCTTAGAATTTTTAAAAAGATATTTCCTCTTTATTATAAATTTCATGAAATGTTTTTATTCCACACTACTTTTCACTTAGTATGTAATGAATGATACTTAAGAGTTTTGTACAAGACAACGAAAGGTCAAATACGCCTTGTTACGACTAAAAAGTGTTTGTTTCTCATATGGTGTTCTTATGGGTCATGACAAACTTTGCATTAGAGAATAAAGTTTAGGGAAACAGGTTAGTGTTCTAAGTCTCACAAACCACTTCTAGTAGAGTCTTGTTCATTAGTCTTAGTCCCGATACATCTTCGAGCAGGAGTAGATAAGATTATAGAATTTTCATTTTTTAATACTAGTGTCGTGCCATAGCGTTAAAGTCTATTAGATATATTTTCAACCTCTACTTTTTGGTTTATAGGACATGAATACAAGAAGGACACCCTCTAGAAGGTAGGAGGAAGGAGTAGCTAATTAGAGGATACCTCCCTATTTTGAGCAAGTCCCTATAGGTGGCCAAGAAAATGTGAATGAAGTCGTTCCCCCTCAAGAACCTCAAGGAACTCAAGTACCTTGAATTCCTCTAATCTCCCAAGTTCCTCAAGATCTATATGATGAAAGGTAACTGACTTATGCGAAGATAAGGTCTTTCCTTAGGGTTTTAACCAAACTAATAACGACTCAAGCTCAAGTTGTCACTAATCATATGGCTTCCCCATATAACCTAGGGGTTGGACCTCAACCAAATGCAACTACTCTAGCTTTTAGAATTCTGGATTTGATGAGGATTAACCCTCCGACATCCATGTTATCGAGGTGGATAAACATCCGCAACTCCTTATAGATAAGCTGTTAAAGGTGGTGGATGCTATGGGCGCGAATCCTAGGGAGGGAGCGGAGCAATACACATATAAACTCAAATATCTTACTCAAGTGTGGCTTGAGCAATGGAAAGATCAGAAACACTTAGAGGAAGGTTTTATAGATTTTTAATTGTTCATGTTAGACTTTCTTGATAGATTTTCTCCTTAGATTTGAGGAAGATAAACTTCTTGGAAATTCATGAACCTTCGCCAAAGGAGTATGAGTGTGAAGAAGTAATCTCTTAAATTAACTCAAATCTCTAAGTATGCCCCGACCATGGTAGCCAACCCTAGGGCTAGGATGAAAAAAATTGTGGTTGGGGTGTCTAGGTTGGTGGAAAAAGTGTCGTATAACAATACTCCAGAATTATATGGATATCTCTAGGCTCATGGTGTATGCTCACCAAGTTGAGGATTCCAAGTGTAAAGAGAATAATAAAGATGGAAAGTTGTCTACGGTGGATGAACCAAGTCAACCCAAATCTAAGAAGAGGTTCTAGCTTCAAGAGTCTTCCATGGGGAACAAGGATAAGGTTTTCACTGAAAATTCCCAAGGAGGTGGACATTCTTTTTATAGGTCTAGGTGTGCTACTTTTGAGAAGAAACACTTGGGTAAGTGTCTTGCCAGTACGGATGGTTGCTTTGAGTGTGGTAAGAAAACACACAAGATGAGAGATTTCCCTAACCTCAAGGAAAAAGGTATAGAGGTCAACCAAGATCCTCAAGGTTGTCTAGATCCCAATGTTCCAAAAAGGAATCGTTTCTATGCACTTGGTCAGGAGGAGAAGACTAATGTGGAATGAAGTTCCTGGTATGTTTTGTTTCTCTTTGATTTTTTTGTTTATGTTATATAAGGATTTCATATGATCTTGCCTCTCATATTGTAATTCCCTTTTGATATATTTATGAAAAGGTGAATTTTTGAGTTATTATCATGCTTCATTATCAAGGTTTGGTGTTTACTGATTGAATTTTCATGATGAATGTTTTCAATGTGTGTACAGATGATGTATATTAGCATGCCTAATGTTTGAGAAAGTAGTTCGTCAATAAAAAAAATAAAAAATGATTAAGCTGGTCTACACTAGGAATTGTGGAAGTTGTTCCTAAATTGCTTTTATTACTTTAGAATGCTTCATCATATGAAGTCAGTTTTCCTTGTAAAATTTTTTCATTTTATTTGAAGTTTTTAACCATAATGTGATGTTTTATATGCTGCTAGTTTTGTCATTGATGTCCTTAAAGTGTTTCGTGTTATTCCAGGACGAATGTTGTTACAAGTTGGGGAGAATATAACGTTCCTAAAACAAACTATGTGAAACTATAGATTCATGTTTGTATAATGACTTAGTTATATTTTAAAACTATTGATATTGATTTTGTGAGAAAGTGTCTAAATATTGATGATATTTGGACATCAAATGTCCAAGAACGTCCATGATGATCGAATGATATGTCTCGGATTGTGCTTGTGTGTCCTCATATATTGTTGCAAGTTTTATATGTTTGTATTTTTTTTAATAATGTGAGGGGACCATATATTAGAGATGACCACATATATGTGTTCAACATTTCGATACGACTCCACCTAGGGCCTACAAGGGGTTCTAGATGTTGTCCCAAGATTTGGAAACAAAACTTCCAACACTGCATCAATTGATGCCCCTCACCTAGGGTCAGTAGGCTGAAGGAGTAGCTACACCCTTTCTTGTGGGATCTTAACTCCCATGTTACTAGTTAAAACCTAATAGACACCCCAACAGGATGGGCCACCGACCAGGAGACGCCCCTTAAATAGGTGTCAATTTATGGTCATTGTAAATTTGTCAAAAATTCTACCAACGCTTGGGGTGTTTTCTTAAATTCACCCCACGTGTTTTATTAACAATTGCTAATTATTTTTGGGTTTTAGGGGTATTTTAAGTTATTTTATACCCCTACACCTATTGAAGCTAGAACTCAAGGAAGGGCAAAAGGTTAAGGTTGTGGATGTTTCTTCATAGAAATTTTTAGGATTTTTTCTCAATGAGGTGTGATAGTTCATCCTTGAACTTTGTTTTATTGAAGGAGTCTCTGGTGTAAGCCCCAACTTCTTCTATCTTGACTCTAAGCATGGATCATTGCATGAAAACGTTATATTGTTATTATGTGAAAGGTGTGTCACATGTACTCACACACAAACACATTAAATTAATGAATGTGAATGGGGGATTTTAAGGTGGATACTATTCGTTAGTTTAGATGAAGTGTTTAGTAGCAACCTCTCCATTACCAAGAGCTTTATAAGATAGGTTAGAGGATTGAACCTCTTTGTTAGTTGAGATGTGGTGTCCACTAGTTTTACCTTAAAGTTTGGTAATAAATGTTTAAGACTCCATTGGGGAGTTATGCTTATTCATAAGAAGATTTAAAGAAGGGGTCGTTACACTTCGTGAGTTGAGTGTTCTACCCAATGTACCTCTTGAGAGGAGTACTCGTCGTTGAAAGAGAATGAGTTACTTAGAAGAAATATCCTTGTTGCTTTACTATGTGCCTACATAGGAGTGTCTAATGGAGAATCCATGTAAAAGCTCAAGAAAGAACCCACCCTAGGAAGGTGGGGATCCCTCATACTGTAGCGGTTAATACCGAGATTCCATGTCTTTCTCTCATTGTCTATGTTGATTAAAGCTATCCCCAAAAAAAATAATTAATGATCTAGGATTTAAAGGGGAGTTTTACTTAGGCTAGGAGATGGTATGGGACTCTATGTACTCATTGCACAAGTAGACATTATGAGAATGTCTTGGTGAGTCTTTACATGAATGTATGAATGGGTCCTTATGCAATTTAAATTAAGTTATGTCACATAGTGTCTAATGTTAAGAAAGCATGTTATGTTGATGTCATGAATGATGAAGTATAATAATGATGACAGTGTTGTTCTTAATCTTAAAGAATCTTCAATGAGTACTTGATGGGAATAGTAGTTGGGGATGCTACTCTCACATTGCACTTTGTGTAATTTTGGGGTTTCCTTGGAGAAGGGTACATATGTGAAGTCCTTAAATGTAAGTATGTTCCTTTCTTTCCCTTTTCTTGAGTGTGGGCTTCTTACCATTGTGAAGTAAGACTATGATTTATAATCTTGACAATCACTTGGGTATGTGTTGAAAGGATTGTTTGGGAGATATCTTCATGTTTTACCTTAGTGAGTCTTAGGATAACCTTTGTTAGTTAAACTTAAAGGGAAACGAGTTCACTCTATCTTTAAATGAAAAAGAGTTGATTGTAAGATGAAAAGAATGTGAGTTCACAATAAGGTATTTTTTGGTGCTAAAATTATGGATATCTTATTTTATGTACTAAATGATGTTTTATATGCTATTTTACTTTTATATTAATGACTGTTTCACTCAATTATCATCAAAGCTTCATTTGTACAAAAATGTCCTCTTTTGCATATTTTTGCCTACGCCATACTTAGTTCAATATTTGTTATAACCCCATACTTTTCTATATTGTATAAGTATAGGCTTAAAGCAAGGGGAAGTCTAGAAGGCAAGAATGGGAAGTTCACTCTCTGAAGATTTGGTATGTCCTCATATATTCCAGGACATAGTCTATATTTCTTTTCTTCCCTTTTAAGACTTGTATAGGACTTACTCTATATATTCTTTTAATGTAAAAATCCGTATCTATAAGATATTTAAGTTTTATCTTTAAGTTTGCTTGTGACAATGAGACTTACACTTATTATATAAAAAAGATTTCCTTATTATTATTAATGTTGAAAAATGTTTTAATTTTTCACAACTTTTCATATCTTATTAAATGAACTATAGTTAGAGGTTTGTACAAGACCCCCAAAATGTGAAGTACAACTTGTTACGACTCAAGAGTTCTCCTTTCTTCTAGGGTGTGCTTTAGGGTCATGACAACATACCTATCTTTATTAGACCTCTACTAAATCATAATTGACCAACTAACAAACGAAATAATTAAAAGAACCCACTTAAATAGTCACAACACAACCAAACCTGGACTACGAGACCATGACCTACCGTTCATAGGTCAGTCGATGACCCCTTGCACCAACTGTCCTGCATATCGTTCGGTTGTGTCAAAGACCTAATTTTGTCCATTATTTAATATTGGCTAATTGATGGACGACGGAGTCATCGACTCCCCTTCATCTTTGTGACGACTCATCGTTTTGAAATCCTAGATGGTTACTGTCTTTTGATTGCTTTAGGTCATTTTGAAAGGGTCCTCCTCATGGACCCCTGGGGTGGTCCTTCAGAATTCGTACATAGAAGTCTTGAGCCTAATCGTATTCTAATACATTCTTAACACCTTCTACTATATTTCAGAAAATTCCAACTCTTAAAACTCCATGAAACTGACCAAGACACACAATGCTACATTTCACAATTCACCGAACATCATGCATGTTCCTTGACGTTTCAACTCTAAAATATTCTAGATGACTTATATGAATTCGTTTAGCACTTACAACACTGTTCTATTTATTTGTTCAATATGTGAGGCTTTAGATTAGGTCTTAGACTTCTAGAGTGTTACACGAAGAATGGACACGAGATCAACTATGCACTTCTTAAGCATGGAGAGATGGACTACCGCATGAACCTAAGATAGTTCACTAGGTAGTCTCAACTCATATACATCCTTTCTTACCAATTTCAAAACCTCAAAAAGACATAAATTCCAGGGACTTAACTTCCGCTTCTTTCCAAATCTTGTCACCTCTTTCATAGGTGAAATCTTAAAATACACGTTATCACCCCATTTAAAATTAAAGATTTTTTCTTCTACTCTCGGCATAGGACTTTTCCGACTATAGGCTGTTTTGAACCAATCCCTTATAACCCGTACCTTCTCCAAAGAATTATAGACTATTTCACAGCCGAGGAGTGAAGACTTACCATGCTCAAACCACCCACCAAGACACCTACATCGTCTACCATAGAGTTCTTCAAAATGTCACATGAAAATAATGGAATCAAAGCTATTTTTATAGTTGAACTGAATGTACTATAGGCGATTGTACCAATTCCCTTTGGAATCTATCACACAAGCTCTTAACATGTCATCTAGGGTTTGAATAGTATGTTACGCTTGACCATACATTTGGGGATAAAAAGTGGTGCTAAGCTTCACTTGAGTCTTGACGTGGAGAAAGTGAGCGGATATTGTAAATTTATCCACAATAACCCAAATTGAATAATTTCGCCAACGGGTTGAAGGCATCCCAAAGACGTAGTCCATATTAATCTTTTCCTATTTCCAAGTAGAAAAAACTTTTTTCATGGATTAGAACACTAGGAATAATATGCTCAACTTAAACATGTTGACAATTTGGACATTGGGATACAAACTTTTCTATGTCCCTTTTAAAGTCATCACACCCACATATGTCTTTAAGGTCACAATAATTTTTTGTCAAACCTGGATGAACAGAATATCGGGAACCATGAGCTTCTTCTAATACCCTATTCTTTTAATAACCAACATCTAGTACACATTATCAACTTTTGGACCATAGTACACCGTCCCCCTTGGGAAAATGACTCATTCAACATCTTATGTATTGATTTCTTCAATTAAATCAATATGGTATCACTATGTAGCTTAGACTTCACCTCAACTACTAAAGATTACATGGATTTATTATGAGCGATAAAACCACCATTTGGGAAATCTTCCAACCGAACACCTAATATAGAATACATATGAACATATTTCTTTAAGTCTTTCTTTGATTCATCTATTTGACAAAAACTACCCATGGTCATACGACGTATAGCATCTTTCATAAGATTAGACTTGTCTGGTTGGTAGAGAAATCATACTGAAGACTCTTGTGGTCATTATACACAATCACATGAACACCATACAAGTAATGAACTCTTATTCATGTTTATTGAGGTTATGACTTGATGGTAGAGTTGCTTTGACTTTATGTGTGCAATTACATGATATTCATGTTGACTTGACTTGTATTTATGTTGTTTGTCTTGTTATGTACATGCCAATGACTTAATAAAAATATCATATTAATTTTATATGGTTTGTTGAATGTGTATGAAGCATATCAAAGTAAGTTTCTATCAAAATGGACTCTAACATAGCACTGAGTGTACTTGAGTGAGGAGTGTCCCTTCCCATATAGGAAAGGTAGGATCACTAATGTACTATTGAGATTAGAGACTACAATGCATGTAGCATACACAATGTCCCAACTATATCTCCTAGTTCCTGAACTATGTTTCCCCCATAAGAATACTAGCTGGTGGATCCACATAGTTGCTATGTTAATGTTTTGTTACTACCTTGGCAAGTAGTCCGCCTTATTTCGGTGTGGGTTCTATTACACCGAATTACACATTATCTTTTGTGGTCTATTTCTGTTAGGGAAAGATGTTCCCAAAAGGTAAAATGAATTAAAGGAATGAACTCTAACAAGAATAACATAAGGGGCTTAGCTTAGTCTAGGTGGGGTATGCGAGTCTACCTAAACATTGAACTAGTTATCCTTGAGGGATGTCTTAGGAGAGTGTTATTATGTACGAATATGCTTATGGTGGTATATGACATGTATATAGTGAACTTGCACATTGCATATACTATATATTGATTGGTGTCACTGATGAATATGTTAGTCCACATTGTTAAGTATGATGAGATGTACTCTTAAATGCTATTCTATGTGAAGTATGAGGTTATTAATGATTCTTTTAGAGTTACTTGATAAAGTAAGTTTATGGGTCTTTGCTTGGTCATTGCAGTAGTGTACATGATAGGGGGTTGTGGGAAATTGTCTTGATTTGCTAAGTTATAATAAACTCTTATTCATGCTTGTTGAGGTTATGACTTCATGGTAGAGTTGCTTTGACTATATATAGGCAATTACAAGATTTTCATGTGGACTTGATTGGTTTTGATGTTGTTTGCCTTGTGATGTACATGCCTATGACTTTATTAATATGTTTTATTTATTTTATATGGTCTTGTTGAATGTGCATAAAGCTTTTAAGAGTAAGTTGCATACTTGATGAAATATTATATATTAGCATGTTTTTATGATATGTGTGTACACAGTCTCATACTTAGTACAAGTGGTGTACTATCCCCATTTCTTCCTTTTCCCAAACATTTTAGCTTCCAAAAGTTGATAGGATTTTTGAGACGACTTGAAGATGCCTTGGATTTATTAATCACCCAAGTAGGGTAGATCCTCATTTTCCAACGTTGATTCCACTAACAATTCTATGATGTTGTTTTTAGTTTTAAGACTCTTATGTTCTTTCCTTTTTATTTTTATATTAAACGTTGTATGACCTATATGTGGTCTTTATTCATTGATATATGGGCTAGGCTCAATCTTATATACTCTTAGAAGATGGTTATGAAATAAAACCACTATTTGAGACTATTTTATATTGTAGATATATTTATGTGCGATAAAAGTAGAAGACTAAGTAATCTTCATATACGAAAGGACTATGTGTACTTAATATATTTCTATTAAGTGTATGTAGAAGTCTATAAAGCATCAATATAGAAGTAAAAAAAAGTTTTACATTTATACTAATTTGGACCTATGAATGTAATGATGTAAGGTAAGAGGCTAGTCTTAGTACTCAAGATTACAACGATCGTTTACGTCTAGGGGGTATTGGCTAATGTGACAAACTGGTATCAGAGTGTGAGGTGAAATATTTTTTAGTCGATATCTCTCTCAACCACTTCTATTTAGGTTTATATTCATAATTATGAAGTGTGACACACTTGTGAATAGGAATATATGTGATACTTAGGAAAATCTCATTTTCATGGAAGTCCAATATTGTGCCTCTAAAGTTTAGCTCTATGTGCTTTTTGAATCTAATACTCTGATTATGATCATAGGAAATGAATACTCGGAGAAATGTGGCAAAAATACATAAGGAAGAGATTTCCAATGCGGGAAATTCTCCCCGTGGTGATCAAGGTTCTCCTCTTAAAGAAGAAGCTAACTGTCACAACCGTAATCTAGACACTAGATGAGACCGGCGTCTTTGACCTCTCAGAGGTCGCAGACAAGCCTGCATACGTAAACCTTACTTCATCTAGGTTAATTTAAGCAGAAAATTTTAAATTTTTTTCTTCTTAACATACATGTATACATACTACTTAAATTCATAGGATTTCACAAATAAACCAACAAATAAAGAGATAATCAAATGAATGAATTAGTTCATAATTTTGTTAAATGTATTTTTGCGAAACAACACCAATACAAAGTCTGAACAAAACTGGAAATTTCTTTTGAGGATTGTGTGAATAGAACCCATGACCTCTAGGAGGAAAAAGGGAATTTAAAAAGAAAAATAAAGTGAGGCTATGGGGATTCGATTCCACACCCTCACAGTCAACTCGGAAATATCAAGAACAAAAAAAAATATAATAACTGAGTCTATGGGGGATCGATCCCACAACCTTTAGGTCCCAAGACAAGCAAATGAGAAAGAAAGAAAAATAAGTAAAATAAGAGATGAAGACGTTGGGTCTCGATCTCGGGTCCCAAGTTGTAGTGACCGAAAATAAAATAAAAGAAAAATGTAAGTGTTGTCCAAGAAATTTGAAATTGTGTTCCCTTGACCAAATTCTGTATTTATACATAAGTCATACCAGAATAAATGTTCATAAATAATGCGGCCTACATAGATTGAAACTGAGATCTTCTCATACATACAAGATGCATAAGTCTTGTATCACATAATCTTAGGAAGATATGAATCACTTAAACGTTTTATGAATGAAGCCTCACGGCCTATATGTATGGACTCACAAGTCTAGGTTACACTTAGAAGTAAATGAACCTAATATTTATGTAATGAAATGATGAAATCACCAATGAAATGATTAATCCCTAGAAGGAATGAGTAAGAGTGTGAAACACACAAAATGGCAAAGTGCATTAGCATATGATGAAATGAAAAATGAAATGTCGACATCCCTGAAGGGTTAAGGAAGAGTGTGAAATACACTAAATATCCAATTTCATTGGCATATTATGAAATGAACATTCGAGTAATAAGGGGTGGGTAACTATGAATAGCATATGTGCTAAAGTTAATGAATGTGGTGACAATTTTATAAGAGGATAATGTAAAAAATGAGAGCAATATCAAATGAACCTAAGTAAATTTTCCCAAAACGTACTCACCTATGAGTGTGTAAACTTAATGAAGAGACTAGTATCTTTGAACACTCTAATGAAAATATTGAGAATAATACACTTAATACTATTGATGAGATGAGAAATCATTTATTAAGCTATGATGTCCTCATACTAGAAGCCAACTTTTGTTACGTATGAGTTGAATGTAATGGAACTTTATACAGAGCACCGATAGACTAGCTATGAGCGGTGATGCCATCTTTTAAGAAGGGCAGATGTTCACGTACTCTCATGAGATGAGACTGTCCGGCAATGCTGAATATGGGTCTCCTTATATCTCTTAGTCTTCAAACCTATACTGCCAATATAGGGATCTTGCGGGGTTAAATTCTATTATACACTAGCATGTTTTCGGTAACATTGGTTTGTGGTTCAACCTCTTCTCGGTGTAGGTGAGACACTGGATTTCATGATGCTCACATGATATATGTCGGCTAAAGTTAATGTGCCCAATGAATGAATGAGGCCAGCCTCAAATGATGCACATAAGGAAATGAATGATATAGAGGTGTTAGCATATAATGATCAAAAGGTCAGCTAGACTTAAGTAATGACACTAGGTAATTCTTGACCATTGTACAACGAACTTGATGAAAGTCTTAAACTACAAACTAGGTATAGCTGGTGTTCGTACTACCCTATGAACGAAATGAAATGAAGTACGTATGAATGAATGAAGAAGATCTGTGTTTACTAACGAAGTCTCCCTAGTTGAGGTCCCATATGTTGAACTCTCATATCGGGAAGTCTTAATGTCAAGTCCATGATTCCAAGGTATGGTATATGAATGAATGATACGAAAAATGTTATGTGCTATATGCAAAAATATATGTGGTATGTGTAAGATGTTATATGTTGTGTGCAATATGATAAGTATGATGATGCATGTTATTCTCATGACATGACTATTCTAATAAAAATTTTGAGATCTCACTAACATTCTCATTCCCATTTTGGCAAGTCCACTTATTTGACTTTCCATAATCATGTTGTTAGGAAAGAGATGTTCTTTGTCATGCATTTCCTTGGTGTGTGATTTCATTTACCCGTACTTAGTACAAGTGTGTATTAATTCCATACAATTCTCTAATTTTAGGTACACGCACAAGTGGACGCGAGAGCTTAGAGATTGACATTGCAACTATCCGGAAGTGGAGCTTTCATCTAGACATAGTAGGCCCTAATGTATTAAAGAATGTCTACCTTTATTATCTAGATTAGATTTACTCTATAGCTAGTGGAGCATGTTCCACTAGTGTTTCATTCAACTTTAGTTCAGACTCTGTATTGGTGCAACTTGGCAAAAATACATGTAGTAAAAGTATGACCTAATTCTTACTATTGATTATCTCTTTATTAAATGGGTTATTGGTGAACGCCTATGATATTAACTAGTATCTATACATGTATATTTAAAAGTAAAAAGTTTCAAATTTTCTGCTAAAATAAATCTAGATAAAGTAAGGATTACGTGTGCGGGCTTGTCTCCGACCTCTGAGAGGTCAATGACGCCAGTTGCGCCTAAGGTCTAGATTCCTATCGTGACAATATTTGTATTAGAGCCCTAGATTAAATTCAAAAAATTAATGAGATAACGTCAACCATATTGAGTAATTTATATGTCATGGTAGTGAAGTGCACCACTATCCTGGATTAGAGACCACATGATGCATTGGATAATTCCCTTCTTCTTATATCATAGTGCCTTTTCCTAATGTCTGATTTCTTGATGTTATGACCGCGTCTAACATCAATCCTTGTTGTTTTTAGAGAATGAATACTAGGAATACCATTTGTCAGAGAAGAGCAGGACGAGCTAGTAGGGACAATCACGTTCCACTCTAGGCTCTAGCTGAACTAGTAGCTATGCCGGTTAACCCTTCTAGGTTGACTGATGCTGACGTGCGGGCATCTTTGGCAAGGATGGAACACACCATCACTGTGCAGGATCATCCCATGAATGACTAGGTGAACCGGCAGAACGTTCAGAGGGATAACCCACCGGTTCGTAGCATGGCTGACAAGCTGAAAGAATCCTTTTTTTATCACAGGGTCTAAGACTTTCGGAGGATACCCATGAGTTTTTGAATGAGGTTCATAAGATTTTGGTGGCTATGGAAGCCACAGATACCAAGATAGAAATGTTTTCTTCCTATCAACGCAAGGATATTGCACAGACTTGGTACAAGATGTGGGAATATAACCGAGCTTTGGGCAGAGCTCCAGTCACTTGGGAGCTATTTAAGACAACCTTCCTTGAGAGATTCTTTCCCAAAGAGATAGGAGAGGCCAAGGTTGAGGAGTTTATCAACTTTAAACAGGGATCTATGTAAGTCAGGGAGTATTCCCTGAAGTTCTTCAAGCTTTCAAGGTATGCTACTTCCCTTATATCTAATAGTAGGGATGAGATAAGCAGGTTCCTCATAGGAATCACCAGAGATATGAAGGAGGAGTTTTGGACTGCGATGCTCCACCATATCATAGACCTCTCCAGGTTTATGGTGCATTTCAAGCATTCAGAGGACAGCCGAAATAAAAGGAGCGTCCATGATGATAGGATGCCAAAGCCTCAGGAACACGCAGTACTTAGACATGGGGGCAACAGGAATGACTTTGGCGTCCGTGAGAATCCCATATTGAAAAAGGGGCAAAAGAGTTCAAGGAGGAGTAGGAGAAGTCCGGCAATGTTGTCACAGATATGCTGCAAGTATTCTCAACTTATTTTTACGCTTTATTTGATCCTGGATCTACGCTCTCCTTTGTAACTCCTTTACTTGCACTAACTTATGAGATATTGCCTTAAATTTTACATGATCGTAGAGTGGTTAATAAACCATTAGGAAAAAATGTATGAATTTATATATTATACAAGGATTGCCTAATAGTTGGTAGTGGTAAGACTATGTGCGTAGACTTGGTTGAGTTACCAATGCATGATTTTGATTTATGCTTTGCATGGAATGTCTTCATAGTTTTCATACTTTTTTGGATTGTCGTAGTAGGATTGTGAGATTTCCTTTCCGAAATGAAGATGAGCTTGTCTGGGAGGGGTACAACTCGAGCAGTCCTAATCTCTTAATTTCAAACCTTAAGGCCAAAAAAATGATGTCTAAGGTCTTAATATGTCATCTTTTCAGTGTTAATGATTTAGATCATGACATTCTTTCCATTGACTCAGTGCCTCAAGTGAATAAGGTCCAAGATGTATTTCCTGATGATTTCCCTAGAAGTCCTCCCCCTCGAGAGATTGACTTTGGAATTGAATTAGAACCCGATACTAAACAAATTTTAATTCCTCCTTATAGAATTGATCTAACTGAACTTAAAAAGTTGAAGCTGTAGATAAAAGATCTCACTGATAAGGGTTTCAGTCAGCCAAACATATCCCTTTGGAGAGCTTTAGTGTTATTTGTGAATAAGAGAGATTGAACCCTTCAAATGTGTATCGATTATCGGCAGATAAACAACATCACTATCAATAATAACTATCCACTTCCTAGAATAGATGACTTGTTCGACCAACTCCAAGGGTCTAGTTTCTTCTCGCAAATTAATCTTTGTTAAGTGTACCATCGACTAAGGGTTAGGGATGGAGATATCCCAAAGACAGCCTTTCGTACCAGCTACGGTCACTTTGATTTCTTAGTTATGTCATTTGGTCTCACAAATGGACCTACTGTATTTTGGATCTAATGAACATGGTCTTCTGTGAATACCTTGACTATTTCGTCATAGTATTCATTGATGACATTCTCATCTACTCTAAGACCAAAGTCTAGTATTAACAACTTATGAGACTAACCTTGCCAATACTTCGACAAAATTAGTTGTATGCCTAATTCAGCAAGTGTGAATTCTGGCTTAGATCAGTGACCTTCCTAGGACATGTTGTGTCCGACAAAGGTATGGAGGTATATTCCACAAAGACTGAGGTTGTTAAGAACTGCAAAAAACTTTTTACTCCGACTAATATTCGTAGCTTTCTGGGATTGGCTTGTTACTATCGGAGGTTCGTGGAGGGTTTTTCTTCCATTGATACCTCAATGATAGCTTTTACAAAGAAGAAGGCCAAGTTTTAATAGACGGAGACTTGTAAAAAGTGTTTTAAGGAGCTCAAGTACAAAGTCACTTCACCCTCGGTCCTTACTTTGCCTAAGTGTAGGGAGAATTACACTGTTTATAGTGATGCATCTAAAGTTTCTTTGGGTTGTGTTCTTATGCAGGGTGGTGACATAATAACTTATGCATCAAGACAGCTCAAGGTTCATGAAAAGAATTATCCCACTAATGACCTGTAATTTGAAGATGTGGTGTTTGCACTGAAATTGTTAAGGCACTACTTGTATGGAGTACATGTGAATGTGTTCACAGACCACAAAAGTTCCATTATGTGTTCACACAGATGGAGTTGAATCTACATGAGCGGAGGTCATTGGAGCTATTAAATGACTATGACATAAATGTCCACTACCGCCTAGGTAAAACTAATGGTGTGGTTGCTGCTTTGAGTAGGATGAGCATGGGAAGTACAGTCCACCTTGAGGATTTATAAGAAGGACTTGGTGAATGATATACACAGACTTGGTAGACAAGGTGTGCGGTTAGTTTACTCTTCTACGAGGCTGTTTCAGTTCATCGTAGTTCTGAATCATCCTTAGTAATTGTAGTCAAGGATGGTCAACATCTTGATCTTGTGCTGATGGAGCTTAAGGACTCAACGTTTGTTAAGATGAATGTGTATTTTGCTTTGGGAGATGAAAATATACTTAGGTACCAGGACAGGATGTTTGTGCGAGATGTGGATGATTTGCGGACTAGGATCATTGCAGAGGCCCATCCTTGGTACCACGAAGATGTATTATGATCTTAAGCAAGTCTATTGGTGGGATGGACGAAGAATGACATTGTAGAATATATTGCCAAATCCTAATTGTCAACTGGTAAGGGGAGAATCTTAAGCCTGGCGATCATAGTCAGATGACCGAGGTTCCGACGTAGAAGTCGGAGGCCATTAGTATAGACTTCGTGTTTTGTTTTTCAAAGACTATGAGACAACATGACTCCATATAGGTTATTCTAGACAGGATGACTAAGTCTACCCACTTTTTCCTTGTAAATTCTACTTATAAATCTAAGAATTATGGGAGAGTTTACATTGATTAGATTGTGAGATGGAATGGGATTCCTTTGTCTCTCATTTTTCATTAAGGAGATCAGTTCACTTTACATTTCTAGAGATCCTTCCAGAAGAGCCTAAGCACGCAAGTAACGCTTAGTACTACCTTTAATCCTTACACTAATGGACACGCAGAGCGGACCACTCAAACGTTGGAGGATATGTTGAGGGCTTGTGTAATTACATTCAGGGGTAGGTGGGAGGACCATCTACCCTTGATAAAGTTCTCGTATAATAATAGTTATCACTCCACCATTCGCATGGAAAATTTTGTGGCGTTGTATGGTAGAAGGTGAAGGTATCCAGTTGTGTTGTTCGAGGTTGGAGAGTCATCCATTTTTTGTCCAGAAATTATTTATGAGGCCTTAGAGAAAGCTAGAGTTTTAGGAATTGGTCTTCTACTGCATACAGTGGAAAGAAGTCTAATTCAAATAACATAAAATGGATGTTAGAGTTTGATGTTAGTAACCAGGTCTATTTTAATATATCACCTGTCAAAAGGGTGATGAGGTTTGGAAAGAAGGGTAAGTTGAGTCCGAGGTATGTTAGAACATACAAGATCCTATAACGTGTAAGTGAGGTGGTCTATGAATGGGCATTACATGCGGCTAGCTTCTGTTCATACAGTCTTTAATGTCTTTATGTTAAAGAAGTTCCTAGATGATCCACCATTGATTCTACCTATTAAAGAGTTGGGGGTCGAGAAACAGTTGTCCTATGATGAAGTTCCTGTTGAGATTTTAAACACATAGATAAAGTGTCTAAGGAACTTGGTGGTTTCCACTGTAAAAGTATTGTGGAGTAATCATCTTTTTGAGGATCTTACGTGGGAGCACTAGGACGATATGAGATCCGGCTACAATAATCTTTTCAGCCCATGAAGTAACACTTCCTAGTCTTAAGTCTAAGTTTTCTTATCAATCCATTCATTATTGCTATTGTTTGATTGTATATAGTAACTATGGTATGATCTAACTAGCATTACTCTATATAGTTAGTAGTTTCATTCATGGAGGAATGTTCCTAAATGGGGTATAATGTAACAAACCTAAAATGGATATGCTAAGTAATGCTTAATGTGTCTAGAATGCCTACAATTAAACTAGTTTTACAAGGATTGATGCGCGTAGAGAAAGACCTTTAAACCCCTGCGACACCCAAGATAATTAACTTGGGGAGTTAGTTGAGCTAGGAAAGGTTGGGTTCAGCCATGTATGGCTCCCAAATATGAATATTTACCTGGATGAGTCTTTACCGGACTTAAAAAAAGGAAATCTTAAGTTTGGAGGCTCTAGGCGTAAAATTTTCTTTTAAAAGGCTAACGGTAGTATCGTAATTACACTAAATATGTAATAAATTATTTAGTTAATAGGGTGGAGGGGCAATTTGGGGATACAGGGCCGAAAATTTACTTTTTGGGTGAAGCCTTGCTCCACCTGCGTTTAAACATATGTGGAAGCAATTATTTAAATTGTTTTTATCTAAATTGGTCAATTAACTTAATTAATTAATATTTATTAGCTTATTTAATTAAAAGTAAAATCATATATTTTTTAATTTAAGGAGAATCCTTGTTTGACTAAGTCCTTGCCTAAGCCTAAACTACATTCACGTTTCACTCTCTCTCGTGTATCTCACTTCACGATCATTCTATCTTCTCTCCTCGTGTTCTCTATGCCAAAATAAGTTCAAAAACAGATAAATTCACCAAAGTTCTTCACACTTTAAGAATTCATAGCGAAAGATAAAAACCAAACTACTAATCAATCATGTTAGTCAAACAGAGGGTTGTCTGTCCAATAAGGTTGAAGTTTTTGGTGTTGGACGTGAATTTGGAGGAGAAACTTTGGGAAAAATTTCAAAGTTTGAACGTCAAAAAGGTTTGGATTCTCTTCTCTCCTTGTACCTTTCCCAAGAGACACCTTAAGTTTTAGTATATTCAAATCTTTAAAGTAGAGTTGTTCCCAGTTGCATGTCCCTGTCACTAGCTCCCGATGATTTGTAGGTTGGGTATGTTTGTTGGTAGATATTATTCGTGTGTTGTGTTTTTGTGATGATATGTTCATGACTGCGTTATTGAAATTGTATGAGTGACAACCTATGTGATCCTAAAATCTGGTTAAGTTTGTGCAATGTGAATCTTGAGTTAAAATGTAATGTTATGGTTGCATTGTTACGTGCAAAAACTTATTTAAATCGTGATGTTCATGTGAAGTGTAATGTGGCTTAATTGAATGAGAAACTCTTGGCTTCACGAATCCATGAAAATTCACCTAAAACGTTCTAAATGACATATGAAATTTCCCTAAGAACTACCTAATGTCATTTATAAGATTATGAAAAACTATTAAATTTCTAGCTATAAGTTGATGTATTTCTTTCACATTGAAGTAGTTCAAAATGTTGTGAAATATGAATTAAACAAGTGAGGTCATTGAGGATAAAACCCATGACCTCACCATGTTAAAAACCATAAAAATAAGTGAGTTCAAAATAATGTGGTGAGGTGGATACGAACCGTGATCTTAGCTTGAAATTGGAATTATGAAAATAAGAAATGAGAGGAGTGGGATTCGAACCCACAACATCTCGGTAAGACTAACAAATAAAAAAAATGTTGAGTTGTGTGGAAATTGACCCACCACCTCAATGCGGATAAAGGGAATTTAAAAAGAAAAATAATGTGAGGTTGTGTGGATTCGATCCCTCACACTGATGGTAAACTCATAAAAATCAAGAACAAAAGAAAATAAAATAAATGACGTTGTCGGGGATCGATCCCACAACCTCTCGTTCCCAAGAAATGCGAATGAGAAAGAATGAAAAATAACAAAAAAAGCGATGAAGAATAATTATAAATCTGGTTCCCTTGCCAAAATTTCATATTGAAACATAAGTCATACGTGAATAAATTTTCAAGAATAATTCTTCCTACATAGATCGTAACTGAAATCTTAAAGTACATACAAGATGCATAAGTCTTGTATAACATAATTTTAGGAAGATATGAATCAATGAAACAAACTATGAATGAAGCATCATGGCTTGTATGTATGGACCCATAAGTCTAGTAAACTCTTAGAAGTAATTAAATCTACGATGTACGTAATGAAATTATTAAATGGAAAATAAAATGATAAAACCATAGAAGGGTTAAGTAAGAGTGTTAATCACACTAAATGGCCAAGTGCATTGGCATATGATGAAATCAACAATGAAATGATAAAACCCTAGAAGGGTTAAGTAATAGTTTGAAAGACACTAAATGGCAAAGTGCATTGACATAGGATGAAATAAACATTAACGTAATAAGGGGTGGGTATCTATTAAGACAAAATGTTCTAAGTTAATATATGTGGTGACAATATGATAAGAGGCTAATGTAAAAGATGAGAGAAATCTCAAATGAGCCTATGTTAATGTTACCAAAACGTACTCACCTTTGAGAGTGTAAAGTTAATGAAAAGACCAGTCTCTATGAACACTATAATGAAAGTATTGAGAATAATACACATAATAGTAATGTTGAGATGCGAAATCGTCTATTAAGTTATGATGTCCTCATAATAGAAGCCAGCTTTCGTGACGTATGAATTTAATGTAATGGAACTTTATATTGAGCACCAATAGACTAGCTATGAGCGGTGATACCTTCTTTCAGGAAGGGAGGAGGTTCACGTAACTCTCATGAGATGAGACTGTCAGGCATGCTGGGTATTGGTCTCCTTATATCTCCTAGTATTCAAATCTATACTGACAATATAGGGATTTGGCGGGGTTCAACTACCATGTACGCTAGCACGTTTTAAATCACCATGGCCGGTGATTCGACCTTTTCTTTTGTGGGGGATACAATGTATTTCATGTTGCTCACTTGATCAATGTCTGTTAAAGTTAATGTTTCCAATGAATGAATAAGGGTAGCCTCAAATGAAGCACACAATAAAATGAATGATACCAAAGGTGTTAGGATATGATGATCTATAGGTGTGTTAGACTTAAGTAATAATTCTTGGTCATTCTTGATCATTGCTCAGTAAACCCGATGAATGTATTAAACTACATCCTAGGTATATCTGGTGTTCACAGTAGCCTATGAAGGAAACGAAATGAAGTACGTATGAATGAAAGAAGCAGACTTTGTGTTTGCTAATTAAGGCTCTCTAGTTGAGGTCCCATATGTTGAGCCCTTATTTTGGGAAGTCTAAACGTCAAGTCCATGACTCGAAGGTCTCATGGTAAATGAATGAATCATATAGTAGATGTTATGTGCTATATGCAATATGATATGTCCTATATGTAAGATGTTATACGTAGTGCGCAGTATGGTAAGTACGATGATGCATTTTACTCTCATGGGATGACTTTCCTAATCCAAATTTTGAGAGCTCACTAACTTTCTTAATCCCATATTGGCAAGTCCACTTCCTTGTCTTTCGATAATCATGTTGTTAGGAAAGAGTTGTTCTTACTCATGCAAGTCCTTCGTATGTGCTTGCATATACCAATACTTAGTACAAGTGTGTAATAATCCCATACAATTCTACAATTTTAGGTGCAGGAACATGCGGACACTAGAGCTTCAAGGTTGATGTTGCAGCTATCCGAACGTGGGGCTTGAATCCAAACTTGGTAGGCCGTCATGCTTTAAAGGATGTCTACCGTTATTATATAGCTTAGACGTCAGCTATAGCTAGTGGAGCATGTTCCACTAGTGTTTCTTTGCACATTGTTTCAGACTTTTTATTGGTGTCATTTGGCATAAGTACGTTTAGTAAAATTAGGAACTGATTCTTTCATTTGATTATCTCTTTATTAGATGGTTGATTTGTGAACGACTCCGATATTATGTAGTATGTATTCATGTATTTTACAGAGCAAAAGTTTCAAATTTTTTGCTAAAATTAACCTAGATGAAGTAAGGATGACGTATTCAAATTTATCTGCGACCTCTTAGAGGTCAGCGACTCCAACTCGTATGGGGTCTACATTCTGGTCGTGACACTAATGATGACCAAGCTCTGTTTGATCCTCCTCCTTTGAATGATGGTTCTATAAGGGCTGCTCATTTCAAATGGATCAAGGCATTACTACCCAAGCACTTGCCGCCACTACTGAAGCTTAAGCCATCACGACTCATGCTTATCACGAGGTTGTACCCCGAGAAATTCAACAACTTTCTACCATGGCCTCCCGTGTAAGGGAGTTCACTAGGATGAATCCCCCTAATTTATATTGATCCAATGTTGAAGAAGACCCTCAAGAGTTCATTGATTAAATCTATCAGATCCTCTATGTTATGTGGTTGTGTACTCATGAGAAGGTTGAGTTAGCCTCTTACAAACTCAAACATATAGCCCAAAATTGGTATGTCCAATGGATGGACAATAGGCCGTTATGGGGTGGACTGGTGACTTGGGAGGTTTTCAAGAAGTATTTTCTTGATAGGTTCTATCCTAGGGAAAAGAGGATATCCAAGGTGGTGTAGTTCATCAATTTTTTTAAGTAGATATATGTTTACTAGAGTACTCTTCCAAATTAAGTAAATTGTCAAAGTATGCTCCTTTTTTGGTTTCTGATCCTAGAAATGAAATGAACATCTCTGTGACTTGTAACGCCATTAACATGGGACCAATACACTTTTTGAGTTAAATCTAGTTGCGGGAAATATAAAAAGAATAGAATAAAGAAAGAGAGAATGAACTTACAAAAGGGAAAGCTTTATTCCATAAGATATTGCATAATGATTACACAGAGAGAGAGAGCATTCAAGAAAATTTTGTATTTGTAAATTTTTCCGATCCTCTTAATGTGAAAATACAAAGTCTTATATAGACTTGAAAAGATAAAAGGAATCTCAAAGCCTCCTTCTGATTGGTTGCAAAAGATTGCTTTATCCGTTCCTTATCTTAGCTTTTGGGAAAGAATTCACTTTAATCCTGATCTCTTTTGATAAGAATTTAATCCTATCAAAATCTGCAATAACAAACGTCCAACTTATAATGTAAGATAAATATTTCTTAATAAAATACTTACAGTGTTTTATATTATATGGTAATCTTGATATGCCTTCATCAATTTGGAACTATGTATACGTCTCAGCAAAGCTTCGAGGCATTACTTGTTTATTTCCACCAAACCAGCTTCACCATTTGTAGAACCACCTCGGGATAGTAGAAGCTGCAACTTTTGGACAATATTTAACAAACAATGTATGGGTTGTTGGTCTAACATACAAGAAGTTCTCCCAGGTTTGTTTGTAGTCATACCAATTATAGGTTTGAGGATTAAATCTTTTAGAAAGACTTATAGGGGTTTGTAAATGGTCAACAGGCCAAGTAAAAGGAGATACAATCTTTCTTATAGTAAACTTAGAGTAAGCTATACTATCTAGGTAAGACTTATCAGCTAACTCATGTTCAATATCTACTGATCCAGTGTCCACTAGGATAAATTCATAATATTTTCTAGTTTTTAAGGAATTACCGGAATCAACAGAATTCATGTTAGTATAGACAGATTTTAAAAGATGTTTAATCTCATAACCTTCATATTCTTTATGTAGAGCAAGAATTGGGAAAACTTTAAATGGAATCATTTCAAATTTTTCCTTCTCTTTGGAAGGAAACTTTGTTCCTGCAGGAGATACTGCTTCAGCAAAACTGGCTGGCTGTTTCATGGTGTAACATTCACTTTTCTATTTTTGGGAAAATCTAAGTTCTCCGCTTGGGGATGAGGATGAACCGGGTTCTTGCCCCTTTTTGAAGGGCTTTTTTAAGCCTAACAACTTTGATGAGCTATTTGGTGGCAGCTCAAGAGGAAAAATTGGCGGCTATTGGGCTAATGCTGAATACCTTTTTATATCTGGCCTAACATGGTTTATCTCAGTTCTTATGGCAAATGGACCTGACTCTCTTATTTGTCCACTTTGATTTGACCTGGAGGGTTTTCTTCCCACTATGGGCCTAACTTGCGTTCTGCTCTTGTTTTCCCTACAAAAATTCACGAGCAAGGAAATCTGGCAATGAATTATTTTCGTGTTTAATAAAATCAATTTGAAAATCGAAACTAGATAATAATGCTTGCCACCTAGCAATGATTTGCTTAGAAACAATATTCATAACATCCTTTTGGAGGATTTCTTTAGAAGATTTACAATCTACTCTAAGCAAGAATTCTTTATTGATCAAGTCATGTTGAAACTTAGTTATACAAAAAACAATAGCAAGGATTTCCTTTTTGATCGTGCTATAATTTTTTTGTGCAGAATTCTAAATTCAAGAAGTATGACGGACTAATTGTTCTGATGAATTGGGGTCTTTTCTTTGTCTAATAATACCGCCGTATGAAATGTTAGATGCATCAGTCTCAACATTCATGAAGTAGTCAGGGTTAGAAATACCAAGGCATGGAAGATCTTTAACAATATTCTTTAGAAGAATAACTGCATTGGTTTGTTCATCACTCCAGGGTGAATGATTCTTCATTAACCTTTAAAAGATAGGTTTGCAAATATGCCAAACCTTGGGAATAAAATCAGCTACATAGTTGAGACTTCCTGAAAATCTTTGCAACTGAGTTTTATCAAAAATGACATTGGGAAACTTATCAGAAAACTCAATTGATCTACAAATTGGTTTATAGGTACCTTGAAAAAGATCATGTCCCAAAAATCTCATTTTTGTTTGAAATAATTTAATCTTTTTAGCACTAATGACTAATCCATTGTGCTTAACAATTTAAAGAAAATATTTAAATATTTGAAATGAGAATCAATGTCCTCGGAGAAGATTAATACATCATCAATATAAACAATTGAAATATGACTAACATGATTAAATATAGAAGTCATAAAATTTTTAAATTCCGATGGGGCATTTTTAATCCCAAAAGGCATGACATTCCATTCATATTGTCCAAACGGGACATTGAAAGTTATTTTATATTTATCCTATTCAGAAAATTTGAATTTGCCAAAATCCAAATTTTAAATCAAATTTACTATAAACATTAGCATTGAATGTTTGTTTTAAAAGATCCCTTTTAATCGGAATCGGATAACGAATCCACTTTAAAACTGAGTTTAAGGGTTTGTAATTAATAAAAAAGTCTTGGGGATGCTCGTTCTTGTTCAGATGCATTCTTAACATAAAATACTGAACAACTACAAGGTGATTTTGAAAGACGAATAATTTTATTACTCCAAAAGAGTACGAATTTCTTTTTTACAGATTTCCATTAATTCATGGTTTATTTGAATTGGCCTAGATTTTGTAGAGATGGACTTTTCATCAAATCCAGCAATATATGGTAAATCAATAATATGGGATTTTGATCCCAAAAAGCGTTTGGAAATTTTGAGCAAATTTCACTTTCGAAATTCTTTTAAAGATTGGCAATTTTAGCAACCATTCTCAGGGCTTTTAAAATTTGCTCAATTTTCATAATTTTAATATCTTCTTTTAAAAAACAAATCTGATTGATTTTAAATGCAGTATGTTTATGCAAAATATTACATTCTTTAAGAGAAAGTGTCTTGATAAAAAGGAAAGGAAATTTCTTTTCCTAATAATTTTGTTTTGATTGATTTAAAATCTGAAATATAAGGTTTTATTTGGGTAATAAAAGTTATACCCAAAATAATTTCCTCGTTAATGTTTTTAGTTATGACAAAGTTATTAGCATGCAGATATGAGCATTTGAAAGTTTATAATTTATACAGATACCCTCACCAGTCGCGCTGTATAACTTGGTAGTTCCCTTCTGAAGGTACTTGGTTGGTATTAGACCTTCAACAATGCAATTACGATCTGCACCACTATGTAACAAAGTAATTTTGTTAAGTACAAAATTAGAATTAACTACTAACTTAATCATAATATGAGAATTTTGAGGTCTTACCTTAGTGATCATACTAATACCTGCATCTTCAATACCTTTAGGTGATGAAGGGGCTGCCTGATTGGAAGAGTTGGTATCTTCATCTTCGTTATCTGAAGTAGCAATTTCTTTTCCTTTAAGAGATACTTCAGTATCCTTAAGAAATTGGTTTGCTAAAGAATCAATTTCAATTTTGTTAAGTTTTGACTTAACTTCTCGAACATCTTCTTTTAGGGAGTTAACTTCTGCTCGAAGATCATTGATAGAAGGTTCTTCCCTCTTATGTGTATATTTTTGCATGGTTTGTTTCATGCTGAATGGAATTACGTTTCTCGCAACTTCTGTTTCATTCTATTTAGTTACAAGCTTTTGAAGCTCCAAAAGATAGATTTTGCGGGCATCGTTATCTTTGATGTGCTCAATAGTTGCAAATAAGATTTCTGCAGAGTCTTCAGAGAGAACTCTGACAGATTTTCTATCACAATGACAAAATGCTCCTTGGCTAATGCATTCATGTCCACTATTATGAGCAACATTGAAGAACTCCTCGTCCTCAGTTTCTTCTTCTTCTGAAGAGGAAGATGAATCTGATTCTTCTTCGTTTAATATAGATAGAAATTTTTCCTTAGTTTCTTCATCTACTTCAACAAGATTGATATTCTTTCTTTTTCTTTTGTTTGTAGGACAATCCGGAGACTTGTATCCATACTTTCCACAAGTACTGCATTTGACTTCGTTAGATGTGTTGCGAGAAGTTTTTCTACTTCTATTTCCTTTAGAATATCCTTTTTCCTTTGAGAATCCTGTTTTAGGTGTCGATTTTCTAGATTGTTCTTTCTTTAAAAATCCTTTTTTCAGAAGGGGGTTTTAGACTTGGGAAGCCAAAGTCTTTACATAAACTACCAAGTTCATTACTTGAGAATTTTTTATCTTTCTTAAGTTGTTCCTTTATCTTTAAATCAGTACATAACTCCATTGCGACGAAATGCATCAAACAGGTAAGGTCTCCATAAGTCATTTCTGAATATGAAATTTTACCTTCACATCGATCTCTTATTTTGGATCAGACCTTTTCAGCAAAATGGGGAGGTAATCTACTAATGAATCTCTTTTTGCAATAATCATTGTTGCAATCAACTCTTAGCATCACCTTTGTAATAAACATATTTTTAGACCACCTGAAATTTGTCAATTTCTTGCAGTAAAGATTGTTTATTATTTCCAAAAAAATATCTTGAAATAATCTTGGTTCTCTCACAAAATGTTTAGCAATGCTGTAAAGTAGAGTTGCAGCTGCATCCTCAACTACCTCTAAAGAAGTAGTAGTTTGACCTCCTTCATTCTTAAAAACATTCTTGCTTGCAACAACATCAAGAATCTCATTTTTATTTTTTTCTATGAGATAGTTGTCCCACCAATTTCTTAGAATCCCTATAAAACCTGCAACTATCCTATTAGCTTCTTGCTTAGCGGTGGCACTATTCAATTTAGAGGCTGTGATGTTCATGCCCATCTCTTGGAATTTATTATAGATTTGACTATCAGACATGCCATCTATATTCCATTCTGTTATACGTGTACCATCTGCAACACTTTGGGGATGCATATTGTTTTCTTCGAACTGGATATCGGGAAATAAAGGTCGGGGATAAAAGTTTTTGGAGTGAGGAAGCCTATCTTTAATAGCTCCAACCTTATCACCCTGAGAAATCCTAATCCTTTTAAGTTTCTCACTAATCCTTTCAAGGATTTTTTGAGAGTTGTTGAAGTCATTAGCTATCTTAGGGAAACCCTCTAGGGAAAATTTATGGATTTTGAAGATAGGATTAGTTTGTATGTTGAAACCTGATTTGGAGGAACTGGGTTTGTTACCAATCTGGCTTGTACCACTATAATTATACTTTGAGTCCTCAATTTGTTTGGAAACAACATGAAGGACCCGGTTAGTATAATTATTTTGTTCAAAGACTTTGTTTAATTCTTCAATAGTAACAAAGTTGTTTTCTTTATGTTCTGAAGGTTTTTTGAAGGCGATGCTTTCAAAACATCTTTTCTATAAGGGATGTTTATACCTTCAAGAGGAGGAGTAACACTTTCGACAACATTGTATTTTGTATGCCATTTGTTAACCAAAATCTGAAGTGATGAATTAGATTCACCGATTTGGCCTATAGATTCAAACCATTTGAAGAATTCAATTTCTGATTTGAATCTGTTCATATCCTTCAACCATTTGTCTTTGAACAAGACTCTATGATCCCTTGTGTATGTATCAACATACCAAGCTTTCTTTAAAGCATGCTTAGGTCTCATCCACCACTTATTAATCTTTTTTCTGTCAGTAGTAAAATTTTCGACTGACTTAATAACTCCTATAGAATCCTTTTTCTTATGAGAAGGAGATTTCATTTTGCTAGGAGTAGGATTTCCTGCAAAAGAAGAATCATAATAAGCTTTGGGGATGGTTTGGGTGAAATATACCCCGCAGAACTTACCATGTTGTTCTGAAACTTCAATGGTTCCATAAAAATCTTCCTCTCCCTCCCGGGTCTTTGAAGTAGAAGGTCTATCCATAGACATTCTTCTACTGGAAGACTCTATGCCGAAATAATTGGATCTAAGAAACTTAACGTTAACAGATCAATCTGCAACTTGAAGAATACATTGTAGGGAAGACCTAGAAGGCTGAACCGTAAGGGGTTCAGTGATAGATTCAAATTTCCAACTCTCATCTGAAATATTCCACTTTAACATTCTTGGCACAAAAGTAGTGATATGCTCTTGGTTTGATTCCACAAGCATAAAAACACCTTTAGGACTAGAGTTAATTGCCTTTGGGGCAATAGTGGTTTTCATTAGCTTTTAATATACCCGATATATTACAGCTAAATCAATGGTTCCTAATTTGGTATTCATATTCTTTTTTTTTACATTAAGTGTCAAGGTATCAAGAATATTAGGGTCTTCTATGTCTACAGAGAAATTAGGATCACAATTGAAGTGAACAGGCCTCTGAGCTAGATTACTTTCTAAGATTCCTATCAACGAATCATCAACATTGAGAAGTCTAGCATCTCTAAGCATTAAACAAATAGGAATATGTAATCCTTTACGGAAAAGGCGTTTAACGAAAACATGTACAAGACCATTATGAAGAAATTTAAATTCTTTCGTATGCATGTCAATGTCAGCAGCAATCAACAACTTAAAAGTCTCTAAATACTTATTAATTGTAGAAGTAGATTCACAAGTTTTTATATTAAAACTTTTAAACAAACTAAAATAACCTATTTGGTAAATCTTATTAATCGGTTCTTTAGGAATGGACAAATTTGTAAATGCATATCTTCTTTAGATATAGTACAATTAACAGAGTTAACAATATTATATCTATTCATGAGAACATCAAGGATAAATTAAGCAATAATAATAATTTTAACAGAGATTATCAACCTTATGAAAATTTTACTACGATTCTTGTAAATCTAAAGAAATTAAAGCACGGATTATCTAGATAATATAATGGTTAACAATTAAATTGGCTTTGTATATTACAAAACTTATATCACGCATGTGGGATATTACAAGTCTTTGGCAAGTCATATTGTAGGAAGGATCACCAAAAGATCAGCTTCCTGCCCCCATGAGTCTTATTGGACTTGTAATGATCTAGTTTTAGGCTAACCAAGTCCTTAAGCCGGAGATTAATCGGCACACTCAGACTTATGCAGAGACAAAACATCAACATGATAATAAGGAAACCAAAGCCTTTAACTTTCTTTAATCGAAGTTAACTAAAATAGTATACAGGCTAATAACAGTGCTATAACCTTTAGTTGAGCCTTCAACTCTTTCAAATTGGTCTCAGTCATCCGATAAGGAGGAATTGAAATGGTGTATTTATAAAGTAATAATTCAATACCAAAATCAATTTTTTGTTTTGGATGAGCACCAAGAAGATCATTAAGAAAAACCTTTGGAATTTCCTCACTACGGGGACTGACTTTATGGGAAGAATTTCGTATCCTAAATCTTGGACTCTTACAATATGGCATAAACACCCTTTAGAGATCATTTTACAAGCATTTAAAAAAGAAATTTTACGAACTCTAGGAATATAATTTCCTCCCTTCAACTCTAAAATGGGCGCATTCGCAAAGATAAACTTTACCACCCTCGTTTTACAATAAATAGAGGCAAAGCAAGCACGCAACAAATCCATACCCAATTTGACATAAAAATCAAACATATAAAGTTCTACTAGTTTAACATAAGTCTATTGAGCAACATTATAGTAAATATTCTATACACCTTCTTTGCAATAACTTACTCACCCACCGGGGTAGACGCCATAAAAGGTTCATCTTGAATGTCTGGTATGATTTCAAATTTCGTAGATTTAGAGGGAGTAAATAAAAATAATGTAGCGCTCGGATTAGGTAAAGAATATAAATCAATAGAGAAAACATTCAACATACATGTCACCACATTGGGATAAGTCTCTTGCACACCCGCTAAACCGGAGAGCATAGAACTTATTCTTCTTCGGAGCATCATTAAAACAACTTTCTTGCCCACTACCCTTTTGTTGACCCCTCACATTTAGTCAATCCCGAACATTCTGTCCACTTTTACCACAACAAAAACAATTATCTGTCCCTTCAAGCAAATCACCATAGTGTTTCTTGCCACACTTTCCACAAGTTGGGTTCTACGTTGGTGAACTAGTATCCCTTCAATTTTTAGCCTCTCTACTCTTCCCATTAGTCATGTGAAGGGGAACCACCAAAACCTCATTACCTTGACCTCCAATAGGGAATTGATCACCTTGAGCAACTTGAGTAACTTGCTCAACTTGTTCAACTTGAGGAGGAACTTCCTCTTCTACCCTTCCTTCTTACAACTATCTAGCGGCCATCCTTCTAGTAGTCATCTTCCATAAACGCAAGAGAAGAGATTAGTAATAGACAATTACAATCTCATCTCTAAAGGAACGACCCAAGATTGATGAAGAAAGTGAATATTTTTCGTCCTATAGTCTCTCACACATTGATGTTTCACGACACAAACCGATGGTCAAGATCAAATAGACATTTCTTTATGAGACTTTTTTATTCCTAAGACTACTTCCATAACATATGCTTTGATACCAAGATTGTCACTAACCGCACCTGTCACATCCGGGGAGCACCCCTCAGAAGTATCATGTCATACTTGACCTCTCAAAGGTGTTACACAAACCCATAGTTATCATTCATCACATCGACATAGTAAACTTTTCATAGAACCTCATAAGCTATACACTTTATTTCATATACATATAAAATATAAGTGATAATAAAAATATATACTTTAAGTCTCTTTGACATGTTAGACTCAACAACATTAGAATACATTAGGCACACGACCCTTAAGACATAAGACAAAACTATACAGTGTTTAATAGACTTTACAATAAGTGCATATAAGGACATTGTTGGACATAAGGATTCCTTCCTTGAGCTTGGGAATCACCTATCAATCACTTCACCATTCAAGACATTCTTTTAAGCATACATAACCTACACTTTTTGTAAAGAGTATCGAAGAATGGGATTAGTACAAGAAAGCACAAAGTATGACAACCCTGCAAAAACATGAATTTAAAAGGGATATTTTCTTGAAAATTATATTTCATGCCTTTTGAGTAATTCCTTATGAAACCTTTAAGAAATATGATTTTCATACTTCATAGAAATACAATAAAATGCCAAAAATCATAGAAAAGCACATATAGAATTTACGTCCAATTTGAGGTCACTTTACAATGAGCTAAATCCCATTAACAATGAACTCTTCCTTTTTAACTCATTAGTCTCTCATGTAATCCTTTAGGGATACTTGGTGCAATGCATCACCTTAGGATCACATGGAAAACCCTATATATCATCTACACAAGAAAAGACATAATGGAAGTACAGTACAACATAGACATAGTTAAGTCAAGACCTTCATAATATAGTCCAAAAGATTAACATCATGCATAAGGTTTCATACCATACATATCTTCATATCAAGTAGATCAATACCAAAAAGTCATGCATAAAGAACATATGCATAATTACATGCATTAGAAAACTTTGCTAGAACATCCTAAGGAGCTCTTTGTACAATGTCTACATGGGTTCATTACTTCCACCGTAACCTCCCTTAAGTCATTCTAGTTATAATCGTAGTCAACAACTTCCATTATCCGATTTACATTAGGGAAACTATAGCCTTAACGTACATACACCATGTGATTCTAAACATGGAATACGGTGTCATATAACCCACACCAAAAGGAGGTGGTCTAATGGCCAAAGTATAACAAAATGTAACATAGCTTTCTTGGTAGATCCACTATCTAGTATCCTATGGTGCAAACAAAGTTTTGGAACTTGAAGGTACATGTGAAAACTCTCTTTATGACAAGATTAGGTATTATAGTTATTCACTAATGGAAACCCTATTTAATCTTATTGAGGCATTGTGGTTATCCACCTCATGAGATTTATGGTGACCTACCTTCCTACCATAGAAAGGACACACACTCATATTCAAGTTCACTCGGGCCTAAGGTAAGTTCCCCTCATTGAAAACGTTTATTATATTCTTACTTTATAAAACATAGGATTAGGTTATTCATCCGCTAATATGCTTAACTCATAAGTAATCGAAAAAAGTTCACCAACCTAAAACATGTAAAGAAACACGAACATAGCATATGAAAAGCATCATCTAGTTTAGGGTACCATGAATACATCTTTGAAGGCCCCTCTCTTGACTAAAACTTCATATACATTTGTGTGTATACATATATGTGAGTAAAGCTTTAACATAACACATTAAGTGACACAAGGCCATACGTACATATTCATACATGTAGAAACAAAAAGTAGAACTATCCTATCAAAGTACACATGTCCAATGTATAGGAAAGTTCCATGCCCTAGCCCATACTAGTACACCTATCAAGTCATCCTGGTAAGGAATACATAACATATTTCACATACATATACTTTACATGTATATTCGTACACATTAGTGAAAATGAGACAAACCTTTCATTTAGACACAATGAGCTAGACTACATGTAACATGCATTTGAGTGAGTGAGTGTGTGTGTACATCGGTACACATTACACTTTCAATTATAGACCTCACAACACAAAATAGCATAGGAGACAAGTCAACTTCAGATTACACTTAGGACACCTAACTTGTACTCTTCATGCATTCACATAGGGGTACATGGGTAAGGGATTATTAACTATTTATGTCATAATGACAGCACATGTACTTCACCCTAAAATGGATTTACATATGCTCATACAATATCCATACACCCTAAATCACAACTAAAATAGGAAAGTAGTCATAATCTTCTAATAGTATAATCCTAAGCGCATGTTCATATATTAATCAATTATCGTTCAAGGTCGTGGTCAACACATATATATTGACAATAAAGAAAACACCTCCACCATATGTGAGTCATACCGTACAATGCGATACAGGGCTTTATCAACAAAAATAGTATACGAAAAGTAGAAGAGATAATCATTCTTACCAATTTCTTACCCTTTGATCATTACTGATAAATACACCTTGTTCATCAACAATTCTTATATAGGGAAGTATTAATCTATACTTTAATTGTAGACGAAACCATGTACACGTCGCTACAAGATCATACTATAACATAATACAAGGCATCTCACATGTACTAGCATGTAGAAGAACATAGACCATTAGCCAATTTCTTTTTTTTTGGATTATATATTATACTTCATGAATTATATTAATCTAAGGGAGTAGATAATTCTATAATTAGTCACAATGAAAACATGCTTAAGAACATAAATATGAAGATACTATCATAGGAATTTCGCTATTAATTTAATGTAGAATAGAGAGAATATGCCATCTTATGAATTTTACCAAAATATTGATCATAAATCATATTTTACCAATAAATGACATGTTAGGAAGTAGCTAAAATTTCCATCATAGATGGAGTTCATGGAAGGTAAGTTTCATAGGTTAATCTGATTCAAACTATGATGAATTCACCCATATTTTATTCATTACATATAATTAATCCTCGATTTCGTTATAGGCAACAGCTATAGACATTAACTATGATAAATTCATATAACAACTAACCTAACTTAATGATCACAAGTTACAACTCCATAGACTATAAGAACCCAGATGAATTCAAAGCAAGCCTTCTCTACTTTGGTCACACAAGATTTCTATCCACAATTAGTTAGTCTACGGGTTGTGCCAGGCTTCCGTCGTTTGGTACTTAGCAAATTTTTTCTTGATATATTCCTAAGTTATGTTTCAAATGACAAAACCTTATCAACGTGCCGTTGGTTTACCAAGGAGCCGTCGCTTGGTCCGTCGATTGACATTTCCAAGGCAGTGTCTCGACCAGCCTTGAGTCCTTCTTGTGGGGCCTTTTGCGCGAACTTTTTTGCAGGGCCCTTCAGAAGTCGTACCTAGATGTTTTCAACCTTAATACAACCCTTAGTATGTTTTAAACCATATACATAAGTTTCACCTAAAACAAGAACCTGTAACTCGTCCAAACAGGCTAAGCTCCATCAAGACACATGTTGAGCGTCTTAAGGGCTATCTTTCGAACAATTTGGACGTTCTTGATCATTTGACCTCCAAAAATATTGAACTTACATATACAACCATTAAAAACATTTTAAATCATTTGGATACTTGATAAGCTCATGATTCACAAGTATAATCATTCATAGGCACAGGAGGCACATAGGCGACTAGTCGTCAAACGTTTTAGTCGTTCCTTGACGTTCGACTTCCAAATCACCTCAAAATTTACACACTGCCTCTAACACATATTATATTACATTTTTGGAACTTAGAACCTTAATGTAAAAATGATAGTTTCTAGGAACCCTATCTTATTTTGGGATCTTACAATATCCGCCACTTGAGAACATTTGTCCTCGAATGAAACTTGGGCCTCTTTAATCACAACAAGGATTTTGATGCATAATAAAGCACTTCATAACCTTTATAACAACATAAAATTATTTTAGTTCTCTATGCACTCGAGCAAGCAAAATCATTACTCACTAACTCTTTAATGCATCAAACACATAGGATCTTATACTTTTCTTAGGAGGAACATCTTTGCCCTAATCACAACCTGGTCATCTAACCTTAATTCATTACAAGATCATTTTGAAAGGCCACACATAGGAAGATCTCAACAATACTCAAAAAAAGTAGGCACTCATATTTCAATGCACATAGACTTTAGTTAATGGAATCAACAAAGATCTTCATTAGTTGGACTCAGTTCCATGAAGGTCATACTCAATCATAGCATGCTTAGTGTTGTGCATTGAGGAATGTTTCTTTTCCTTAACACACTTACATGTATCATAGGTTCACACCTTAGAAATGTACAAGGTTAATTTCCTCTTAAAATGAAAAATTCTCAACTTTTAAATAAGACATGCTCATGATTCCTTCATTGTGAAGTTTAAGTTGTAAGTCACACCAAGCACATCACAACAAATAAGAAGTAATTTCACAAAATGCCAATATCTAATATAGTACTCACCTTCACAGTAAGCATATTTTCAAAACAATCACACAAATCATAGGCACATACAATAGCACTTAGCTAAACATTCTTTCATCTTTCAAGAATGAGCATACTATTATGGATTCCAAATCATAAAAGTCACATATTCTTTTAAGAAACTCAACAAATTTTATTTTAATGAGACTTAATTTATTATTAGAAGGCTAAACATTTCACCTTGAAAGTGACATAATCAAGTTTCTTGTCTTATCTCATGAAGTCAAAGGAATAATCATCATATTAAGATGCACAATGCACATGTGAAATCATGGGCTTTATCAAAAGTCTTATTTCATGCACTTTGGAATATTAAAATTTCCTTAAGGTAATGTAAATCAAGACATACTAAACTTGTGGAGGTCATGTAACTCATACTTTATGCAAAACTCTATTCATGAACAAGCTTACTAAAATTTCAATAGATTGAAGCTTAAGTAAGAATAGAATGTCAATGGTAGAAAATATCTACAACCCTTACTACTCAATAACCATCCCCCACCTAGGGTAAACCCACTTAAAAGCAACTTAACCCCACCTTAAGAGGATCTTAACTAAACAACCTTCATTTTCATCTCTAAAACGTCATTACAAGTTTATAAGGATTTACATTAAGCTATCATAGGAACACCAAGGTATTCTAAACGTTATCATCTAGGTAATTTATCCCCAATTATAAAGTTAGGTCAATAACATTCAACCACGTAATACAATAAACCCCAAATTCATACATCATTAGGGGAAACAATATAGGAAACTTAGTCTCAGGACTCTGTCTCTTCTTTCACCATTTATGTAAGGAAACTTCTAGGTCTAACAAACCAACATAATCACCTTACAAAGGTAAGAGTACTACCCTTAACTGTAGGGAAACACAAATTCCACAACATCCAGGTACTCACAACACAATAAGAAGTTAGAAACAATCCTACCACTCATCCTACCATAAGACCCTTATTCTTTATTCAAAATCGAAAAATTGCTTTTTACATTTATTATCATGTTCAAATGCATCAATTCTATACACAGTTCAACAACATCAAGTCAAAGAACAATTTAGTTGATTTTTCGAAAGTGTTACAATAAGCAGCCTTATCATTAGAGTGAACATGCTTCGAAATTCCAAATATGCAACATTTAAGAAATTGATAGAAAAAGCATGACAATATGATAGACAAAACATTACCAACTCATCCTACAAAAGCATGTTTACTATCACCACACCTAGGAACAAGTCTATGAGGTACAACAACATTAGAATACATTAGGGACACGACCCTTAAGACATAATACAAAACTATATAATATTGAATAGACATTATAATAAGTACACATAAGGATATCCTTGGACATAAGGATTCCTTTCTTTGAGCTTGGGAATCACCTATCAAGATCTTCGCCATCAATACATCCTTTAAGTATCCATAACCTACACTTTGTGTGAAAAGTAAAGAAGAGTGGGATTAGTACAAGAATTCACTATGTATGACAAACATGCAAAAATATGCATTTAAAAGGGATATTTTCTTGAATATTATATTGCATGCCTTTTTGAGTAATTTCTTATGAAACCTTTAAGAAATATCGTTTTCATACATCATATAAATACAATAAAATGACAAACATCATAGAAAAGCACATATAGAATTTAAGTCCAATTTGAGGTCACTTTACAATGAGCTCAATCCCATTAACAATAAACTCTTCCTTCTAGCTCATTAGTCTACAATGTAATCCTTTAGGATACTTGGTGAAATATATCACCTTAGGATCACAACAAAAACACTACATATCATCTATACAAGATAACACATACCATCATAGAAGTATAGTAAAACATAGACATAGTTAAGCCAAGATCATCATCATATAGTCACAAAGATCAACATCATTCATAAAGACATACAATCCACATCTTTATAAATAGTAGACCAATAATACAAAATTATGCATAAAGAACATATACATAATAAATGCATTAGAACACCTTCCTAAAACATCCAAATGAGCTACTTGTATAATGTCTTGTTAGGTTCGTTACTTCCACCTATGCTAAGTAACCTCCCTTAAGTCATTCTAGTTGTTATCCTAGTAATTAACTTTCATTGTAAATTTTACTTTAGGGAAACTATAGCCTCAACCGACATAGACCATGTCATGTTAAACATGGAATCAGGTATCATAGAACCCCACACAAAAAGTAGGTGGTCTACCGGCCAATGTAGAAGCAAATGTGACATAACTTTCTAGGTGGATCCATTAGCTATTATCCTATGGTGGCAGCATAATCATGGAACTTGGAGGTACATGTGAAAACACCTTTATGCAAACATTAGGCATTAAAGTTATTCACTTATGGAAACCCTATTTAAGTCACACAAGTTCAGACATACATATTCATATATGAAGAAACCAAAACTAGAACTATAATATCGAGGTACACATGTGCAATGCATCGGCAAAGTCTCATACCCTGTGCCATACTAGTACACCTATCAAGTAACCCTAGTAAGGAATACATAAAACAATTCACATATATATAGATTACATGCATAGTAGTAGACATTAATGAATATGGGAACAACCTTTCATTTAGATAAAATAATATATACTGCTTGTAACATGCATGTGAGTGACTGTGTGTACATTGGTCAACATGATCACATAATATCTATCAAAAACATATCGAGGAATCCACCCTATTAAACCACATTACACTTTCAAGTATATACCACCCAACACACAATAGCATAAGAGAGAAATCAACATCATATTACACTTAGGACTTCTAACTTGGACTATTCATGCATTCACATAGGGGTACATAGGTAAGGGATTATTAACGATTTAAATAATTAATGGCATCATCTTTACTTCACCCTAACATTGATATACATATGTTCGTACAATATCCATACACCCTAGATCACAACTAAAATAGAAAAGTAGCCATAATCTTCGAATAGTATCATCCTAAGCACATGCTCATATATTCATCAATTTTCCTTCAAGGACATGGTCAACATACACACACAAACACACAAACACACACACACATACACACACACACAAACACACGTACACACACACACACACACACACACACATAGAAATAGATATATATATTGAGAATAAAGATAAAACCATCACCATAAGTGGGCCATGCCAAACAATGCCATACAAGACTTCATCAACTACAACATTATACGGAAAGTAGAAGAGATAAGATTCCTACAAATTTCTCACCCTTTGATTATCATTGATCAATAATCCTTGTTCATCAATAATTAATAAATAGGTCAGTAGCTATATATGCTTTAATCACAAAAGAAACCATGTACAATATTCTACAAGAACATACTATAACCTAATATAAGGCACCTCACATAAACTAGGAAGTAGAAAAACATAGACCATTAGCCAATTTATTTATTATGGAATATATATCATATTTCATGAATCATATCACTTCAAGGCAGTATCTAATCCTACACTTATTAACAAAGAAGACATGCTTAAGCACTTCAAGATAAAGATACTATTGTAGGCATTTAACTATCAATTATATGTAGAGTATAGAGAATAGGCCATCTTATTAATTTTACCAAAGTATTGATCATAAATCATGTTTACCAACAAGGTATATGTTAGGCACTAGCTAATGAAATCATAATCTTGATGAGACACTACTACAATTGTCATTATGGTCGACACAAGCATGCTTCATATAAGGAGTTAATATAAGGTAAGTGTATATAGGTTAATCCTATTCAAACTATCATGAATTGACCCTGTTTTATTAATTAAAGATATGTAATCCTCATATTTCGTTATAGGAAGACTCTATAGACATTAACCATGATCGATTCATATAGAAACTAACCCAACGTCAAGATCACATGTTACTAATACATATACTAGAAGAACCTAGATTATTTCAAACAAAGGCTTCTCTACTTTGGTAATAAAAGATTTATATCCACAATCCAACCATGGTACAAACGTAGAACAGTAGCTAAAAGAACATCAACTTAATCGAAATCCAATTTAGATCATTAAGAAGACAATGTTACAATGAATCATGTAAAACTAAGCTAAACATATGCAAATCTTCATACATTGATCATGTACCCATTACACAAAAATTAAACATTAATTCACTTAAAAAACAGTATATATAGGAGATTCAACGTAATAGAATCATAATTCAATCGATAACAAGTCAAGATCACAAATCCCATGTACGGCTAAAGCGATTTGAAGAGGGAACGTGGATTCATAGTTCAATTGGAGCAAAATCACATTCAAATCACTGTATTAACTTCAATTTATCATGATTTAATAATTCAATTTGTTTTTGATAGAACCCATGGCTCGATTGAAGAAGAAGAACTTTGATCATGAAACCTTCTTTGAAAACATGAGATTAACTCTTCAAATGAAAGGTTACTTAAATATGAATGATTACCATAAGTTTGTTTAGTTTAAAACCTCTCAAACATGATGATTCATCCATCAAAAACCCAGCTCCAAGAAGTTCTTGAGCTTTACCAAAAATGGTGGTTTGAAGAGAAATATTTTTGGAGGGAAAGTCTTCAATCGTGTGAGTTGATTTGATATTAGGGTGATCACGTTTTAGATGACTTATATACACCCAAGTATATAAATAAATCTATTATTGTAAGGTTAGGATGTCGGATGAATTTTTTATTAACCCTTTTAATGAAATAGACGCAGGCAACAGAATGCAGGCTACCATCGACGGACTAGCCTACTGGTCGTAGGTCAGTCAACGGGCCGTGCCTGGCTTCCGTCATTTGGTACTTATCTAAGTTTTTTCTTCATACCTTCCTAAGGTATTTTCCAGTCTATGAGACGTCATAAACGGGCCGTTTGTTGACCAACACCCCTTCGTTTTGTCCGTCGATAGAGACTGCCAAGGCACTGTCTCGACCAGCCTTGGGACCTTCTTATGGGTCCTTTTGTTGGGCCATTTAGAAGTCGTACCTTGAAGTTTCCAAAGTGAATAAAAACATTAACATATTTTGACATTCCAGTTTCCCCATAAAAAAATACCTACAACTCGTACAAACAGGCTAAGCCCCATCAAGATGCGTTGAGCATCTTAAGGGCTATCTTCGAACATCTTGGACGTTCATGGTCATTTGACCTCCAAACTACTCGAAACACAATTATAATCATGTATAGACACATGAGGAACATAGGAGAATACTTTTTGAACATTTTGGTCGTCCCTTGATGTTCGACTTCCAAATCACCTCAAACTTTACACACTGACTCTAAACCATATTATGAGCCATTTTAGGACATTATAATCTAAGTACAAACATTTTAGGCTCTAGAAACCCTATATGATTTTGGCATCTTACAACACATATAATCTAATAGTTAGGGCATTCCTTAGGTCATGGACCGACGTACTTGACCACTCGAGGGTCTTGTACAACCCTCTGTATCATTAATTGCATACGATCATATGAAAATTAGTAAAAACTAAAACTTTTCAAATGAATATCTTAAAACATCTTTTCATGTTAAATATCATATAAACGCTAGGTCTCAACATATGCCATTCTTAGACTCAAGAATACTTGGGACACGACCCATACAATACGAATATATAAATATTTAGTCTATTACAATTCTTTGAAATAAAAGAAATATATATGCCCTCTAATTAATTGAGTACATACTTAACCTTTGCTTGAACGATTTCTACAATCCAAGCTTTGCCTCAGGACCCTTCTCACCTTTCACCTACACCTTTAGATATAACAAAATGTATGGAATTAGTACAAACACTTGTACTAAGTATGGCATAATGCATAAAATCATGAAAATGGACATTGATTGGAAACATACTATTTTTAATTAAAACATAATATCATAATTGTTAGAATAACATATAACACCTTAGAAACACATAAGAAATCACATAGAAATTATTCACATTTTTAAGTACAACCTTACAATGAACTAATTCACAGTACAGTGAATTCCTTCACTGTTATAGTGAAATTTATTAATTTCACCTTAATCACTTTCTAGCATACAATATTCTCACTAAAACCTATCCTAAGACTCACTTACGTAAGAGAAATAGAGACCTCTCATACACCCTCTATACGCACAAGTAAATGATCTTTAAGACCACGTATAATGAGACATACATAGTTACAATATACCAACATAATCATGTGATCCTCCTACCAAAGGTTATTCTAAGTCTTACTTGAGTGAGTTGTAAAGTAACTGCCTAAACAATCCCTTCACACACACTTAAGAGATCCTTTTGACTACCTACGATAAAGACATTCTCACTGAATAAAAATACATGCAAAAATATGGCATTCTTCGTTCCTAATGTTATTAAAAGACCTACTTAAGTAAATCAAGAAGAAAATGTCCATGGTTGACCACATCGAGATTACTTACATAAGCCTTAAGACTACCTAAGTCTTTGATCATGCCTACTTAATTAACCATCTTCCTTAACTAGAGTCATTCCTAAGACTTATCTAGGAAAGATACGAAGTGACCATTCCTATGCCCCCTTCACACCTTAACTAGACAATCCTTAATTACTCTAGATAAGTAAATATTCATTTAACATACTCTCTTAACATAAGTCATTAAATTAATAAGTTAATTTAAGAGACATTCATCACAACAAACATTATCAAAATATATCAAGTAATGCCGACATGGCCATGATCATCATAATTCTAATGTAACGCAGACAAGGACACATCAATTGCAAGTAAAGTACATAGCACCACCATCATAAGTGGACCATACAAATCACAATATAAATCAAGTATAATTAAAATTAAACAAATATAATTGGGGAAGCGTACCACCAATCCATAATTCACCTTCTTCAATCCATATATAAATCATCCAATTCAATATCATAAGGCCCTTACCCATGGCCATAAACATCAATTCAATACAAATATTAGAATAATCAACGAATCTAACTCAATAAAATGTATATTTATAAATATATAACTAATTAGACATAAATTTTTTAGAATTATTACACCATTCAATAGATGAGAGAAAACCCCACAAGATATCATAGGCATTAAGTGAATGTCACTTGACCCATAAAGTAATCAAAAACTAGGGTTCATCAATTATATGGGTTCCTAGTTTAATTGATTTAAAATCATATAATTAACAAAAATGCAATCAATAATGATTTATTTAAAACCATTAATGCAAGAAATAAAAAATGGATTTCAATTAAGAAAACTCATATCTGAAGAACTCTTTGAAAACACTTTGAAGATTTGCTTCTTGATGAATAGATTTCAAGGATAAAAAAGAATACCTTAATGAATCTGATACACCAATTTATGAAGAACCACAAATCAAACCTCCAATTCAAGCTCTTTTTTTTATTTTGGCTTCAATGTAGTTCTAGAGAATTTATATGATATTTTTGTGTATTGATTTTGAAGAATAAATTCTACCATGGTTTTTAAGGCTTATAAACATGTTTGAAATATCCAAAGTAACCCTAAGAAAATTCAGAAAGTCTTATTTGTACTTTGTGTGAATTTACAACTTCACCCTTGAAACATACAATAAGCTACCCAGTTGAGTGACCATACAATGTCTAGTCTTCAACGATTCGTTTCCAAACCAACAGACTGTCCTGTTGGTCCGTGATTTGGGACTGTGGTTTGTACTTAGATTCCTCTCCTGCAACACCTAACATTCAACCTACACCCATCACCTACGGGGCATCGATTGACTTACGAGTCATTGATTTCCATCATTGGGTTGGACTTGTTTTGACATCATTGGCACTTGGGGTTGGTCCTTCCTCAACGACCCTTGGATGGTCCTTGGGGAAATTTCCTGGACGTTCCAATCAGAATATATTTGTATACGAGTATAGGACCTCCCATATAAATTTCATCAAAAAGGAACACGTAAAACTGGACGAAACATACTAAGACACAGAAGGTCGTTTCAAGGTAAACCTTTCAAACATCATGTAAGTTCTTGGACGTTTGACCTCCAAAATTTATGAAACTCAACACACTAACTATAAACACCATAATAACTCCTTTAATAACCTAATAACATCATTAAAACATATTAAGGCACATAACCACACATTAGGAACATAGGTGACTTAGTCGTCAAATGTCTTAGTCGTCCCTAGATGTTTTGCTTCCAAATAACCTAAAACTCTAGACATTGCCTCAACACAATATTATTCAAAAATTTAGTACCTTACACCCTCATGAAAAACATGTTAGGATCTATATTCACCAAAGTCATTTTTGAGGTATTATATTGAGTTTGATGGTTCTATAATGTGAATTGAAGGTTGGTTATCTTATTATGTGGAGGATAGACATAATGTGATGTATATATATGATGTTAAAATGAACTTGTATAAGACTATGGGACATGGTTAATGAAAGAATATTTCCTGGAAATGTTTGTATGTGATGATGATGGACTATGAAGAGTCGTTTTATGTTGATATGGTTTATTTTTTAGATAGACATACTTGTCCCTAATTGATACATGAATGATAAATGAGTTGTTCTAATGTATGTTTTGAAATCGATAGACGTGAGAATCATTTCACCTTCTTGATTAGTCTAGAACCCTAAGTTAACATGCAAACCTTGAATATTAAAAGAAGGTTTATAATTAATTGAATCGTATTGACCTAGAATTGTACCCATTTCATGAATGAGGTATCCTAATGAACCTTGATCAGTAGAACCTTTCGTATCCCTTCTTGGTTGTGGTATTATGAATTTGTAGGTCTTAGAGATGATACCTTTTGAAATACTCTTATGTGGATGAACTTACTATATCATAACAAGGCAAAGCACCGAGTGTATATGATTAATGTAGTGGCTCTACCTTAGTATCATACTGGATTATAATGAAGACTTTTGATATCCCTTAAACTATGTGCCTACATTTGATGCTTCCTTAGCTCTAACTTTGGCAAGTAGGACACCTTCCACTGTGTGGTGACTAATGACTACAGATTTCATTCCTAACTAGTGTACTCTATGTCGGTTTATGTCTATTCTCATTAAGTGGGATGTACACATTAGGTATTGGAGAGGTTCTACACCGTATGGTTATTATAATTCCAACTTCAGTCGCTAAAACCAATCAACAACTGTCATAAATCGAGTCATCCTCGGTCGTTGAAAGTCCCGACGTCAAAGTTATCATCCAAATTCAAATCTGGTCGCTAAAAGGTTTTCTAACAGCAATGCAAAATCCTGTCGTTATATGACCTCTTTAACAACCGTATTTGCCCTTTTTATAAGAACTTCTAAGCATCAAAAACATTTTCGTTAATCATATTCTACTTGCAATACGAATATTATTAACGACAATATTTCTTGTTGCTAAGTGTAGTTTATTCTAATAGTTGTAAGAAGACAATTATAAGAGAGTTTAAAGCAATCAATGTCAATCTTTATTATACAAAATTTTATACAGTAAAAACAAAAACAATCAAAATAAACTAAATAATATAATTCATTATAGAAAGTCTCCTGATTAATACAAAAATAATAATAAAATAAAGATATATCATATTTAAGTAGCATAACATATCTTTATCAACTAATATAAATAGAGAAAAATCGTAAAAAATAAACGATACGACATTGTCTTTAAGTTAAACCAACCCTAACTAAATTGAAAGCCATCTTTAACTTCAAGTTGCTTTGTACGTTGTTGAAAGGTATATTCTTCATATTGAAATTCAAGATCTGTAAGATAAAAACTTATGTCAATATAAAACAAGGAACTAAAAAGTATGTACTAAAACATACTTTAAAAGATGCAAAACATTAATGTTTGAAAAAAAGAAGGCATTTAAGAAATAACTTACAGTCTCGTCCCAACATCTATTGAGTAATTAGCAATTTTCTGCAATGACGAACAATGATTTTGTAAGGCTAACAAAACATAATACACTAACAAGGAACTAGCATAAATCTTTCCTTCTTTCCTCTCAAAAACCCAAATCAATTATCATAGAAGTTTTGTACAAACATAATAACAAACTAATTAGTTGTCTTAATGAGATATTTTTTATTTTTTAGTAGTAGAAATAAACATAATAAGAGAGTAGAATAGGAGTTAAAATATATATTTGTAGTGTCCCACGAAACCAGCAGCTTTTTGAAGCTGAAACTGTACTTTAATTTTCTTATAGGAAATAATTAAGAAGTTTGAAACAGAACGGATATTATATATACACAAATTAATGATTTGTTGACCTTTCAAACATTGGATGGGTCATATTTTGGGGAAAAGACTACCAATTCAATAAAGAAATCACACAACAAAAAGTATGACAACCATCAGACAAATATAGAGAGAACATCCAAAGGCACCAACTTAGGTTTTTTTTCTAAGAGGGAGGCATAATATATTTTTCTTCTTGCTACAGTAACATCTCTAATTTAAATGAAGCAGAATATGAAAACATTCCAGAGTTTCCAATAAAAAGAGTTGATTGAATGAGATTCATTAGGCCTAAAAAAGATGCTCAATAAAGATTGGAAAATAATATGGGAATACACAATAAATTGGGGACATACATAAAGTTAAAGGAATGACACATGCAATTATAGTACATAGATACAGAGAAGAAAATCAACTAGAAGACACAATGGCAAATGAAACTTTCATGCAGTAGGAACGGATTAAGTGGAATAATTTTAATCAACTAACAATTGACTGTAATAGAAAAATAAACATGGATCAAATAGGAATGCCAACACAGAGAATTAACACAGGAAGGGTCAGCATGCAAAGAGAATGATCCTCGCCAAGCTAATTCAATCCTTGCCATGGTACCAACATTATACCGAAGATACAAGGAGTGTGAAGGGAAAGACACAAGAAGCTCAAGTATTCAAAATGCCACATAGAGTTTGTACACTGTTTGTGGATGAGAATATGAGATTTTCTGAAAAAAAGAGTAGAGATTCAAATGCCACTACAAAAGAGAGTGTTCAATGGCCGCCCAGGATTATTGGTCTCATGTCTACTTTAAGATTTGGTTTTGACTGAGTAGGAGTTCTAGGATGTATTGGAGAGCTAGTTGTGTGTAGTTAGATATGGAGATTGTAATTGCTTTACATTGGTGAATAATGAAACCGTTACTTACAAAAAAAAAGGCATTTGCGTAAAAATTGTCTTGGCAGAAAAAAGATGTGAGGCATTTTGGAAATGTTTCAATTAGGATTCAGACAGATGATAAAGTTGTTGAACTTTTCTCCAGGATTGTGTGTGCTGTATATGCTCGGATTAGTATGATGTTTGGTAACATTGTTCTATTAAATAGGGATCCTTTAGTTAATCGATTTTTTAGTAAGAACATAACATACAATATATTTTGGAAGAGAAATAAAATATTCACTATGAAAGAATGCGACAAAAAGCTTTGTACTAGAAAAAGAAGTGTTTATATACATGGTGAAATACAACAGACAACCAACATTATCATTTAGATATGGATACCATCTATTGAAATATGTTACCATTAGAAACCTCCTAATATGACACTACATTCACCTAAATCATAAAAACATAGGTTATGTTTGTCCAAATAACAAGATCAAGAGTAAAACATAGAGGCAACAATTAAAATACAACATTCACTCTGTAATGGGACTTGATTTTGCACTCTACTAGAGACAATTAGGATGTTGATACTTGGAATCAATTGTACATGGTAAATAGAAAGCAGGTTATAACACGAAAATAAGGAAAAAATTGAGCATTCGAAGTCCTTGCTTGTATCTTGAGTACATCACAAAAATAGTGAAAAATTGATTTACTAACCTGCTTAATGGTACTATCTATTGATCACTTGAAGAAGCAGGTGTCGAAAGGCTGACCAAGTCTTACTTTCGCAAGTTGTTCATATTTACTCTCCAGCTCATCCATGCGTTCACATTTGTTCTCTAACTCATCCATGCGTCGTTTTAGTGAATCATTTTCTTTTTCACATGCATTAAATCTATCGAATAACGCAGTCTTTGAAGAATTCCCATATTTAAACTCTTTAGCCATTATCCCTCCACCAAATCCAACTACATGACTCTTACATTGAGGTCCAAAACACTTTTCTACTACCTCAATCTTTTTAAAAGAAGAATCAGATTGAACCGATTTTTGGATTTCATCCTTTAGAATACAAGCAAACATAAATAATACAACACATAAAGTTATATGATTCAAAATAAAATTTATCACTAAACATATATATTTTGCATTAGTAATAGGTTCGACATGGTTGTTATCCTTCTTAAGAGTCTCGAAGAAGATCGTATTCATTTTTGGTGGTTTACCATTTTTACCTTCCTTAACAGATATATAAACAGGTCAACGAAATCATTTTAAATCATTTTAGAAAACAAGAGAATAATATGCTTACCAATTCATATATAATTTCTCTTATAGACTTACTCCCTGTACAATGAGGCGTACTCAACTTGGACCTCTTGATAGTGTTTCTTTCAAATCATTCCTTTATTCACAACGTACCATAAAAGTTATAATTAGAAACTTCAAATGGCATGTTAATAAAAAAATACTTCGGATTTATACCATAAACTTGTGACATAAGAAATACTTCTTAACCAGCCATTCCCAATCACTCTTGACTACCCCTCTTGGCAAATCTCTTACAACATCACCAAATGGCTTAGTCTTCATAATCTTGTGAAGTGATCCTCTCCAGTTATTCAACAACCATCTCAACTGTTGAAGGACATGTTCTTTCTTGTCATTCCTGTCATCACAACTACGTTTGTCCTTCAATATTTCACAGGTGCCATTGAACATAAACTCAAACTTTCAGCCAAACTAGAAGTGAACTGTATCTACATTTCAAATTTATGGTACTCTTCAAGTGGAAGGTGATATATATGTCATGATAAATGCATGATTATAATATGGACTGGATGAAGTAAAAAAAGGGAAAATTAAGCGAGATAGAGAGAGTAGATAATACAAACTACAACAGCAACATATAGGTAATTAGGCAAACTTAACTATAAAGTTATATAGATATTGTTTTGTATAAATGTACCACGTTAATTTGACTCTTTCATGATGAGAATTCAGCAATGAAGCTATAAACTATAGCTCTCTAAATAATCATAATAACATCCGACATGTTCGACCTAAAATGTGTCGCGTTAGTGTTGCTTTTTCCAGATGAGAATTCAAATGAAGCTATAGTCTGATAGATCTGGAAATAAAAGAAACCCAGATGTTTGGAATAAAATGTATCGTAGTTTTTCTTGTTTTAATACGAGAAGTAAGATTTGGTGCAATTAGCTAATAGCTCTCTAAATACTTACCTTAATAGTCCCGCATGTTTTGCATAATTATAGTACATTTATCTTACCCTTTCGGATTGAGATGTCAGATATAATGCTAATAAATCTACACAGATACTTACAGTTACCACATCCCACATTTGGTATAGATGATCCTCTTTAATGTCTTTCAATGGGTGCACCCGTAATGGGCACATATTACAATCATGAATTAAAATATCCAAATGTCTCAAAATGAGACATAATTTTTTACAACAACTTGATTTTGGTAAAAATTGATATTTAAATTTTCTCTAGGTTTGAGTCGTTAATTATTTTTACAAATGTTTGTTCAATCTAACATTTTTTACATTTTCATATATACATGCACCTGCAAATTAATTTAGAAAGGACATAAAGAAGAGTTTAATCACTCCAAAAACAACAAAAACAGTTTGAGACAATGATTACTTATTTTATTTTTTTGAGCATCTTGCATAAGTTCGACTATTGGAGAGCAGGGAACATTATCTTCAGCTGGATCAAAACCAAAAGGTACACGATCAATATTTTGTACAAGATCATTTCGATAAGATATTGATGTATTGATTTTTAGACTTTTGCTTATTGAAGTTCTTTTTTCATCCCTTACTCTTACAGATCCTAATGATTGTAAACTTTTTCCTCGTCCCCTAAGTGCTAAAGCACCAGTTGGAAGGTACGTATGTTTATTAGGCTTGACATTTGATTTCATTCCATCGTTTTTTATTTTTTATGGATCCATGTAAACCTAGTAGAAAAATCCCTTATTTGTTAGTCCACACAATAAAAGAAAAGTCATTAAACAAGTTTTCAATACTACATCCCTTTCTATAGGTACAACTACAAAGATAAAACAATATTAACTAGAATAAGAATAGCTTTCTAGAACAAAAAATGACATGAAGTTGACATTTGAAAGTGGTTAAAGTCACGATATCTACATCTCAAAATAGTTACAGGGATTTGGTCAGTCCAGGAATAGTATATCAGTTTCAGGAGATGGATATTATCAAAGAATCTTTGATAATGAAAAATAATAATTTAGAAGTCACTCAGAGTCTACGCATAAAATCCCAGCAAGCTTCAATGTTTTTAAGAGCAATTGACATGTAAATAAATAATATTATGTCACTACTAATAAATAGTCCATATATAAGACCAACTAGAAAATCATAAAGAAAATACTTGAAAATAGAAAAATTAAACATAGAGGGTATTTTTAAATTCAAATTCAACACCATAATATAATAAAATGAGAACCCTGAAATAAAACATGAATTGAAAGTCACAACTGCCTCCTAGATTACTTGAAGCTATGTTGAATCGTCATCCTCTTTATCACCAACATCAAAAGAATCACGAGCTTGAACCTTTTCTACAATATGCCATCCATTATTTGCAAGATTATCAACATAACACACTTGTGATGATTGATTGGCTAAAATAAAAGGATCATTTATTTTTTTGAAGTCGCTTGCAGTTGACACTTACAAAGTCATATTCCTCGACTTTAATTCCCCTTTGTTGATCATATACATCAAACCACTCACAATGAAATAACACAACTCTTATCTCACTAGTAAATTGTAATTCATGAATCATAGTTAGCTCTCCATAATGATAAATATTTTTGTTCTCTTCATCTGTCTAACCAACTACAACCCCCCACAATTTAGAGTTCTCATACCTTTATCGTGATCTCGCAAATGAAACCGATATCCATTAGTAACATAGGTTTAAAAACATGTCACATATGGAAGAGGACCACATGACAATAAGAGCAGATCTTTTATTTTCTTACTCTCATCGTGTTTGTTAAATTCTGCAACCTATCAAATTTAAGTACATTGGTTAAAAAATATTGTTCATAATTTGATGTAATATATACAAATTCTTACCTTCTCACCTTTAATGTTAAACAACAAATGAATTGTCTATTCCATTTAATTTCTAAATAATTTTCGAATGTATCAATTGAAATTTGTGAAAATTCTCTACAAATAATTTGAAGTATAAAATATCATTTTATGGAAGGATATGGAAAATATAAGAGTAAATTATTTGAATGAGTCATTACATACTCAAAAAATGGTTGATTTTCATCTCATTCTTCAAAATATAAAAATGTGCAAGCTCAAATTCACTTGAATAAAGATTGAATGGTTTGTCACCCCTCAAACTTTTTCTGGGTTGAGAAAAAATTTCTAACCCTCTATCAGATTTAATAAAACCACCATCCTAAATGCATTCATGGTGATTAAATTTTGTCTCCATCGTATGAAAATACATTGAACATATGGCCACACACTCAAATGCTATATATCCCTGTGCAATACAACCTTCTGGGCCAGCCATGTTACGAATAAATAAATTTAGAAAGTATAGCCATCACTCTACCGGAAAAATCTATCGATATTGAATAGGTCCAAAAATCTTAGCTTCATTAGCTAAATGCATTGGAAAGTGGATCATGATATCAAAAAATGCAGGAATGTATACCTTTCCAATCTTGCACAAAGTTATTGGAATTTGGGTTTCTATTTGCTTTAGCTCATCTACTCTTAAACTTTTTTCATAGAGTATCTTAAAAAATATTGAAAACTCAATAAGTGTTTCAAGAACAGATTTTCAAAGCATACCACGTAAAGTAAGTTGAAGTATATGTTGTAAAATAACGTGGCAATCATAGGTTTTCAATCCTGAAAGTTTCCGACCTTTAATGTTGACACATTGAGAAATATTTAATATAAACCAATCTGGGACCTTTAAATTCTTTAAGAAAGTTAAGAATTTGTTCTTCTCTGTAGGAGATAATGTATAACATGCACTAGGTAACTCATATTTATCCCTTCTCTCTATCGGAGGCAATTCCTTCTTTATCTTCATTGCTTGTGAGCCCAATCTAGAATTCCAGGTATCTTTGGTTTTTCTTTTGACACTTAATATTGTCCCAAAAATATTATCACAAATATTCTTCTCAACGTGCATCACATTTAAATTATGTCGCAACAATAGAGTATTCCAATATGGAAGATCAAAGATAATATTCTTCTTGTTCCAATTATTAGCTCTATTATTATATGATATTTTAATATTATTCCTTTGATCCTTTGATTATGTTAGACAGTCTAAATCACCTACTTGATAGAGTATATCATTACCAGATAACATTTTTGGTGGTAATCTTTACTCATTTGTACCATGAAAGGAATCTTTATCTATCCTCCATCTGTGATTAAGAGGAAGAAAGTGTCTATGGTGCATATAACACGCCTTTTGACCATTTTCCAACCTAGTTGAAAGAGTTTCTTTATTGCAACATGAGCAAGATAATTTTCCTTAGGTACTCCATCCTGAAAAATTACCATTTGCTGGAAAATCATTAATGGTCCATAGTAAAGCTGCATGTAGCATAAAATTTTGTTTAGTTGATGCATCAAAGCTCTCAACTTGAGTTTCCCATTATTTCATAATTCCTCTATCAAAGGTTGTATATAAACATCAATTACGTCCCCTGGACATTACGCACCATGAATAAGCATCGATAAAATAAAATTTTCTTGCTTCATGTATAACCAAGGTGGAAAATTATAAGGAATAAGTACAATGGGCCAAATGCTATATGGATTTTTTGAGTTTTAAATGGTTAAAACCCATCACTAGAATGTCCAAGTCGAACATTACGAGGCTCATTACCAGAAGATTGATGAAGTTCATCAATTCTCTTCCATGCAACTGAATGAACTTGGTGCCTCACTATTTCATCATCAACGCTTTCATCATGATGTCATATCATCAAAGAAGATGTTTTTGAGGACATAAACAATCTCTGAAGTCTTGGATATAGAGAAAAATAACATTAAGTCTTGCATGGTATTTTTTTACCACGTTTACATTGTGTTTCCCCATAGCATTTATTTTCCTTCAATCTAGATACACACACACTTTGCAAAATTCAAGAATCTTATCATTCTTCCAGTATAACAGGCAATTGTTCTTACATGCATCTATATTATGATAAGAAAGTCCAAGATTTCGAATAACCTTCTTTGCCTCGTAATATGAATCTGGCAAGCTTGATCCATTAGGCAATAAATTGTCCTTTCACATCTTAAACAACATTGTGAATACAACATTACTCCATTGGCCAATAGTTTTAATATGAAGTAACTTAATCAAAGTAGAATTTTTTTTGCTTTTGAACCTTCATATAAGGTTGTTTATCATCATCTAATAAGCCATAGAATCATTTCTTTTCAGGATTGGGTTCTACCTAAACAAAATCATCAATGTTAGTGTTCATATTATCTTTAGTGAAATCGCTGTGTAAATCCCTTAAGAGCTCATGCATTTCTTCCTCATCATCATCATTTTTAATGTTATTGTTCGGTAAAAATTAGGAATGTAACTCTTGTTGACCTAACCTCTCCCTGTGACGATACCAAAACGTATAACCTTTAATTATTTCATCAACTAATAAATGTGACCTAACCATCTCACGAGTTTTGGAAGATGCATTGCAACACTTGATGCATGTACGACGTATTTCTTGTGTTTAAACCGATTGTGTAAATGCACAATCCATAAATTTCTCCACCCCAATGATGTAAGCATTATCAAGTCTATCTTGAACAAGTTTCATCCATTCCTTATTAGGTTCCATTAATCTTCATGGGCACGACGGACCGTCGAGGGGGTCTCGTTTCAAAACACTTAGAAATTTTGAAAAAGGGGTACTGAAATCGACTCTCTGAACTTCGTAACAGAATGGCAGGACGGACCGTCACAGGCGTGACGGACCGTCACAGACTCTTCAGAGAATTGAGTTTCTGAACTCTGTGATGGAGCAGCAGGACGGACCGTCGCAGGAACGACGGCCCGGCAAAGGCTGCGTAAACCCAGGCGAGGTCGGATTTCATTAAATGTTTTAAGGGACGTTTTGGACTATTCCTTCTATATTTATAAATTTAGTAGGTTAATGTTAATAATTTAACTACTTGAGGATTGAAAGAGATAACCTTGAATTGATTAATGGGTTAATTCGCCATCTTTTATATATGCTAATTAGGGTAAAAGAAAGAGAGTTTGAATAAGAAAAAGAAAAGAACAGAAAGAGAGAGAAAGAGGGGATCGAACGAGAAAGAGGAGAAACGGGAAGAAGAACAAAGCTTTGGGAAATTGCTTGCTTGATCAAAATTCTTCAGTGGAGGTAGGTTATGGTTTTTATGCTACTTGTAGTAAACTCTAAATAGCGAATGATATGTATTGGGTAGTGTTGTAAACCCTTCTATATGCTTAATTGTATGCTTGCATGAATGTGATTATATAATTGTGATAAAATAAGCATGATGAAGCTATTGAATCCTAAATCTTGAAAAAGAAACCCTAATCTACTTTGTTAATGATGATTCCTTGGTATAAAAGAAGGCTTGATGAACGAAAGTAGTGAGATTAGGGGATCGGGTGCCACGTTTTGGTACCAGGATAGTATATGAGGATCGGAGTGTCACGTTCCGACACCAGGATAGTATATGGATTAGGTGCCACGTTCCGGTACCACGATAGTATATGAGGATCGGAGTGTCACGTTCCGACACCAGGATAGTATATGGATCGGGTGCCACGTTCCGGTACCAAGATAGTATATGAGGATCGGAGTGTCACGTTCTGACACCAGGATAGTATATGGATCGGGTGCCACGTTCCGGTACAAGGATAGTATATGAGGATCAGAGTGCCATGTTCTGGCACCATGATTAGCAAAGAGAATGAATCTTGAAATATGTTAATATACTCAATTTAATGAACCTGATTCCCAAATGAGCATGATGGGGAGGCGTGAGTCCTCATTGATGAGCCTTGTGTTGCGACCAAGGGATCGGTAATTGTAAATGCCGCATGTTGAGTATTGTAGTTGATTTTATGATATTATCTGATATATACTGTTTTCTATTTTGAGTTGGCCGATGATATCTACTCAGTACCTGTGTTTTGTACCGACCCCTACTTGTATGTTTTCTTTTTGATTATTTGTGGAGTGCAGCAAATGGCCGTCGTCTTCAACTCAACCGCAACTCTAGCCAGTCTTTATTACTCCGGATTTCAGGGTGAGCTAATACTTCTAGCTTGGACTGGATCTTCCTCTTCATGTCTTGATTCCTTGAAGTTCCGACATGGACTAGCTGTTTATGTATTTTAGCTTCTTAGATACTCTTAGATTTTGTAATTTGAAGTAGATGTTCTTGTGATTATGACTTCCAGATTTTGGGGATAATAATAGTTGTTAAGTTTTTAGAAGTTATTGAATTGGTTTTTATTAATGAGTTTAAGTCTTCCGCATTACTTTCTGTTGATATTATATTGGTAAATGATTGGGGTTAGATTGGTTGGTTCGCTCACATAGGAGGGTAAGTATGGGTGCCATCGTGGCCCGATTTGGGTCGTGACAAACTTGGTATCAGAGCATTAGGTTCGTTGGTCTCATCACACAAGAACGAGTCTAGTAGAGTCTTAAGGAACGGTAGGGGGACGCCTTTAATTTTCTTTGAGAGGCTATGAGACTTTAGGAAAATTCTATTCTTTCTTTCTCTCTTTCGTGCTATTACTTTGGTCCAATTGGTATCTAGGTGATACAAATTGGTATCTGACCATCTTTACTCTATTTTGCAGATGGTTAGAACTAGAGCAACAACCGCGCCAACACCAGCACCGGCGGGACAGGGTGCGTCTTAACCAGCCACTAGGGCTGTAGCTAAAAGAAGAGCAGCGGCAAGAGGCCGTGGAAGAGGTCGTGGGAGGACGTCATCTATAGGAAGACGACAAGCACCTAGCCCATCTGATACTAGGGGGTGAATCCTCCACCGACTGAGGAAGTGTTAAGAGAGGGTGAGGAAGGGGAGAATGAACAAGTACAGAATGAGGGTTTGCCACCCCAACCTACCCGAGAGATGATCAATCAGGTTCTTTCTTATCTTAGCGGGTTATCTGATCAGGGCCAGACACATCCAGTGTTTTCTGCACAAGCATCTCAGGTTCCGGAGGTACAACATGCGGCTACTGTGGCTCCCCGCATGGATGCCTCATTGGAAATAGGCACATTTCCTCGTCTGACTGCAAGGACTATAATGACAAATGATCAGCATGAACTTTTAGGTAATTTCTTGAAATTCAAACCTCCAGTCTTCAAGGGTGCTGAATCTGAGGATGCTTATGATTTTCTAGTTGACTGTCATGAGCTACTACACAAGATGTGTATAGTAGAACGGTTTGGTGTGGAGTTTGTGACTTATCAGTTTCAAGGGTATGCCAAAATATGGTGGCGGTCACATGTTGAGTTTCAACCAATAGAGGCGCCACCTATGACTTTGGCATCATTCTCTAGCTTGTTTATAGAGAAGTATATCCCCCGGACATTGAGGGATAGGAAAAGAGATGAGTTCTTGAGCCTAGAGCAAGGTAGGATGTTGGTTACTGCATATGAGGCTAAGTTTCATGCATTATCCAGGTATGCTACCCAACATTGTTTCAGTCCACAAGAGCGGATTCGCCGCTTTGTGAAGGGGTTGAGATCAGAATTGCGGATTTCAGCCTTGCAGGTAGCGGCTACGGCAAAATCTTTTCAAGAAGTGGTAGACTTCGTGATAGAGGTAGAGGGAGTGAAGCCAGATGACTTCACTATGGCAACGACATCAAAGAGGTTTTGAAAGGGAGGTGAGTTTAATGGTTCTTACTCTAGAGGACAGGGTTCAGGAGGTTATTCAGTCCGACCAATTCAGTCTTCACTACAGACTGTAGTTGGGGGTCCACCGCAGACTGGTCAATGCTTCTCCGAGTTTGGAGGTTATCCCCAGACTTCGTCATTTTCACAGAGACCTATTCTTGAATCTAGAGAGTGTTATGGATGTGGGGAGACTGGACACATTAAGAGGTATTGTCCAAAATAGAGTTACAGATCTGAAATAGTCCGAGGTAGAAGTGTTCATGGGAGAGGCCGTCATTCTGGAGGGCGTGGTTGCCAAGGTAATGGTGGTCACCAAAACGGCCGGGGTGACGGACAAATGGGAACTACTGCAGCGCAGCCTGGTAGAGGCAACGGGCAGACAGGTGATAGGGCCCATTGTTACGCTTTCCCTGGGCGGTCAAAAGTGGAGACATCAGATGCTATCATCACAGGTAATCTTTTGATTTGTGATTGCATGGCTTCTGTATTATTTGATCATGGATCCACATTTTTATATGTATCTTCCTCATTTGCTAATGGTCTTAATTTACGTTGTGAATTGCTTGACATACCTATTCGTGTGTCTACTTTGGTGGCTGAGTCTGTAATAGTTGAAAGGATATATAGGTCTTGTTTGGTGAATTTTGTGGGGAACAATACTTATGTAGACTTGGTTATCTTAGACATGGTTGATTTTGATGTAATTCTGGGTATGACTTGGCTTTCTCTGAATTTTACGATCTTGGATTGTAATGCTAAAACAGTGACGTTAGCCAAGCCTGGGACAGATCCGTTAGTGTGGGAGGGTGACTAAACTTCCAATCCGGTTCGTATCGTCTCCTTTCTTCGTGCTAAGAAAATGGTTAGTAAGGGTTGTCTAGCTTTCTTGGCACATCTCAGGGATGACACTAACCAAGTACCTTCAATTGAGTCGGTTTCGATAGTCCACGAATTTTTAGATGTGTTTCCTGTAGACCTTCCTGGTATGCCACCGGATAGAGATATTGACTTCAGCATCAATCTTGAACTGAGTACTCGCCCCATTTCTATACCCCCTTATAGAATGGCTCCCGCGGAGTTAAGAGAGTTAAAGGCACAACTTCAAGAGTTGCTAAGCAAAGGCTTTATTAGACCAAGTGCATCTCCTTGGGGTGCTCCGGTATTATTTGTGAAGAAAAAGGATGGGAGTTTTCGGATGTGCATTGACTACAGACAGTTAAACAAGGTAACTATTAAGAACAAGTATCCCATTCCTCGCATTGATGACTTGTTCGATAAGTTACAAGGTGCTTGTGTCTTCTCTAAGATTGACTTTAGATCCGGTTATCATCAATTGAAAGTAGGGGCAACGGATGTGCCAAAGACTGCTTTTCGAACTAGGTATGGGCATTACGAATTTGTAGTAATGTCTTTTGATCTTACGAATGCCCCTACTACTTTCATGAGCTTGATGAACGGGATTTTTAAGCAATATCTGGATCTCTTCGTGATCGTATTTATTGATGATATATTGGTATACTCAAAGAGCAAGAAGGAACATGAGGAGCATTTGAGAATGGTATTGGAAATGTTGAGGGAGAAAAAGCTTTATGCCAAATTCTACAAGTGTGAGTTTTGGCTAGATGCAGTGTCCTTCTTGGGATATGTGGTTTCTAAAGATGGAATGATGGTGGATCCTTCTAAGATTGAGATAGTGAAGAATTGGGTAAGACCTACTAATGTGTCAGAAATAAGGATCTTTGTTGGTTTAGCTAGCTATTACCGTCGATTTGTCAAGGGATTCTCTTCCGTTGCTTCCAAATTGACGAACTTGACTAAACAGAATGTTCCATTTGTATGGTCGGACGAATGTGAGGAAAGCTTTCAGAAACTCAAGACCTTCTTTACTACTGCACCAATCCTTACCCTGCCAGTGGAAGGTAAGAATTTCATTGTCTATTGTGATGCATCCTATTCGGGTTTGGGTGCAGTGCTAATGCAAGAGAAGAACGTAATTGCTTATGCTTCAAGGCAATTAAAGGTGCACGAACGTAATTATCCGACCCATGATTTTGAATTGGCTGCGCTAGTGTTTGCCTTAAAGCAATGGAGACATTATTTATATGGGGTTAAGTGTGAAGTCTACACGGATCATCGTAGCCTACAGTACGTCTTTACTTAGAAGGATTTGAACTTGAGATAGAGGATATGGATGGAACTACTGAAGAACTACGACATCACTATCTTGTATCATCCGGGAAAGGCTAATGTTGTGGCAGACGCCTTAAGTAGAAAGGCAGGGAGCATGGGAAGTCTAGCTCACTTGCAAGTTTCTAGACGTCCATTGGCTAGAGAGGTTCAGACTCTGGCCAACGACTTTATGAGGTTAGAAGTAAATGAGAAGGGAAGATTGTTGGCTTGTGTGGAGGCAAGACCTTTTTTTCTTGACAAGATTAAGGGAAAATAGTTTGAGGATGAGAAACTAAGCAGAATCCAAGATAAAGTATTGCGAGGAGAGGCTAAGGAAGCACAAATTGATGAGGAAGGTGTTTTGAGAATCAAGGGAAGTGTATGTGTACCCCGCGTCGATGATTTGATCAACACTATTCTGGCAGAGGCTCATAGTTCAAGGTATTCTATACATCCTAGTGCAACAAAGATGTATCGTGACCTAAAGCAACACATTTGGTGGAGTAGAATGAAGCGCGACATTGTTGATTTTGTTGCCAAATGTCCAATCAGCAAGTAAAGTATGAACACCAGAGGCCTTGAGGGACATTTCAAAGAATGCCCATTCCTGAATGGAAGTGGGAGAGAATTGCAATGGACTTCGTGGTTGGTCTTCCAAAGACATTGGGGAAGTTTGACTCTATTTGGGTAATTGTGGACAGATTAACTAAGTCTGCTCATTTCATTCCGGTCAAGGTGACTTATAATGCTGAGAAGTTAGCCAGACTCTACATCTCAGAAATTGTTCGATTGCACTGAGTTCCACTTTCCATCATATCAGATAGAGGTACACAGTTTACTTCTATGTTTTGGAGAACATTGCATGCGGAATTGGGTACTAGGTTGGACCTTAGTACTGCGTTCCATCCTCAGACCAATGGTCAGTCTGAGCGAACGATTCAAGTGTTGGAGGATATGCTTCGTGCATGTGTGATAGAATTTGGTGGTCATTGGGATAGCTTCTTACCCTTAGCAGAGTTCTTCTACAACAATAGCTATCACTCAAGCATTGATATGGCCCCATTTGAGGCAGTATATGGGAGGAGATGTAGGTCTCCCTTTGGGTGGTTTGATGCATTTGAGGTTAGACCTTGAGGTACTGACCTTCTTAGAGAATCGTTAGATAAAGTTAAATCTATTCAAGAAAAGTTGTTAGCGGCGCAAAGTAGGCAAAAGGAATATGCAGATCGAAAGGTTAGAGACTTGGAGTTCATGGAGGGTGAACAAGTCTTGCTGAAGGTTTCACCCATGAAAGGGGTGATGCGTTTTTGTAAAAGGGGTAAATTAATCCCAAGGTATATTGGTCCCTTTGAAGTACTTAAGCGAGTAGGGGAGGTGGCTTAGGAGTTAGCCTTGCCTCCAGGGCTGTCCGGAGTGCATCCGGTATTTCATGTGTCTATGTTGAAAAGATACCATGGGGATGGAAACCACATCATTCGTTGGGATTCAGTTCTTCTTGATGAAAATTTTTCTTATGAGGAGGAGCCTGTTGCCATTTTAGATAGAGAAGCTCGCAAGTAGAGGTCAAGGGAGATTGCATCCATCAAAGTTCAATGGAAGAATCGACCCGTTGAAGAAGCCACTTGGTAGAAAGAGGATGATATGCAAGAAAGATACCCACACCTGTTTACAGATTCAGATACTTCTTTTCGCCCTTGTTTTTCTTTTATGATCGTTCGAGGACGAACAATGGGTAAATTGGTATCTTTTCTAACGACCTGTTTAGTCGTATTGAGCAACAAATGTTATTTCTGGAAAACTTGCTAAGACGACGGATCCCACGACGGACCGTAATGGGCACGACGGACCGTCGAGGGGGTCTCGTTTCAAAACACTTAGAAATTCTTAAAAAGGGTATTGAAATCGACTCTCTGAACTTCGTAACGGAATGGCAGGACGGACCGTCACAGGCGTGACGGACCGTCAAAGACTCTTCAGAGAATTGAGTCTCTGAACTCTGTGACGGAGCAGCAGGACGGACCGTCGTAGGCACGACGGCCCGTCACAAGCTGCGTAATCCCAGGCGAGGTCAGATTTCTTTAAATGTTTTAAGGGACGTTTTGGACTATTCCTGCTATAATTATAAATTTAGTGGGTTAATGTTAATAATTTAACTACTTGAGGATTAAAAGAGAACCTTGAATTGATTAATGGGTTAATTTACCATCTTTTATATATGCTAATTAGGGTAAAAGAAAGAGGGTTTGAATAAGAAAAAGAAAAGAACAGAAAGAGAGAGAAAGAGGGGATCGAACGAGAAAGAGGAGAAATGGGAAGAATAACAGAGCTTTGGGAAATTGCTTGCTTGATCAAAATTCTTCGGTGGAGGTAAGTTATGGTTTTTATGCTACTTGTAGTAAACTCTTAATAGCGAATGATATGTATTGGGTAGTGTTGTAAACCCTTCTATATACTTAATTGTATGTTTGCATGAATGTGATTATATAATTGTGATAAAATAAGCATGATGAAGCTATTGAATCCTAAATCTTGAAAAACAAACCCTAATCTACTTTCTTAATGATGATGCCTTGGTATAAAAGAAGTCTTGATGAACGAAAGTAGTGAAATTAGGGGATCGGGAGCCACGTTCTGGTACCAGGATAGTATATGAGGACCGGAGTGTCACGTTCCAACACCAGGATATTATATGGATCAGGTGCCACGTTCTGGTACCAGGATAGTTTATGAGGATCGGAGTGTCACGTTCCGACACCAGGATAGTATATGGATCGGGTGCCACGTTCCGGTACCAGGATATTATATGAGGATCGGAGTGTCACGTTCCGACACTAGGATAGTATATGGATCGGGTGCCACGTTCCGGTACAAGGATAGTATATGAGGATCAGAGTGCCATGTTCTGGCACCATGATTAGCAAAGAGAATGATCAGAGTGCCATGTTCTGGCACCATGATTCCCAAATGAGTATGATGGGGAGGCGTGAGTCCTCATTGATGAGCCTTGTGTTGCGACCAAGGGATCGGTAATTGTAAATGCCGCATGTTGAGTATTGTAGTTGATTTTATGATATTATCTGATATATACTATTTTCTATTTTGAGTTGGCCGATGATATCTACTCAGTACCTGTGTTTTGTACCGACCCCTACTTGTATGTTTTCTTTTTGATTATTTGTGGAGTGCAGCAAATGGCCGTCGTCTTCAACTCAACCGCAACTCTAGCCAGTCTTTATTACTCCGGATTTCAGGGTGAGCTAATACTTTTAGCTTGGACTTGATCTTTCTCTTCATGTCTTGATGCCTTGAAGTTCCGGCAGGGACTAGCTGTTTATGTATTTTAGCTTCTTAGATACTCTTACATTTAGTAATTTGAAGTAGATGTTCTTGTGATGATGACTTCCAGATTTTGGGAATAATAATAGTTGTTGAGTTTTTAGAAGTCATTGAATTGGTTTTTATTAATGAGTTTAAGTCTTCCGCATTACTTTCTGTTGATATTATATTGGTAAACGATTGGGGTTAGATTGGTTGGTTCACTCACATAGGAGGGTAAGTGTGGGTGCCAGTCGGGGCCGGATTTGGGTTGTGACAGTTTAAGAAAACTACTTATGTGATTTTTAATTAGTTAATTGTTTACTGATTGTTGCAATTATAAATTAATACTTTGTTCATTTATATTTACCGAATTAAATAATTATTATATCTTATTTAGTAGTAAATATAATTTGAGTGAGAAGTGCGGTGATATGACATGAAAATATTATAAATCAAGAAATGTGTGATTCTTAAATTATGCACTTATTTTAAAAAAATATGCCAATAGATTTGAGAGAGTTGATACAACTCTATTCTTTTGTAAATGCAAGAACTAGTAATCATTTGAATGACTAACTAACTAGCTAGCTAAGATTACTAGTCAATTTAATTACTATTTATCACTTCAGAAAGACATATAATCATAGGACATTTTATATTTAAATGTATCATAAAATTGGTTACTCTTTTAGATAGGAGGTTCATTCAAGAGATTCTATTACTTTTATGAGAACTTTGAAACTCTTTACGATTCGTAGATTGTCTTTGAGGACTTATAAAAAATTTTAAGACTTCAATACTAACTATGATCTATTTACATTTAGTTATTACCATTAGGGACTGCAATTTTAATACCTAACATGTCATTAGTAAGAACAGATCCTCAAACTAAGATAATTAGTTTCTTACCTTATGCCTTGTGAAGAATGTTTTTTATATATCTAATGCTAGGTATGGGATACCACTTTGAAAATATATTAGCAAGTTAGGTAATGAATTCTCAGAAAAGGTACACTTATATTCAAGTAATGGAGAGCATTTCCAATTTTTGAAAGATAAATGGCTTGGTTGAAATACCTTATCCCGGTTTATTTGATATGGAACATTACAAGGTCTTCTAAAATGCAAAATGAAAATGGAGAAACAACATCTGAATGTACATCTTAAATGAGATTCTAAAGCCTAGGTGTTAGAGGTCTTGCTGAAATTGATAGCCAACATCGATGCAATTATTCCTTACAGAATGATATACACAAGAAAAGAAAATGTCTATGTCAAAGAATGCCATGGACAGATTGGAAACAAAGATCAATTTATATACTATTGGCCCTAGAAATTGATTTAGAGAACGCTTTCTAGTAAGAACAGGGGCTTTAGTTTGTTAGAACATAACAATGTCAATCTTACTATAGCTAGCCTAAACATGAAAGGATATTAGTTGGTTACCGATTTTGTCTATATAATTGTCATATGAAACAAACAACCACCTTTTCCTACATTATCTAGAAGCTTTTGACATCTGGAGTTTATTTTAATCATTTTTGGATTGAGATGGGTTGCCGCAGAATTTGATAGAAGCATTTGTGAGTTTGAGTCGCTGGAAAGTTTACAAGACCATCAAGAAGATGTTGTTGATAATTCGTGATGGTATTTCTTGGGAGCCTTCAGAATGAGAGAAACACAAAGTTTTCGGATAAAATAAAAAGATCACTAGGACTGAAGACAAATTAACTAGGAAAAAAGACAAGTTCAATTATACATATGGATATATAGACTAATGTTACCATATTTTTTATAAATAAAATAGCCTACAATCCATTTCAAATCAATCCTCTCCGATTAAAAAGTGTTAACATAAATTTCCAATCAAAAACCAAATTACAATCAAAAACCGATTTGGTACATAAATATATGCTTTCCTCTTCACAACCATTTTCACAAAAATTGTTCCCTTTCAACTTCTTATCATAAATTATAGGTGAGAAGAGCAATGATGGATAAGATACTCATTTTTTCATGTTGAATTCTAGAACAAGTAACGAGCAAATGTATGGAAAACAATAAAGTGTTATAACAAACAACATTTATCATGACCATAATGTTGAATGATTAATAAATCAAAGGAAGTGAATTTCTCTAAACTAGGAATTTATAAAAGCACAAAACTAGCAAATCACTATAACTTTACTCTTCAACTTGGATTATGACATACTAAACGTATTGATTAGTTATTTCCTTTATATTTATTCGGCACAACTCGTATCTCATATTACTTCAGTTACACCATTATCAAAGAAACAATCAACACTAAACACATCATATTTTTCACATTTAAAAATTAAACTATGTCTATCATGGAGACATATGGATGTTTTATCCACAGTGAGCGTAAAAACCAACACCAATCCATAAGTAAAAAAATTTAAATGCATAAGATGTAACAAATAATAAAATTTATTAATACATGTTCATAAGTAGAAATTTACCTTGATGAATAGAACACTCTGAGAATCTATATAAGTAGAAATTGACAAGAGGAATACAACCAAATGACCAAGCTTGATGAACAAAGAGTGTTGAGTAGTGATGACGAAAGGTTGTCTTTCTTCATTTGACACGTTCCCCTGTTGAATAAATTTTCAACTTCTAAGAAATTCCTTCTAAATATATTGTCATTAACTAAAGAAGATTTTTTAAAGATCATATTACTATAAAGTTGCAACTACACACCTAAGGACCCTTAACAATACGTCACCACCTATGTGTAGTAGCTAAAGTAGCAGTTCAACATGTAAAGCAACAGGTTAGGAGATAAAGCAACTTGTTAAAATGTAAAGCAGGAGGTTAGTCAAACATCTAACAACACTTTCTGGTAACAACTAAAAAGACAACACTAGAGATGAACCAAAACATTTTATCATATGCTAAAGCAGGCCAACAATATGTGATAAACTTTATTTAAAAAATATTATTTGTAAGCACTAACAGAAGATATCAAGTTATGACAATAATATAAGTTTCAACATTCCATCGGCTAAGACATAAACAGGTACACCTTATGCAATAGATAAGAATACTAGTAAACCATCTAACAAAAGTATTGTGGATGTTGTAGGGGAGACTAAAAATCGATTGATCAACATTGTTTTACTTATCAATTCTAATGATAGATACAAAATAGTGGAGAAGGATTTTGAATAGTGATTTTTTACTGATTTCGTGACGACCAACAACTAAGTATTAAAGTTCATATTAAAGTCTATAATATTTCAATTTTTCTTCTCCTCTTGTCCTGCAACACTTGTAAATATCTTATCAGTGCCTAAAAATGAAAATTTAACAATTTTTGTTCATAACAGTTTACTATTCGTATTATTTGCCATTATTTATTAACTTAAACATTCCTTAGTAACCAACTTACACTCACTTCTAATTGAAATTTATGGTACACAAGTTATTGATACTTTTCAAGATTCTACTCATTGTGTGGCTCCCATTCTGCATGAATATAAGTGGATACTCTATCAACTATCTAACTCATTAAACGTAGGCAAATTGGACAACTTGCACAAACAAAAAAGTAAGGATGGTGAAAATATTAATGAGACTAATATATACGTAAGTTCAAGAACACATAAAGAAAAAAAACTAAAAAAACCCAGATGAAACCCATAATTAGGAAAACCCTAAAATTGAGAGAAAAAATGACTAATATATACGTAAGTTCAAGAACACCAAAAGAAAAAAAATACCAAAATTGAACCCATTATTGGGAAAACCCTAAAATTGAGAGGGAAAATATCTCCCATAATCAAGCATTCCACAAAGATATTCATAGTTATATTAATCAAATCATACCTTTTAGAGATGAAAACACCAAGATAAGGTCTAATAGTTGCAATTTAAGCAAAGTCAAACCAAGTCGAAAAAGAAAAATATGATTTTGTTGGTCTGCAATAAAATAAAACCAATGAAGATCATATCTTTATAGCTTCTACAAGAGAAACTGTGCTTTATATATGCTAATTTCTCTAACAAACCTTGGAGAGACGCACAAATTGGACTCTACTTAGCTGATTTCACTCAAAGAGAACATGGGAGAGAAGGGTCTTGCGGATTTCCTGCAATAATTCAAGATTTTTCTCCAACCATCGCTATTGACTGTGAAAATCTAAGAGTCGTGTCACCAAGAGCCTTATGTTCAATTCATAGAGAAAAGATGGAGTGAAGACATTTTTGTGTTCACGTTTTCTGTTTTTGAGATGTGGGTGGAGTGTTTTTGTTGAAAAAAACAAGAACAACAATTAAATTAAAATTTAAGCAATTCTTTTAGTATATAAATCATTGGATACTAATTATTTTAATGTCTGTATATATTTATTACAATGCTAGTATGAAATAAAAATGGATCTTTAATGGCGGAAAAATAATAGTGTTGCTATAAATAAACTTTTAACGATTGGAATCATATTCCTTCGTCAAGAATTGGTCGTTAAAAACACAGTTTCTTTAAGTGTAGTAGAATAGGATTCTATATACACATGCCACTAGTGGGCTTTGAGGTACTAGAGTTGGTTCCCTAGGTCTTCCAAGACCATTATGTCAAGTCCCATTAAATGTATGAATGTCTCCTTTTGTATATCTAGTAATGAAGGTTGACCTTGTGGGTTGTGTGGGAAATGAAATATTCTTACTTAGGGTAGTCTTTAGGATCATCTAGGTGGTTAGCTACTTCATGTATTACTTACATGAGTCTTAGAAAACCTTATGTAGAGGTCTAAAAGGTTTAATTCGTTAGTTAAATAATATTGTCATATCTTGTGAATTTTTGGAGTATTATGTTGTATGTTGATGATTGACTAGTATGATATATGTTGTTCCTTCTTTATGATATTTTATAAAAATAGCATGAAAAGCATATTTCAACTTATATTTCCCTTTTCACATGATTTCTTTCATGGACATCATACTTAGTGCTTTATTGTACCAATTCCATATTTTTCTCGATTTTTACAAGTGTAGGTGGTGGCAAGTGATGATCCATAGAATTGAAGCTCTGGAAGAAGGATTCTCTCAAGATTGGGTATGTCCTCGTATGTTTGAGGACAAGGACTAATTTTTCTAGTTTTATTTCATATAAGACTTATTATTAGACATAAGTTTCATTTAAATGTAAGGGTCGTGTCACTATGTTTATGATTCTTAACGTTTGAGTTTTCTTTGGCATATGTGAGACTAGATTTCTTCTTGCTTAGAAAGACTTCTTCTAATAAAAGAGTTCGCTCTGAAGCCCTATTATTTACTTAGAAGGTTTTATATTTCCACACTATTTTACTTCTAGGAGATACTTTTCGATTATTATATACTTGGTTTAAGATTCTAGGCTATAGTACGATAGATGTTTCACTTTCGTTATTACTCTAGTGTTGTCACATATAGTTGAGTTCCCTTATATTGTGTTTATAGGATATGAATACAAGAGAGAATCCCGCAAAAAGAGTTGAAAAACGAGTAGTTAATGAAGAAGTTCCTCCCCGAGGAGAACAAGTATATATAGTTAATCAAAAGAATGAGGTTCCTGTGGTTCCCCAAGATATGACTCATGATGAGGTTAGAGGAGTCTTTTTACCGAATCCCAAGCCATGATGGCTCAAGTAAAAAAAAGATGTGGGGCCTAGGTTGAATTCTCTTTAGAGTACCATGACCTTTTAGTTTAAGGACTTTGTGAGGATGAGTCCTCTTACTTTTCATGGATCTAAGGTGGGAGAGGATCCCCAAGTATTCTTGGATGAGGTTTATAAGAAAGTTTATACTATGGATATATATTCTAGTGAGAAGCCGAAGTTGGCTTAATACAAATTGAAAGAGGTTTCTCATGTATGGTACATATAATGAAAGGAAAATATGCCAGTTGAATTCGGTCCTATAGAGTGGGATGAGTTTAACAAAAGCATTCTTAGGGATGTGCTTTCCTCATGAGAAGAAGTAGGTTAAGATCAAGGAGTTAATAATCATTAGACAAGGTAATATGATTTTGGAGGAGTATTCCTTGAAATTTACCTTGTTGTGTAAAGATGCTCCATCTTTGGTGTCTAACCCTAGAGATGAATTGAGTAAGTTCTTGATCGGTATTTTTGAACTTGTGAGGGAAGAGTGTCGTACCAAAATTCTCAATGATAACATGAATCTATCTAGGCTTATCATGTATTATAAATCCATTGAAGACTCTTAGCTTAACAGGGGGAATAAAGATGTTAAAAGGGGAAGAACCGATCAGCAAGGTATACCTAGGTTTAAGAATAGGTCTCTCAATCAACATGTTCTTTGTGCTCCTAATGCTAACTATGATATAGGTGGTGGTTCCTAACTTTAAAAACCTATTTGCTCAATTTATGGGAAGAAATATTTTGAGAATTTTCTAGCCAGTACGAGTTGGTGCTATGGTTGTGGGAAGAATGATCACTAGGTGAGATATAGTCCTACTATTACCACTACAGGAAGAGTTTTCAAGCAAGCTCCTTATGATGGTCTTGTTGTTGGTGAACAAAAGAAGAAACATTTTTATGTACTTCAAGCTATTAGGGAATTAAATCCAGATAAACGTACCGGTAGGTTAGACTTTTCCTTATGTGTTGTGATGGGTTCCTTCTATGTGGGGGATCATGGTAATGTAGTGGGGATGATGGGATTTTGTATCTTTTCTCCTATTCTATTCAAGATATAGATTTAGAATTTCCTACTAGCATGTTGCATATTTGTGGGAGTCTTTGTAGAAATGAGTCTACTTCATACCTTTAAAATATTGTATGTTGTTATGTCTTTATAACAAATTGCAAAAATGTTGCATGAGCTGATTTATGAACATGCTTAAATTTGATCTTTAAAAGGTTGAATAAATGCTCTTTTATGAGAAATTTGTATGATGTGCTTAATTATGTAGTAGTGGCATGCTATAATCTGGAGAAGAAAGTTCCTCCAAGAAGTCAAATGACAAATAATGATTCTTAATGCATCATGAGCTTGTAGATCTTTTTCCTACCTTCTTGTTGTGTTTTGAGTCTATATGTTTCAAGTTGATATCTCATCTACCATGATATATTAAATGAAATTGTTGAATGTATGATTGTAAACTGATAATTTTGATTATTTACCTCTTGAAAGTGTTGTAAGTATGTTAGTGTCATTCGAGGGCAAAAGTTTCCAAGTGGGGGAGAATGTTACAAATCTCAAAATAAACTAGGAAGAACAAGAGTTTCACATGAATTTCTTGATTTAGTAACTTTATAAATTAATGTGAAAAAGTATCCAAGGGCTGGAATGAGGGGCATTTAGGTCAAACGTCAAAGAACGACCAAGATGTCTGTAAACTAGTCTTTGGATGTGCTAGTATGTTCTTGTATAATGTATGTGATTTTTTGTGTCATTTCGAATATAAAATGATAGGAGGATACCCTAGTTTTTAGAAGGTTTTGTTTATGGATAAAATGACTGGGTAAGACTCCCCAAGGACAATCCTACAGGTTCTTGAAAAGGAACATAAGTTAAATCCCAAAACTTCAAAAGTTTGCATAACAAATGGCGATGACCCACGGCCAGTAGGTCAAATGATAGGGCATAAGTGGACTCCGTTTGTAGAGACATAGACTAGGGAGACTTACATCCCATGTAAAAGTCTCTGGGCATACCTACGACTAGAAGGAACGGTCGTCAACCCACCTACGATCCGTAAGTGGGGATTGTAAGTTGTACACTACAATTCCATCTTGCAATCGCCCAAGCAAAGGGTGATTTGGTAAATTCGACCCTTGGAAAATTAAATGTATGAACAATTATTTTAGATTTTGCGTATTTTAAGTTAAATTAAACTATAAAACCTAGAATTAAACACTTTTCTTCAAAACTCTTAACACTTCCCTCCCAAAAGTTCTCTCAAAACTCCATGGAAGCTTAAGGTGTCACGACCCAAAAGCACCCCCTAGAAGTTAGGGAAACCCTTGAATCGTGGCAAGGCGTACTTGACCGTTTGGGGTGTTGTACAAGCCCTTTAACTAGCATTCATTACCTAAGACATAGAATGAAGTTCGGAATTGAAACTTTTCATGAACAAATTAATAAAAAGGAAATAATTTATAGATACTTAAGAAATCTCATCTTCACGAGCCAATCATAAAGACACAACATAATCAACTTAGGGACACACCCCTTTACATTTGAAAGAAATAATACAATAATTCTTAACTTAAGGAAAGTAAGAAGATAGAAATTATGCCCTCGAATATATGAGGACACACTTTGTCTTGGGAGAAACTTACCCAAGCTTTGCCTTCTAGACTTCAACTTTGGTTTCAACCTATATATAGATAGTATAGAAAAGAATGGGGTTAGGACAAATAATGTACTAACAATGGCATATGCAAAAACATCTGAATAGGGACATTTTAGTAAAATACCATTAAATGAGAACTAAGCAAAAAATTCATCAATTTAGAAGCAAAACATAATAAGAACCATTATTTTACACTTGGATAAGAGATTCTATAATTTTAAACTGAAAGAGACCATCTACATTAAAATTCAAAAAACATACAGTGAACTCCAACTAACATTACAGTGAACTATTAAGACTCCAAAATGGTTAAACTTTCAAAGCATTGCCAATGATGAATAAGCATCATTTCCGTAGGAGTTTCCCTTCAAAGGTCATCCTAAGACTCACTAAGGTAAGACATGAAGGAAGTACACATATACATCCTTTAAGAGACACCAAAGCGACCCTCAAGACTTCCGTCTTTTAGGGATACTCACCTCGGCATAATAAGAATCAACCCAATGGCAATACAATAAAAGAACACCCAACAAACCACCAAAATCTTCCCTTTCAGAATGCCTACTTAGTGCAATGAGTAGATAGCGTAACATAACACCACCTACCCTAAGTAGCACATTCTTTTAGAAGGTTTGTCACTAAGTCTTCCCCTTAAGAATGTCCTACATAGTACAAATAAGTACATAGCATCCCATACCACTACCTACCATAAGTAGCACATTCTTTCAAAAGACATAGTTAAGTAAATTCACATAAAACTCATCAAGACTACCCTTTCGGAAGGTCCAACTTAGTGCAATGGATAAATAGTGTGTTATATCACTACCTACCCTAAGTAGCACATTCTTTTAGGGGACTAATACTTTTATTACTTTTGTGGGAATTAGGTTAATTGACACAGAACATGAGAGCTAGACATGGAATCCCGATGTTAACCTCTATAGGATGAGGGATCCGCATTTGCCTAGAATGAGGTCATTCTTTTAGATTTAACATTGATTTTACAATAGCTACACCTATGCAGGCGCATAGTTAAGGAATAGGGAGATTGCTACTAAGTAACTCATTCTCTACTAACGAGGAGTAATCATCTCAAGAGGTACATTAGAATAAAACATCTCAATTCATGAAGTGTAATACACCTCTCCTTCATATCCTCTCATTGCTAGGCATAACTTCCCACTGATTGTCAACATAATAGACTATTCGTTAAGGATAACTAGTGAACACCACATATCAACTCACGAAGGGCATTCATCCTCTAACCTATGATAAAAAGCTCATGAAATGTAGTGGGGTTTCTACTAAACACTTCATCTCTACTCACAAAGAGTGTTCAACCCAAAAATCCCCTTTAGGTCTTAACTTGTCTTCATTCATTCATTCAAGTGTTAGTGTGTTTGTATATGTGAGCACATCATTCACATAAGCTTCATTTCATTTACATTTAACTGCTATACATGCTTAGAACTTCATTCATCACATCACACACCTTGCGTACTTCATATAATTATATATTTTCTTGATACGTAGCCCTTAACATACCTCATAACAAGATTTATAAACAATTATCAAGAATAACTTTATTTAAGCATACACTCTAACATACTTCACATAACATCTTCATAAGAAACATTTAACAAGAGTAACCATATCATCATCCTACTTAAAATAACAAGCCTTCACGGCCTCATTCACAATAACAAGTAACTTCACATTCATACAATTAAAGTAAACACCACCACCAAGAAGGTGGACCATACCACTCAAGAGCATTTCAAAAATTAAAGTTAAACAACATAACCAACGTACCCTTCTATCGAAGAATTCATCACCAATAACATTTTACTCAATATTTCAAAATAAATTATGTCTTTTGGCATTAGCTTAACAACAACAAAAACCATAAGAAACCCAATCTCAAAGATTACCGATTCATGCTCTTTTATCCCATTTCTTAAGTCAAAATTTGATGAAAATCTTTAACATGATTTCGTTGAAGTTTTAACCTTAAAATAGTCAACTAACATTAAAAAAACTATTACTAAGACATTAGAAAAGTATTCATGCAAGACTTATATTGAGAGTTGATGATAGAAGAAACTAGGGTTGAGAACCCATTTTGAAAATTAATTAGAAGGGACGCCTTGAATGGAAGAGAGTTCAAGGATGGATAACATATCTCACATTGAAGAAACACCAATGATTTTTTATGAAGAAACAACCATCAACATCCCTCCTAGCATTTCTTGACTTCTAGTTTCTATGGAGACTTAAGAGAGAATTCTAAGAGAGTGTGGTTTTGAGTTTTAGGAAGAGGGATCTAAAATGAGATCATAGGGTTTAGAACAATTTAATATACCTAATAAACCGTAAAACTAACTTCCTAGGGTCATGAATACTTTGGGTGAATTTACCAAACACCCCAAGACTTGGCAAGAAACTTACAACTTTTGGACCCCTCACAGATGAGACATAACCAACGGACTATCTGTGCATCACCGAACCGTTGGTGAGGTCTCGTGGGTTGACACTAATCTCCAAATGGAGCATGGATATCGTGACATTCTAGTCCAATCATCACCCTAGGTTTATGGACCGTTGGTGAACCAATGGGTCGTCGTTTGGTGATTACCTTGACAGTTTCGCCCAAGCCTTGGGACATTCATATAGGGACCCCTATATGTCCTCTGTGGGGTCGTGTTTAAACGTTAAACCCCTAAAATGAGTCGACTAATTCTTAGTAACATCCCACATCAATTTCAATTAAAAAGAACACGTAAAACTCACTGAAACACATCAAGACACACAAGAGCTATCTAAGGAACACCTTCTAAACGTCATGGACATTTGACCTCCAAACATCAAAAACTGACTAAGAACAATAAATTAACTAATTTTAAAATAAAATTAACTCAAGAAACACTCATTAGGCTCTAGTTCACCTTAGTTTGTTTTAGAGTGTTAGATAAGGTCAAATTGAAGTTTTGTTTGAAGGTTTACATTGATTTTTTCTACAATTTCGTTGGCTTATAAATAGTTACGTATGGTGAATATTTATTTGGGTTATATTCCTCTCTATATTAAATTCTCAAATAGTTTTCAAGTTTCCAAAAGATAATCAAAACCCCTGTTCTTCCTTAAACTCATGGATTCTTGCATAAAATGGTTTCAGACGAATTGTTATAATTATATAATGGTTTAATTGATTATTTAATTAAAAAAAGTCCATGAATCTATGATGTCTCTAATACCTTAGTTTTTGTTTATTACGTGGGTTTGATAATTGTGATTGTCTATGAACAGATTTATATTGAAATTTCTTCGAAACATTGATCCTTTTGGTTATCCATCTCTAAAAATGATTAATTATGTATGTTAAGATGAGATGGTGATATTGAACTTATGGACATGATGATGGGTAAGTTCTCTTGTTATGATTGTAAGTATTGGAAGTTGATTAATAGTGTATTGTGATATTGGAGATTGCTGAGTTAATTCAATTATCTAGTATAGTAGAATTGCTTTGTATTGTTTGATCCACTTCTATTTGAGGTGCTTATTTATTGTTCTTATTTATTGAGATATTTATGGCTCTAACATGTGAATTAAAGGTTTATTATGTTTTTATGTGGAAGATAGGCATATTGTGAAGTTGTTATTTGAGGTTAAGATGACCTTGTATAAGGCTATGTGACCTGGTGAATGAAAGCATGTGTTGGATAAATGTTTGTATGTGATGATAACATACTATGAGGGGTCTCTATATATGGATATGATTTATTGTTTACGTAGACCTATTTGTATCTAACTCATAATGAATGATAATTTAGGTGTTCTAAAGTATATCTTGAACTGTTAGACTTATGAATGGTTTCCCTTCATGATGAGTCTATAACTCTAAGAGAATATGAAAAGAAGAATTATAATGAAGTGAATCAGATAGACACCCATTTCATGAATGATTTTTACTGGTGAACCTTGATCGGTATATCCTTATGGATCCCTTCTTGGTAGTGGCATTATTTGTTTGTAGGTCTTGGATATTGTACCTCCTCAAATATTCTAATGTGAATGAACTTACTCTATGATAACAAAGGATAAACACCAAGTGGATATGCTTAACGTAGTAGCTATACTTGACTATGAGACTGAAGTACAAAGAAGTCTTTTGATATCCCTAAACCATGTGCCTACATTTTATGTGACCTTAGTTTTAAATTTGGTAATTAGAACACATTCCATAGTGTGGTTTTTTATGACACCATATTTCATACCTACTTAGTGTGGTCTATGTCGTTTAATGCACATTATAATTATGTGGGACGTACACTTTCACTTTTTAAAAGGTTCTACATAGTGTAGGTAGTAGAAAGTGGGCTTTGAAGGTACTATTAGGGGTTACCTAGGTCTCTTAAGACCATTATATGAAGTCCCCTAAAATGTATGAATGTTTTCTTCAGTTTCTCTAGCATTGAATGTTGACTTGTTAGGTTGTCTTTGAAAGGAAATATCCTTACTTAGGGTACTGTTGACGATCATCTGTGAGTGTATGAAGGGTTGTTATAGGCTGCCGCTTCATGTCTTACTTAGTTGAGTCTTACCATAATCTTATGTACCTAGTCTAAATGGTTAAATGGGTTACTTAATGAATATGGTCATATCTTTTCAATTGTGGAAGCATTAGCTCGTATGTTAATGATTGACTTGTATGATGTCTTTTGCGTCTTGTTTATGATATTTTATCAAAATATCATCAAAAGCATATTTCAATTAAAATGTCCATTTTTACATGATTTCTTGCATGGTCATCATACATGGTGCTTAATTTAGTAATTCCGTATTTTTCTCTATTTTTACAAGTGTAAGTGGTGGAATGTGAGGATCCCTAGAGTTGAAGATTGGGAAGTAGAATTCTTTCAAGAGTGGGTATGTACTCATATGTTAGAGGACATGTACTATGTTTGTAGTCTTATTTCATTACTTAGAATTAGACATAATTTTCATTTCATTATAAGGGTCGTGTCCCTATGTTTGAGATTCTTAACATTAGAGATTACCTTAGCTTATGTGAGACTAGATTAATATTTTATTAGAAAAAGACTTCTTTTGAAAATCGTTGGATCTTAAGACCTACAATTTACTTAAAAATGTTTTAGATTTTTGCACTATTTTATGACAATTTGATGATTGAATACTAAGGGCTTGTATAAGACGTCCGAGACGTCAAGTACGTTGTGTTACATCTAGGGGGTACTTCCCGGTCCTAACAGGTTCTAAAAGAATAACAAATGAAATAACAACCCAACTACAATACAATTCATACAAGCAAAGAGAAATTATTGACTTCAAGCTAGGACATTATGAAAGCATCATACGAGGGGGTGAAACTTACTTTATCAACCCATCATGTATGCAATGAATATATACATGGAGGAACCTCAAATCGAAGTTATACATACTCAATTCATATTAAGGAAGAACAAACTACATCTAGCAACCCAATATACATCAATTTTCGAAATATAACAAGGTCAAGGAGGAACTATATTCTCAAAGCAAAAAACATGCTAAACACAATATCATGGAGACAATATGCAATTCGTTTTAAAAAATTATCATTAAAGCATGTTAATCAATTCGTCTCATGAAGTCTACAGGTAACTCATAATGTATGTACAACAACATGAGTAAAATAAATCATGTGAACTCATTTTATTTCAAAAAACAAGTCGTCATCAACATTTGCAACATAAGAAAATCGTGGAAAAATATATAACACATGAATCCAAAAAAAAAGGAGAAACCAAGAGGAACTCATTAACTCGAGCTAAAGTATAAGAAATGATATGTGGCTATCAGGACATTAGATCGGCATTGGAATCCAAAGTAGAACTCTCAATTAAATGATTTTTCCACAATACTTTGATGTAAGAGATTTACTTATTCCTCAACTTCTTAACTTGTTGGTCTAAAATCTCAATCGTAACTTCCGTACGTAAGAGATTCCACTTAACTCCATGTCAGATCACAAACACATTTTTTCAACATGGAGACATGGAAAATAGGATTCACCGATACCAACTCATATGGCAAATAAAACACATAAGTAACTTTACCAAAATTCCTAGGAATGTGATATGGGCGGACATACCGGTAACTAATCTTCCCCTTTTTACCAAATCTTATTATACCCTTCATGGGTGATATTTTCAAGTAAGCACAATTGTTAACATGAAATTTCTGATTCACTCTTCTCAGGTCGGCATATGACTTTTGCCAACTTTGAGTCCATTTTAACTTTACCTTATAAGATGAACTTTATCCATGGTCTCTTATACTATTTTGATACCTTTTATGGCAACTTCACCCACCTCAGGCTCCTTTTAATTAATTTTCTATTTGTGCTTTCCTCATTCTTTTTTCCGAACTTAATGATGTGAACCAAGCCTTTTTCCTTCAACCTAAGTTGCATAGTAAAGGACCATAGCCAATCCCAGGGAACAACAAAGCTTCAACGGGTCTTTCGTTCTAGGTGCAGGTACTCTGTATCTTAACCAACATATAGGAAAACTACACCTCCTTCAATATAAAGCATGAAATGGAGTCATATCGTACTTGAGTTACAAGTTATTCTTATAGGCAAACTCAATTAATGACAAATGGTCATTCCAATAACACATAAATCAATCACACAAGCCCATAGGAATGTCTTCCAATGTTTTGACAGTACAATATGCTTCCCCATCGATTTGGCAATGAAAAGTCATTCGTACCTTAATTTTTAGTTCCAAGATCCTTTCAGAATGATATCCAAAATTAAGAAGTTATTGGTAACAACAATCAGAAATAATGGAAAATGGTACTCTACGCACCTTTGCCATTCCTCTCAAGTTCATCTTGGCATAGTCGCTGCCCAAATACGAAACCCTGACAGGAAGGAAATGGGTGAATTTTATTATGAGATCTACTATTATTCAGATCAAGTCATGTTGTTACCGTGAGTAAGATAATTTTTTCTTATGGATTTGAAGTTTCCTTGAGACAAACGCAATAACTTTCCCATTTTGCAGAAACACCCACCTAGACCAATTTATTGAGGCATCAAAATAAACTACAAAACTATTGTCCCATCTAGTAAGGTCCATAAAGAAGCACAAAAAAGTCTACCATTCAACTTTTGAAAACTCTTTTCCCACATTGAGGACCATATGAACTTAGCCTTTCTTTGATTGAAACTTGTCAAAGGTAAGGCAGTCAAACAGAAACTAATAGAAAAACCAGAGAGCACCCCTAGTCAGAAACAGTGCCTTCATCATCAAGGAGAGCTTAGACAATCCCTTAGCATACATCACCGCATCATAGATAGAATAAAAAGCAGTAAAATTAAAACCTTTTATTTGAAGTTCAACTTAACTTCACATATATCAAAAATAGAATCTATAAGATTCTCACATTACTATCAAAAACATAAGAGTAAGAAAGTGGAACTTATAACTTACATTATTATAAGTATTTTAAAAGAAATACATCATAGTTGTTTTAAATCGGATAGAAAAATGACTTTCATCTATAGAAACATAACAAGGCTTGATTCATAGGCTTTGTACTTGGGCTCGAGGACTCACAAACTTTGTAATAGTCCAAGCTTCATTGAGAAATTGGCCTTGAAGCACCTCAATTGCCTAAACCTACATTTATGTGAAAATAGAAGAGATATGGGTTAGTACAAACCATATTTACTAACCATGGAGACATATGCAAGTAAAACATTTAGAAACATGCTAAAAAGATATTTGTTATAAACATGCTATGTTCACTTTCAAAGCCTTTATGAACATTCAAATATCATATACAAATCCATATCAAAACAATAATAAGATAATAATATTCAAGTTCAAGAGTAGCATCATAAGCAAGCCATAGTCAACATTTTATGTTCATAGTCTATTTCATCAATACATCATAAAACCATGCTCATAACCCCAATCAAAGTCCACAAGTGAAATGTGTATGTGAAGCTCTATAACCCCACAAAAACCAAGTAAACTTGCAAAGAGACCAAAAGCATTGTGTTTTACTGCATACATCATCAAAACAAGTGCAGTCAACTTCTTTCATAGCAATTACACCAATATTATGTATATTAAGTGAAACTTAAATCATCTAAGAAAAACATCATCAATGTAATTCATAACATACATACATAATGAATCAACCCTAGAATTCCTTTCAAGGTCCACTTGTGCAATGAATAGGTAAAGTCTCATACCCTTACCTATATTAAGCAACAATCTTATGTAGTCATAGTAAGTGTTCACCTTCTTACCTTCATTCCTTCATTTTAACTTTCGGGAAACTTTTTAATAACCAAAATAGACTATGTGACTAAACATGTAACCCGGTATCATTCCCTCACACTAAAAGAAGGGTGTCCTACTTACCATGGTAGGGAACATATATCATAATAGCATGTAGCTGAATCCAATAGCTAAGTTTTCTATGGGAAACATAATTAAGGAACTAGGAGTTTGTTACTTGAAATCCTCTTTATGCTAATTAGCATGGAAGATTCAACCTCATGAGTAAACATAGTGCGAACCACCATTTTTTGTGAAGGAACACCTCTATTTTCAAGTACACCCGGTGATAATCTAAATTATATTTTATGAAGTATCTTTTACACATCCTTAAAATTAATTCATTGCATAAGTTATAGCAGTTTAACCCCTAATATACCATATTCATATGTCATAGGTTATAGGTTATAGGATGAGAAAGTCCTTTCATTAGAACTCCGACATTTTGTAAGAACATTGTATCATATCATAATCATAAGATGCACATACGAATTACCTATGACCCCGTATAATAGCACATCTTTCATCACCTATCACCCAGCATATTCAAAGCATAATCATATTTTCATAACTTTATCGTTCATAATTTAATTTACCAACATTACAAAAGATAAGCCAACAATACTATACTAACAAGTTCATGAGCCTGAAGGTCTTAACAACAGCCCCCTAGAAACCCAGTCAAGATTTAAACCCAATCAATGATATTTACCCATAAAATTGATTATCATCATCACAAAATAGTTAATTAAGTAAGATCATACTCAATTACATCACCTCTAATCATAATTAAACTTAATTCTAAAAGTTAGGGTTAGGAGAAGAGGGACACTCATGGGTTCTTAACTAATTAAATAAAAAACCCAATCAATACATAATAAGTGCAGTCAATGAAGTAATAAAACCATTAACACCAATATAAAAAGTGATATATTCATCATCTTCAATGAATTCATCAAAAAGATCCAAGATTTGTGAAATTTGGGAAGAACATGAGTTCTATGGCCTTTCAAGTAAACATCAAGAATTACTCATAATTATACAAATAAAGAACCCTAAGTAATAATAATTCACCATAATTTATCAACAATATAGGTTATAATTCACCATGCCTAGAGAAAAACACTTGAATTTTGAGAATTTTTGAAATCAACTTTGAATGGACCTCTTAGGGAAAGGATCCCAATAGTTAAAGAATACATACATTAATGAAGAATTTAGCCACGAATTTGAGTATGAAACATGGAGAATTTGTCTTCTTCTTGAATCTTGAATGTTTCTTCAATGGAGGTTGGGTAGAGAGAGAATTTAGAGAGAACTAGGAGAAAATTTAGATTTCAATTTGGAATTAGTTTTTGGTGCATGAATGTAATGACTCAAAATAGCCCTAGGTGTTACAAGCGTCATCGTCCTCGAAGAAAACATGGAAAATTCCTTGTAACGACCCGTTTAATCGTTTTGAGCAACAAACTTCAATTCTGGAAAAACTGGCAGAAGCGACGGACCCCACGACGGAACGTCATGGGCACGACGGACTGTCGAGGGGGTCTCGTCCAAAAATACTTAGAAAATCTGAAATTGGGTACTGAAAATCAACTCTCTGAACTTTGTGACGGAATGGCAGGACGGACCGTCACAGGTGTGACGGACCGTCACAGACCCTTGGTTGAAATTTGGGTCTCTGAACTCTGCGACGACCTGCAGGACGGACCGTCGCAGGCACGACGGCCCGTAACAGGTTGCGCAAATCCCAGGCAGAGTCAGATTTCTGGTGAAGTTTTAAGGGACATTTTTGGACTATTCTTTCCTCAATTATAGACTTCGTGGGTTTATATTAATAACTCAAATTCTTGAGGGTTAAAAGAGGTAACCCTAAGTTAATTAGCGGGGTATTATTGCCACCTTTTATTCTTAATTATATACTAATTAGGGTAAAAGAAAGAGGGTTGAATAAGAAAAAGAAGAAAAGAACAGAAAGAGAGGGAGAAACGAACAGGAAAGAGGAGAAACGAGAAGAAGAACAAAGCTTTGGGAACTTGCTTGCTTGATTTCTAATCTTCGGTGGAGGTAGGTTATTGTTTTCATGCTTTCATAGTAAACTCTTAATAGAGAATGATATGTATTGGTAGCATTGTAAAACCTACTATATGCTTAATTGTATGTTTGCATGAATATGATTATGTGATTGTGATAAGATAAGCATGATCAAAAATATTAAATCCCAAATCTTGAAAAGAAACTTTAATATACATTATTAATGATGATGCCTTGGTATAGAAGAAGGCTTGATGAATTAACGTAATGGGGTTGAGGATGCCTTGGTATAGAGAAGGATTGATGATTTACATGATGATATTAGTGGATCGGAGTGTCACGTTCCGACACATAGATTTAGTGGATCGGAGTGTCACGTTCCGACACATGTAGGGGATCGGAGTGTCACGTTCCGACACATAGAATTAGGGGATCGGAGTTTCACGAACCGATACAAGAGGAGGAAAGATAATGAATCTTGAAAGATGTTAATATACTCAATCTAACGAACATGATTCCCAAATGAGTATGGTATTGGGGCTTGAGTCCTCATGTGTGAATTTGATGGTACTTATTGATGATTATAGTACTTCTTGTTGTTACATGTTGAGTTTTATAGTTGATTTATGATAATACTTGATATATACTGTTCCCTATTTTTAGTTGGCCGATGATATCTACTCAGTACCCGTGTTTGTACTGACCGCTACTTTTATTGTTTTCTTCTTGTTTAATTGTGGAATGCAGCAAACGTGCCATCATCTTCGACTCAACGGTAATTCAAGCCAGTCTTCGTCACACCGAATCTTCAGGGTGAGCTAACACTTCTAGCTTGGACTGGATCTCCTCCGTCACGTCTTGATGCCTTGAACCTCCGGCACGGACTAGCTTCTTATGTATTTTTAGCTTTTAGAATACTCTTAGTTTAGTCCTTTGATTGTAGATGTTCCTGTGGTGATGACTTCCAGATTCTGGGGATAACGATAAGTTTTTGAGTTATAGAAGTTGATTATTGATTTTTATTAATGAGTTTAAGTCTTCCGCATTACTTGTGTTGTTATTACATTGAAATGTTAAGGTTAGATTGGTTGGTTCGCTCACATAGGAGGGTAAGTGTGGGTGCCAGTCGCGGCCCGGATTTGGGTCGTGACAAACTTTGTATCAGAGCATTAGGTTCGTTGGTCTCATCACACAAGAATAGGTCTAGTAGAGTCTTAAGGAACGGTAGGGGGACGCCTTTACTTTTCCTTCAGAGGCTATAAGACTTTAGGAAAATTTCACTCTTTCATTCTTTCTTTCGTGCTACTACTTGAGTCCAATTGGTATCTAGGCGATATGAATTGGTATCTGACCATCTTCACTCTCTTTCGCAGATGGTTAGAACTAGAGCAACGACTAAGCCAACACCAACATCGGCCAGACAAGAAACAACTGAGCCAGCCACTGGGCTGTGGCTCGAGGAAGAACAGCGGCAAGGGGCCGTGGAAGTGGTCGTGGGAGGACGTCCTCTAGAGGGAGAGGACAAGCACCTAGCCCATCTGATACTAGGGCAGTGACTCCTCCACCAACCGAGGAAGTAATAAGAGAAGGGGAGGATGGGGAAATTGAACAAGTGCAAATCGAGGAAATGCCCCCCCAACCTACCCCAGAAATGGTCAATCAGGTTCTGGCTTATCTTAGCGGGTTGTCTGATCAGGGCCAGACACCCCCAATGTTCTCTGCACCAGCACCTCAGGCTCCGGAGGTACAACATGCGGCTACTATGGCTCCCCGCATGGATGTTCCATTGGAAATAGGCACGTTTCCACGTCTGACTACTGGGCCTATAATGACAAGTGATCAGCATGAACTTTTCAGTAAGTTCTTGAAATTGAAACCTCCAGTCTTCAAGGGTGCTGAATCGGAGGATGCTTATGATTTTCTGGTTGACTGTCACGAGCTACTACACAAGATGGGTATAGTCGAACGGTTGAGTGTTGAGTTCGTGAGTTATCAGTTTCAAGGGAATGCCAAAATGTGGTGGCGGTCACATATTGAGTGTCAACCAATAGAGGTACCACCTATGACTTGGGCCTCGTTCTCTAGCTTGTTTATGGAGAAGTATATCCCCCGGACTTTGAGGGATAGGAAAAGGGATGAGTTCCTGAGCCTAGAGCAAGGTAGGATGTCGGTTAATGCTTATGAGGCTAAGTTCCGTGCACTATCCAGATATGCCACTCAACTCTGTTTCAGTCCTCAAGAGCGGATTCGCCGGTTTGTGAAGGGGTTGAGGTCAGAATTGCGGATTTCGGCCTTACAGGTAGCGGCAACGGCAAAATACTTCCAAGAAGTGGTAGACTTTGTGATAGAAGTGGAAGGAGTGAAGCCAGACGACTTCACCACAACATCGACATCAAAAAGGCTTCGAAAGGAAGGTGATTTTAATGGTTTTTACACTAAAGGAAAGGGTTCGGGAAGTTACTCAGTCCGACCAATTCAGTCTTCACTACAGACTGAAGTTGGGGGACCAGCTCAGACCGGTCAACACTTCTTCGAGGGGCCTATGGTTGACTCCAGAGAATGTTATGGATGTGGGGGGATTGGACATATTAGGAAAAATTGTCCCAGACAAAGTTATAGACCCCCAATAGCTAGAGGTAGAGGTGGTCATGGTAGAGGCCGTTATTCTGGAGGACGTGGTGGTCGAGGTAATGGTGGTCACCAAAACGGCAGAGGTAATGGGCAAACTGGGGCCACTACATCACAACATGGTAGGGGCAATGGACAGACAAACGATAGGGCCCATTGTTATGCTTTCCCTGGGCGGTCTGAAGCGGAGGCATCTGATGGTGTCATCACAGGTAATCTTCTGATTTGTGATTGCATGGCTTCTGTATTGTTTGATCTTGGATCCACGTTTTCTTATGTATCTTCCTCATTTGCTAATGGTCTAAATTTACATTGTGAATTACTTGATATGCCTATTCGTGTTTCTACTCCGGTGGGTGAGTCTATGGTAGTTGAAAAGGTATATAGGTCTTGTTTGGTGAACTTTGTGGGGAGCAACACTTATGTAGATTTGGTTATCTTAGAAATGGATGATTTTGATGTAATTCTGGGTATGACTTGGCTTTCTCCGCAATTTGCGATCTTGGATTGTAATGCTAAGACTGTGACGTTAGCCAAGCCTGGGACAGATCCTTTAGTGTGGGAGGGTGACTACACTTCCAATCCGGTGCGTATCATCTCCTTTCTTCGTGCTAAGAAAATGATTAGTAAAGGGTGTTTAGCTTTCTTGGCACATCTCAAGGATGACACTACCCAAGTACCTTCGATTAAGTCGGTTTCAGTGGTCCGTGAGTTTCTGGATGTGTTCCCTGCAGATCTTCCTGGTATGCCACCAGATAGGGATATTGTTTTCTGTATTGACCTTGAACCGGGTACTCGCCCCATTTCTATACCCCCTTATAGAATGGCTCCCACGGAGTTAAGAGAGTTAAAAGCCCAACTTCAAGAGTTGTTAAACAAAGACTTTATTAGACCAAGTGCATCTCCTTGGGGTGCTCCGGTTTTGTTTGTAAAGAAGAAGGATGGGAGTTTTTGGATGTGCATAGATTACAGACAACTGAATAAAGTAACTATTAAGAACAAGTACCCTCTTCCCCGCATTGATGATTTGTTCGATCAGTTACAAGGTGCTTGTGTCTTCACTAAGATTGACTTGAGATCCGGTTATCATCAATTGAAAATACGGGCAACGGATGTGCCAAAGACTGCTTTTCGAACGAGGTATGGGCATTACGAATATGTAGTGATGTCCTTTGGTCTTACGAATGCCCCTGCTGCGTTCATGAGCTTGATGAACGGGATTTTTAAGCCATATTTGGACCTCTTCGTGATCGTATTTATTGATGATATATTGGTATACTCAAAGAGCAAGAAGGAACATGAAGAGCATTTGAGAATGGTATTGGAAATGTTGAGGGAGAAAAAGCTTTATGCCAAGTTCTCTAAGTGTGAGTTTTGGCTAGATGCGGTGTCCTTCTTGGGGCACGTAGTTTCTAAGGATGGAGTGATGGTGGATCCTTCTAAGATTGAGACAGTGAAGAATTGGGTAAGACCCACTAATGTGTCAGAAATAAGGAGCTTTGTTGGGTTAGCTAGCTACTACCGCCGATTTGTCAAGGGATTCTCTTCTATTGCTTCCCAATTGACGAACTTGACTAAGCAGAATGTCCCATTTGTATGGTCGGATGAATGTGAGGAAAGCTTTCAGAAGCTCAAGACTTTGTTGACTACCGCACCTATCCTTACCTTGCCAGTAGAGGGTAAGAACTTCATCGTTTATTGTGATGCATCCTATTCGGGCTTGGGTGCAGTACTAATGCAAGAGAAGAGTGTGATTGCTTATGCTTCGAGGCAATTAAAAGTGCATGAACGTAACTACCCAACTCATGATTTGGAATTGGCTGCGGTAGTGTTTGCATTAAAGCAATGGAGACACTATTTATATGGGGTTAAGTGTGAGGTCTACACGGATCATCGTAGCCTTCAGTATGTCTTTACTCAAAAAGATTTGAACTTGAGACAGAGAAGATGGATGGAACTACTGAAGGACTACGACATCACCATTTTGTATCATCCGGGGAAGGAGAATGTTGTGGCGGATGCTTTAAGTAGAAAAGCGGGAAGCATGGGAAGTCTAGCTCACTTGCAAGCCTCTAGACGCCCATTAGCTAGAGAGGTTCAGACTCTAGCTAACGACTTGATGATATTAGAAGTAAATGAGAAGGGAGGATTGTTGGCTTCTGTGGACTCAAGATCTTCTTTTCTAGACAAAATTAAGGGAAAACAGTTTGATGATGAGAAACTAAGAAGAATTCAAGATAAAGTATTGCGAGGGGAGGCTAAGGAAGCACAAATCGATGAGGAAGGTGTTTTGAGAATCAAGGGAAGGGTATGTGTACCCCGCGTCGATAGTTTGATCAACACTATTCTAACAGAGGCTCATAGTTCAAGGTATTCTATACATCCGGGCGCAACCAAGATGTATCGTGACCTAAAGCAACACTTTTGGTGGAGTAGAATGAAGCGTGACCTTGTGGATTTTATTGCCAAATGTCCAAACTGTCAACAAGTAAAGTATGAACACCAAAGGCCCGGAGGAACACTTCAGAGAATGCCCATTCCGGAATGGAAGTGGGAAAGAATTGCAATGGATTTTGTGGTTGGTCTTCCGAAGACAATGGGTAAGTATGACTCCATTTGGGTGATTGTTGATAGGTTAACTAAATCTGCTCATTTCATTCCGGTCAAGGTGACTTACAATGCAGAAAAGTTAGCCAAACTTTACATCTCAGAAGTGGTGCGATTGCATGGGGTTCCACTATCCATCATATCAGATAGAGGTACGCAGTTTACTTCTATGTTTTGGAAAACATTGCATGCGGAATTGGGTACTAGGTTGGACCTTAGTACTGTGTTCCATCCTCAAACCGATGGCCAGTCTGAAAGGATGATTCAAGTGTTGGAGGATATGCTTCGTGCATGTGTGATAGAGTTTGGTGGTCACTGGGATAGCTTCCTACCCTTAGCGGAGTTTTCATACAACAATAGCTATCACTCAAGTATTGATATGGCCCCATTTGAAGCATTGTATGGGAGGAGATGTAGGTCTCCCATTGGTTGGTTTGATTCGTTCGAGGTTAGACCTTGGGGTACTGACCTTTTGAGGGATTCGATGGAAAAAGTGAAGTCTATTCAAGAAAAGCTTCTAGCGGCGCAAAGTAGGCAAAAAGAATATGCAGATCGAAAGGTTAGAGACTTAGAGTTCATGGAAGGTGAACAAGTCTTGTTGAAAGTTTCGCCCATGAAAGGGGTGATGCGGTTTGGAAAAAGGGGTAAACTAAGTCCAAGGTACATTGGACCATTTGAAGTACTCAAGCGAGTAGGGGAAGTGGCTTATGAGTTACCCTTGCCCCCAGGGCTGTCCGGAGTACATCCGGTATTCCATGTGTCGATGTTGAAAAGATATCATGGGGATGGAAATTACATTATCCGTTGGGATTCAGTTTTACTTGATGAGAACTTGTCTTATGAGGAGGAGCCTGTTGCTATTTTAGATAGAGAAGTTCACAAGTTGAGGTCAAGAGAGTTTGCGTCCATCAAGGTGCAATGGAAGAATCGACCGGTTGAAGAAGCCACTTGGGAGAAGGAGGCGGATATGCGAGAAAAATACCCACACCTGTTTACAAATTCAGGTACTCCTTTTCGCCCTTGTTTTCCTTCTTTGGATCATTCGGGGACGAACGATGGGTAAATTGGTATCTAATGTAACGACCCATTTAGTCGTTTTGAGCAACAGACTTCAATTCTGGAAAAACTGGCAGAAGCGACGGACCCCACGACGGAACGTCATGGGCACGACGGACCGTCGAGGGGGTCTCGTCCCAAAATACTTAGAAAATCTGAAATTGGGTACTGAAAATCAACTCTCTGAACTTTGTGACGGAATGGCAGGACGGACCGTCACAGGTGTGACGGACCGTCACAGACCCTTGGTGGAAATTTGGGTCTCTGAACTCTGCGACGACCTGCAGGACGGACCGTCGCAAGCACGACGGCCCGTCACAGGTTGCGCAAATCCCAGGCAGAGTCGGATTTCTGGTGAAGTTTTAAGGGACGTTTTTGGACTATTCTTTCCTTAATTATAGACTTCGTGGGTTTATATTAATAACTCAAATTCTTGAGGGTTAAATGAGGTAACCCTAAGTTAATTAGCGGGGTATTATTGCCACCTTTTATTCTTAATTATATACTAATAAGGGTAAAAGAAAGAGGGTTGAATAAGAAAAAGAAGAAAAGAACAGAAAGAGAGGGAGAAACGAACAGGAAAGAGGAGAAACGAGAAGAAGAACAAAGCTTTGGGAACTTGCTTACTTGATTTCTAATCTTCGGTGGAGGTAGGTTATGGTTTTCATGCTTTCATAGTAAACTCTTAATAGAGAATGATATGTATTGGTAGCATTGTAAAACCTACTATATGCTTAATTGTATGTTTGCATGAATATGATTATGTGATTGTGATAAGATAAGCATGATCAAAAATATTGAATCCCAAATCTTGAAAAGAAACTTTAATATACATTATTAATGATGATGCCTTGGTATAGAAGAAGGCTTGATGAATTAAAGTAATGGGGTTGAGGATGCCTTGGTATAGAGAAGGCTTGATGATTTACAGAATGATATTAGTGGATTGTAGTGTCACGTTCCAACACATAGATTTAGTGGATCGGAGTGTCACGTTTCGACACATGTAGGGGATCGGAGTGTCATGTTCCGACACATAGAATTAGGGGATCGGAGTGTCACGAACCGACACAAGAGGAGGAAAGATAATGAATCTTGAAAGATGTTAATATACTCAATCTAACGAAAATGATTCCCAAATGAGTATGGTATTGGGGCTTGAGTCCTCATGTGTGAATTTGATGGTACTTATTGATGATTATAATACTTCTTGTTGTTACATGTTGAGTTTTATAGTTGATTTATGATAATACTTGATATATACTGTTCCCTATTTTGATTTGGCCGATATTATCTACTCAGTACCCGTGTTTGTACTGACCCCTACTTTTATTGTTTTCTTCTTGTTTAATTGTGGAATGCAGCAAACGTGCCGTCATCTTCGACTCAACAGTAATTCAAGCCAGTCTTCGTCACACCGGATCTTCAGGGTGAGCTAACACTTCTAGCTTGGACTGGATCTCCTCCGTCACGTCTTGATGCCTTGAACCTCCGACACGGACTAGCTTCTTATGTATTTTTAGCTTTTAGAATACTCTTAGTTTAGTCCTTTGATTGTAGATGTTCCTGTGGTGATGACTTCCAGATTCTGGGGATAATGATAAGTTTTTGAGTTATAGAAGTTGATTATTGATTTTTATTAATGAGTTTTAATTCTTCCGCATTACTTTTGTTGTTATTACATTGAAATTTTAAGGTTAGATTGGTTGGTTCGCTCACATAGGAGGGTAAGTGTGGGTGCCAGTCGCGGCCCGGATTTGGGTCGTGACATTCCTTAGCATTTGTCATTGAATGTATCATAGAATAAAAAATGCGGAAAAATTTAAAACTTTTTCTTTGGAAGTTCACTTTACTTCATATATGAAAATAGGTTCTAAATTTGTCACTTCATACCATCTAAATATATGAATATGGAAAATTTAAACTTAACTGATACATCAACGAGAACATCTCTAATTACAAATTACAAAATTGTCTTCCAAATATAACAAAACTAGATAGCTTGAATAAATGGCTTTGTCCCCATACATGAGGACTCGCCAACTTTTAAAAGCAAGATCCAAATATACTTTAAAAAAGACCTTGATTCCTCATGGACCGAAACTACATTCTTGGAAAGAAGGGAAGAAAATGTGGGTTAGTACATCGTATATACTAAGTATGGCTTTTATGCATAAAAATCATCAATGCATGATTAAAGGGACATTTTTGTCAAAACCATGATTAGTACCAAATAACCTTAACACGAACATAGAGTAAAACATCATAATGCAACCCAACATAATATCAACCCATCATATAAGAAATCCAACAAATACTTATTCAATGCGAAGAATAGAATCCCATAACCCTATTCAAAGATAAGTATCACATTAAGCAACCCGCGTCATACACACAACTTTTCCTCATCTTTCATCATGACATGTTTTATTCATAAAGAACGCTCATAGCTTATCATCATAAATCATAATCAACTTAATCATAGAAGAACACTACTAGAACCATCCCTTAGGATCCAACAAGTGCAATGTGTAAAAGAAGTCTGATACCATCCCTCAAACTATGAAGAAACCTCTATGAACCTCTAGTAAGAGTTCACAAATTTCCTTTATTAATATACTTTTACATTAGGGAAAGAAGTTGCAATAACTAACATTATACCATGTGATATACATGGAACTTTATGTTCAACTCCTACACCTAAAAGAGAGGGTTCAGATTTTCCTAAGGTGTATCCTTTCGTACATAGCTATGTGGGTCAATCCACTAAGTTAGAGTCCTATGTGGGTACATAGTTATATTTCAAGGAGATTGTTACTAGAAACCCTAACTTTATAAGCGGGGGATTTCCATCTCATGAGACAACACATAACATGGGAATCTGGACTTTCTACTCATGAGAAAACCCTTGTGGGGAGCCGGACTTTCTAAGATTGAGACCGCCATCTCATTTACATTTTCATTTGGTGATAAGCATTTATTCTCTTTATTAATCATCCTTATTGATAATACAAGATTCAGTTAGTCTCAACTAGAACCCTATGTAAACATCCTATCATAATATCTCATACGTAAGCATAAGTGAGAACTGCCCTTTCACTTCGGAAACCACTAAAAAATTAGTAAACCTTTTACTTAAAACTTTATTATAATCGTTAGAACTAATTTGAATCATTTAATAATGATATAATAAAATGCATACATAGTTAATAGCTAATTCAAGTGTCGAGGTTTAAGGACGAGTGATTCTTGTTATGAACACCATAATTACACATAAGTCATATGGGCATTACAATCTAAGTAACTCACCTTTCATAGTTGAATTCAATAAAGAAACAAAATTCATGCTTTCTTCCCCTTTCATGGGTCTTCGTACATCCATTATCCATGAATACATAAACAAGGTAAATTAAAGAAGTAATAAATAGAAATTTTCATTCTACATAATCCATATGCTGATCAACTTTAACAATTACCATAGAAATATTCATGATTTGATTAGTTTAGGAAAAAATAAGGATACAACAGGGAGATCTAAAGTGATCACCAACAATTTTCCAAAATTACATAGTTTAACAACAATAAAATATCATAATTCATCCCCTTTGAATCACAATGTCGTTTTGAAAAGAGGAACCATGTATAGATAAAAACCCTAGTCTTGGGGGAGTTTTCAAATACCCTTTTCGAAGGGCCTCTTGGGGAAAGAAGTCCCAAGACTGAGAAAAATCATACCTTAAGGATGATTTTCAACGAATATTAGTTTAATTCCCTTGTGAATTCAATATGTTCTTGAATCTCTAGTGTTACTTCAATTTATGTTTGAGTTGGGGAGAGAGAAACTAGAAAGATGTTAGGGATAAGTGGGTTTTTAGATTTTAGAGGAGCTAGGTTAGTTACGTTACATAGTGTACATATATACTCCTATATAATCAAATATTACCAAAATTAATCACTAATTAATTAATTAACCAATTCCCGAATAAACCCTTGATTTAGATATAATGAGGCAGTGAGCTGGGGTCTGAATTGACGAGACCCCATCGATAAAATATTGACCAAGCCACCAACCTTATTGGTCATCTATGGCCCAGCAGATTTTGCTAAGTGTGGACTAACGACCACCAACGACGGATCATCATTCAAATGATAGCTCATCATTTTTCTCATCGATGCACGTGTCTTTTGACATATTTTAGGGTCAATTGGTTGAGTCCTACTCAAGGATTCTTAGGGTGGTCCTTGAGGAATCGTACCTGGACGTATCTACCCCAAAAACACCTATACATATCCTATTGTTTTTTGAAATGTTTGACCTTTATTCGACCTTGAAAACCCCTTGAAATACATGTAGGCATGCTAAGTCTCTTTCACTAGTCTTCAGATATCTTGATCATCACTTGACGTTATGATCCTAACACTTCCTAGTCAAGTTAATTACCTTTGTTTTAGGTCTAAATCCAACATTATTCAACATACGGTTCTGTTGTTTAGGTTATAGAATTTCCACAGTGTTACAATATTCCCTTTTAGGAACATTTTTCCCCGAATGTCATTTTTAAACCGACTAATGGGGAAAAAAGGGAGACTCAAGACTGGCCGCCCAACAACAAGCTACATCATAATGAGTCACTGCTCATAGGAGGAATTCTCAACTCCTTTAAAAACATAATCATAGAATTAACATATACGAAATTAATCCACAACACATCACATATAAAAGCTCGACATTTCTTATCCCATAAGGAGGAACTACCTTATCTCTTTCAATATGAGCTTAACATAAACACTCAGTAGTTGTCAAGCTGATTTCATATTATATTAACTTCAACTATGGTTAACACAGTTTTTATGAAGACGATATAGCATAGTACATACTTATGTGCAAGTTAACCGTGAGAAATATATTTCATGAAAACTCAATTTAGGCATGAATATTCTACCAATATATCCACATAATAGAAAAACATGATAGGTTATACATTATTCGTAAATTTAATTTAATAGAAGCTACTAACCTTGACTTTAGCTATGAGTAGGAGGGAAAAAAGGATGATACGGGGACTTCATATCGGTCTCGTCCTCCCATGTTGCACAATCAACAATATGGTTCCTTTATAGAATATTTATAGAGGTAACCTCTTCATTCCTGAATTTCTTAACTTGATGATGCAAGATCTCAATCAAAACCTCTTTATAAGAGAGGTTATCATTTACCCGTAAACCTTTAAGAGGGCGACTAGAAACAGGATAGTCTATACATTTCTTGACCATAGACACATGGAATACAGGATGAACCAGGGCCAATTCAATTGGAAACTTTAACTCATATGCCACTTCCGTCACTCTTTTCAAAATATCATAAGGACCCACACATCGGGGACCAAGCTTTCCTTTCTTGCCAAACCTCATAACCCCTTTCATGGGTGAAATTTTCAAGTAGACCAATCTCCTAATTCAAACTCAAGTTCCTTTGTTATATTGTTGGCATAGGATTTTTAAGATTTATAAGTCGTTTTCAGCCTCTCCCTTATGAGTCGAATATTGTCTGTGGCCTCATAAACAACTTTAGGACCAAGAAGAGCAAACTCACTCACTTGATTCCATCCAACAGGAGATCGACAGTTCCTACCATAGAGTGCTTCAAATGGTTCCAAGGAGATAATTACATGGTAGCTATTGTTGTAGGAAAATTTTATCAAAGGTAGATTATCATCCCAATTTCTTTAAAAGTAACATCACAAGCTCTCAACTTGTCTTCGAAGGTTTTAATGGTCTTTTCCACTTGTACATCCGTTTGAGAGTGGATAGCGGTACTATGTTTCACTTGAGTACCATGACAATTTTGGAAGATCTCCAGAAATGAAATGTGAACTGGGCACCTCTGTCGGAAATCATTAACAAAGAGACCACATGAAACTTTACGATCTCCTTAATGTACAATCTAGCTTACTCCACCACCTAATAAGAAACTTTTACGGGGATGAAGTGGGAAGATTTAGAAAACCTATCCACTATGTCCCAAATGGAGTCATGTTGTTTACACGTACAAGGAAACCCTAAAACAAAGTCCATATTTACATCTTCCCAGTTCGAAGTGGGGAAATGAAGATTTTGAGTTAGACCTCCCACTCCTTGATGCTCAACATTGACTTGTTGGCAATTTGGGCACCTAGCCATGAAGTTTGCTACTTCAATTTTCATCCCATTCCACTAATAAATTTCTCACAAGTCTCAATACATTTTTATTTCACCCGAATGAATTTAATTTTGGGAGGTTTGAGACTCTTCCATGATTTACTCTGTTAAGCCATCCACATTCGGTACACAAAACCATCCTTGGTACCTAAGTACCCTATCCTCCCCTTAGAGGAAAGATTCATTATTATTTCTAAGGAACGATTCCTTCAACTCCATCAATAGAGGATCAAGATGTTTCTTTGACTTCACATCTACCACTAAAGATGAATATGATTTGTCATGAACAATGAAACCACATGTTGAAGAATATCCTAGTATGACACACAACCGAACCAACCTATGAACCGCTTTTACTAGCTCTTTATTATCATAAACCATAGGAGTCACGCTACCCATTGACACTTGACTCAAAGCATCCACAACCAAATAAGCTCTCAAGGGGTGGTAAAGAACACTCATGTGACTATTCTTTAAAATCTTTAACAACCTTCTTTGGCGTAGATTCAAGTCTTTTTGAGTAAATTCAAATTTTGAACTCTTGTGATCGGCGAACATATAAACATGTACCCTAATGAGGTAGTGCCTCAAAATTTCAAAGATGACGCAATGGCTGCTAACATTAAGATCATGAGTTGGATAGTTATTATCATACATCTTGAGTTGTCTAGAGACATATTCTATTACTATACCATGATGCGTGATAACACAACACAAACCTACTCGAGAAGCATCATAATACACAAAAATCCCTTGGGTACACTCTGGTAGGGTCAAAACCGAAGCTGAGGTAGGCTTATCTTGCACTAATTGGAAGCTCTTTTCACATGATTTCGACCATTCGAATTTGGACTTCTTTAGGGTAAAGGTCATCCTCGGAGATGATATAGATGGAAATCTCTAAACAAACCTCCTAAAGTATCCATCTTAACTCATAAAACTTTGGATATCCATTGGACTCAAAAGTATATGCAAACTTTCGACTACTTCTGTCTTTCTCGTATTAACCACCAAACCTTCACTAGAGAATATCTTACCAAGGAACAAACTGACCTTTACAAAAATTCACATGAAAATAGTTGGTTTTCCTTGAGGACTTGCAAACTATCCTCAAATATTTCGTACAATCATTCTAACTCTTAGAGTATACAAAGATGTCATCAATAAAAGTAATCAGAAATAGATCAGGATAACTTCTACAAACTCTATTCATGAGGTCTGTGAAAGTTGTTAGGGAATTTGTAAGTGCCACGACCACGGAGAACCCCCTAAAAGTAACATGGCATAACTGACCTCTTGGAGTTCTTATACAAGCCTATAGTTTTTATTTATCGATTATCATAGGTAAATTTAGCGGAAAATTTGAAACTTTCATAGAAAAACATATGCTAGAACATCACTTCTAATAAATATAAAATATCACAATGAATAGTTAGACACTCTAAGTTTTTTTTTTCATTTTAGACTCAACATCATTACATTTTAATAGGGACATGACACTTTCAACATAAATCATAACTAATCTATTATATAACTTTGAATAAATTTTTTATTGGGCATCCTTGAACTTAGGATCCCATTTTTTGAGTTTGGGAAACAAATATCAATCTCTTCACCTTAGAAACATCCTTTAATCATCATAACCTACACTTTGTGTAAAAACGTAAAAAAGAATAGTGTTACTACAAGAATGCACTAAGTACGGCAATCATGAAAAATCATGCATTTAAAAAGCGACATTTTTCTTAGAAACTAAGCATCATGTCTTTTGGCAAAAGTTTATTAAACTTGATACAATGAGAATCACATGATTCACACTCTTCATTAAGTCATATAAAAGAACCATAATATCACATAAAACCATATGTTGCAACTAAGACATATTTAGGAGCAATTTACTGTAACATTACAATGACTTATTTTTCTTATTACGGTGAACTCCTTTTATTTTTACTCCTTGAATTTCCCAAGTTACCCTCTAATGACGCTTGGTAAAATTTATAGACAATTCCCCATTACACTATCTACACTCAAGGATCACCTTAGGACCAAAATGGAACCATTCATACAAACTTCATTAGTCCCATTCATTAATTCATAGAACCATTTCATATAATAAGATATATCACTCACATTTGACCCAACATACTTTATGGACCACATAGAAGACCTCATAACAAGACCACATACAAGTCATGACTTACCAATAACCTAATAAGAGGCATTAGTCAATCAATAACATATTTAGACTAAACTTCACTTAGATATTATAATACATTACTCATAATCTCTATGTAAGCATACTAGTGCAACATACATGTGAAGTCCTATAGGCTCACACATACATAGTAAACTCTTAAAAGAGACTACATGCATACTAATTAGAAAATACATTAACTAGACAAGTATATAAAACTTCAGACATACCAAGCAAGACCTTCACTATATAGTCAATAAGTCCCACTTTATGCATATAAGGTAAGGCCACATTATATAGACTCGTTAGGACTCATACCATTCATTACATTACAACAAGTAGAGGACACTACAATATCATGAATAAAAAACATAAAAATGATCATATACATTACAACACCTTCCTAGAACTCCCTTCAAGAGCTACTTGTGCAATGGATAAAGTCCCATACCCTCACCTACACTAAGCAACTTTCCTTAGGTTGTCCTAGTTAGGGACCCTTTACTTTACTTCCATTGTCCATTTCAATTTAAGGAATCTATCGCCTTAACTCACACTAAGACCATGGGTAATAAACATGGAATTTTGTGTTGTAGAGTCTTACAGCAAGGGAAGGTGCCCTATTTTGCCAAAGTAGAATATTAACATCATGCTAGAATATTAGGTGATAACTCTTGGTATATCCTATGGGAAAGATATTTTATGGAACTTTGAGGTGTATATGGAATCCTCTTTATGCCAAATGGGGTATTTTAGTTATCTTCCTCGAGAGGATTTTGGTGAACGCACCTTCCCATATTTGGAAGGGACACCCCTCAACATCAAGTTCACTCCGAGCTAATCTAAGTTCCCTTTATTGAAAATCCTTTATCAACATTACTTATAAAATAGGCTTTAGGAGATTAACTACCCATATGTTTAGGTCATAGTTTATAGATGAGAGGTCATAAAGCTAAATCATGTGAAAAAAACATTTCAGATGGACATGGAATATTCAAGCACCATATTTTTTAGGAAACCATTAAGAACACCTTTGAAGCACCCTTCTATTTACTAGAGTATTATAAATACATAATGGAAAAACTTTTGTGTGTGCTTATAGATATATGTGAGCAAACTTTTCACATAAAAACCCTTATACCATATGTGTTCATACTTCATTTTATTCATGCATAAGTTATTATCATCTCACAATCATGTATCCGTATTCATGTACATGTAGGGCAAACATAGGAACTATCATATCAAGGCACACACCTGCAATGCATATACAAGGTCTCAAACCTTTGTCCGTACTATTACACCTATCAAACAATTCTAGATAAGAGATACATCTCCTGCTTCGTAGACATATACTCTACATGCATAGTAATATACACTAGTGCATGTAAGAATACCCTTTGATTAGACACCATGAACCTATACTACTTGTAATAACAAATGAGGTGTAAGTGTGTATACATTGGTCAACATGATCACATAATGTTAATCAACATTACATGGACCACAATGCCCATTCAAGCATAGAAGACACATCACAATATCATACGAGACAAGATAACTTAACCCTTTTCATTAAGTATTCCTAGTATTATCTAATCACATATTCATATAGGGTTACACAGGTAGGGGTTTATTATTACATCAACAATTCATTACCTAAACCTACCCTAACATAGTCATTTGCATGCTTACAACATTAGCAAAACAACCTAGATCATAACAAAAATGGAAGATAAGGCATCATACTTCACAATGTGATCATCATAACCACCCATTCACGTCACACCAATATGATTTCAAGGACATGATCATCACATATCTACATTGACAAGAAGTGAACACTGCCACCATAAATGGACCATACCACACACTGCTATACAAGGCCAATTCTACTAGCAATACTATAGTAATGTAGAATAATAGAGCTATCTTACCAATTCATCAACCTTTAATCATCATCACTAAATACTCATATTTCACCAAAAATTAAAGTATACGTCAGTAACTTAGGTTATCATAGAATAGACGAAATCATGCCTCACTTACTATAGAATATAAGCTCGCATTATGTACATTACGTTATAAATCTATTGAATGTTGAAGAACACAGATAAATCTTACCAAATCTTCATTGTTTTGATCTTCAATGATCAACACTCATAATTTATCACTAATTCGAGTATATGGCAGTAGCTAAAAGTATACTAACATAATCGAAATACACAATTCAATTATCATACGATCAAGATCACATTATATACACTACATTACAAATCAATCAAAGTTAGATGAACATTAGTCAATATTGCATAATCTTAATGCTTTGATCCACACTGGACCCACTACACATAATTTATATTTATTTATCATGATAAGCAATACTTGTAAGCAAATCAACATGCTAGAATAATAATTCAAGCAACATAAACTAAAAATCACACTGCCCACAATATATGCTTATTTGTGCATTGGAAAGAACATGGGTTCATCATCTAATTGGGTTGAAATTCACTTTAAAATCAGTACATTGTCATCAATTCATCAAGAACATGATTTTGAAATCGTTTTGATATAGATTCCATGGCTAGATCCAAAACTAGGACGTTTGATCATGAACTTTCATTAAAAACATTGGAAAGATCTATTTAGATGAAAGATTATCTAGAGATGAAGGTTAAACATACCTTACTATTGAATAAAACCATGAAAACATGAAGAAGAAACCATCAAAATCCAATCTATAAGCCGTTCTTGAGCTTCATCTCTAGTGGAGGTTTGTAAAAAGGTTTGGCTTTAAGAGGGAAAAGTCTAATTTTAAAGAGTGACTTAGGTAAGGGATTTAGATGTTAATAACAAACTTTACATACCAACAAATAGCTAAATAAACCTTAAACGTTAGTTTAGTAAGTGGGGGAATTTATCATTAACCCTTAATGAAATGGTGCGCCTGGCAGCATGATGCAGGTTGCATTGACGCCCACCATCGACGGTCATAAAACCCATTAACGGGGCCATATGTGAAACCGTCGTTTGGGTATGAGGATTGTAATTTTGTGGCTTTCTCTCCATGTCTAAGTGTGGGATGACGCTTCCCCATTGACAGGGCATAGGTGCACTGAGGAGGCATCATTCTAGGGCTCGTATGCAGTGTCTAGGCAATCTTTGGGTCCTCTTTGAGGGACTTCTGTGGGACCCTTAGGGAATAATACCTGAACGTTTCAAACATAGATATAATCATATACAATTTAAGGACCTTCCGTATCAATTTTAACTAAAACAAACACATAAAGCATGTCAAGACACACATGCACTTCTGAAGGCTAACTTTCAAATGTCATCAAACATTCTAAAACTTTTTACCTCCAAATGACTTTAAAATTAACATGCACATTGTAAAAAACCTTTATTAACATATTTAATCTTTTTTAGAAACATGTGACGCTCTAAGAGCCTTAAATAATTCTTAGGGTCCTTACAATATCCCCTACTTGGGAACATTCGCCCTCGAATGACATTCTGATTAATTTCGACACATCGAGGGCTGAAATGAATGATAGAGAATATCACAACAGTTCATAAAAGAAAAATATAGAAGTCAATGCACCAAACTTACAAGGAACACAAACTTAAAACCATTTAGCACTCACTTTGAAAAGCATCTTACAAAAAGATTATTAATATGTTCATAGTCGAAACATCCTTCTCCTTATCACAACATTGTATTTTCTTTTCATTTTATTTAGAGTTCATTATGAAAAAACATTTTAGTTACACATATATAAGTTAAAAATCACTCAAGAAGCAAATAAGCACTCATACTTCATTGCACATAACCATGAATAATGTAGATCAACAAGGATCCTTACCATTTAGACATAATTCTATAAAGTTCATACTCAACCATACAATGCTTAGTTAGGTGTAAAGAGGAATGTCCTTCTTCTCAACACACCTACATGTCTCCTCAGTTCATACCAAAGCAATGCACAAAGGTCAATTCATTTTTAAATGAGAATTTTTCAACTTATTTTTTAAAAAAACCATGCTTATACTTTCTTCCTAATGAAGTCAGCATGGTAAGCCACAAAACACACAATACAATAATAGGAACTTATTTCACAAAATTTCAATTTTCTAGCATGACACTAACATCCATAAACATGCATCATTTTTGGAAATTCTTGCAATTTACAGGCACACATAAAGAATATTAGCTACACATACTATCACTTTGCAATAGTAAGCATACAATCATGCTTTCTATACCATATGAATCACCTAATTTTCAAGAGGTTCATCATTTTTTCCATTTACAGGGAACTGAACTTTCTTATTAATGTTTAGAACACCAAACATATTAAGCGAAACCAACATGCTTCTTATCTTATCTCGTGAAGTTAAATGCACAACTAACATACAAAGATGCACAATCGATATGAGAATTCAAAATGCTTTTTCATGCAATTTAGAACCTTGAAAAAATGCTTAACATAGTGTGACTTAAGATATACGTCACATATAGAGAACATGCAACTCTTACTTTTATGAATGACTCCTATCATTAATAAGCTACTAGGAACTATTTACTTCAATCTCAAGTAAGAATAGAAGGACAAGATAGAAATATCTACAACCTTACTACTCACATCATCATCCCACACTTAGGGTAAACCTACTTAAGAGCAACTTAACTCAACCCTTAGGAGAACTTCAGCTCACCACTTTAATGACTAAACACATTGATCTACTCTTGGGATCTAAGCTTAAGAAAACCCTCCATCAATATCCCCTAAACTGACTCCTAACTTAAAGAAGTTCGTAGGAACACAACATAGGAACATCAATGGCACTCTAAACCTTATCATCTAGGAACATTATCCCCCAGTTGGGGTAAGCCTAACAACTTCATGCCCTGTCAAAAGTCAAGGAAAGTCAAAACCAACCTATATACTTCTTACAGAAGAAGGTTTAACCATCATCAAGGGTTTCACTCCTAATTTCATAGCAAGGAGTCTACTAACTCTATCATCAACATTCCTCTGGGATTAGAATTCAAAGGAAATCCATAAATATAATGTTAGGTCATACTACTCAACCACATATAGTCTCTACTATACAATAAACAGCAAGGATCATAAAAACCTTAGGGAAAACAATAGAGGAAACTTAGACATAAGGCCTCTTTCTTTTCTTCCAATACTAAGGTAAGGTAACTTCTAGGTGATTAATCTACATCATCACCGTACAGGATAAGCACATTACCTTCATTTCTAGGATGAATATGCAAAAGACTCCAATCCATACAAAGCAACTATGAAGAACTTCTCAATTACCAAAGAAAAAATGAAACATTTCACATATACAAGGCAACATTTAAATCACTACACCTACACAAAGGAAAGACGCTTAAGCATTTGAAGATCAATCCATAACATTAGACTAGCAACATACTAAACCATATAGAAACTTATATTTCAAAAGGGAGCTCAGTTCAACTATAACAATTCTATGGCAAATTATAACCATATCATAAAATAAATCTTTACATAACATGTAATTTCACCTTAAGTCACATATATAGATATAAATGTCATCACATTATAAAAGCATGCAAAAATTGACCTTCCCACATACTCATCAAACCATAAAACCAAGATAAGCATCAAAACTCACCTTTTCTCCCTCAAGCGTAGAGGTACCCTCTTGTCCAACAAATCACATTTAAAATACCATCGGAAAAGAAAAACTAAGAGAGAGATCTTATAGAGTTATGTTCTATAGCACGCCATGAGAATAGTGTATAAGGGAAACTCTATTGTCATATAGCTTCTAGCCATATATGTGTCGTGATTCACCACCGATGAAAGAGACTCTACTAGACATGGGAATATGAGACTTTTAGATCCTAAAGCTTTTTTACAACCTGTCAGTGACACAACGTTTATCACGACCGGGGAGAATCCCCTATAAGTATTATGACGTACTTGACCTTCGAATGTCTTATACAAGCCCATAGTTATCATTCATCACACTGTTATAGGTAATAGTAGAAAATTGAAAACATTCATAGCACATCATATGCTAAAACTTCACTTGAAAATGTATAAAATATCATATTACATAGTTAAAGACTCTAAGTCTCTTTGTCATATTAGACTCTACATCATTAGATTATATTAGGGAAATAGTTTTTCAACATAAATCATAACTTAACTATTTCATAACTTTGAATAAAATATGACATAGGGCATCCTTGAGCTTAAGGATCCCTTTTCTTGAGCTTGGGAAACACATATGAAGCCCTTTAACATAGAGACATCCTCTAAGCATTCATACCTACAGTTTGCGTATAAAGGTAAAGAAGAATGGTGTTAGTAAAAGAAAACACTTAGTATGGCAACCATGGAAATACATGCATTTAATAAGGGACATTTTTCTTTAATTCCATGCATCATGCCTTTTTGTGGAAACTTTATGAAACGTGATACAATAAGAATCATATAATTTACACACTTTATTTTTTAATATAGAAGAGTCACAATATCACATAAAACCATAAATTGCAATTAAGACACATTTAGGAGCACCTTACAGTGAACTCCTTTTATTTTGACTCCTCATTTTTCCCAAGTAACCCTCTTATGATGCTTGGCGCAATCTACAGAAAAATGACCTATTACACTATTCACACTCAAGCATCACCTTTGGACCACAAGGGAAACATGCATACAACGTTCATTAATCCCATTAATGTATTCATAGAACAATTTCATATAATAAGACGTGTAACTTACATTTGACCCGACATACTTTATGAACCCCATAGAAGAACTCATTACAAGACCACATACAAGTCAAAACTTACCAATATCTTCATAAGAGGCATTAGTAAATCAATAACATATTTAGACTACACTTCACGTAGACATTATATGACTTTACTCATTATCTCAATCTAAGCCTACTAGTGCAAAGTACATTTGAAGTCCTATAACCTCAGACATACTTAGTAATGTTTTCAAAGAGACTAGAAGAATACTATTTACACCATATATTTACTAGACTAGTATAGACAACTTCATATATGCCAAGAATGACCTTAACTATACGGTCAATAAGACCCCCTTTATGCATAAAAGGTAAGACCACATTATAAAGACTCATTAGGACTCATACCATGCATTTCATCACAACAAGTAGAGGACACTACAATATCATGCATATGAAAGATATATATGATCGTATACATTAGAACACCTTCCTAGAACTTCCTTACAATGTAACTTGTGCAATGCATATGTAAAGTCGCATACCCTCAACTACACTAAGAAATTTCCCTTAGGTTGTCCTAGTTAAGGTCCCTTTACTTTACTTTCCTTGTAAATTTTATGCAGGGAAACTATAGTCTTAACCGACACTAAGACCATGGGTGCTAAACATGAAATTTCGTGTTGTAGATCGTTACACAAATGGAATGTGCTCTACCTTGCCAAAGTATAACATTAACATAATGTTGTCATATTAGGTTATATCACTTGCTAGATCCTATGGGACGAGCATAGTTTATGGAACTTGGTGGTATATATGGAAACCTTCTGTATGCCAAATATGGCAGTGTAGTTATCCACCTAAGGAGGATTTTTGTGAACCTACCTTCCCAAATTAGGAAGGGACATCCTTCAACTTCAAGTTCTATCGGTGCAAAGGTAAGTTCTCTTTATTGAAAGGCCTTTATTACCAATACTTGTAAAATAGGCTTTACTAGATTGATTCTCGATATGCTTAGCTCAAAGGTCATAGTTCATCAACCTAAATCATGTGAGAAAATCTTTCACATAGACATAGCATAATCAAGCACCAGCTAGTTTAGGATACCCTTGAGAACACCTTTCAAGAGCCCCTCTAAGGACTAGAGTATAATACATACATAATGGACATAATTTTATGTGTATGTGTTTACATATATGTGAGAAAACATTTCACATAAACAACCTAAGAGAAAACATGTTCATATGTCATTTCATTAAGGAAAAAGTCATGCTCATAGATAAATAATTCATTCATATTCACGTACATGTAGGACAAACCTAGTAACTATCCAATCAAGGCACACATGCGCAATGCATAGAAAAGGTCATATACCCTTGTCCATACTAGTACACCTATTAAGTTATCATAATTAAGAGATACATCACATGATTCATAGACATATACTTTACATGCATAGTAGTAGACACTAGTGCATATGATAATACCCTTTCATTAGATACCATGAACCTATACTAGTAGGAAGCATGCATGAGGTGTAAGTGTGTGTACATTGGTTAAAATGATAACATAATGACCATCAACAACTCACTGAGGATCCACCCTCTTAAGACCATAATTCTCATTCAAGCATAGACCACACATCAAAATTTAGCGTAAGAGACGAGATAACTACACCTTTTTCACTCAAGACTCCTCGCATTATCTAATCACACATTCATATAGGGCTACATAGGTAGGGGTCATTCATTATCATTATTACATCAACAAGTCCGTTCGTATATCTACCCTAACATAGTCATTCACATGCTTAAAACATTAGCTACAAAACCTAGATTATACCTACAATGGAAGACAAGGCATCATACTTCATAGTATGATCATCATAACCACCCATTCATCTTACACCAATTTGCCTTTAATTCCATGATCAACACATATATACATTGACAAGAAGTAAAAACTGCCACAATAAGTGGGCCATACCACACAATGCCAGACAAGGCCAATTCTACAAGCAATACTATAGAAAAGTAGAGAAATAGAGCTGACCAATTAAATAACCTTTGATCATCATTTATCATTACTCATATTTAACCAACAATTTAAGTGTAGGGCAGTAAGTAAAGTTATCATAGAATAGATGAAACCATGCTTGACTTACTATAGGATTCAAGCTCACATTACATACATTACACTATAAATCTATTAAAGATAGGGGAACATAGATCGATCTTACCAAATATCCCTTGCTTCGGTCATCAATGATAAACACTAATAATTCATCAATAATACATTTATATGGAAGTAGCTAAAAGTATACTAACATAATATAAATCCCCAATTCAATTATCATATGATCAAGATCATATTATATACACTACATCACCAATCAATAAAAGATAGAAGAACATAAGTCAATCTTACTTAATATTCAAAGCTTGATCAACATTGTAAGAACTAAACAATTAATAATCAATTTACATGATATGCAATAATTATAAGCAATCAACATGCTATAATCATAATTCAATCAACATAAAGTGAAGATCACAATGCCCATTATATAGGCTAATTTGAGAAATGGAGGGAGCATGGGTTCATCATATAATGGGATTGAAATTAACATTAAAATTATTACATTATCATCAATTCATCATGAACATTCTTGTACAAATGTTTTGAGAAAGAACCCATGGCTAGATATAAAACGAGGAAATTTAATCATGAACTTTCATTGAAAATATTGGAAAGAGCTCTTTAGATGGAAGTATATAAAGATTAAGGATAACCAAAACTAATTGTAAAATAAAAGCATCATAAATTTATGAAGAAACCATCACAATCCATTCTACAAGTTGTCTTGAGCATCATCTTCAATGAAGTTTTATAGAGAGGTTTGGTTTTAGAGGAAAAAGTCTTTTTTTGGAGAGTGACTTGGTTGAGGGATTTTTCACTGACGAGGCGTTGTTCCAGGATTATAGGTAGACACTACCAGGCACTGCCCTAGGCTATCTTTTGGGTCCTTCTGTAGGGCCTTTTGTGGGGACTTTGGGGAACTGTACCCGTACATTTCAAACTTAAATACAATCATAAACAATTTAAGTACCTTCCACGTCAATTTCAATTGAAATGAACATATCAAACATTTCAAGACACATGCACATCTCAAGGCTAACTTGCAAACATCATTGGGCATTCTTGGATGTTTGACCTCCAATGAGTTCAAATTAAACATGAACATTGTAAAATACCCAATTAGCATATTTTAATTCTATTTAGACACATGTTCAATGAGGATCTAAGAACCTTAATTAATTTTAAGTATACTTATAGTAAAAAAAAAAGCATCGTTAAAAATTTAAAATGTCCAATCTAGTGCAGAAAATCGTCATTGGAATATCGTATCCCCACACCCTATGTTGGTGATAACCTGACCTCAAATAATTTTTTTAAAAGCCTCTCCTTGGAATTGATCAAACAAACAATCAATCCTAGGGAGTAGATACTTATTCTTTCTAGTGACCTTGTTCAATTGTCTATAGTCTATATACATTCAGAGAGACCCATCTTTATTTTTCACAAATAGCAATGGAGCTCCCCATGGAAATATATTTTTTCAAATAAAACCCTTATCTAGTAAATCCTTGAATAGAGCTTTTAATTCCTTCAACTCGACCGAGGCTATTTGGTAAGGATAGATTGACATTGGTTTTTTATCCGGTAATAATTCAATACCGTAATCTATTTCTCGTTCAGTTTGAATTACGAGTAAGCCTTTGGTAAGCTCAAATTTACTTCTTGGAAAAGAAGTATAAGCGGTCGTATCAAGTAAAGAACCAAACTATGAGGTTGGGGTCGATCCAACAAGGAAAATTATTTAGATTTAACTTTAACCTACAATTACTTGTATTTAATAAAGTCCTTTCGGAAAACTGGTAATAAAAGAGGGGTTTTAAATAACAAAAGAAATTAAATATTTCTAAGTAAACAAGTATAAAGTATGAATATTTGATATTTATCAAGAGTAGAGAGTAATTAGAGCAGAAGTGTTCCCCACAGGTTCATAACGCGGTAATTGTAGATATTATAATCCATTCCTACTATCTTGTATGCAAATTGGTAGTTTATGTATAGCTAATTCCTTGGTCCGGCAACTAGGGAATTTAATCCACACCTTCGTCCCGCTACATTTGTAAGCTTTACTAAACCTTACCTTAACCTCATATTAAATATCATAATCGATGTATGTCTTAGTTGTTACTTCGCAGTAATCGACACTAGCCTTTTAGATAGTGTATCCTAAATCTACGTTGATAATTCTTTTCTTATAATCAACCTCCTTGGTGTAGCAAGTAGCAATGAGAAGACTTCAAATTCTTTCACTCGTTAAAAAGACTTCTAAACGAAAGAATTATCAATACATTCAAGAGACTATTCTAGAATTGTTATTTTAGTTAGTTTTTACATTATTTTTTGCCAATGGTTTCCACAATCCTAGTTATGGATATAGTTACCCATGTTAACAATCACACAATTCATATTGATTACACAGGTTTTCAAGTACTTACTTTGATGATGTTGAAGAAAATCCAGAAAATTACTTGCATAAATGAAAGTGGTGCAACAAATGATTCCGAAAAGTAGAATATTTTCCAGAATCTCAAGTTCACAACTAGGATAATAAATGTTAAAATACGAAAAAGTCTAACCCTAAAAATGAGGTGTTTACAAGTATTTTAAATTAAAAATTCCTAAGATAAAAAGAAAATCTATTTAAGGAAAATCTGCCCAAAAATGTGTATAAATCAACTAACGGACGAACTGACCGTCGAGGCCTCCCGTGGTTCCACACTTAGAATCTTTTTCAGCTGATTTCTTGTCCAACTCACATTTACCATTAACAGACAAGTATAATGGTTCGTTGAGTTCACAGCGGTCCATCGACTTCTTCCGTTTCTCCACACCTAGAATCTTTTCAAGACCAGTACGTGGCTACTTTTTCTTAGCAATGACGGATGTGAAGGACAGTTATTCAGGGAGATGGCGGTTCGTCTTAGAGATAATGGTCCGTCGATATCTTCCGTAGACCCACACATGGTCATCACTTCCGCAATTTCAATTCAGTTTTTCCACGTTTTAATTTTGGACAGTTTTCCTGCAAACAAAGAGAAAAAATGCATTAAAATAACTACAAAAAGGTCTTAAACACAGTAAACTTATGGAAAAAACATTGAGAGTAACGTGAAACAATGGTACATCAACACCCTAAAATTAAATTCATTGTTTGTCCTTAAGCGACGCACCATGACTCACCAGAAAAGGTATGTACAAGAGTATATATATTTTAGCTTTTGGAATCATCTGGCTATAAATATCAATTTTTTTTCATTATGTTTATGCAGGCTGTAACTATTAGGCTCGCACCTGTGGATCATACCATGACACAGACTCACCACACACGGACAACTATCCTCTTTGACCTCTCGAAGGTACAAATTTTCCGATATTGCATCTATTGTCCTCACTTCAAAAATACATCCTCCTTTTTCACACAATGATTTTAATTTGAGTATAAGGATTTTTGTTTCAACACTCGCTCTCAAAACAACTTCACACCTCATTTATACTTGTTTCTATAGGCTCTCCCTTATTTTCACTCCTTTAAGTTCACCATAATAGACTATCAGGATCATGATACGACTTACTTAGCCTGTAACATAGGCTCAGGGTTAGGTAGGGTACATTTCGATGTATTTCAGTGACTTATTTTCCTCCTTGACATAACGGCTAAGCATCCTACCTTTTCATCATTTTATTCCGCCTTTATAACTTTTTAATATTCTTTTGTTTTACTTTTCTCCTTTCTTTGTCCTTTTGTGTAAGTGATTTTTTTTAAAAATCACTTTGCTTTCAAGTTTTTTTGAGTCACTTTTCGTTTCTTCTTTCTCTTTCATAATCATTTCAACCCCACTTTCCGGAGCATTCCTTAACTAGACACCCTCAACTAATGGTTTTGCCATTAGTCAAGGTACACAATACCAAGTTTAGGTCAGGCCACGATAAGGTTTTTTTTTGCATTAGCCACCATCAACTTATGCTTTTAGCATAATCTTAGGTGCACATGTCCAAGGAGGGTTCAGGGCCAACACATTGTTCATAGAAAATATCGGTTGCGTTGTAAAAGAAATGTCTATTTTAAGCTCAAATCATTTGGATAAAGAATAAATTAATTTCATTCGGTTTTTTGGTTATCTAGGCCAAATATTGTCTACCTTGAACAAGGTCATATGATCCTTTCCTAATTGTCTAACACAGCTTACTTTTAGCAGGACTAACCAGGAAAGTTCTACCTTAGTACCAACGGTGGACTATTCAAATTTTCCTCATACTTACTTGACATCTCATTACTCTACTAGATTATCAGACAACTAGTTCGAGTTTTAGATTTAGGGTTATGCCGTGGTGTATCTCTATGTCATGCTTCGAACAACATACATCAGTTACTATGCCTAGTCATGCAATATTTTATTTAAATCAAGATATCATTTTTTAGCCAACATGGTTCAGACTCCATTTCTATACTATGTATAAAAGATACCAACATTCCAGTTCAACAATAAAATAACTAGTCTCCTAGGGAAAAAGAACACACGCAAGAAAAACCGAGAAGGATAATGAGTTGGGCTACTCAGAGTTCACCCTAGAACTCACTTTCAATTTATCTTACCCAAACAAATTGACATGCAATCGTCCTTAATGCATAAAAGTATATAGAATAGGGTTGTAGGTGAAACAACCCGGAGGCGCAATGTACCGATGATGAACATGCTGATGGGTCCATTTTCCAGAACCCGCTCCTTCTGTAATAGGGACAAAATCAGTGGTTTCCTCGGTAATAGTAGCAGCATCAGTAGTGCTCCTCTCATTTTCAACAATTCTTGATCTAATTGCTCCAGTAGACACTTCTAAAACCCTAAACTAGAAGGACTCCTCATCAATTAACAAGGATTTCCTCGTGGCCCTCCAATTCATTGTGCTCTTTCTTTCGTGCCCGAGACTCATTCCAAGCTCTAACTCGGTGCCTCTTGGCAAGATCTCGTGGGGGAGGTGGTGACACAGCAGTGGTGGAGAACATGGTAGCCAACACTGTGTCCTCAGATGGCTCTACAGAAGGGGCCTCAAACTTAGGCACTTGATCCTCTAGTATGGTATCCAAGTCTTCTCTCAAACTCTCCACAACAGCCTGGAGAGTCGTCAAATCAATTTTAGGATTGTCTGTGCGAGAATCGCCAAATCCAATGCATCCAAGAGATGGTGGACCTCCAAGATCTACCTCTATGTATATAGGGCCTATTTCTTCACTATCCACTCATCCGCCTCAGCAATGGGCCTCTGCTTCCAAGGGTGGATGTGATGCAGAAGTGTGGCCATTGTGCCTCTAATTTATGGACCCTAGTAAGTGGGAGTCAAGCGGGAGGAGTTCGGAGCGGTGCTAGCACCCTAGATAGAATAAATTGGGGTGGTGTCGGTAGGCTCGAATGTAGCTGGATTAGCTGCTCGGGCTTGTCTATCGTGGATGCCAGGTTCTCACCGAGCCTCTACACCTCTGGACGAATCCCTCTGTTGGGAGACAACTAATTGGTCTCATCCCAAATGAGGCCAATATCCACTATTCTTGGCGGGTTTTTGATCATATCAATGTGCCACACGGCACTCCTGCAGACGTGAACAACTCAAAGAAAATGAACGGGAAGAGGAAAGTAGTGGTGGCCGTAAAGGCCCTCTCATGCATCACCGCCTGCAACAGCCACACTAAGTCAATCTCGAACCCTGCAACCATGGCATCCATCAGCACTGCACAATCCCATGTTACAATGTTATCGGCAGTAGTAGAAGAGGTAGTGTCGGAAAATTAGCCATAAGAATTTGGATGTGATGGTGAGGTTGTCCTTCTTGGTTCTGCCCTTAGGCTCCATCACCTAATTAGCAGCCTCACCATCCACGGAGAGGTTCTATACTATCCACCGATTGGTGGTCTCTCTCACATATGGCTCATGCTGGAACTGGCTGTTCTAGATCAACTTCCACAGATAGTCATACTCAGCGTTAAGGGGGGATCCTGGTCGAATAAATGTCTGCTCCATAGAGAAACATCCAAATTGCCGGCAAACAAATATCTACCTGCTTGCCATAGACTCGGACCTACTCCAGAGGTTCATGTTTGTCTAAAGAGGCGCGCCTGTCCAACTAAGATCGGAGAGTCTACACATAGGAGGCGTAGAACTCTCACACTATTTTTTTTGTTAAAACGGCCCATATTCCAAGTTTTATACTCTAGCCAATGTCTTTTTAATAGAGCATGAATGGCCGGGATAGTGGGAAGACTCCAGTGAGAACCGACCGCTCTAGTGTTAGTATCCGGGTCATGACCCCCTTATCGTTGGGTACCTTGTCATAAAAATATACTTGATACAGACCCTAGAAAAACCACATGTTGGTCTGATTAGCAACCGCAACAGGGACTTCGTCTGCGGTACTGGAGTAGAGTTAGTACTATCAGCCTTATCAGATGAGGAAGACTGCACCGAAGTAGTTGGAGCATTGGCATTAGGAAAGGAAGAAGCATTCTTAGACCCAGAAGCCTCAGCAGAGCTAGATGCTTTCTCTAAAATGAAAACCTCCTCGGAGCAAGACGCTCCCTCAGAATGTGCAGTCGACCAAGAAGGTGTGTTGGACGGGGTGATAGACTTGGAACGCCCTCTTGAGTAGACACGGTCTTACTTGTGTGCCATATGTACCTGCAAAGTGAAGGTATAGTATCACTATAAGCCTTTAACACATTCAAAAACATCAAACACAAGAGTAAAACACATAATGGAATGGTAGCGCAGAAGTGCAGTACTTCCTCATGGACTGATCGATCGTCCATCGAAGGGATAATAGTCCGTAATGGGTGTCTATCGATGGACATCTGTAAGAATTTCTTAAAACAACATAAATAAAGGCACCGATAGTGTCAAAGATAGTGCACGACATACCGTCGAAGAGAAGATGGTCCGTCAGTGGTGTCTATCGATATAAACATGGAATAGTTTTTTGAAAATCAGAAAAAAAAATTCTGAAAGCATCAACGTTGTGCAGGATGGAACGTTAAAGGGACGACAGTGCGCCAGTGGAGTCCGTTGAGGGAAACTTAGAATATCTTTTTAAAACAATATAAAAAAAGGTTCTGATAGTTTTGACGATTGTGCAGGACAGATTATTGAAGGGACGATAGTACATAAGTGGGGTTCTAATATACCGTGGTTTCAAGGTATTTTTAATACTTTTTCCTTAAGTTTAGTGTGTTTCTAAATGCCTTTTTTTATGTAAGTTTTTCTTTATTTGTAGGAAATCTTTCTAAAGATGAACGCAGAAGTTTTTGAGCAAGAAATGCAGCAAAGTACCATCAATGGAGCTTGTGACGGTCCGTCGTGCGTGTGATGGTTTGTAGGTGGCATCGTAGTGAAGCTGCGGAAGGAAGATAAGAAAATCTGACCAAGCGTGGGGTAAAGAAGCGCGTGACGGAATGTCGTAGCCGTGACGGTCCATCCTGCGGTTCGTCATGATGATCAGAGAAGTAGTCCCAGTACCAAAATTCCAAAGAGCTTAAGTGTTATGGAACGAAGACCCTCGACGGACAATCGTTCCTGTGACAATCCGTCACACCAAACATTGAGGGTAATGAAGAGAGCAGCAAAAGAATTTGCAAAGTATGGGATGATAGAGTCTATGAAGGCCCGTCATAAACACGAAGACCCATCGCGAGGTCCTTCAAACCATATGCATTTTGAACGATTGCTAGGAATCAGAGTCCTTCTTTTATTAGGTTTTTTTTTATAAATAGTTTTAAAAACATCATTTTTGGGGTTAGACTCTCAGATAGTTAGACTCTCATATGGTTAGACTCTTGGTGATTAAAAATTTTTATGTTATATTATTTGTGAGGAGATTATTTTTATTATTACACATTGGATTATTACACTATTCTTTGGAGTTTATTGTTGGCAATTTGGTCGAGTAATCAAGTAAATTTCTGGATTTTATTCTTTCTCATTGAAGGAAGTGCATGAATTCTTATATCATATATATGAATATTGTGATTATGACTATGGGTAGCTAAACTCCATAACTAGGGTTGCGGGAACCATGGGTGAATAATAAGATAAAATCTAACTAAAATAACAATTCTAGAATAGTGTCTTGCATGTATTGATTATTCTTTCGCTTCGAAGTCTTTTTTAACGGATGGACAACGTTAGAACTTGCCTTAATGTGACTGGACGGACCAAGGAGGCAGATAATACAAAAAGAAAAATCAACATAGATTTCGTGTATACTATCTATAGGCTAGTAGTCATTGGTACGAGGTAATAACTTAGTCAAATATCGAATGCAATGCTTTATATGAGGTAAAAGTAAGGGTTAGTATAGCCACACGTAGCCGGACCAAGATGCGAAGTGAAATTTTCTAGATGAAGAACCAAGGATTTACAAATGCATAACTAATCACTTTGCATGCAAGATACTAGCAAAGAATTGTTATAGTTAGAATTATCAAATTAGGAGCCTCTGGGGAACACGCAAACTGTAGTTACTGTTATTAAATGTTTAAACTCCAATATTTGAATCTGTTAGTTGTCTACTTTGACTTAGCAAGTTATTTTCATTCATGTAGAAATAAAAAAACCCCTTTTGTTTTCGAAAACACAAATAATTGACTAAATAATAGTAATATTAGATTAAAATTAAGTGTGAACTATTTTCCTCGTGGGAACAATCCTAACTTCGTCAGTTTGACTCTTTTCTTGATATGACCGCTTTACTCCTTATATGAGAAGTAAGTTTAAGTGTATCAAACTTTGGCGTCGTTTCTACAGAATGTAACTTTTAGATTAACTTAACCGTATATTACTATCACTGACAGGAGAGGCTGCTATTTGGTTCACTAAGCTCCCTTATAAATCAATTTTCACATGGAACCAACTAAGGACGTTTTCTTAGCATGCTACTATCTGGTCTCCAAGAAACTAAACCACAGACAGAGTGAACAACTTTGTGGCACTACCAGGCGAGTCAGTTAGTAGTTCTTGGGATAGATTCACCTCATTTTTGAGAAGCGTACCCAATCATCTTATAGATTATTAGTCATTGAAGGATAACTTCTATCGGGGGACATGATGATAATAATAAAGCGGTATTAAATTCTATATTAGGTGGTTCTTATGGAGAGTTTCCTTATGGTGAGATTGCTGAAAAGTTAGAGAAAATATCCTCCAACAATAGAGCTTGGAATACTAAGAAGTCAGATACTAGGAGAAATACCTTCGCAATACCATCCCCTCACAACCCATCCACATATGAGATTCTAGAAGAGATGGATCAGATGAGAACTCAGCTTGGGTTGGCATTAAAACATATCACTGGGAGTGCAAATATTATAAATGCGGTTAACTACTTGTCTAAACCACCACCACCAAAGATGAATGCTATTATATGGAAGATTCCAATGCGGTAAATGAGTAGACGGGGGGTTTCTGACTGAGTTCCCTAGATATAATCACGAGAATGGGCGCCAAGGTAAAGCAAACAAAGGTCGGATCTATGGTAACTATAACCATGAGGGTTATTATGTCAAACATGGAAACTAAAACCGCGACAACAACTTCAACAGGTGTAACTATGGTAACATAATTGATAGGAATGGGCCTTATGTCCCACCTCAAATTCGTGAAGTTACTCCTAGAGATAGTGGAGATAGTATGGCGTGAGTTTAGGATATGTTCCCCAAAAATATGAGGAGGTTCAATGTTAATGATGATCACATTAAAAAATTAAGCAGTGATTTAGCAGTTATTTGGCAGAAAGTCGATACAGATGCAATTTCAATTAAGCTGATTCAGTTGCAAATAGCCCAATTATCTGCAACCGTGAACACAAGGCAATGGGGTACTCTTCCTTTCAACAGTGTCGAAAATCCAAAAAATGACGGACACTGTATGATAATCACTACTCGGGGTGGTAAGCAGACCATTGACCCACCTATGCCATCTAAGGAGAAAAAGGTGATAAAAGATAACGATAAGGTGATAGAGGGTAGTGGTGAAATAGAAGATAACATCGGAAAAGATGTGGAAGTGCCTATAAAGGTAATTCCCATGCCTAGATCACCACCCCCTTTCCTCAGAGATTAGTGTAAAAACTGAGGGTGGAAAATATTGGTGGTTTATAAAATTGTTGAAGTAGCTTTCTGTCAATGTCCCTTTGGTAGAAGCTTTAGAACAAATGTCCAGTTATGCCATGTTTATGAAAGATCAGGTTACGAAGAAAAGATTGGTCACTTTCGAGGGTGATGATAGAATGTACCATTGTAGTGCTATTGCTACAAGATCTCTCATACAAAAAGAAAGATGATCTAGGTACGTTCACTATTCCTTGTACAGTCGGGTCATTACATTTTGAGAAAGCATTATGTGATCTGGCGGAAAGCATAAATCTCTTGCCCCTATCGATTTAAAAGAAGTCAGGTTTTGGTGACCCAAAGCCCACTTCCTTACAGCTACTGATGGCCGATCTAACACTGAAAAACCCTATAGGGATACTCCATGATGTTCTAGTAAAAGTGGAGTTGTTCATATTTCCGGCAGATTTTGTTATTCTTGATTGTGAAGTCGATTTTGAAGTGCCTATTATTCTTGAGAGGACATTCCTTGCTACGGGTAGAGCAATAGTTGATATGGAAAAGGGGAAGATGAAAATTAGGTTGAACAATGAAGAAGCGACCTTCAACATTTGTAGGTTCATGAGGCTGAGTGGTGACTCTAACCGTTATATACTATATCCATCAAAGAAAAGATGAAGAAGGATTATGACCTAAAAAGTGAAAAATGAGAGTTTATGGTCGGCGATTTGGTGCTTTTAGACAATTCTAAGTTGCGTTGGCTTCTGGGCAAGCTCAAGTTTAAATGGACTGGCCCTTCCTTGATTACCCAATTATTCCCTCATGGAGTAGTTTATATAGAAAACAAGAAGGGAGTGCGGTATAACGTTAATGCACAACAAAATAAAACTCTATTTTTGTCATACTGAATCGACAAATGAATTGATCGAGGCATACCATCTTGATAAAGGCTGAGTAATCAAGTGTCCTCAGTCGTGCAGCTATGTTAAATCAGGAGCTTGTAGGGAGGCTACCCAATACTTATAGTTATTCTTTCTAGTAATGGTAGTATTTTCTACCAATGGGTTTTAAATTTGCAGGAAGATCACCAAGAAATTCTATAGAAAATCACTCTGCAGTAGTAACTGACGGACCCATCGATGGACCGTCGCGAACGCGATGGACCGTCCCATTAATTTATCGTGCAAGGTACGTCTTTCATTTTTTTTAAACTAGAGTACATGCGATGGAATTAATGATCAACAGTCGCAATTTTGTCGGACCGTTGTTGGGGACTCGTCGCGTCTTTAATGAGCGTACCCTACCTGACCCGGCTGGAAAATTTTAAAAAAAATTTACCTATAAAACCCACCACCCCTTCATTTGAACGGTTTTTTTCCCTCTTTCTCCCATTCCTTCCCTTTTAAACTTCCCATTTCCTACCTCTCTTTCAACCAATCATTTCCCCAAATTCACCAATTCCAAAACTCCACTCTTTACTAGTCGAAGTCTGCTGTTGTGCTTCTCTTCTTAAACACCAAGTACCTTTCTCTCTTGTTTTTCTCAAATTCTCAGGTATGTGTCTCTATTTTCTACCCATTTACACTGCATTTTTGTTTATCAATTTGTATTAGCCAATTTCTTATTGAGAGGTTAATTCTTTAATACAAATTCTATCTGACCTAGGTTGAGAATCCTCAAAATTGCCTTGTTAAAACTCTAGATATTTGTGCTTTAGCATTGCTATTTTACTAGGTATTTGGGTTAAACACATGTTGGTTCATAGGGGATGATTGTGGAATCCCCAGTTCTGTCACTGAATGACAAACAAGACCCCGATGAAGGACCACTGTACCTATAACGGGCCGTCATAGGGTCCGTTTGAAAACCCCCATCACCTCGCTATCAAATTTTCTCCAAGTGTCCAAAAACGGAAACCTACGATGGACCATCGTTACCACATTAACATAGTGTAAGTAAGACATGACGGACCCATGACGGTCCGTCGTACTCACAAAGATCCGTCACCTAGTCCATCATGTTTCACGGTTACTCTAGGAATGTCATTACATCTTCACTTTGTTATTTATTTGGTGTAGCTTTTGGACTTCATGTTTCATCCTTCTCATACTAATATTGATTCTTTACAGGTACTATCTATTATGGCACAAAAAAAAGATCAAGTTTACTCACATGGGCGATCAAAGTCTGTTGCCCCGTCTACCCGCCTGGTCATTAGCTTTGATGATAAGTGCAACCCCAAGTACGTGCCCCTAGGCACTTCCACTCCATCTCGAGATGCCCTTGCTGCCAGAGCTACGCCCAAAAAGGTGGCGTCCGGCATAGTAACTGCCTTCAAGTCTAATGAGGAGCGCACACTGACCGGCACACCTTCTGGGTTAGCTACTCATGAAGAAGGAGTCTCTGCCTCCTTAGGAGTTTTGTGGTCAAAGGAAGCCTCCGGGTCTGCTGAAGTCCCTGCACCCTCCACAGCTGCACAGTATGCCTTGTCTTATGAGGATGATAATTTTGAACCCACACCCGGCTCACTTACTGGTGCTCTCACCCCGGTTGTCGACCAGCCCAACCAGTGGTGTGCCGACAGGCAGTATAAAGTTTATTCATACGCAAAGTTTCTGAATTACAAAGCAGTCATGAAATGGACCCTTACATTGGAGAGGCGAGTCCTTACGGGAAGTGTCCCTACTATGACAGAGATCAACAATCTCAGCACCAAACACCGACTGGAGTAAACAACGCGTTCTTTGGGACGTCATAGTGAAGAGGTTGTCTGAGAGTTCTACGCCCCCTACGTGGTTGCTCTAAGATCACAGATTTATAGGCGGTCTACCCCCTTCAAAAAGGCCACACTTGAGCATGTCCGAGTACATGGAATTCAGGTTGATATCTCCCTGCCTGCCATTCGTCAGTATCAATACTGCGAGGATGTTGATGCCAACGAGACCCCTCTCACCGCCGAATTTGACTACCGATGGTAAATGTCAAAGACAGCCAATTCTTGGGTGATCCATTGTTGAGAGAGACCAACAAGAGGTGGATGGACCTGCAATTATCTATTGATGGAGATGGTGCCTACTAGGTAATGGAGCCAAAGGGAGCCATCAGGAAGGCTTACTTGACCTTCACGGCTAAGTTTTTATGATTGATTTTCCGCCACTACCTTTCCCCATGGCTGCTGATAAAATAGTTACAAGGGATCGCGCAGTTCTGTTGGCGGCGATGAATGATGAGTTTGAGGTGGACTTCACTTTGCTTCTAAAGGCGGTCATGCACGCGAGGTCTTTCAAGATTAACAATACTTACCCTTTCCGTGCATGATATCTTCCCTATGCAGGTCCGCAGGTGTGCTAATCTGGCACATTGATCAACTCAAGACTCCGCTGGGCACTATTGATACCAGCCTCATTAGGGATGAGTTCAGTGAGTTGGCTCCACACAAAGGGCCCCTTCCAGAGTTGCCTCTACTAAGGGACACTTTGGCTGATACGGTGGCACAGGCTTGCACGGCTATGCAGGCTGCTTTTTAAACCACTGACACTATCCTGGGTAGTAGCCCTTATCTATTGATGGAGAGGGTGCCGACTGGGTAACCGAGCCGAAGGGAGCCATCAAGAAGGGTAACCTGACCATCACGGCAATGTTCTTATGGCTGATTGTCCGCCAATGCCTTCCCCCCATAGTTGTTGATAGTATAGTCACATGTGATCGTTCAGTTCTTATTGCGGCGATGATAGCCGGGCCTGAGGTGGACTTTGCTTGGCTTCTACAGGCGTTCATGCATGATCGTTCAAATACAATTCGTAATATGAGGTAAAGGTAAGGGTTAGTATGGCAAAACACATTGCCGGATCAAGGTGCGGAGTGAAATTTTCTAGATGCCAGACCAAGAAATTAGAAATTATAACTTATCATTTTGAATGAAATAAACCGTAGTTACTTTTATTAATTAATTAAACTCCAATATTTGAATCTGCAAGTTGTCTACTTTATTTTAGGTAGTTATTTTCATTCATTTAGAAATAACCCCCCCCCCATTTTTATTATCCTTGTTTCCAAGGAAATAATTGACTAAATAGTAGTAATAATAGATAGAAGTTATGTCTGAACTATTTTCCTTGTGGGAACGATCCTGACCTCATTAGTTGGGTTCTTTACTTGATACAACCACTTTACTTCTTATTTGAGAAGTAAGTTTGAGCATATCAATACGGGTACATAGAATCTTTTTTAGAAAAACAGAAGAAATTTTTTTTTCTGACAGCGTCAATGATTATGCAGAACGGACCGTTGAATGGACACGCGTCCATCAGTGGGATACATCAAGGGACACTTAGATTAAATTTTTAAAACAACATAAAGAAAGGTTCTAATAGTACCGATGGTTTTGCAAGACAAACCGTCGAAGGGATGACGGTCCGTCAGTGGAGTCCATCGATCGTACTAATTCAAATATCCTTAGAAACCTTAAGTTTCCCTATATTTTAACCCAAATATAATCATTCCTAGGGCATGAGTTATCATAGTTTGTACAGTCGATTCTACAGCCTATCAAAACCTTTTGTCAGAAGCACAACATGCAAACACAAAATATTTTTAACAAGACACCCCCATACCTTTAAATTTTCAGTGTTCTAAGGGACTTCTTCTTTATATTTTTAGCATGCAAAGGGGTCCCAAATTTAAGACTTACAAGGTAAGACATCAAGTTAACATGAAAATTAACTATAGTTAATCTAGCATATCAGAAGAATATAGATGGATACTGTAATGGAGGAAAAGGGAGTATGAAAACTTGTAGTTGAAGCGCAACAGTACAAACCATGAACACCAACCGGCAAGGAGACTGGAGAAGATGAAAGATTTGGGGAAAATGGAGTTTATGGATATGGGGGAACTGTGGGAATTTGTTGATAGAATGGGAGTTAATGGGTGACGAAGTGGGGGAAAATAAGAGGAAATAGGGAGGGAAACGGTTATGGGGGGTATGTGAACAGGTGTGTAACTAAAAATTTTAAAAACTTTTAATCTGTAGCTTGACAAGTTAGGTCGGGTCGGTGGGTGAGGGATCGACGATTCCCCATCGATGGACCGTATGTTGTTCGATAGTACAATGCCCTAACTTAGAAACATTTAAATAACATACCTGGGAATGACAGATCCTACTGACCGTCTATCGATGGGACGATGGTCCGTCGATGGGTGCATCAGACTAATTTTCTGCATATTTCTGGTGATTTGGTCCCTGCATATTTAACACGCATTAAGCAAATTTTTTTATGTTTTCTGTACACCTTTTTTTTGGACAAGGACCCTACTCTACGATCTAGCATACACTTCTAAAGAAAAATATATGAACACTTAAACGTGACATAAGTAACAAAAGCAAAACTAATGCAACTATACCTAGAAAATCACAAAAAACCTATAGTTGGCTAGATGACACATATTGGGTTGCCTCCTAATCAACACTTGATTTAACATCGCGGAACGATGGAGGACTCTTGATTACTCAAACTTCATCAAGATGGTATGCCTCCATCACTTCATTCTCCATTTCAGCATGGCCTAGATAGATTCTTATTCGCAGCCCATTCACCTTGAACCTTACACCCTCCTTGTTCTCCATCTCAACAGCACCGTGAGGGAATAGTTGGGTGATCAAATAGGGACAAGTCCATTTGCATTTGAGTTTTCCATGAAACAAGTGCAACCTATAATTGAACAAAAGTACCAAATCCCCAACAAAAGAATTGCGCTTCTCTATATTTTGGTCATGGTACTTCTTAATCTTTTCTTTCTAGAGGGCTAAACTTTCATATGCCTTCAAGCGAGATTCATCAAGCTCATTCTACCCGTTTAACCTCTGTCCTGCAGCCTTATTCTAATAAATTTTCAACTTCTTCATTGCCCACATGACCTTATGCTCTAATTAAACCGGTAAGTGACAAGTCTTCCCATATACAAGTTGGTATGGGGGCATACCTTTGGGAGTCTTGTATGCTATCCGATAGGTCCAAAAGCATCATAAAGCCTCATTTACCAATCCGTTCTACTAGCATTCACCATTTTGACCAAAATCTACTTAATCTCCATGTTTGAAACCTCAACTTACCCACTAGTTTGTGGATGGTAAGGAGTTGCCATATTTTGGACACCCCCATATTTTTCCAATATTTTGTTAAATAGTGTTTTGTAAAAGTTTTATCCGCCATTACTGATAATAGCCTTTAGGTTGCGAAATCTAGAAAATATATTCTTTTTCAAGAACGCGATGACACTCTTCCATTAATTATTCAAGTGCGGTAGCTTGTACCCATTTTGGCACATAATCGACTCTAACAGGGATGTACTTCATCCCATGAGAACTCACAGAAGAGCCCATAAAGTCAATTCCCTACACATCAAACAATTCAATCACAAGAATAGGATTTAAAGGGAGCTCTTGATATCTCAAAATGTCACCATCTCTTTGGCATGTATCACATGCCTTGGCAAACTAATGATAATCTTGGCGGATGGTTGCCCAATAGTAGCCACATTGCAAGATATTGTCAGCAGTCCGGATACAACTCTGATGCCCACATGCATGAGAAGAATGGCATGCCTCCAAAACACTCAACATCTCAACTTTCGGTACACAACACCGAATAAGGCCATCAGTGCAACTCCTATATAAGTATGGATCATCCCAAAAGAACTTATTCACCTCATTCATGAAAAATTTTATTTGATGAAAGGACAAGTCCAGTGGGATGAAGTCACTAGACAGGTAATTCAAAAATTCTACGAACCATGGAATCAAGTCCTTGGAGGCAGCTAGTACATGATCATCAGGGAATGTATCGTCAATTTAAGTCTTTTCACCTAACTCCCTCATAGCTTTACCTTCTAATCGGGACAATTGATCAACAACTTAATTTTTTTTCCATTTTCTATCGTTCACCTCGAAGTCAAATTCATGCAATACTAATCCCAACGAATCAACCTAGTTTTGTCATTTTTCGTTTCCATCAAATAACTCAAATAACAATGATTATTACGCACTATAACCTTTGGGCCAAGTATATAGGAGCAAAATTTCTCAAAAGCAAAGACTGCTGCAAGGAGCTCTTTGTTAGTCACGGTGTAGTTCTTTTGTGCTTCATTAAAGGCTTTACAAGCATATTAAATGGGATGAAGGATGTTGTCCCTTATTTTTCCCAATACCACAAAAAGAGAAACCCCACTCGCATCACACATCACCTCAAATGGCTTTGTCCAATCCTAAGAAATTATGATAGGTGCAGACACCAAGTTTTTCTTCAGCTCACCAAATGACTTAATATAGGATTCATCAGAATAAAAATTACACTCTTTCTCAAACAACTGCACAATGGATGTGAAATCTTTGAAAAATCCTTGATGAACCTCCGGTAAAAGCCTGCATGCCCAAGAGAACTTCTCACACCTTTTATAGAGATGGGTAGAGGAAGTTATTCTATTACCTTAACATTAGCTCGATCAACCTCTATACCCTTCTATGAAATGTGATGACCCAATACAATACCTTTTTTCACCATGAAGTGACATTATTCCCAATTTAGCACAAGGTTGCAATCTTCACACCTCTTTAGAATCTCGAACAAATGAAATACACACCGATCAAAAAAGTCACCAAGCACTGAAAAATCATCCATAAACACCTCAATAGGGTCCTCCACCATATCGAAGAATATCAAGACCATACATATCTTAAATGTCATTGGTGCATTACATAACCGAAATGACATTCTCTTGTATACGAATGTCCCATAAGGACAAGTAAAGGTTGTTTTGTCTTGATGTTACGGGGCAATAGAAATCTTATTTTAATATAAATAAACATCAAAAACATAGTACCACCCATTTCTTGCAAGTCTAATCAACATCTAATCCATGAATGGCATAGCAAAATGGTCCTTCTCGGTCCATGCATTTAAATTCTTCTAAACCATACACACCCTCCATGGACAAGCTCATTTTCCTCATTGGGGACCAGAGTTATTCCCCCTTTCTTAGGTACACACTGAATAGGGCATATCCAAATACTATCGGTGATTGGATATTTCACGCCAGCATCCAACCACTTAATAAGTTCCTTCTTCACCACCTCTTTCATAGGTGGATTTAAACGTCTCTAGTGCTCAATACTTGGCTTATGATAAGGCGTGAGTTGGATTTTCTCTGAACAAATCCCGGGAGGTATCCTAATTATATCCACAATAGTCTACCCAATAGCATTTTTTAAACCTTTTTAACTCATCCACTAAACTCTCAAATTAATGCATATTCAAATCTGATGCAATAATTATCAGAAAATTGTCACCTTTTCCCAAGAATACATACTTTAGATGAGGTGGTAGAGACTTAAGTTCTACTTTTAGAGCATCCTCTATATATTGTTTCACGGTTGCAGACTTGCGATGCTTCATATTTAATTCCAACTTCGTTGGTTTAAAATGAACATCACCTTGATCAAATGTTGAGACCAATGACCCATACTCTTCAATTCAATCATTATCAAAATTCATGATCATTGCCTCTAGTGCCTCTACACCTAGACGCTCTTCTATTTGTAACTCAGATAACTTTTCAACCCTGTAAGATATGGTAGATACTTATTGGATCTCACTACTATGCCTCATGGACTTACTCATGTTTAAAGTAAGTTCTTCGTTGTTCAAAAAAAATTTCATTTTCTCTTTATCCATGGCTCTGCCTGTAGCAAGGAATGGCCTCCCAAAAATAATAGGCACCTCAAAATCGATCTCAAAATCTACAATCACAAAATCATCCAGAAATATGAATGATTCTAACTTTACTAAAACATCTTAAAGTATCCCAATAGGCCTCTCCACCATTCGTTGGCCATCAGTATCCGCATCGTAGAAGGTTTTGGTCCACCCAAAACCAACATCTTGTAAGTAGGGATAGGCATGAGATTTATGCTTGCCCCAAGATCACATAAATCTTTTGCAAAGTGTAATAAATCAATTGTACATCGAATAGTGAAGGCACCCGGATATTATTTATTTTGCCCTAGAGACCTTGTAGAAATAGCACTATAATGCTTCATTCTATCGTCATCCTTAAAATTGACTGAGCTTTTCTTAGTGACCATATCTTTCATGAGCTTGGTATAGCCGGGAATTTGTTTAAAAACTTCTATCAAATGGACATTGATGGAATGTTGTTTGAGAAAAGTGATAAAATTCTTGTATTTACCATCCTCGGTCTTTTTCACTAACCTCTGTGGGAACGTAAATGGTGGTCTAGGCATGGGGTCACCTTTTGGGGTACCTCAGCTTCTTTACCTGTTTTTTCTCCTAACTCACTACTAACCTTCACTACCTCATCATCACCCCTTGTCACATTTGCTACACCAAACGGCATCGGTGGGTTAATGGTTTTATTACCAGGTCAAGTTGTAAGAGTTGTGATTGCCATACAATGTCCATCAATTTCCATATTTTGGACAATATTTCAAGGAATACTGTACAGTTTATGTGGGTTCATAGTCGAAGACAATTTGGCCATTTGCAACTCAAGATGTTTGATCGATATTGTATGTGCAACAACTTTTTTTCAAATACTCGCTAAGTCACTCCTCAACTCTTTAGTACGGTCATCACTAGCATCAAACCTCCTCATCATTTTATGCAAATATCCTCAACTCGTGCCATACTGCCTCCACCATCCCTAGGAGCAACTTCCTCATTTTGAGATTGAACATACGGCTCACTCCTATCATTTGTGTTACCATAGTTACCTTGGTTAAAATTGTTGTCGCAGTTGTAATTCCCATCTCTGACATATTGACTTTCTCGGTTGTAATTACCATTGTTACAACCTTTATTTCCTTAACCTTGACACAAATTCTCCTTATTAGAGCCTTTGGGTTTAGTAGGAAACCCCCTGTCTGTTCATTCACCGCAAAAGAGTCCTCCTCATAGTAATACTCAACAATCGGCGGTGGTTGTTTAGACAAGTGGTTGACCACATTTACCTTTTCTGCATTCCTACTGATCTGTTTTAAAACCAACCCAAGCCCAGTTCTAATTTGAGGCATTTTCTCACGAATCCCACTGTGGCTTGGTTGTGTGCGGATTGCACTGAAAAAGTGTTTCTCCTAGTATCTGACTTCCTACTACTCCAAGATTTATTATTTGGGGAGATTTTCTCTAACATCTCAATGATCTCAGCATAAGGACACTTTCCATAGGATTCACCAGCTATCATATCAAGTACTACTTTATTATTATCTTCTTGTCCCTCATAGAATTACTCTTTGGTGACTCATCATCGATGAAATGATTAAGGACACTTCTCAAGAACTAGGTTAACCTATCTAAAGAACAACTGAATGATTCTCCCGTTAGTTCGACAATGTTTTTCACCCTATCTTTCTGGTTTAGCTTCTTAGACCCTAGGTAGTAACGTGCTAAGAACACATTCCTCAATTGATTCCATGTATAAATTGAGTTATAGGGGATCTCAGTAAACCATATACCATCCTCTCATGTCAGTGAGAGAGGGAACACTCTTAACCCAATGACGTCCATGTTCAAATCAGGCCTCCTACCACAACTCTTACACACCGACCTCACTGAGGTGATGTGGGTCATCTAAAGATAGTACCGAAAACAAACCTCTAGCTCTGAGCATTTGAATGAAACTACTAGTTACCACAAAAGTATGCCCCTGTGAATGAAGAGGTAAGACAAGTGGACCGTCATAGTCAGTGATGTTTACATTTCCACTATAGTACTCTTGAGGGAGTGGAGTGGGAGGTTGACTCCTTATTTCACCTTCCCCACGATTTTAAACTAATAATTGATCATTACCTTCAACCAGTGGTGGAATTTCCCGGTCAAACTCATACTCAAGATTACCAAAATTTCAGTTCATTCTACATAGTGTATGGTTTAGTTTGGGGTAAGGTGAGAGTACGGGTCCGGGTACTTGGCATACACTGAAGTTAGATCAAAAAACAAAGGCAAACAGTAAAATTGGGAAATTGTTGACTAAACTTCGGTCATGTGCTTAGAGTTAATTTAAAAGCCAATTTCCCCGACAGCGGCGCCAAGATTTGATACGCTCAAATTTACTTTTTGAAAATAATTATAAGCGGTCATATCAAGTAAAGAATACAACTATGAGGTTAGGGTCGCTCCGACGAGGAAAATGATTTAGACCTAAGTTTAACCTACAATTACTTCTATTTAACCAAGTCGTTTCCAAAAACAGGTAATAAAATGGGGGGTTTTAAATAACAAAAGGAATAAAACATTTCTAAGTAAACAAGTAGAAAGTATGAATATTTGATATTTATCAAGTGATAAGAGTAACCAGGGCATAAGTGTTCCCCAAAGGGTCATAACGCGGTATTTCTAGCTATAACAATCCTTTCCTAGTATCTGGCATGCAAAGTGGTACGTTATGTATCACTAATTCCTTGGTCAAGAAACTAGGGAATTTCACTCCGCACCTTAGTCTGTCTATGTGTGTATGCTTTACTAAACCTTACCTTTACCTCATATTAAGCATCATAAACGATGTATGGCTTAGTTGTTACTTCGCACCGATCGACACTAGCCTATTAGATAGTCCATACTAAATCTACGTTTATAATTCTTTTCTTATTATAAACCTCCTTGGTCTGGCAAGTAGAAATGAGGTGAGTTCAAATGCGTGCACTCGTTAAACAGACTTCTCAATGAAATAATTATCAATACATGCAACACACTATTCTAGAATTGTTATTTTTGTTAGTTTACCCATGATTCTCACAACCCTAGCTATGGATTTAGTTATCCATGTTAACAATCAAACAATTGATATAGATTTTACAAGAATTCATCTACTTAATTTGATGAGGTTGAAGAAAATCCAGAAAATTACTTGAATAAATCAAAGTCTAGTAAAAAACGATTTCGGAAAGTTAAATATTTCCAAAGATCTGAAGTTCAACAACTAGGATAATAAAATTTAAAAATACAAAAAGAGTCTAACCCCAAAAAAGAGGTTTTTACAAGTTTGTATAATAAATAAGTCCTAACATTAAAAGGAAATCTATTTAAGGAAAATCTTCCCAAGAACGCATCTAAGTCGAAGGACCGTAGCCACTAAAGGACTTAGAAAAGACAAAGTGTTACCGGAATTGAGTAATCCATACACGTTTATGGAAAATACTTGAAACATACCGGTGATGACATCAAGATAATCCTCTTTATCACTTCCTAGAAAAGAGAGCATCTAAGTGAATCTTTTTAGGTGCATCGGGAATGGGAGCACTTGTTTGTGCTTGAAAATTTTCCCTTCCTTGAGCCTTCATCATAGAGCAATCCATCTTCATGTGGTAACTCTTACCACAACTATAGCAATTACTAGTTCTAAGTAGACACTTGCCTTAAGGTTTTCTACCAAACTTTGCACAAATGGGTTTCTCAACTTAGAGAACTACCTTTCCCATCTTCAGGCATGCTTGTAGACCTTTTACATTTATTGACCTTCAGAGTGTTAAAAGGGCCTTTTTTTGAATATGTCTTATTGAACCTTGGCTTATCGTTAACCTCAAATATAGTCTTGGAAGAATTTACATCTTTGACCATTGACAACTTCAACTGCCTACAAACATGCTTAAGATTTTGCTCCACAATTTGTCCAGCATGAACGGTGAGACTAGAGATGTCCAAGCAATGAATAAACATAGCTGACCTACATTCATTAATATATAGATCAAATATCCCCATAACAAATATTTTCATATTAGGCCTACAATACGGTATTGTAGTAAGAGCATGTTTTGATAGTTAAGTGAAATTGAGGCTATACTCTTTCACACTTGTACCCCCTTAGCAAAGATTGTTAAATTCTTGAATATTTTTCTCTCTTAATTCTAAGGGATAAAACGTATCAAGAAAAGTCATCTTGAATGAAGCACAATTAATCAGATGTTCTCTAATGGGTCTATCATCCTTATAATATTTATACCAAACTTGAGACACATCTTGATGTTTATAGACGGCTAGTTCCGCCTCTTCTTGAGAAGACACCCCTATAATGTCTAGAACCTTCAATACTTCATCAATGAATCCTTGCGGGTCTTCCTCTACTTTAGAACCAAAGAAAGTAGGGGGAATAATCCTTGTGAAATCCCTAATTGATGAAGTGTTAGTGCTAGTATTGAGGTTCACTTCCGCCCTAGTATACCTACAAACTTTAGCGGCTAACACTAAAGTCAAGCTATGAATATTTTCCCTTATCTAAACATTACACATAGCCCCTTCTTCAATAGAAACTTGTGGGTTTTGAGGAGCTCTAGGGTGAACAACCTCATTCACATTCTGCTCTTTTGCCCTTCAAGCATTGTTCCTTATAGATTTCATTGTCTACCGGCACAAGAAAAGGTTAGAAAAAAAGGACTAGATAGAGTTAAAACTATAAGGAACGACTAACGAATAACAAAAGACTAACAGTTCCTAAGACTCCATAGCATCTCATTATAAGTGTGGCGCACTTCACACGCATTAACAAGACTCTATTTAAACTAGTATCTTCGGACATCAATACATTATTATTATCAATCTTACTCTCTGATACAAATTTTGTAATGACCCAAAGTACACCCCCCTAGACATTGCCGATGTCTTCACCTACAAGAGGACTAAGATAGTCCCTAAAAATTCGTCATACCATGTACCATAAAATAAAAAATGTACAAAATTATAGAACTTCTCATTGGAAGTTCACTTTAGATCTTATATGAAATTAGAGTCTAAACTTGTCACTTCATACCATCTAACCATATGAATATAGAAAATTGGGACTTAACCCATACATCAATGAAACATCTCAAATTAGAAATTACAATATTGTCTTTACAACATAACAGAATGCTAGAATATGTGGCTTTGTCCCCTTATTTGAGGACTCACCAACTTGGAGAAGCAAGTTCCAAGTATCCTTAAAAAGCGACCTTGATTCCTCAATGGACCGAACCTACATTATTAGGAAGAAAGGAAGACATTATGGGTTAGTACATCACACGTACCAAGTATCGCTTCAATGCATAGAAATCATCAGTGCATCAATAAAGGGACATTTTAGTCAAAACCATGCTTAGTATCAAATAACCTTAACATCCACATATAGTAAAATATAATAAGTCAATCCAACATATAAGCAACCCAAACAATACTTGTGCAATGCCAAAAATAGAATCACATAACTTTATTCCAAGCAATTATCCCACCTCACACATACAGGTTTTCCTCATATTTCATCGTTACATGCTATATTTTATAAAGCATGTACGATAGTGTTTACTAAATCTAAGTTTATAATTCTTTTCTCATTATCTACCTCCTTTCTATGGTAAGTAGAAATGAGGTGAGTTTAAATGCGTGCACTCGTTAAAAAGACATCTCAACGAAAGAATTATCAATACATGCAACACAATATTTTAGAATTGTTATTTTGGTTAGTTTACTCATGGTTCCCACAACCCTATTTATGGATTTAGTTACCCATGTTAACAATCAAACAATTCATATGGATTATACAAGAATTCACGTACTTACTTTGATGAGGTTGAAGAAAATCCAGAAAATTACTTCAATAAATCAATGTCTTGCAAAAACGATTCCGGAAAGTTAAATATTTCCCAAACATTGAAGTTCAACAACAAGGATAATAAAATTGAAAAATACTAAATATTCTAACCCCAAAAAAGAGGTTTTTAAAAGTTTTAATAATAAATAAGTCCTTAAATTAAAATGAAATCAATTTAATGAAAATCTTCCCAAAACGCGTCTGAGTCGACGAACCGTAGCCACTAATGGTGTTAGAAAAGACAAACTATCATCTGAATCGAGTAATCCATAGACGTTTATGTAAAATACTTGAAAGATACCGGTTATGACAGCAAGATAATCCTCTTTATTACTTCCTAGATAAGAGAGTGTACAAGTGATTCATTTTAGGTGCATCGGGATTGGGAGCACTTATTTGTTCTTGAATATTTTCCCTTCCTTGATCCTTCATCATAAGGCAATCCATCTTCGTGTGGTAACTCTTACCACAACTATAGAAATTACTAGTGCCAAGTAGACACTTGCCTTAAGGTTTTCTACCACACTTAGCACCAATAGGTTTCTCAACATAGAGAACTACCTATCCCCTCTTCAAACAAGCGTGTAGACCCTTTACATTTGTTGACCTTCAGAGTGTTAGAAGGTCCTTGGTTTGAATATATCTTCTTGAACCTTGGCTTATCGTTAACCTCAAATATAGTCTTGGAAGAATTTACATCTTCGACCCTTGACTACTTCAACTCCCTACCAACTTGCTTAAGCTTTTGCTCTACAATTTGTCCAGCATGAACCGTGAGACGAGAGATGTCCATGCTATGAATAAACATAGCTGACCTACATTCATTAATGTATAGATCAATTATCCCCATAAAAAATATGTTCATCTTAGGCCTATAATACGCTATTGTAGTTGGAGCATGTTTTGATAATTGAGTGAAATTGAGGCTATACTCTTTCAAACTCGTACCCCCTTAAAAAGATTGATAAATTCTTGAATATTCTTCTCTTTTAATTCCAAGGGATAAAACATATCAAGAAAATTCATCTTGAAAGAAGCCCAATTAATCAGATGTTCTCTAATGGGTCTATAATCCATAAAATATTTTACCAAACATGAGACACATCTTAAAGTTTTTAGGCGGCTAGTTCCGCCTCTTCTTGAGAAGATACCCCCATAGCGTCTAGAACCTTTAACACTTCATCAATGAATCATTACGGGTCGTCCTCTACTTTGGAACCAAAGAAAGTAGAGGGATTAATCCTTGTGAAATCCCTAATTGTTGAAGTGTTAGTGCTAGTATTGAGGTTCACTTGCGCCCTAGTATCCCTAGAAACTTTAGTGGTTAACACTAGAGTCAAGCTATGAATAATTGCCCTTATCTAAACATTACACATAGCCCCTTCTTCAATAGAAACTTGTGGGTTTTGAGGATCTTTAGGGGGAACAACCACATTCACATTCTGCTCTTTGGACCTTCAAGCATTGTTCCTTCTAGATTTCGTTGTCAACCGCCACAAGAAAAGGTTAGAAAAAAAAGACTAGATAGAGTTAAAACTCTAAGCAACGACTAACAAATAACAAAAGACTAGCAGTTCTTAAGACTCCATAGCATCTCATTATAAGTGTGGCGCGCTTCACACGCATTAACAAGACTCTATTTAACGTAGTATCTTCGGACATCAATCCTGCGTTATTATCAATCTTGCTCTCTGATACAAATTTTGTAACGACCCAAAGTATCCTCCCCCAGTCATAAACGACATCTTCTCCTACAAATGGTATAATACAGTATCATAAAATAAAAAATGTAGAAAATTTTACAATTTCTCTTTGGAAGTTCACTTTGGTTCTTATATGAAAATAGAGTCAAAACATATCACTTCATACCATCTAACCATATGAATATAGAAAATTGGGACTTAACCAATACATCAATGAAACATCTCGAATTAGAAATCAATATTGTCTTTACAACATAACAGAATGCTAGAATATGTGGCTTTGTCCCTGATTTGACGACTCACCAACAAGGAGAAGCCGGTTCCATGTATCCTTGAAAAGCTACCTTGATTCCTCAATGGACCGCACCTACATTGTTAGGAAGAAAGGAAGAAAATATGGGTTGGTAAATCACACGTACTAAGTATCGCTTCTATGCATAGAAATAACCAGTGCATCAATAAAGGGACATTTTAGTCAAAACCATGCTTAGTATCAAATAACCTTAACATCCACATATAGTAAAATCTCATAAGTCAATCAAACGTATAAGCAACCCAAACAATACTTGTGCAATGCAAAAAATAGAATCACATAACTTTATTCCAAGCAATTATCCCACCTCATACATACAAGTTTTCCTCATATTTCATCGTTACATGCTTTATTCATAAAGCATGTAACCATAGTCTATACTGAATCTACGTTTATAATTCTTTTCTTATTATCTACCTCCTTTGTCTGGCAAGTAGAAATGAGGCACGTTCAAATGCGTGCACTCATTAAAAAGACTTCTCAACGAAAGAGTTATCAATACATGCAACACAGTATTCTAGAAAAGTTATTTTGGTTAGTTCACCCATGGTTCCCACAACCCTAGCTATGGATTTAGTTACCCATGTTAACAATCAAACAATTCATATTGATTATACAAGAATTCATGTACTTACTTTGATGAGGTTGAAGAAAATCCAGATAATTACTTGAATAATTCAATGTCTTGGAAAAAATGGTTCCGGAAAGTTAAATATTTCCCAAAATCTGAAGTTCAACAACTAGGATAATAAAATTGTAAAATACTAAAGAATATAACCCCAAAAAAGAGGTTTTTACATGTTTTTATAATAAATAAGTCCTAACATTAAAAGGAAATCTATTTAATTAAAATCGTCCCAAAAACGCGTCTCAGTCGACGAACCGTAGCCACTAAAGGAGTTAGAAAAGACAAAAGTGTCACCGGAATCGCGTAATCGATTGACGTTTATGGAAAATACTTGAAACATCCGGTGATAACATCAAGATAATTCTCTTTATCACTTCCTAGATAGCAGAGCGTAGAAGTGATTCTTCTTAGGTGCGTCGGGATTGGGAGCACTTGTTTGTGCTTGAAAATTTTCCCTTCCTTGAGCCTTCATCATAGGGAAATCCATCTTCATATGGTAATTCTTACCACAACTATAACAATTACTAGTTCCAAGTAGACACTTGCCTTAAGGTTTTCTACCACACTTAGCACAAATAGGTTTCTCAACATAGAGAACTACCTTTCCCCTCTTGAGGTATGCGTGTAGACCCTTTACATTTGTTGACCTTCAGAGTGTTAGAAGGGACTTGGTTTGAATATTTCTTCTTGAGCCTTGGCTTATCGTTAACCTCAAATATATTCTTGGAAGAATTTAAATCTTCGACCCTTGACAACTTCAACTCCCTACCAACTTGTCTATGCTTTTCCTCCACAATTTGTCCAGCATGAACCGTGAGACGAGAAATGTCGATGCTATGATTAAACATAGCTGAACTACATTCATTAATCTATAGATCAAATATCCCCATAACAAATATATTCACCTTAGGCCTACAATACGCTATTGTAGTGGGAGCATGTTTTGATAGTTGAGTGAAATCGAGGCTATACTCTTTCACACTCGTACACCCTTAGCAAAGATTGATAAATTCTGGAATATTCTTCTCTCTTAAATCCAAGGGATAAAACATATCAAGAAAAGTCATCTTGAATGAATCCCAATTAATCGGACGTTCTCTAATGGGTCTATCATCCAAAAAATATTTTTCCAAAATTGAGATACATCTTAAAGTTTATAGTCGGCTAGTTCCGCCTCTTCTTGAGAAGATACCCCCATAGCGTCTAGAACCTTCAACACTTCATCAATTAATCCTTGCGGGTCTTCCTCTACTTTGGCACCAAAGAAAGTAGGCGGATTAATCCTTGTGAAATACCTAATTGTTGAAGTGTTAGTGCTAGTATGTAGATTCACTTGCGCCCTAGTATCCCTAGAAACTTTAGTGGTTAACACTAGAGTCAAGCTATGAAAATTGCCCTTATCTAAACATTACACATTGCCCCTTCTTCAATAGAAACTTCTGGGTTTTGAGGATCTTTAGGGGGAACAACCACATTCACATTCTGCTCTTTGTCCCTTCAAGCATTGTTCCTTCTAGATTTCATTTTCAACCCGCACAAGAAAAGGTTAGAAAAAAAAGACTATATAGAGTTAAAACTCTAAGGAACGACTAACGAATAACAGCAGACTAGCAGTTTGTAAGACTCCATAGCATCTCATTATAAGTGTGGCGCGCTTCACACGCATTAACAAGACGCTATTTAACGTAGTATCATCGGACATCAATCCTACATTATTATCAATCTTACTCTTTGATACAAATTTTTTAACGACCCAAAGTATCACCCCCCAAGGCATAAACGACGTCTTCTCCTACAAGAGGACTAAGATAGTCCCTTAAAATTCATCATACCATGTATCATAAAATAAAAAATGTAGAAAATTTTTGAATTTCTCTTTGGAATTGTAATTTGGTTCTTATATGAAAATAGAGTCTAAACATGTCACTTCATACCATCTAACCATATGAATATAGAAAATTGGGACTTAACCAATACATCAATGAAACATCTCCAATAAGAAATTACAATATTTTATTTACAACATAACAGAATGCTAGAATATGTGGCTTTGTCCCTGATTTGATGACTCACCAACTAGGAGATGCCACTTCCAAGTATCCTTGAAAAGCGACCTTGATTGCTCAATGGACCGCACCTACATTGTTAGGAAGAAAGGAAGAAAATATGGGTTGGTAAATCACACGTACTATGTATCGCTTCTATGCATAGAAATCATCAGTGCATCAATAAAGGGACATTTTAGTCAAAACCATGCTTAGTATAATATAAATGTAACATCCACATATAGTAAAATATCATAAGTCAATCAAACATATAAGCAACCCAAACAATACTTGTGCAATGCAAAAAATAGAATCACATAACTTTATTCCAAGCAATTATCCTACCTCATACATACATGTTTTCCTCAAATTTCATCGTTACATGCTTTATTCATAAAGCATCTAACCATAGTGTATACTGAATCTACGTTTATAATTCATTTCTTATTATCTACCTCCTTTGTCTAGCAAGTAGAAATGAGGCACGTTCAAATGCGTGCACTCGTTAAAAAGACTACTCAATGAAAGAGTTATCAATACATGCAACACAGTACTCTAGAAAAGTTATTTTGGTTAGTTCACCCATGGTTCCCACAACCCTAGCTATGGATTTAGTTACCCATGTTAACAATCAAACAATTCATATTGATTATTCAAGAATTCATGTAATTACTTTGATGAGGTTGAAGAAAATCCAGAAAATTACTTGAATAATTCAATGTCTTGAAAAAAATGGTTCCGGAAAGTTAAATATTTCCCAAAATCTGAAGTTCAACAACTAGGATAATAAAATTGTAAAGTACTAAAGAATCTAACCCCAAAAAAGTGTTTTTTACAAGTTTTTATAATAAATAAGTCCTAACATTAAAAGGAAATCTATTTAATTAAAATGTTCCAAAAAACGCGTCTCAGTCGACAGACCGTAGCCACTAAAGGAGTTAGAAAAGACAAAGTGTCACCCAAATCGCGTAATCGATTGACGTTTATGGAAAATACTTGAAATATACCTGTGATGACATCAAGATAATCCTCTTTATCACTTCCTATTTAACAGAGCGTAGAAGTGCTTCTTTTTAGGTGCATCGGGATTGGGAGCACTTGTTTGTGCTTGAAATATTTCCCTCCTTGAGCCTTCATCATAGGCAATCCATCTTCATGTGGTAATTCTTACCACAACTATAGCAATTAATAGTGCCAAGTAGACACTTTCCTTAAGGTTTTCTACCACACTTAGCATAAATAGGTTTCTCAACATAGAGAACTACCTTTCCCCTCTTTAGGTATGCGTGTAGACCCTTTACATTTGTTGACCTTCGGGGTGTTAGAAGGGCCTTGGTTTAAATATATCTTATTGAGCCTTGGCTTATTGTTAACCTCAAATATAGTCTTGGAAGAATTTACATCTTCAACCCTTGACTACTTCAACTACCTACCAACTTGTCTAAGCTTTTCCTCCACAATTGGTCCAGCATGAACCGTGAGACGAGAAATGTCTATGCTATAATAAAACATAGCTGACCTACATTCATTAATATATAGATCAAATATCCCCATAACAAATATGTTCATCTTAGGCCTACAATACGCTATTGTAGTTAGAGCATGTTTTGATAGTTGAGTGAAATTGAGGCTATAGTCTTTCACACTCGTACACCCTTAGCAAAGATTCATAAATTCTTGAATATTCTTCTCTCTTAATTCCAAGGGATAAAACGTATCAAGAAAAGTCATCATGAATGAAGCCCAATTAATCGGACGTTCTCTAATGGGTCTATCATCTTTACAATATTTATACCAAACTTGAGACACATCTTTAAGTTTATAGGCGGCTAGTTCCGCCTCTTCTTCATAAGACATCCCCATAGCGTCTAGATCCTTCAACACTTCATCAATGAATCCTTGCGGGTCTTCCTCTACTTTAGAACCAATGAAAGTAGGGGGATTCGTCCTTATGAAATCCCTAATTGTTGAAGTGTTAGTACTAGTATTGAGGTTCACTTGCGCCCTACTATCCGTAGAAACTTTAGTGGATAACACTAGAGTCAAGCTATGAATAATTGCCCTTATCTAAAAATTACACATAGCCCCTTCTTCAATAAAAACTTGTGGGGTTTGAGGAGCTTTAGGGGGAATAACCTCATTCACATTCTGCTCTTTGGCCCTTCAAGCATTGTTCCTGCTAGATTTCATTGTCTATCGCCACAAGAAAAGGTTAGAAAAAAAGGACTAGATAGAGTTAAAGCTCGAAGGAATGACTAACGAATAACAAAAGACTAGCAGTTCCTAAGACTCCATAGCATCTCATTATAAATGTGGCGTGCTTCACACGCATTAACAAGAATCTATTTAACGTAGTATCTTGGGACATCAATCGTACATTATTATCAATCATACTCTCTTATACAAATTTTGTAACGACCCAAAGTACCCCCCCACCCCCGAGGCAACCGACGTCTTCACCTACAAGAGGACTCAGTCCCTTAAAATTCGCCATACCATGTACCATAAAATAAAAAATGTAGAAAGTTTTAGAACTTCTCTTTGGAAGTTCACTCTGGTTCTTATATGAATATAGAGTCTAAACTTGTCACTTCATACCATCTAACCATATATGTATAGAAAATTGGGACTTAACCCATACATCAATGAAACATCTCGAATTAGAAATTACAATATTGTCTTTACAACATAACAGAATGCTAGAATATGTGGCTTTGTCCCCTGATTTGAGGACTCACCAACTAGGAGAAGCAAGTTCCAAGTATCCTTGAAAAGCAACCTTGATTCCTCAATGGACCGAACCTACATTGTTAGGAAGAAAGGAAGAAAATATGGGTTAGTACATCACACGTACTAAGTATCGCTTCTATGCATAGAAATCATTAGTGCATCAATAAAAGGACATTTTGGTCAAAACCATGCTTAGTATCATTAACCTTAACATCCACATATAGTAAAATATCATAATTCAATCTAACATATAAGCAACCCAAACTATACTTGTGCAATGCCAAAAATAGAATCACGTAACTTTATTCCAAGCAATTATCCTACCTCGTACATACAAGTTTTCCTCATATTTCAACGTTACATGCTTTGTTCATAAAGAATACTCTTGTCTTATCATAATCAAGCATGATCAACTCAATATTAAAAGAACACTACTAGAAACACCCCTTAAGATCGCACAAGTCCAATGTCCAAGAGAAGTCTCATACCCTCCCTCACACTATGTAAAAACCTTTAAAAACCTCTAGTAAGAGTTCAGACATTTCCTTTATTCATTTGCTTTTACAATAAGGAAACAGATTGCAATAACAAACATTAGACCATGTGAGCTATATGGAACCTAGTGCCTACTCCCATACTGAAAAGAGAGGGTTAACACATGTCTAAGGTATAACCTTTCATACATAGCTATCTAGGTGTATCCACTAAGCTAGAGTCCTATGTGGGCACATATTTAAGCTCAAAAAAATTGTCACTAGAAATTGTAACTTGTTAAAGGTGGGGGTTTCCAGATTATTAGACAACACATAACTTGGGAATTCGAACTTCCTTAATGTGAGGAAACCCATATGGGGAGACGGACTTACTAAGCGTTAGGCCCCCATCTCAGTTACATTTCCTTTTGGTGCTAAAAATTTATCCTTTTAGTAATAATATTTATTCATCATAAAAGTTTACATTAGTCTCTACTAGACTACCATGTAAACATCTTATGATAATATCTCATATGTAATCATTAGTGAGAACTACCCTTTCCTTTTAGACACCACTATCAAGTGAATAAACTTTTCATTTAACACTTTATTGTAATCATGATAACTACCTTAAATCATATAAAAATCATATCATAACATGCATACGTACTTCATAGCTAATTCAAGTGTGTAGGTTTAAGGATGAGGATTCTTTTTATCAACACCACAACCACACATTTGACATAGGAGCATTACTATCTAAGTAACTCATCTTTCATAATTGAATTCAATATAGAACCAACCTTCATACCTTCTTTCCCTTCCATGGGCCTTCAAACCTCCATTACCCAAGTATACATAAAATGCATAAACAACGAAATTCAAAATGTAATACGTAGAAAATATCAATCTAAACAATACATATACTCATCATCTTCTACAATTACCATAGAAATTTCAAGTTTTAATGAGTTTAGGGAAGTTCAAGAGTCCAAGGGGAAAGTCTCAAGTATTTACCAACAATTTTCCATAATTATGTAGTTAAGCAACAATGAAATATCATAATTCATCACCTTTGAATCAAAATTTCTTATTAAAAAGAGAACCCATGTAACACTTCAAAAATGTTACAAGTGTTCTAGAGACTAACATAAGTATAAAAATGTTTAAATACTGTTTTAAGGTCGATTTTAATGTATATAAGTCATTTAGCAATTTTAGAAATCATAACGTCAAAGAACTTCCATGACGTCCGAAAACTAGTTCAAGGAAGTGATATCGTGCCTTAGCCTATTTGACTAGCTTTTAGGAGTTGGAAAATGATGAAAATTTGAGGAAGGGTGTATAACATGTATTAGAGTTGATTCGTAGTTGAAATTTCTAGGAATCACTCACAAAGGACCAACTAAGGGCCTTTAAAGAGGAACCTTGTAAAAGTTACTAAAAGTTATTGATAGACAGTGGCACCAATGGATGACACAGACGACTCATGGTCCAATTCACAGGGCGTCGATTTCATCCTTCCATGGACACTAAGATAAACTTATTAAGTTCCTGTTATGCAGAGTCTTTGAACTCCACGACGGACTTACAGGACGATTGGTACTTTGCCCATAAATTTACACAGGAGTTATTGACGTGGTTTTGAGACCATTTTTTTGACTGCTCCTGTTTAGGTTGGATTAATAATTAAGTGGTTAGGAGGTCAATTAGGGGTTAGTATAGGTCATTTAACAACCTATATAAAGCTCCTAAGATAATTTCTAATCTAAGCTCTCATAATTCATAAACTCAAACTCTCTTCCTTCTTTCTTCTTTTTCTCTCAAGTTGAAGAACTCGATAGAAGTCAAGTCAAGGTGGGTTATTGGTCTTAAATAGACAAAGTTTATCTATATATATTAATCATACAATAGGTTATGGGATTCCTTTAACCTCTATGACCCCTTTTCTCAAAGGATTCTATCCAATTGATTTCAAAAGTTGAGTTTTCAAGTAGGTCTTTTCCAGTTTTGAATTTATATTGTAAATTGATTTTTTTATGATTTGTTTTAGATATTATGAATAGATTAACTTTATTTTGACTCAATTATGTTATTTCTTGATAGATTGGTCTAGTTTGTAGAAGATGACTTATTCCCTTAAATCTAGGTTATGATCTTGATCTGAATTGCGTAATTTTGGTTCAATTGTATTGGTTATTGGTTGAATTACTACTAGAAGATGTTTTTGTATCAATTATGTATAGATAAGGATCAATTATAGTCCTATCATTCTGGTTCTTTAATAATTGATCTAGATTATGACTTTGAACTAAGTCTCATGTCTTAAACTATGAACTAGTGATGGATTGTAATGAAGTGATTCAATTAGACTTATTATCATGTTATTTATTGTTATGTTATGATATTATACACTTGTTGGGTTGAGTTAAGGGTTTATGGTAATACCTTTATGATGGATTATTATGAGGACTTGGTAAGTCTTGTAATGTAAACTCTTAATTCAATTATGGTTACTTGTGATTAAGTGATGGTGTTGTATTGAAGTATGCCTTGTATTAGGATTGATAGGGTTAGTACGATGTTGAATTGGATTGTGTTGACTATTTTGATGTTTTGGCTAATAATCAAATGTTATAAGGATAGTGATAACTTACCAATGTGCCTTATCATGATGTGAATATGTTAATGGGCTAATATCACTTGTATGGATTGTTATGAAAGGACAATACTCATGCAATTCTTATTGAGCTATGATGATAATGAAGTTTATACAATGGTTAGAACGTATGACCTATATTATGATATTATGATAGGTATTAAAGCCATCCCAAACTGCAATCTATCTTAGCACCGAGTGAACTAGAGTGAGGAGTGTTCCTTCCCACATAGGGAAGGTACGATCAGTAATGTATTGTTGAGATAAAACACTCCAATTTATGTATTATAAGGAGGGTCCCAACTATATCTCTTATTTCTTGAACTATATTTCCCTATAGAAATATTAGCTAGTGGATCCACATAGTTGCTATGTTCATGTTTTTGTACTACCTTGGAAAGTAGTTTTCCTTCTTTTAGTGTAGGCTTTCATGACACTGAATACCACATAGCTCATGTAGTCTATGTCGGTTAACGAAATATATTCCAACAAAGTAAAATGAACTAAAGGAGTGAAGTCTAAGTAAGAGGACCTAAAGGTATTAGCTTAGTCTAGGTAGGGGTATGGACTCTACCTATAGATTGCACTAGTTAGCCTTAAGGAAATCTGAGGAGGATGTTCTTATGTCTGTATATTCATATAAATATAAACGATATGTATATTATGTTCTTACATGTTAATGACACTATGTCATATTGATTACTTTTATGAACATATACTTGGTATCTATTGCTAAAGTATGAAATTATATACTCTTAATGTTATGTTATGTGAAGATGGACGTTGGTTATGGTTCTTGATAGGTTTACTTGATTAATAAAGGTTATGGGAGTTTTTCTTAGTCATTGCACATGGACTTAATTAAAGAGGGTGATGAGTAATTGGCTTGCTTTGGTTAAGTTGTAATGAACTTTTATTTATGCTTATGGTTACTATAACTTGATGATAGAGTTTCTTTGCTATGAGTTCAATTGTATGATATGCATGTTGACTTGACTAGACTTAGCATTGTTGGTATTGAGATGTACATGCCTATGATTTTATGAACATTCCTTATTGATTGGTATTGTCTTCTTGTATGTTCATAAAGGTTTTTAAAGTCAATTGCATACTTTAATGACATGTCCTTTTTTAGCACGATTTCATGATATATATACATATGGCATCATTCTTAGTACAACTGGTGTACTAACCCCGTTTCTTCCTTTTTCACAACAATTTAGGTTTCGGCCATTGAAAGGATTTCAGATGACTTTGTAGAATACTTGGAATTCTAAATTATCCAATTGGGTAGGTCCTCACTTTACAAAGGCAATTCAATTCTCAAGCTTATGATGTTGTTTTTTATTTAAAACACTTATGTGTTTTCCTTTCCATTTGAATAAGAAATAATGTATAGCCTATATGAGGCCTTATTTTATTGATTTATGGGCTAGGCCCCAATTGTTATACTCATGCTAGATGGTTATGACATGACACCCTTATTTATATATATATATATATATATATATATATATATCAATGTGAATAAAAGTAGTAGACTAAGTAATCTTCCAATACGAAGGGTCTATGTATGCTATATATAAATATTATGTGTATGTAGAGGTCAATGTAAAACTCAATGTAGAATTAATAAAAAGTTTTTATAATTTTCTCATTTACAACCTATGAATGTAATGATGTAAGCTAAGAGGGTAGTCTTAGTCATCAAAGAGGAGGAAAATGTCGGTTACATCCAGGTGGTGCTCTCCGAATGTGAAAAACTCGGTATCAGAGCATGAGGTTGAATATCTTTAAGTTAATGTCTCTCTCAACGACATATATGTAGGTTCGCATGCATAACTTTGAAGTGTGTCAAATCTTTGGAAAGGAACCTATGTAATGCTTAGGAAACTCTCACTTTCATGAAAGTCCTATATCGTGCCTCTTGATTTTTTAATCTACATGATTATAGCATCTAATTCTATTATTGTTATTTTATGAAATGAATACTAAAAGGAACATGTAACTAAGACTTGAAGAAGAGATTTCCAATGCAAGAGTTACTCCTCATGGTGATTAAGTCCCTCCACTTGAAGAAGATGCTATGATGACCATGCTCCGGTTGATCTTCCTCTTTTGACGGCTGGTGACATAAGGACTGCCTTTTTTCAAAATGGCCCAAGTCATTACTACTCAAGAACAAGCCGTCACTACTCAAACTCAATCCATGACGGCCCAAGCTAATGGATCAGTTGTAACCCGAGCAAACCAACAAGTTGGAACCATGCCCTCTCATCTAAGGGATTTCACTTGGATGAATCCCCTAGTTTTTATGGGTTCAAGGTTAAAAAAGATGCTCAAGAGGTAACTGATAAAATTTGCAAGATACTCTATGCTATGGGGTTGACTTATAGGATGAACCAAGTTAGCCACTTATCAACTCAAAGATGTGGCCCAAGCATGGTACATCCAATGGAGAGACAATAGGTCATTAAGAGGTGGACCACTGACTTGGGAAATTTGCATGAAGGATTTTCTTGATAGATTCTTTACAAGGGAGAAGGGTGATCCAAGATGGTATGAGTGTACTTGAATACTCTTTGAATTTTACTAAATTTTCGTAGTATACTCCATACTTAGTTTTTGATCCTAGGGATGAAATGTACCATTTTGTGATGGGAGTGTAAGATTTCTTGAAAGAGGAATATCATTTGGTTGTGCTACATGACAATATTTACATTTATCGTCTCACGGTTCATGCTCAACAAGAGGAAAAGTCAAGGATAATAGATTTCAAAACGCAAGATCTTTTTATAATAGTTCTTCAAAGGGTAGGCTTGATATCCAACAAAATCTTAGGCTCAAAAAAAGGGTTTCTAATCAAGTTCTCTCCAAGTTCCCTAAGGCTCGTGATGAAAGGGTGTCTAAACCTAAGCCTCAAAAAGGAAGGGGTACTAACTCACCAAACAAGAATCCAACTTGTGAAAAGTGTGGCAAGAAGCATTTTGGTGAATGCTTTAAGGGAAATAATAATTGTTTTTGTTGTTTCAAGAGTGGTCACAAGGTTCGGGATTTCCCTAATGTGAATGTTCAAGACAAGGTTAGTTTTCAAGATCAAACAAGTTGTTCCAATGATTCTCCAAAGAAGAATAGACTTTATGCTCTCCGCTCTATAGGTTATCAAGAGACTTCTTCTGATGTGGTGACCGGTATGTTGAAAGTCTTCTCTATCTATTTATATGCTTAACTTGATGTGGGCGCTATAATATCTTTTGCTACTCCCTTGATAGATAAGAAATTTTAGATTTTGCTTGATATTCTAAATGAAGACATCATAGTTACTACCCCGGCAGGTGAGTCAGTTGTTGCAAAGAGAGTATATACAAATTGTCCTATAATGTTGCCTAAAAAAGTCACTTATGTTGAACTACTACAACTTTATATGCTTGACTTTTATGTCATATTGGGTATCGATTGGTTGCATGCTTGCTTTGCCTCCGTAAATTGTAGAACAAGGAAGGTCAAGTTTAACTTTCCAAATGAGCCTGTCTTAGAGTGGAAGGGGGGAAATTCTATTCTTAGAGGTCGTATCATTTCTTGTTTGAATTGTTTTAAGATGATCTCTAAAGGGTGTTTATGCCATATAGTAAAAGTACAAGATTTAGACTCAAAAATTCCTCCGACTGAGTTGATCCTCATCGTGAACGATTTCCTGGAGGTCTTTATTAATGATCTTCCCTATATTCCTCAAAAATGGGAAATTGATTTTCATATTGACTTGTTACCGGATACAAATCCTATCGAATTCCTCTTTATCGGATGGCTCCGGCTGAACTGAAAGAGTTGAAGGCTCAACTAAAAGATTTACTAAACAAAGTCTTCATTAGATCTAGTATTTCTCCATGGGGTGCTATCATTTTGTTTGTAAAGAAAAAGGATGAGTCCCTTAGAATGTTCATTGATTGTCGCCAACTCAATAAAGTCACTATTAAGAATAAGTATCCTCTCCCTCAGATTGACGACTTGTTTGATCAACGCCAAGGGGAAAGCTACTTTTCTAAGATTGACTTGAGATCGAGGTATCACCAACTTAGGGTGAGAGGTGAGTATATACAAAAAAAATGGTATTTTGGACTAGATATGATCACTATGAGTTCTTAGTAATTTCCTTTGGTCTCACTAACGGTGGCATTTATGGATCTTGATATGGTGTTCCAAAGTTACCTAGATTCATTTGTCATTGTCTTCATTGACAACATCTTGGTATATTTAAAAAATTAGGGTGATCACATGGACCATTTAAGGGTGGTGTTACAAGTGTTTAAGGAAAACCAATTATTTTCCAAGTATGGCCAATGTGAATTTTTCTTGAGGTCAGGGGAGTTTCTTAGTCATATCATCTCTAGTGAGGGAATTGTGGGTCATCGAAAGAAAATGGAGGCATGAAAAAATAGCCTAGACCATTGAAACAAACCAACATTAGGAGTTTCTTGGGTCTAGTGGGTTATTATCTGAGGTTTGTGGATGATTTTACGTCCATTGCATCTCCTTTGACAACTTTTCCCCAACAGAGTAAGAAATTTGAGTGGTCGGATGCATGTGAGAGAAGCTTCTAAATCATTAAAAATAGGCTTACTTATGCTTCGTTGTTGACTTTACCTGATGGTACCAAGGGTTTTGTTGTATATTTTGATACATCCCGAGTGAGTTTTGGTGTGTGCTTATGCAACTTGAGAAATTAGTAGCCTATGCTTCTAGACAACTTAAGGTTCATGAGAGGAATTATCTAACTAATCATCTTGAATTAGCGGACAAGGTATTTTTCCTAAAGATATGGAGGCATTACTTGTATGGTGTCCATGTTGATGTATATACCGACCACAAGTGTCTATAGTATATGTTTACTCAAAAGGAGTTGAATATCCAACAAAGAAGGTGGCTAGAGTTGTTGAAATATTACAACATGAAAGTTATATATCACCCCGGCAAGGCCAATGTGGTTTTGAATGCTCTAAGGTGTATGACTATGGGTAGTGTGTCTCATGTAGATGAAGCCAAGAAAGACCTAGTGAAAGATGCTGATAGGTTGTCTAGATTAGGTGTTATGTTGGAAGATTCTCCAAATGGTTGTTTTATGGTTCATCATAACTCCGATTCATCATTGGTGGTTGAGGTGAAGTCCAAACAACACCTTGATCAACCGTTGATGGTGTTGAAGGAATCGGTTCTTTGCGAGATTAATGAGTCATTGTCCATACGGGGGATGGTGTCTTGAGGTATCAAGGAAGGTTGTTTGTTCCTAATGTAGATGGTTTGAGGAACCATATTCTTGAAGAATCTCATGAGTCCCGTTACTCCATTCATCCTGGTTTTGCTAAGATGTATCATGACCTTAGGGAAGTGTTTTGGTTGGCCGGTTTGAAAAAGAGCATTGCGGAATTTGTTGCTAAGTGTCCAAATTGCTAACAAGTGAAAAATTAACACCAAAAGACGGGTAGTATACTTCATGAAATCCAAATTCCTACTTGGAAATGGGAAGACATCAATATCGATTTTTTTGTAGGTTTGCCTCGAACACTAAAGCAATATGACTCTATATGGGTGATTATTGTTACATCCGGGGAGCACCCCCTAGAAGTAACATTCTGTACATGACCTCTCGGAGGTCTTATGCAAGGCCATAGTTATAATTCATCGCATTGGCATAATAAATTTAGCTGAAAATATAAAACTTTTCATGGCACATCATATGCTAGAAACTTAAATTATCATATATATATAATTTAAGTCATAATACATATTTAGATTATAAGTCTCTTTGCCATCTTATACTCAACAACATTAGATACATTATGTACACGACCCTTAAAACATAATATATAACTATATAATATTTAATGCACTTTACAGTAAGTAAACATTAGGAGATCGTTGGACTTAAGGATTTCTTTCCTTGAGCTTGGGAATCATCTATCAAGTTCCTCACCATATAAAACATCCTTTAAGAATCCATAACCTACACTTTTGTGTAAAAGAAGATAAGGATGAGATTAGTACAAGAAAGCAATACGTATGGCAACCATGAAAAAAACATGCATTTAAAAGGGACATATCTTGAAATCCTACTTCATTACTTTTTGAGTAAATCCTTATAAAACCATTAGAAAATAACACTTATATCATTCACATACTTCATATAAACAAATTCAAAGGCTAAACATCACATCAGATCACATATAGAATTTATCACATTTTTAAAGTAATATTTTTATGCATTAACATCCCAAGTAACCCTCTAGTGATACTTTACGCTATGCATCATCTTAAGGGCAAAAGGAAAACATACATATAACCCACAAAAGCCAACATATATTAACACATAAGCATAATAAATCAATGACACATTCAAGTCAAAACCTTAGGACATTACAGTAATCTACATCAATTTACGCATATATTTACATCTTTTCATATACCTCATTTATAATATCATGTTCATGACCCCATTATTATTCTACTAGTGCAATGAATATATGAATCCCCATAACCTCATAAATTCTTAGTAAACCATTCATGAGACCACCAAGCTTAGCATTCAATTCATACCTCAGCATAACACCTACGGACAACTCCATTCATATCAATAATTTTCATCATATATTAATTAAGACCCACATAGTGCATATAAGAATAATATCATATCACGTAAACTCATACCATGCACATCTTCATGACAAATAACTAATAATACCATTCTATGCATAAAGACATACTCATAAACATACACATTAGGTCACCTTCCTAGGACTTCCTAAAGAGCTACTTGTGCAATATCTAGATGGGTTCATTACTTCCACCTATCCTAAGTAACCTCCCTTAAGTCCTCCTAGTTAAGATACAATTCATTTACTTCCATTATCCATTTTACTTTTGAAAAAACGATATCCTTAACCAACACTAAGACCATGGGTACTAAACATGGAATTTGGTGTTGTAGATGCTTACACCAATAGAAGGTGTTCCTACCTTTCCAAGGTAGAACATTAACACATCCTAGCATACTAAGTGATATCAAATTGCTAGATCCTACGTGGCAAGCATAGTTATGGAACTTGGAGGTACTTGTGAAATCCCTCTTTATGCCAAGACGGGGCACTATGGTTATTCACTTATGGAACACTATTTATACCTATTGAGGCATTATGGTTATCCACCTCTTGAGATTTATGGTTGACCTCCCTTCCCACATTAGAAAGGGAGACACACTCATATTCACGTTCACTCGGTGCAATACAAAGTTCCCTTTATTCAAAAGTCATTATTAACCTTACTTTATAAAATATAGGCTTAGGACATTTATCTGCTCATATGCTTCGCTCATAGGTTATAAATGGATATTCTTCAACCCAAATCATGTGAGAAGATCATTTCACATGGATATAGAATATGTATTAGCACTATCTAGTTTTGGATAAACTTGAGCACTAATGTATCATGGTTTCACGTTACTTTCAATGTCTTTTACGTAAGTTTAGTGTGTTTTGCTCCTTTTTTATTGATTTTTGATGTAGGTTTCTCTTTATTTGCAGCAAATCTATCCAAAAGAGACAGCAAAATAATTGAGCAAAAATTGCAGAAGTGACCACCTACATAGTCCACGATGGTCCGTCATGACTGTGACGGTCCGTAGATGGCAGTGTTCTGAGAAGAAAATAGTTGCTGACAGAAGTTTGGGAAGTCTGACAAAGTGTTGGACTACGGAAGCTCATGACAGACCACCATAGCCATGACGGTCCTTCCTGCATATTCATCGTGGTTGTCAGAGAGTAGTTCCACTACCAATTTCAAGAAGTTTCTAAGTGTTGTGGAACGGAAACCCTTGACATACCACCATGCTTGGAATAGTGCATTATATCTATCTGTCGAGGGTAACAAAGAGTTGATGAAAAAAGAGCAGAATATTATTTTGAGTATGAAATGATGGAGCCCACGACAGTTCATCGTGTCCATGATGGTCCGTCGCAGGGATCGTCGATTCATACGCGTTTTTGAAAGATTTGCCTTAAATAGAGTCCTTCTTTTATTAGGTTTTATATTATAATAAATAGTTTGAAAAACCTTCTTTTGGGGGTTAGAGTTTTGGATATGTTTTAGTTCTCTTGTTTAAGTATTGAACTCTTGATTTTTGTATTTGATCATACTTTTACGGAATCAACTGTTGGTGTTTTTGTGAATTATTCATGTGAATTTATGGATTATCTTCATACTCATCAGAGTAAGTGAATGAATTCTTATAATAACAATATGAACTGTATGATTATTAGTAGGGGTACCTAAACTCCATAACTAGGGTTGTGGGAATCATAGGTAAATAACAAGGTAAAATCTAGCAAAAATAACAATTCTAGAATTGTGTCTTGCATGTTTTGATAATTATTTCGCTTAGAAGTATTTTTAATAGATGGTCATTGTTAGAACTCGCCTTATTGTTACTTGCCGGATAAAAGACGTATATAATAGGAAAAGAATTATCAACATAGATTTTGTCTATACTATCTAATAGGCTAGTGTCAATTGGTAAAAGGTAATAACTTAGGCAAACATCAAATATGATGCTAAATATGAGGTAAAGATAAGGCTTAGTAAAGCAACACACGTACCCAAACCAAAGTGCGCAGTGAAATTCTCTAGATGTCGGACTAAGGATTTAGAAATACCTAACTTATCACTTTGCATGCAAGATACTGGGAAAGGATTGTTATAGATAGAATTACAAAGTTAGGAGCTTGTGGGGAACACTTACGCCCTAGTTACTCTAATTACTTGATTAAACTCCAATACTTTAACCTGTTACTTGTTTCCTTTAATTTAGCTAATTGCTTTTATTAATCAAAAACCCCTTTAGTTATTTGTTTTTGGGAAATAATTGACTAAATAGAAGTAACAAAAGAATAAAGTTAAGTCTAAACCATTCTCCTGGTGGGAATGATCCACACCTCACTAGTTGGGTTCTTTACTTGATGCGACCACTTTTACTTCTTTTTGAGAAGTAAATTTGAGCGAATCAAGCACACCTTTCAAGGCTCCTCTATTATAAGATCATCATTCATGTGTGTGTATGGAAATATTTGGGAAAGCCTTTCACATAACACATCATGTCACACATGTTCATATATCAATGTGTACGTCTTTATGTGTACCTATATGAACAATTCTTTCATATAAACACTCCAAGACACTATGCACATTCATACTTCATCATACCATATACTTAAAATCATATCACTTAAGTCATATTCATATTATCCTGTGCAATTCCTTAGAAGACCAACCTAGGAACAATCCTATCAAGGTGCACATGTGAAATACATAGTCAAAGTCCCATTACCTTGCCTATTCTAGTACATCTATCAAGTCATCCTAGTGACTGATACATCACACAACATCATAGAATGTTTATCATAGCATAATACTCATTTATTTTTTACTTACAACATTCTTACATTAAGCTTTATTGATTATGTACCTATCTTAGATTTACATCACATATAGCATTATAAGACCTCATCATAGGAATCAAGTACATATAACCTTAAAATATAAACTTACATTCTCATAACAATAGTAACATCACCTAGATTAGCAACAATAGTAAATGACTAGGCACAAGTTACACATAAAGTGATCATCATAACCACTTCTTCATATTATCATCAATTTGCCTTCAAGGACATGGTCAACACATATATAATGACAATACAATGAATACCACCACCATAAGTGGATCATACCATTAAATGCCATACAAGGCTTCATCAACAACAAAAATATAGAAAAGTAGGAGAGAAGCATTCTTACCAATTTCTCACCCTTTGATTATCATTTATCAATACACCTTGTTTAGAAACAATTAATATATATGGTAGTAGCTAAATGTACTTTATGAATTGAAGAAACTATCTACAATTCGCTACAAAATCATACTATAACATAATACAAGACATCACACGTATACTAGAAGGTAGAGAGTTATAAGTAACTTGCTAACATTGTTTACTGTAATTACCATGATTACGCTTCATATTATACGAATAAACAAACCTATGGAAGTAGCTAAATACATAATGATCAAGACTAAATTATGATTCATCTACCCTAGAATAAAATCACATAATGTTCATTACAACATTCAACTTGTAGGCTAAAAGAATCTAGATCAATTTATGCCAAGACTCCTATTCATTGACCATCAAGAATTAATACCCACAACTCATTAATATCATCAATATAAGGCATTAGTTAAGGACAATATAATCTACACAAAATCCTACTACAATTTGCCATAACCTCTAGATCACAGTGAACATGCTATTTTAGACATCAATGGAAAATAGAAGAATCATAGCCTAATCTACATTGATCCATATGAATAACTTATTTACAATTCATCAATAATATCTAAGTAATACAGTAGATACAATCACCCCTACACAATCGAATTCCACATTCATGCTTTATAGAGGAAAGGTTACAATGATCTCGTTATTGACTAGTCTAGGAATGTTAAAACCTTCATTCATTGATCACATGGATTCTTCATCATTAATTCACGTAAATAACAGCAGGTATAACCACTTCAACATAATAGACTCAAATTCAATCAATAACAACACATGATCATCGAGCCCATGCATGGACTAAATCAATTTAGGGAGGAAACATGGATTCATCATGCAATTGGATTAAAATCATGTTCAAACCAATACATTAACATAAATTCATCATTATTTAACCATTTAAAACGTTTTTAGAAAGAACCCACGGATAGATTGAAGAAGAAGAGCTTTGATCATCTTTTCTCTTTGAAAACATTACGATTAACTCTCTAGATGGAAGGATAACTGGAGATGAAGGAACACCATAAATTTATAGACATAAAAACCTCTAAAACATTGTTAATAAACCATGATAATCCAATATACAAGATTTTCTTTGGCTTCAACAATGGAGGTTTCTATAGAGAATTTGTTTTGGAGGGAAAGTTCAATTTTAGTGAATGGGATTGGGAATGGTTGGACACATTTTACATTACTTATACACACCCAAATATTGGTAAATAATTCAACTATAATCATGTTAGTACATGAGGTGAAATTCCCATTAAACGCTTAAAAAATACTACACAAGCAACAACTGCATGCTACCATCGACGGACCACTATCGACTAGTCGTTGGTCAACAGATTGGCCATCCTTTGGCCTCCGTTGATTAAAACATGACCTGTTTTTTTGTTGAGACTCTCCCAGTATATGTTTCCATAGATTATACCTAACCAATAGTCCATTGGTCAACCAAATGGGCGTCATTTGGCTCGTCGATTGATAGCCTTGGGTATTTTTGTGGGCCCTTTTGTGGGGCCCTTTAGAAGTCATAACCGGATGTTCTCAATTTCAATAAAAAACTTATAAATATTTAGACCTCCCACATGATTTTCACACGAAAAAAATACACATAACACCTCCAAACAGGCTAGGCCCTATCAAGACACACATTGAGTGTCATAAGGGCTATCATTCAAACATCATGGATGTTCTTTGACGTTTGACCTCCAAACATCACGAAACATCATATACATTATATAAAAATCATTATAACTCATTTTATGACATAATAAGCTCATGACATACAATATATAATCAAGTATAGGCACACGAGACACATAGGTGACTAGTCGTTTAACGTCTTGGTTGTCCCTTGATGTTTGACTTCTAAATCACCTAAAACATTAAATAATGAATTTAAAAAATAATACAAACATGTTAGACTATATAAAACCTAACTCATTTTTGGGTCTTACAATTATGGATAGGCTGACCAAATCCACTCACTTTATTCCCGTCAAGTCTACTTATTCGATGGAGGATTATGCAAAAATATTCATAGATGATATTTTGTGTTTACATGTTAATTTCCTATCCATCATATCATATAGGGGTTCACAATTCGCATCTAGGTTTTAGAGGTCATTCCAACAAGGGTTGGGTACCAAGGTGAAGTTAAGCACCGTTTTTCATCCTAAAATGGGTGGTCAAGAGGAGCTTATTATCCAAACCCTTGAAGATTTGATTTAATATTGTATCATTGATTTATAAGTAAATTGGAATGAGAATTTGAATTTGGTGGAGTTTACTTATAATAGTAATTTCCATTCATCCATATCCATGGATCCTTATGAAAAATTGTATGGTAGGAGATGTAGATTTCTAATTGGATTGTTTTATGTGTATGAGTCTTCACTTTTGGGTTATGATTTGATTTATAAGACTTTGTAGAAGTTTTATATCCCAATTAATCACTTGCAAACAACCTATAGTTGGAAAAATGTTTTGTATCGATCATAGGAGAAGAGATTTAGAGTTTGAAAAAGGTAATAAGGTGTGCTTAAAAACTTTTCCGATGAAAGGGGTGGATAGATTCTTCAAGAAAGGGAAGTTAAGTACTCATTATGTGGGTCCCTATGAAATCTTGCAAAGGGTTCGTAAGGTTTCTTATGAGTTGAAACACCCTAGTGAATTGGCTTAAGTTCATCCAGTTTTCCATGTTATTATGCTTAAGAAGTGTATCGGTAATCCCGAGTCAAGTCATCTTATTGAGGATTTTGGTGTGAAGGATAACATCTCTTGAATGGATGTTTTGGTTCTAATCCTTGATAGGAAAGTGAAGTAGATAAGGAACAAGGAGGTGGCTTCCTAAAGGTGTTATGGTAGAATTACCTAATTGAGGGTGCGACATGGGAGGGCGAGGCCGACATGAAGTCCCGTTACCCTCATCTAGTTTATAACTAAGGTTATTTATTCCTATTAATAATGACAATAATAACTAAAAAATTAAGTTGCAATGATTTTTATGAAGTTCTGCAAAATATGCATTTTTGGTGTCATTATAGTGAAGTTACAGTGAAATATGCCTATTTAACTTGAAATTTGTGAATTTTGCTCTTTTGCTTGTTTGAGTTATGTCATGCATTTTTATATGTTGAGTGTTTATGAAATGATATGTATCATGTTGGTAAGAAGAAATTTTGCATAATTGACTCATGTAAGGTATGTTGAGTTCATGTTGTTGTTGTGAGAATGAAATTCCTCAGAGTGTGATTTTGAGTCTTAGGTGTGGTAATTGAAATTTGGAATTGTGATGTGTAAATGTCAAGATGGATATTGTAACTCATATTTTAATATATTTTTAATTGGTTGGGCTTCTAGTCTTGAGTCTATTCCTTCCTTCCAAAGGATTTTCGTGTCATTCAGGGATGAATGTTCCTACGGGGGGGGGGGGTAATGTAACACTTCAAAAATCTAGACGTGTTCTAGATCCTAACATAAGTGTCAAAAGGTTAAAACATTATTTTAAGGTCAATTTCAATGTATATAATTCATTTAGGAGGATTAGAATTGAAAACCTCAAAGAATGTCCATTATGTCAGAAAGTAGTTCTAGGAGGTTCTGGTGAGCCTTAGCTTATTTGTCTAGCTTTTAGGAGTCATAAAATGATGAAAATTTGTATAAGGGTGTCCAAACGTATTAGATTTTATTGATGTCCGAACACGACTCCCCAAGGACCAACTAAGGGCCCTTGATGAGGAGCCTTGCACAAGTGACTAAAAGTTGTCAATAGAAAGTGTCACCAACGGATACCACAGACGGCTGGTGGTCCAATTAATAGGGCGTCGATTGCCTCCGTCTTTCGAAACTTAGCAAAATTATTGAAGGTCCTATTTTTTAGAGACTCTGAACTCAACAATTGACCAAAAGGACTTGACACCTAAGGGGTCGACGTAGTCTTGCCTATGAGACCACTGTTTTGAAATCTCGTTTTTAGTTAGGTTGGATTAATTAATTAAGTAGTTATTAAGTTAATTAGGGATAAGGGGAGGTTTTTTAAATATATATACAAAGCCCCTAAGATATTTAGACTAACCTAAGCTCTCATAATTCGCAAACCTAAACTCTCTTCCTTCTCTCTTCTTTCTCTCTAAAGTTGAAGAACACCCTAGAAGTCAAGGTCAAAGTCGATTCTCTGTCTTCAATAACCAGAGTTTGTCCATCAATATTTATGAAACAATAAGGTATATGATTCCATTCACCTTAATGACCTCTTTCCTCAAAGGTTTCCATCAAATTGATTTCAAAAGTTGAGTTTTCAAGTGGGTCATTCCAATCTCGAAATTGATCTTGTTAATTTATTTGTTTATGATTTCTTTGGAACATTATGAATATATTAACATGTATTTTGACTCAATTATTTTATTTATTTATGGATTGGTCTTGTTTGTAGAAGATGACCTATTCCCTTTAATCCGAGGTTATGATCCTAATATGAATTATGTAATGTTTGTTCAATTGAATTTGTAATTGGTTGAATTACAACTAGATGATGTTGTTTTATAAATTTTGAATAGATTAGGATGAATTATAGTCGTATCATTATAGTTCTTGAGTAATTAATCTAGATTATGACTTTGACCTAAGTCTGTTGTCTTAAGCTATGAACTAGTGATGGATTGTGTTGTAATGATTCATATATACTTGATATCATGTTGGTTATTGTTGTGTGATGATATTACATATTTTTTGGGTTGAGTTAAGGGATTTTGGTTAGACCTTGATGATGTATTATAAAGAAGACTTGGTAAGTCTTGTAATCTCAACTATGTACTTCAATTATAGTTACTTGTGGTTAAATGATGGTGTTGTATTGATGTATACCTTGTATTAGGATTGATAGGGTTAGTATGATGTTGAATTTAATTGTCTTGACTATGGTTTTTGAAGTTTGTTCTAAGATGTAAATGTTACAAGGATAGTGATAACTTACCAATGTGTCTTATCATGATGTGAATATGTTAATGTGCTAACTTCACTTATATGGGTTATAATGAAAGGACTATAATCATGCAATTCTTATTGAACTATAATAATGATGATGTTTATACAAGGGTTAGACACTATTACCTACATAAAACTTAGATGATTAATAAAGGTATTAAAGACATTTCAAAAGGTACTCTAGCTTAGCATTGTGTGAGGTAGAGTGAGGAGTGTACCTTCCCACATAGGGAAGGTGGGATCACTAATGTACTGTTGTGATTGGAGACTCCAATGCATGTACCATAAAGAGGGTCCCAACTATATCTCCTAGTTGGTGAACAATGTTGTCCCCATAGAAATACTAGCTAGTGGATCCATGTAGTTGCTACGTTCATGTTTTGGTACTACCTTTGAATGTAGTTCGCCTTCTTTTGGTGTAGGTATTCATGACACCAGATTCCTCATTATCTCATGTGGCCTATGTCGGTTAAGGCATGATCTTCCCAAAAATTAAATGAACTAAAGGAATGAACTCTAAAAAAGAGGACCTAAGGGGTTTAGGTTAGTCTAGATATGGGTATGGAACTCTACCTAAACGTGAATGTAAAAGCAATAAAATGTTTTAAAAATTTCCGTGTTTTTAGCCTATGAATGTTATGATATAATATAAGAAGCTAGTCTTAGTCCTCAAATAGGATGAAGACACCGGTTACTTCTAGGGGGGCTCCATAGATGTGACAACCCATGTATTGATAAAAACCCTTGTCTTGGTGGATTTTCGAATTACTTTTTTGGTGGGACCTCTTGGGGGAAAAAGTCACAAGAGTGAGAGAAACCATACCTTAAGGATGATTTTTGAAGAATTTGAGTTGGATTCCTTCGTGAATTCATTCTTTTCTTGAATCTCTAGTGTTCCTTCGATGTAGGTTTGCGTTGGGGAGATAGAAACTAGAGAGAAGTTATAGCTAAGTGGGTTTTTGAATTTTAGAGGGTTTAGGTTAGGTAATTGATTTAAGGTACTTATCAAGTCCTTAACTAATATATTGTAACCGGCCTTAAACCCAAATTAATTTAATAATTAATTCCCTAACCTCCCCTAATTTAACTAAAATGGGGCAGTTAGCAGGGGTCTCAATCGAGGAGACCCCATCAATGTAACGCTGACCAAACCACAAACCATACTGGTCATCCGTGGTTTGGGTCAAGGAGTGGTTTTTGAAGCTCCTTGGGAATTTGGTTGAGTGTGGAATGACGGCCACCAATGACGGAGCATCGTTCAAACAAAGGATCATCATTTTGCTCATCGATGCACATTATTTTTTACGACTTTTAGAGGTTTGGTCCTCCTCAAGGAACCTTGGGTTTGTCCTTGGGGAGTCTTTCCCGCACATTTTGACCACACAAATATTTATTAAGACACTAGGGAAACCGCAATTGTTTTTAACCTCTAAATAAAACATAAAAACAAGACAAACATACAAGTATACACTAGCGTGCACACAATGCTAGTCTTCAAATGACTTTGTCGTCCTTTGATGTTTCCCTTCCAAAATCATAAAAACTGACTTCTAAAGCTATTTTTCGTTATTTTAATACATTTTTAACTCATAAAACACATGTGAAGCTTTATCTTGTCCTACTTCATTTTGAGGGTTGTTATAGTGCCTTAAAATATGAATTTATTTGAATTAATTCATGATTTCTATTGTGAGAGTCTTTGAAGAACCCATTTCCAACCTATGATCTTATTTCATGAATGTTATTTAATAAACTAAGTAAATATGAATATGGTGTGTTATGATTGATGATTTTCTAGCCATGGAATCGTGTTTTCATGCCTATTGTGATGTCTATGGCGGTATTTGTGATACTTGATTCTTGACCTTTAAAAGGGGGTAAATTTAGGGTTTTGTATATATGTTGAAGAATTTTTTATGTAGACTTGAAATTACTTGCAAGGTACATCGCTCATGAAAGGATTCAAGTAAGGTAGTGTGAGATGGTTTTAACTCTCTTGAACCTTACCTATTTTGTGCAATGAATTATATGTAATAAATTTAGACTCTTATGTTTATTGAATGTATAGTTATCATAAAAACATTATGATTGATGTTGTGAAATTGCTACACACATGTGTATGTTTCTTCTAGGATGAAAGTGTATGTTCACCTAATGAATCTAAGAGATTTACTGTAATATCCTAAAATGAACTATGGATAACTAGAGCTTCATAAATTTTTCTTGGGTAAATTTTGTGTTAAGATGAGTTACAATGATTTTCTTAGTCAGTGTGTGAAGTTAGGTGATGTATGGAGGTCGAACGTGAGTGACGTTTGGAAGATATGCCTTAGATTGTGCTTATGTGTCTTCATGTCTTTTAGTGAGTTTTATGTGTTTCTTTAATCTAAATTGATGAAAAATGTTCCTAAGACCTATAGAAGATGTTTAGGGGTTTAACGTCCGGCTACGACCCCACCTAGGACCCACGAGGGGCCCTAGAAGAGGACCCCATTTCTTTTGCACGATGCTGCCAAAACTCGCCAATGACAGCTACAAGGAATTGTTCGTTAGCCAATAAATGGTCGTTCAACCTTGGGAATCGACTATCCTGGAAGGCTAAAAAACCCTGCACATGATGGTGGTTAAGTCCTAATTGACGGACCCTGACCTGACAAATGGCCCGTTTGTGAATGGGCATCGATGTTACTGGCAAAAAATGCATTTTTTTGCAAAGACTTAGGGTGTTGGGTAAATTCACCCCAAGTCTTTTATAAAATCGTGGACATTTATTTTAAGGTCTTTTAGGTATATAAGATGTTTAAAATTCTAAGACCTAATTTTAGACTTCATTTCCTAAAACTCAAAACATTCTCTCAAGAAAATATGTGTCTAAAAGCTCCATAGAAACTAAGACTTAAGAAGGAATTTGAAGGGTTGTTGGTGTAGGTTTTTTCATAAATAGTCGGTGGGGTTTCTCCCATTTGTTGTATGGTAGTCATCTTTGAATTCTCTTCCACTCAAAGAGTCCTTTCTAGATGATTTCAAAAAGGGGTTTTCAAGTAAAAGCTAAGAGAATGTCCCTACCTTAGTCAAGTGGGGATCCCTCATCTGATACGGTTAGTATCGGGATTCCATGTCTAGCAGTCATGGTCTATGTCGATTAAGCTAACGCTGACAAAGGAATGAATGAACTAGGTCTCCTAAAAGAACGTACTAAAGGGGTAGGTTGTGGTATGGGACACTATCTACTCTTCCACTAATTAGACATCCGAAATGTGAGTCTTGGTGTGTTTTATATGAAGTGCAAGTACTAAGTCTTATAAAAGAGTGTACTACTTAGGGTAGGTTGTAGAATGGTATATTATGTACTTGTTGCAATAAGTAGGCATTCCGAAAGATAAGTCTTGGTGTGTCTTATATGAATTGAATGAGCTAAGTCTTCTAAAAGAGTGTACTACTTAGGGTAGGTGGTGAAATGGGACGTCATCTACTCATTGCACTAACTAGGCATTCTGAAAGGGAAGTCTTGGAGTGTCTTATTTGAGCGTTCTTCTAATGTATTGTCATTGAGTGTGGACTTTTTCTCCTAAGCCGAGTAAGCCTAAAATGGGAAGTCTTTGGGATTACCTTGGTGTGTATTGAAGGAGGTGTATGGGTGTTTCCTTCATATATTACATTGGTGAGTCTGAGGATAACTTTATCTAGGGAAACTCCTACGGAAATGAGTTCACTTCCTCTTGGATTGATTTTGGGATTTTAGTGTTTTATGATTAAAATGAATTAAATGTAATGCTAAGGGTTCATTGTAACATTTTTGTACTTTACTGTAAAATCGTTTCTTTTGCTAAAATTATGGAAATCCTTCTCTAAATGTTAAATAATGATTCCTATGTTGTTTCTTCTATATTCATGAAAGTTTAACTTATTTGGCATGAAAGTTTATTTAAACTAAAATGCTCCTTTTTGCATGTTTTTTCATATGTCATACTTAGTACATTGTTTGAACTAACCCCATACTTTTCTATACTTAAAAAGTATATCTTTGGAAGCAAGTAGAAGCCTAGAAGGCAAAGCTTGAGAAATCTACTCTCTCAAGACTTTGTGTGTCCTCATATATTCGAGGACATGATCTATGTTTCTTAGTTTTTGTTATTAAGACTTATTGTGTATTTCTTCCAAAGGTAAAGGGCCATGTGCCTAAGATATTATATCCTGTCTTTAAGTTTGATTTTAAAGACGAGATCAATCCTTAGCTTTTAAAGATGCTTTCTTTATTAATTTATTCATGAAAATTTTAATTCTTCACTAATTTTCATGTCTTATGTAATGTATGGTAGCTAAAGCTTGTACGAGACCTACAAAAGGCGAAGTTTGCAACTGTTCCGACCTAAGGGTGCCCCCTTCTTCTATGGGTTACTTTTGGGTCATTAAATTCATATAGAATTATATTGAATAAAGAGTGAAAGCTTATTCACACATGTAGGTACTATTAAAAAGAGTAATAGTATTATGTTTGGAAAGTGTACCAAGCACCGATAGGATATAGCTAATGAGGAAAAGATTCTCCCGTTAATTTAAGAGGTTGGGTCGTCCTAGAGATACTCATGAGATGGGCACCCCTCTGTTAAATGCAATAGACACAGTCCCTAGGAGTAATCTCCCTATCTGTTAACTACGTTCCCTCGTAGGAATTAGCTATTGGATCCACATAGTAGCGAGTATGTAAGTTCCACATTTGCAAGTAGAACACTTATATCGGTGTGGGGATTGATGACATTGATTCCATGTAAGCTTTCATGGTCTTTGTCGGTTATGGTTCATCTGCCCTAAATGATGAAGTAATGAATGAAGTATGAACTAGACTACGATGTCCTAGTAAGTTTACTTAGTAGAAGTTGGGTATTGGACTTTACTTGTACATTGCACTAGTAGGCTTAGAAGTGTGTTGTGGGATGTTCTTTAAAATTATGAAATAAATATGAGAACATGTATGTTGAATGGATTATGGTTGGTATGAACATATCCCTATAATTAAATGTAGTTCATGATACATTTGCTTAACTTATGATTATGGAATATGATTGAATGTAAAGGTTAAATGTGTGGCCAAGGTGTTTCTAAGGGATTCTGGGAAGGGTTGGTATTATGGATGCTAACCCTACATTTCACAAGAGGACCTTAGGAAGTACTAAGGTATATCATCATTGTAGTTTAATATTGTTGGAGGTTTTGCCTTATATGTTGTGTGGATGATGTAAATGGCTTTCAAAAACCTCATTAATGCATACTTTCATATAAATGTCCCTTTTTCATGTTTTATATCTTTTTTATGAATTTTGTCCATACTTAGTGCATTAATTGTACTATCCCTTTTGACCTCTTCTATTATGAATATAGGTTCCGGCTAATTGGTTCGCTTCTAGATCCTTGAAGAAAGCTTGTACTGCTTAATTCCATGACTCGTGGAAGGTCCTCAATTAATCAAGAACTAATGCATTTGATGCCACTTTATGATTTCTCTATTGATTTAATAGACTTAGTAGTTTTTCAACTTTTGTTCTATAAGACTATCGTGCCTAAAGGGCAAAGGATCCTATTTGAAAACTTTATGTTGTATTCGTATTAGTAAATGGTGTATGTATGGTGATGGTATTACATACTACTATTATGTGTTATGAAGATGAAGTTTGAACTTGTATTTTAAAAAGAATTAAATTCCGCATTATTCAAGTGCATTATGCAATAACGATTATGCTAAGGGCTTGTATAAGACCTCATTAAGGTTGAGTACGCCGGTAACGTCTAAGGGGTACTCTTCTATCTTTATAAACATGGTATCACAACATAAGGTTATCGGGGTTAATATCACACACACCACGTCTAGTAGAAAATTATTCATAAATGTGAAGTGTGCCACATTTATAAGTAGGAGGTCATGAGATGAGTAGTAATATTTACTTTTTCATCAATATAAGATCGCTCTTGAAGTCCTAACTCTATTTAGTCATTTTATTTTTATTATTTTTATTCTGCTTATAGACCATGAATACAATAAGGACAAATGCTAGGAGAGCCGACGAACAGAATGTGAATGAGGCGGCTTTGCCTCAAAATCCTCAAGTCCCTATTAGAGAGGATGTTATGTCAAATTTTGAGATAAGGGCTTCCATCCATAGTCTGATCCAAGTGTTGGCCACTCAAGTTGCTTGGGGTACTAGGGTGAATGTGAAACCCAATTGTATCACAGCCTCTTCAAGGATAATGGATTTCACAAGGATGAATCCCTGTGTTTTCTTTTGCTCCAAAGTGGAAGAGGACCCGCAAGGGTTTGTTGATGAAGTATTCAATGTAGTAGATGCTATTTGTGTGTCTTCCAAGAGAAAGCGGGCTAGATGCCTATCAACTAAAAGATGTGGCTCAAGTTTGGTCTTCACAATAGAAGGAGGAGAGGTCAGTTACAAAAGGTCCAGTTAGTTGGTCGATATTTAAAATCTCTTTCCTTGTTAGGTTTTTCCCCTTGGAACTAAGGGAGAGAAAAATGTAAGAATTCATCAATCTTTCTCAAGAGGATATTACTATGAAGGAGTATAGCCTCAAGTTCACTCAAGTATCAAAACATGCTCCTAGTATGGTGGCGAACTCTAGGACTTACATGAATAAATTTTTTATGGGGGTATTTGATATTGTGGTTAATGAATGCAGGTCAGTTATGCTAATTCAAAGCATGGATATTTCTCATCTTATGTCCCATGACGAACAAATTGAGGAACAAAAGATTAAACTAGTTGGTATGGCGTTGAAAAGGTCAAGGACAGATGAGGAAATTTCTCCAAGGCTAGGTGTAAAGTACAAGACAAACCAAGGTTCAAAAAGAGATTCTAACCAAGTCCCTACATTTATCCAAAGCCAAATAAAGGGAGGAGGACAACTCCTAAGCCTGAAGGAGGCAATAAGAGTGGTCCTTTATCTAAAAGTTCTAGTTGTGATAAGTGTCGTACAAAGCATGAAGGTAAGTGTCGTGTCGATATGGGAATTTGCTATGGATGTGTCAAAAGTTGCAACCAATTAAAGTATTGTCCAATCCGTGCAGCCAAAGGGATATAAGGTACCCAAGATCCCACTAATTCTCTAAACTCATATGCTCCCAAGAAAAATCGCAGTTATGCTCTCCAATATCGAGGTGATCAAGACAACTCTCTAAATTTTATTATCGGTAGGTTGAAAGTATTTTCATTTAATGTTTATACATTGTTGGATCCCGTTACAACCTTGTCTTTTGTAACTCCATCGGTGGCTAATAGATTTGATATGCTTGTGATGCCTTAGATGAACCCTTTTCGTGTTTCTACCCCGGTGGGTGATTCCGTGGTTGCTAAAAGAGTTATTTGTGGACTTTGATATCATTTTTGGGGATGGATTGGCAACCTGATTATTTTCTTCCATCGATCATAGAACTCGGGTAGTAAAATTCATATTCCTAATGAACCCGTTTTAGAATGGAAGGTGGGAAACTTAGCTCCAAAAAGTTGAATCATTTCATGTCTTAAAACTTGTATGTTTATTTCTAAGAGATGTCTCTATAATGTTGTGAGAGTCAAATATCTTAAGTCCGAGACTCCTCCATTACGGTCGATCCCCGTAGTGAAGGATGTTAAAAAATTCTTTCCTAATCAATTGCCCATAATTCCTTTAGAATGGGAAATATATTTTAACTTTGATTTATCATCAGATACAAAACCTATCTCAATCTACATGTACAGAATGGCCCCGACCGAGTTGAAAGAATTCAAATCTTACCTTAAGGATTTGCTTGATAAAGATTTTATTCAACCAAACATATCTATATGGGTTGCCCCGGTGTTATTTGTGTAAAAGAAATATGGGTCTATTAAAATGTGTATTGTCTACCGACAATTGAACAAGGACACTATAAAGAATAAGTGTCCACTCCTAGGATCAATGATTTGTTTTACCAACCCGAAAGAGAGAGTTACTTTTCAAAAATTGACTTGGGGTCGGGTTATCACCAACTTTGAGTGACATGTCAAGATATTCTGAATATGGCATTTCAAACTAGTTATGGCCATATTTAATTCGTTATTATGTTCTTTTTTCTTACAAAATGTCCCAACGGATTTCATGGACTTTCTGAATAGAGTTTTAAAATATTTATCTTGATTTGTTTGTGATTATGTTCACAGACGACATCTTGATATACTCTATGAGCAAGAATTATCGTATGAACCATTGAAGGATAGTGTTACAACTACTCAAGGATAACTAACTTTTTGCTAAATTTAATAAATGTGAATTTTGATTGATATCGGTTGCTTTTCTTATACACATTCTCCCTAGTGAATAGGTAGAGGTCAATCCGAGAAGCACAGATGCGATCAAAAGTTGGCCTAGAACTTTGAGTCCTACCAAAATCTGAAGCTTTTTGGGTTTTTCCTGGTACTATAACATGTTCATCAAAGGTTTTTCATCTATTTCATCACCATTAATGTCCTTAACCCAAAAAAAAATCCAAGTTCAAGTGGTCGGAATCATGTGAAAAGAGATTTCGATTATTGTAAGATAAACTCACCTCCACTCCGGTGTTGACCTTACTGGAGGGTACCGAAGCCTTTGTGATTTTTTCTGACACTTCCCGAGTAGGTTTTGGATGTATCCTCATGCAACATGGTAAGGTGATACCAGATGCCTCAAGGCAACTCAAGGTTTCCCACTCATGATCTTGAACTAGCACTTGCGGTCTATGCTATAAAAATATAGAGACACTATCTATGTGGAGTATATGTAGATGTATTTATTGATAATAAAAGTATCCAATATGTTTTCAACCAAAAATAGTTAAACCTTTTACAACAAAGGTGGTTATAACTTTTGAAAGATTACAACATGAGTGTGCTTTACCATTCCGGCAAAGCCAATGTTTTCGCGGATGTGTTGAGTTGCAGGTCCATGGGTAGTGTAGCTCATATTTAAGGTTAGAAAAAAGAATTAATTTTGGATGTGCATAGGTGCGCCCACTCGGAAAATCGTGTACTGGATTCTCATAAGGGTAGTCTAACAATCCAACCTAGCTTCAACTCTTCCTTAGTGGTTGATGTAAAAGACATGAAACACCTTGATCCTATATTAATGGAGTAGAAATATTCTGTAATTGGTAAATTCATTGAAGATTTCTCCCACGGTGGAGATAGGGTACCTTGATATCAAGGTATGTTGTGTGTGCCGGATGTGGATGACCTCAAAATGAAAATTTTTGAAGACGCTCCTGGTTTGCGATATTCCATACATCCGTGTGCCACCAAGATCAAATGAAACTTGTGAGATATCTATTGGTGGAATAATTTTAAATAGGACATAGCGGAGTTTGTTGAAAATTTCAAATTTGCAATAAGTCAAGGCCGAACAGCGAGGGCGGGGAGGCTTGACTCAACGCATAAAATTCTCACTTGGAAGTGGGAATATATTAATATGGACTTTGTTGTGGGCTTGACTCATACTCGAAGGAAACATTATTTGATTTGTGTCATTATTGATAGGATGACCAAGATGGACCACTTTATTCCGTTCAAGGATACTTATTCAGCTGAATAATATGCTAAATTGTACCTTAAAGAGATTGTCAAATTCCATATGGTCCCCTTGTCTATCATCTCGGATAGGGATACTCAATTTACTTCACTTTTGGAAGGTACTCCAAAGTTGAATTGGTACTAATGTGAAGCTTAGTACCTTTTTTCACCCATAAAATGACGGTTTGGCGGAATAAACCATCCAAAATGTAGAAGATATGTTGAGAGAATGTCTCATTAACTTCAAGGGTAACTGGTATGGCCATCTACCATTGATTTAATTTCCTACAATAATAGATATCTCTCGAGTATTGACATGGCATCATTTAATACTCTTTATGAGAGAATATTTTAGATCTTTGATTGGGTGGTTCAGAGTACGTGAGTTTTCCCTCATAGGTCTCGAAGTAGTTTATGAGGTTGTGGATAAAGTCCGACTCATAAGGTGTAATACCTCGAAAAATGAATTAGATCAAGCTAGAGACTAACATTGTTTTCATGAGAGTCTAAGGTCCTAAAATCTTCTATTATATGGTATTAAATCAGTGTCTAGAGTTTTAGGTGACTTGGAAGTGAAATGTTAAGGGACTACTAAGACGTTCAACAACTAAGTCACCTATATTCCTCATGTGTGGTTATGTGCCTAAATGTGTGTTTCATGAGTTTATGAGGTTTAGCATGAGGTATAAGTGTTTATAGTAAGTTTGTAAATTTTCATGAAGTTTGAATGTCAAACGTCCATGACGTTTGAAAGGTCTACCTTGAAATGACCTTATCTTCTCTATTTACTTAAGTAAGTCTTTGCATAGACTTTGGGAGGAGAATGTCATATAATCTATATGTTGTTGTACTATGGGAGAAGAATTCTATATTATTTAGTATACAGGATCTCTTAAGTGTGTGTGTTAGGTATTGTATGGGCGGTTGCTTCACGACTCACTCAAATGAGATTTAGAATCAACTTTGGTAGGAGGATCTCATGTTCATTTGTTTGATGTATTGTAAGTGTATATCTTATTATACGTGGTCTTAAGGATCATTTTGGTGTGCCTAGAGAGGGTGTACGGGAGGTCTCTCTTTGTCTTACTTAAGTGAGTCTTAAGATAGTGTACTGAGAAAATTGCGTGCTAGGAAGACTTCCTTGTAAAGTTGAGAAACTTCACTGTAACATTAAGAAATAGTCATTGTAAAGTGACATAGTTCACTGTAAGGTTTTCTAAAAATGTACTAAATTGACTAAGTGATCTCTTATGTATTTCTAAGGTGTTAAATGATGCTTTTATGCTTATGATGTGAGATTTCAATCAAAAAGATACATATTTTTAATAAATATTTGTTTTCATGATTTTATGCATTATGTCATACTAAATACATGTATTTATACTGATTTCATACTTTTAAGTATCTCTAAAGTGATTCATAGGTGATGGTACTTTTGGAGAGCAAAGCTTGGATTAGAAGATCGTTCAAGCAAGTTGAAGTATGTCCTCATTTGACTCGAGGGCAGAGATGTATTTTATTCCTTTTATCAAACTATTGTAATAAACGTAGTAGTACTTATTTCTATTGTGTATGGGCGGTGTGCCAAAGTACTCTTGTGTCTAAGAATTGATGAAATGAGACTTTGTATTTCTTATAAGTTTTATACGAATGATATTTTAAAGAAATATAGAATGTTTGTGAAATGTTTTAATTCCGCATTACTTTTCATACGTTTATATATGATGAACGTACGGAAGGTCTCGTTCAAGACCTCCGAGAGGTGAAGTACGTCGGTTGCACTCCAAGAGTGCTATATCGTCTAGCGTATGGTCTCAGGATGTGACATAAAGAATAGGTTGATGATGTCCCACACTTGGCAAAAACCCTATGTCGACAATAGAAAGAGAAACCTTGAATTTATGGTGGGTAATTTGGTCTAGTTAAATATATCACCCCTGAAAGGGGTGATTACATTTGGGAATAAAGGAAAACTTAGTCCCCGGTGTTTGGGGCCCTATGAGATTTTGCAACACATCGGAAGTGTTTCCTATGAATTGAAATTATCTATTGAATTGGCTTTGGTACACCAGTTTTCCATGTGTTAAATCTCAAAAAGTGCATAGGCGATCCAGTTCTATCCTTCCTCTAGAAGACTTAGGGATGGATGCTCACATTTCCTATGAAGAGGTTCCTGTCAAGATTTTTGACCAGCAGGTGAAGAGGTTGAGAAAAATGGAAGTAGCTTTCAGTGAGGTTCTCTAGAGGAACAATCTTGTGGAAAGTTCTACTTGGGAGGCATAGGCCGATATGATATTCCATTATACTAATTTTTTTCCTTCAACTCCTATTCAAACTTGAGGTAACAAAGTCCTCCTTAATTTTGTACTTTACGAGTAATGTGTGCTATCTGTAGAATTTCATTATTTTATTTCTCTATATGTGCATGTTCTTGTAAAAATTCATGTTCTAGTATATATGTCATGTTTTGATACGATTTATTCATTTCTAAATGGCCTATACTATAAAAGGAGCATCTTTATTCATTAGGTACAAGTGCGAAGAGATCACACTTTTGTTCTACATTGTTTGGTTGAGCATAAACGATGTTGGAGAAGTTAGTTCTTTCCATACTTATGTGATATAATGAGTTCTTGTATATTGAGTTAGTAGACGTAGTTCCTACCTACTTGAGTTCTATGGCCATGTGATGGTTTCATGGGAATTTCATCCCATAATAGTGATTTAAGTAGTGAATAATACAAACTTTAGTTGTGCACTTGATGTTATAAGTTGTGTGGGATGTTTTTATGGAGCTTTAACTTAGTTTTGTGCCTTGGTAGACATTCAGCGACGAATGTTCCCAACTCTAAAATAAGGTTCTTATACTAAAACTTCATGGAATGACAACCTTAGGACCCTTACAAGGACCTACGAGGGGACCTAGGAAGAGTCCAAAAGTTTGTCAAAAATAAATTGGGTTCATGAGACCCATTTACGGCTCGTCGATAGAGTCACGCCCCGTCAATGGGAGTCATGAGTCCCTACTTGGTCTCCTCCAACTTTCCAACTAAAAAAATTTTCAGTCCCAATTGAAAAGTGACTAGAATTGTCCGTCAATGCGTCGACTCGCCGTCAACGGGGGCTCATTCATGGGCACTGCCTTCACACAGCATAGTGAGGGCTAGTTAGATAATTAGTTACTTGTTTAGTTAACACTTAATTACAACTTCCCTTTGTTTGTTAAGTATACTAAAAGATATTAAAACATTAAAACAAGGTTTCAAAAAAATCAAAATCCATTTTCCCTCTTTTGAGAAATTCTCTCTCTACCCAAGCATTGAAAAACAAGGAAGAACTCAAGCTAGGGCACTCAAGATTAACTCTCTTTCACTTCAAAATCATTGAATAACATCAAAAAAGGTATGGAGATGTTGATCATGGATAAGTTTCTCCATGATGACCTTCAAAACATCTTTTTTGGAATTGATATTGTGATTAAAATATTAGGGCTTATGATCTAGTCATAGGTTCACTCCAGAATTGCTTTTTTCAAGTAAGGTGCCTTATATTATATATATATATGTATGTATATATATATATATATATATATATATATATGGATCAATTGATATTGTTTCTAAGAAATGCTTTGAAGAAAGATTGGTATTATGGGATTCTAACTCTACATTTCACACGAGGACCTAGGATGTACTAAGGTCATACCTTCATTATCGTTGAACATTGTTGGGGGTTTTCCTTATATTTTGTGTGAGCAATGTAAAAGGCTTTCAAAAATCTCATTAATTCATACTGTCATATAAATGAATCGTTTTCATGTTTTAATGGTTTTTATGCATTTATCCATACTTAGTACATTGATTGTACTAACCCTTTTCTCCTTTTATATTATCAGTATAGGTTCCGTCTAATTGGTTCCATTTTACATCCTTGAAGAAAGCTCGGATTTCTTACTTACAAGACTTGTGGTAGGTCCTAAAAGATCCGACGACTAATGAATTTGATTCAAATTTATGATTTATCTATAGATGTAATAGACTTAGTTGTTTGTCTATGTACGTTTTTTATAAACGACTTTCGAGTCTAAAGGGCTAAGGACCCAATTTGAAGATTTATATTCTATTCTTATTAGTAGATGGTTTATGTGTGATGATGGTATCAGATTCCTACTATTTTTCTTTATGAAAATGAAGTTTGAAATTCTATTTTATAAAGTTTTAAATTCCGCAATATTCGAGTGCATTATGCAGTGACAATTATGCTAAGGGCTTGTTTAAGACCTCATTGAGGTCGATGACGCCGGTAATGTCTAGGGGGTAATCTTCGTTTTTACAATAAAATTGAACCTCTAACATCCTTAAAACCCTTTTTAAGTCATTGAACTACACATGAATCCCTAGCTTAAGTTATTGGATTTATTAGGTGTAACAGAAACCTTAAACAAACCTTCTGTAATAACCAGGTAAACATAGGAAGATTCAAATCTCCTAAGAAGTTAGAGGTTTAGTCCAACTCTTGACCCATCCGTCTTCTTAGGATCTACGTCAATACCCTTACATGAAGTAATATGACCAACAAAAGCAATAGACCTTAATCAAAAATTCATATTTGCTAAACTTTGCAAAAAAAATTATTTGTACGTATGAATTACAAAACATTCCAAACTGGTCAATATAATCATTCTTACTCCTTTAATTGATCAATATATTATCAATAAATACAATCACAATCATTTCAATGTATTGTCTAAACTTCATATTAATCGGATCCATAAAAGTCGCCGGAGCATTAGTTGACCCTAATGAGATTACCAAAGATGGATGATAACCGTACCAATAATTAAAATTCGTCTTTAGAATGACATCTTCCTTCACCCTCAATTTTTGATTAGAGAAATCACTTTCTTCATAAAGATTGTTGAATAAATCATTTATTCTTGGGAGAGGATACTTATTCTTAATGATTACCCTGTTAAACTAATGATAGTCAATACACATATGAACTGAACCATCTTTCTTTATCACAAACAAAATTGGAGCACTTAGTGGAGAGATCCCTATCCAAAAATTTGTCAATTGTTCTTTCTACTCATTATGTTTAGCCTGAGCCAATCGATAAAGAGGAATAGAAATGGTTGTGTATCAGGGTGAAGGTCAACAACAAAGTTTGTTTCCTGCTCGAGAGGAATACAAGGTAAACCATCTTGAAACACTTCCAGAAACTGATTAACAATGGGACATACTCAAGAGTAGGGGTTTCTAAATCTACATGTGTTACCCTTACTAAGTGGTAAATTTCACCCTTAGAAATTATCTTTCTAGCTTTAATTAAGAAAAAATATGACCCTGGAAATAGAATTTCCCCTCTTCCACTCTAGGAAAGGCTCATTTAGGATCTAAAACTTTACTATATGAGTTCTACATTCTATAGAAGCATAACATGAGTGAATCCAATCCAAACACAAGATAACGTCAAAATCTAACATGTCAATATCTACCAAGTTAACAATAACTCTATCGAACAAGGAAATGAGACATTTTCTATAGACTATTTTAGACACAATAGAGCCACCTACAAGAGTACAGAAAATCAAAGGTTCTAACAACACATCTAGAAGAACATTAGACCATATAGACACATATTGTATCACACAAGACAATGTAGCACCGGGATCAAATAAAACCTAAATATCCAATTAGAAAACATTCAACATATTGATGACCACATCTGAAAAATCCTCTTTTGCAGCACGAGACTTAATTAAACATCCTCAAAATTAAATAGGAATAACTAGAGCATCACATATGTTTTATCATTTAATAACTTTTTAAAATAGTTAATAATATATTTAGAATTCGGTTTTTAAGAGTTTGAAGTTAAACGTCAAGGGACAACCAAGATGTTCAAAAATTAATCTTTTATGTGTTTGTGAATCTTTGTATGTTGTGCATGTTTTTATGTGTTGTTTGGAGTCTAAAGTCACTGAGGAAATGACCCTAACTCCTAAAGGAATATGTTTAGTGTCCAAAATTCCGATACGACTCCCTAACGACCAACCTAAGGGTCCTTAAGAAGGACCCAAACTTTAGAAGAGAAGCTGCCAAGGCAGATTTTTGGCATTACCTTGATGAAGTGGCTCAGTTTCGTGGACTTGCTCCACCTAGGAAGAAAAAATTTGTCTGTGTTATGGAATATATAGTTGACAATTTTTACAAAAAATTAATTTCCAAAAACTTGTGAAAACACCTCTACGACGTGGACTTTTTACCCGATGATAGTTCCGAACATAAAAGTTATGTTTGACTTTAATTAAAAGGGTCCAACTATTGTAGGTATTATTTGGGTATTTTGGGGTGTATTATGTATTGAATTTGAATTATTTTACACTCATTCTCCCACCAAAAAAAATCCTTAAATCAAAAACACAATTGATCTCACTTCTCTCCAAATTCTCTCACTATCCAAATACTTCATTGAAGAACTCTCAAGCTCCAAAGAAGAAGATCAATTTTTCAAGGTTTCAACCCTAATTTTTTAGGTCTTCTTAATAATAAGGAATGGTATTCATTCATTCTCGAATAACCTATCATTCAAGAGGTCCAATTCAAAGGTTTTCAAAGGTGAATAAATAATTAACTTCCCCGATTTCTATTCTATGCATGGGTTCATTATTACAATGTTTTAAAAGGAATGATAAGGAGGTATTAATTTTGAATCAAGTTTTATATATTATTATTTTAATGGAATCCCTTAAAGAACCCATGTTTTTTCTAAACCTCCTGAATTGGCTTACAAAATGGGTTTGATGAATGTTATTGGATACTGTTAGAATTTATTTTATAATATGTTGTATTATTGTTATATATTGATATCCATGCATAATTATGATGAAATGTTTGAGAATTGTAAATGAGTGATCATGGCTTTGATGAAGGGTAAGTTGACCAAAATTGTTCTAATTCTTATTGAATTGATCTTGTGTGCTATGATCCACTTATGGTGGTCGTGTTTCGTTAATGTACTTGAATATGTGTATGTAATGTGGTTGTAGCTTTGAAGGCAATGAATATGATTTGAAGTAATGTTATGATGCATATGTATAAACATGTGTTATGGAGTTAAACATGTGATTTTTGAAGGTAGCATGATCGTTCAAGGATAATATGACTGTGAAGTATGGTTGTGTGTGTGGATTATGATGAATGTAGTATGATCATGTTTAGAAGATGATGTCATAAATAATGGTGATTATGTGAATGTCTTTCTCACATATACAAACATGAATGAACGAATGAAACTAATGAAAATGTAGTGAATGAGAGTCTATTGAAAGGTTTTCTTAATAACACTCTAATGAATGAATGGGAGATTTTGGGGTGAACACTCTTCGTCAGTAGAGATCTAGTATCTAGTAACAACCTCATTATTCCTAAGACCTCTTCAATGAATGAATGATAAATTGTGATGACTATTCTTTTCGTGAGTAGAGGTAGAGTACTTAGTATAAATCCCTTAACTTATATCTAATGAATGTAATGATAGTCAAAATACTCCATGGGGATTAATTCCTATAACCTAGAAGATATGATAGAGGTGAGTTCTCTCCCCTAAGTAGAGGTCGAGTACTTAAAAGCAACCTCTTGAGATGGGTACTATTTGTGACTTGAGGTTTAGTAAGTAGAAGTTATCGCTTATCCCTTAACTATTTGCTCGCATATCTAGTGGTATTCCATGTAAAGGATAAAAAATAACCCTACATTAGGCAAGTGGGTATCCCTCATATTATCGGGGTTAATACCATGAGTCCATGTTAAGATCCCATGGTCTATATCGTTTAAATCTTATCCCCACAAAAGAATGCAAATAACTAGGTCTTCGTAAGTGTGTTCTACTTAGGGTAGGTGGTGGAATGAGACTCCATCTATGCATTGCACAAGTAGGCATTTGGAGGGAGTCTTCGTGTGTCCTTGACATTTTAATGAATGAATTGGTTTCTAGATGATGTTAATGAAGTAAGTTGGCTCTATGTCTAATGAAAATGAATCATGTTGGTCTTACAACTGAAATTAATAAAGATTATGTGACTTGTGAATGTGATGTTCCCAATCTATTGTAGTTCTGAAGGAGAAGTAAGTGATGTTACTTTCACTTTGCACTAGTAACTTAGAGTTATCATAGGGGATGGTCGTTACGCGAAGTTCTTAAATGCATGAATGTTTCCTCCATATCTCTAGTAATTAATTTTGACTTGTTGAGTTCTGATAAAAAGAAAATATCCTTAGCTTTTATATTCTTAAGGAAAACTTGGTATGGAAAGAAGAGATTTTATGGACGGTCTCTTTATGTCTTACCTAGGTGGGTCTTTCGATAACTTTGGTTAGAGTGTCTAAATGATAAATGGGTTACTTACTGAATATATTTATATGTTTAGAATTATGGAAATTTTTCATTGTATGTAATAATTGATTTGTATGATGTCTTTTAGACTTGTCTCATGAAATTTTATCAAAATAGCATGAAAAGCATCTTTCAACTAAAATATTCTCTTTATAGTATATTTTTGCATGTTTGTCATACTTAGTAGTTAATTGTACCTACTCCATGTTCTTCTCTATTTCTACAAGTTTAGGTGGTTGAGAATTTGATTGTTCTCTCAAAACTATTCGTGTGTCTCATATGTTTTATGACGTGTATGTCATTTATAGTTTCCTTTCACTAAGACTTTAGATAAAGACTAATATATTTCTTTGAATATAAGGGTTGAGACCCTATGATAATGAGTGTGTCTAAGATGTATTGTGATGATAAGACTTACATCTGCTTACTTTTTATAAAAGAGATTCCTTATTGACTTTATGATGAATAATTTTAATTCCACACTACTTTCCATACCTATTTGATGAAACCTAAGAGGCTTGTATAAGACCTATGAGAGGTCAAGTACCCCGCATCACGACTTGGGAATTCTCTAACTAAGTGGTACCTAAACCACTCAGAGGAACTTAATTGTCCACTCTTCCTTTATCTATATGCATCGGGCACTCGCTCATTTTGTGACCACTCTGACTACAACAATGGCAACTATCCATGTCGACTACGCACTTACCGTCATGCTTCCATCCTCACATGTATAAGTAGACATAGGAAATGAGGATCCACTATCATTTCCTCCTTGAGGCTTACGGTTATACACCCTTTCTTTATTGAACTTAGGAAGAGCATTGGAGGAATATTGACCAGAAAAGCATTGTCGAAATCTAGGCTGACTTTTTCAATTGAACTTTGCTTATGAGAAATTTTCCTCACCGATGTTATCCTTCTTCTTTTTACCTCTATAGAATTTTCCTTACGTTTATACTCCTCAATTCGTAGTGTATGAACTACTAAGCGAGAGAAGTCCACGTCATTAATGCGCATGGCGGTTCAAAACTCTTAAACCCCTATTTTGGACATACCAGAAAAAAACTTACTCATGTTAGCCCTTTAATTGATAACCATTAAGGGAGCATACTCATAGAATTATGCAAACTTTAGAGCGATTCCTTCAACTCATACTTCCTTGTCAAAGGTTAATGAACTCAAGCGCACTGGCTTCTTTTATCTCAAGGGGAAAAAACCTATCAAGAAAGGTGGCCTTTAACTTCTCCCAATAAAGAGGATCCACATCTTCTGCTTTGCATTCCTTTCATTGGTTATAACATATTTGAGATATACCTTTTAGTTGATAAGCGGAAACCTCGCCTTTTCCTGCGGTGTAACCCTCATGATCATCGAACCTTGGTAGACCTTTTCAACTACAGGATCTTCCACAACCTTAGAACAATTAAACATCAGAGGGTTCATCCTATTGAAATCCCTCACTCTTGAAGCAACTGTACCCATATATGGGTTCAGGTAATCAAGACCTCCCGATAGGCTTTGGCCTTCATAGATTGAGACAACACTTGTAAAGCATCCCTAAACTCAACATTGGTTGCTTTCTCATCTTAAAAATCGACCAGAACTTGAGGATCTAGGGAGGAGCACATTGGTCCGCATTATTAGTTACATTTCTTATGGTATAAGATCTTCATGGGGCCATATCCTGTAAAGAATTATATACATATTAGGAGAGAGACCTTATACAATTAAAATCTATCGTAGGACCTAGAGTTCCAAAAAAATGGAGTTTCCTAATCATCTTACAGGCTCCCATTCATAAATGTGGAGCGCTTCATACTCATGAATAAGACAGTACTAAATGTGGCTTATGGGATATCCTAGGATAATTCTAAACCATTTTATCTAGTTACCAAGTTTTTCATGAACAAGAGGTACCCCCTAGATCTAACATGGTGTATCGAACCCCTAAGGACTCCATCCAAGCCATTTAGTTGTCATAACATAACAAATACTACAATAAGAGTAAAAAAAGTCCAAGTCGAAAACATTTAATAAAAGAAAAGTGGAACTGTAAAACACTTATCTCATCATAGCCATTTTATACAATAAAAGGAAATTGGGCCTAGCCCAAACATCATGTCCAAAATGGAAATGCATGAATGAAACTAAAATCAATAGAAGTTTGCCTTGAAGCATGAGGACTCACAAAAGCTTGGAATATCTAAAGTTAACATGTACCTACGAAGCTGATTACACTGACTATCGAACACTACATTTCGGAAAATGAAGGAAAGAGTATATGTTAGCCAAAACAATTTAACAAGTATGAAAGCCATGCATAAAAAATTTAAATTAAGCTAAATGTAACATTTTATATCGTGACATGCAATTGACCAAGCTAGAACATGATATAAAATAGTTAGAAATCTTAAATCATAAAACGACAGTCAATGCATGCTAAAATCATAATTAAAACCTTTTAACTTATTTGTGATTCTTCTAGAAGTGATCCAAGATCATTATTAATTTGGGAGTTAGACTTTAGCGATCTAGAGACCATATGAACTATTAGATCAACATTAAAAACTCTGTTAGGCAACATTATAGGATAAATTTGTCAAGACCGAATTTCTCAAGCCATTAAGGCACCTACTATAACCCACCAGTAGGTAAGCGAAACTGTAACCCAGAACAACACGTAATGGGTGTGACGGTAGAAACTAAACAAGACTATGTAAAATTACTATAATAACATAAGCAAACCAAAGCATATATACAATTAAGGATCCCTCCCAGAACCTAGAAGTCACTAATACAGAGCTACAAATAAAACGAGTACAAGTTCCAACAGTGGACCATTGAAACTAGATAGTCTCAAAAAATAAAAGACAACTCTTTATATAAACAGATTGAGACTGAAATAGTACAAAACGTCGTGTGCTCACCTTTGTCTCCAGACCAGAAATGCTCCAAACTCGATCAACGTTGACTACTGGTGCTCGGACCTTCATCACAAAAATAGATGCAGAGTGTAGCATGAGTACCAAATAGAAAGTACCCAGAAGGCATCATTGGCCGACTAAACTAGAAAAATAAAGCAATATGAATAGACAGAATCACATAACTAGAGGTCAAGAACGGAAGGCTAAGTAAAACAGGAATTCACACGAGTGTATAAAGATCTAACTAAATTAATAAATAAGCTAACTACACTTAAGTGGACCCCACCATAAGCCTAGAAGGTACACCCGTGCGCAAGTTTAAGTAAAAAGCCGAAGGACCCCCATAACCCTGATGAGTAAAAAAAATAAGGAGAATAGAATTCAAGGCCAAAGAACACTGAACCAAATAGTAGAATCTGACGGTACGTAAGTCGGGCCTTGAACCGGATGCTCACTAGAATTTCCCAAGTAGCCAATTGAAAAATATAAGTAACTGAGGCCGGACATCTAACTGAATGCTCTAAATACTTGAGGTCGGACTTCTAAATGAATGTTCTACATAAGTATGTTCATAGTCGAGGCCGGACCTTAAATCCGAATACCGAACAAAGATGTCGGTATACCTTTCCACAAGTTGTCTTCTCGATTGGTGAATTAGTACCTTTTTCCTTTTTGAATTTTGGGTTAGATACCCTATCACCACTAGCCTTTCGAAACTTGGAAGGGACTTGACTTGAAACTCGCTTCTTAAATCTAGTCTTGTCTTGTATCTCAAGCCTATTCTTTGAAGAACCTCGATCAAAAGATCTTGTCGTCTTAGCATCATTACACTACCTCCTAGCCCTTGCCTCTTTTACATGTTTGGAATTCACCATAAGACAAGAAATTTTCATTTTTTCGTGTAGCATAGACGAATGACACTCCTCTTGCAAATCATCCAACACCCCCGTCACAAAATGGCTCAGTTCATCTATAACATCAGAAACCAAAGAAGGAGCATATTTCGACAACTTTGTGAATTTCAAAGAATTCATGAACACTCATACCTCCTTTGCGAAGGTTGATAAACTCTATCACTTTAGCCTCCCTCATATCTCTAGGAAAGTACCGATCTAGAAAAGCCTTCTTAAAGATATTCCAAGTCAACAGACGACTCCTCAATGGCCTATTATCCCTTCATTGTACAAACCATGCTTGTGCCACGTCCTTGAGTTGAGAAGTGGCCAACTCGGCCTTTTCAATTGTAGACGAACCCATAGCCAAAAGTATCTTATAGACCTCATCGATGAATTATTGGGGGTCTTCATCAACCTTAAACCTGTAGAAAGTAGGAGGGTTAATCAGAGAGAAGTCCTTTACACGGGAAGCCATAGTAGTGACTTGTTGATGAGGATGGGGTACAAGCTTCCGATTGTCTTACGCCGTCATAGCTTGTTCTTGGACAGTGGCGGCTTGAGATAATTGAATGAGGGAAGATCTTATATCTCCATCCGTAAAGGGTGGAATATGACCGGATCTTGGTCAACATTAGCATCTTCTTCAAGTGGAAGAACTTGCTCACCACGGGGAGGAACTCCTGAATGGGCAATTTCCTCTTAAAGTCTTCGTGCAGCATTCGTTCGATTGTTCATTCTTCTTGTAAGAACAACAATAAAATAAAATTCAAAAGAACACCATAAGTATACTTTAATGGCACGATATAAGATTTCTAAGAAATAGTGCAGTTCCGAAGTGTGGCGTCCTTCACAATTATAAATATGAACCGACGTAGACGTAGTAGAGAGAGAGACGTAACTCAATGATATTTATCCTCATTCTCTAATACTATGTTTTTCAAATTCGGATTTACCCCCTAGACATAAACGTCATCACCGTCCTCTTTAACGACTAAGACTAGCCTCATAGTCTCATGTCATTATATTCATAGGTTGAAATTTACGGAAATATAAAAACATTTACTATTTCTACTAGGAGGTTTACATAGACCTCTGCATACACGTAATATAGTCGTATCGAGTATAGAAGACCCTTTGTATTGGAAGGTTACATAGACTTCTACTTTTATTGGACATATATATATATAAGATAGACACAGAGTCTAAAAGATTATCTCATCTCATACCATCTAAACGATCATTGAAATTTGGGCATACCCGTAGATTAAATATAAAGAAGCCACATATAGTCTTACAGAAATTATACTCAAATGAAAGTGGAATGAATCATAAAATTCTTTTAAAAAAACAAAGCAAGTTCATAATCAAGATATTGGCATTGCCCTCAGAAAGTGAGGACCTACCCACTTTGATGATAAAGAATATCTAATCCTTCTTCATGTCGTCTTGAATGAGCCTCCAACGACTGAAACCTAAAATGTTTGGGAAATTGGAAGAAAATGAGGTTAGTGCTCCAAATGTACTAATTGGAAGAAAATGGGGTTAGTGCTCCAAATGTACTAAGTATGAGAACATGCTAAGAAAAGGACATTTCTGTAAGTATGCATTTTTCTTTAAAACTTATATGCATATTCAGCAAAACCACCCCAAACAATATTTCACAGTTATTGATTCATAGACATGATAATCACAATGCCACAACATTAATTCTAGTCCAGCAAAACATTCCCACTATACATGTAGATACATGTTCAAGTAACTCTACATCTAAGTCCTATTAAACAATAAGCATGAATAAAAGTACATTTCATTATACAAAAGTAAGAAAACTACACGTGAACCCCTATTAAGTTAACCAGTGCAATGACCAAGCAAAGCCCCATAACCTCACTCAATCAAGTAACTCAACAAGAATCATGAATAACACCGTACTTCACATAACATGACATTTAATTATACATTTCATCTTACTTTAACAATATAAACCAACACGTAGTCATAATTGAACTATGCAACATATAGTATCCATAATGTGCAAGCCCATCATATACATATCATAAATCATCATAGACATAAACATACATAAGAACATCCTCCTAAGACTCCCCTCAAGGCTAACTAGTGCAATGCTAAGGTAGAGTCCCATACCCTTACTTGGGCTAAGCTACACCCCTTAGGTTATCCTAGTTAGAGTTCAATTCTTTAATTCATTTTACCTTTTTGGGAACATCTTTCCCTAACTGACATATACCACATGAGCTAGTGTGGAATCCAGTGTCATGAAACACTATATTGAAAGAAGGCGGACTACATGCCAAGGTAGTAGCAAAACATCAAACATATAAACTACATGGATCCAGTAGCTAGTATTCCTATAAGGTCAACATAGTTCAAGAACTAGGAGATATAGTTGGAACCCTATTTATGCTCTATGAATTATAGTCTCCAATCTCAAGAGTAATTGAGTATTCCTCCCTTCCCTATGTGGGAAGGGACTCAAACTACTTCACTCGGTGCTAAGTTAGAGTCCCTTTTTGAAATATCTTTAAGTCGCCAATTATAAATCATAGATTAGTTTAGGTCATAGGGTATACCCTTTGTATAATCATCATCATTAATAGAACAACAAGATTGTATAAGTATAAATCCTTTCATCACAATTCAAATAGGTGAGGTTAACACATTACTTATCACTTTATAATAAGGAGCATTGGTATACATAACCATACTTATAGCATTTACATCTTAACCAACCTCAAAACCATATTAAATACATTTTAATTCTACATCATACAACCCAATAAATCGGAAATAAGTCACACTCCAACACAATCATCATGACTTAATCACAATTAACTACAACTTGAAGTAAGGAATAGGGATTACAAGACTTACCCAAGTCTCCTTCATAGTTCATTTTTTAGGCCTTACCACAAACCCTTAATTCAATCTAATATAGATTTTCCACATAATAATTCAATATTCAACATGATAATAAAACTAGAAGAGTCGCTACACCACAATTCAATACTAAATAAATGCTTAAAACAAGATTACCTAGGCAAATTCTCATAACCTAGATCACTTATCAAGAATTAGTATGAATGACTACAATTCATCTTAATTTGATAATATTTTTTGTACAATATTATCTAATAATGATTTAACTAATAATAAAGTCAATTGAATCAATCACAATCCAATTAACATCCAAATCTGACCTAGGGTTAAGGGTTAAGGATCATATTCTTCAAAATGAAATTAAACTAAAAGAACTGATCATAAAATGTTAAAATACATGTTAATAAATCCATTATATCCTAAAGAATCCATAAAAAACTCAGTTCATAACATCAAATTCGTACTTAAATGAAACCCACTTGGAAACTCAACTTTTGAAATCCATTTTGAAGGATCCCTTTGAGGAAAGAATCTCAAAGGTGAATTAGATCCTATACCTCACTATCTGATAAAGATTTGATGGTTAAATCATCCTTTTCCAGCCCCAAAACCTTCCCTAAGCTTGTCTTCACTAGTGTCTTGAAATAGAGAGAGAAAAAAGAGAGAATGAAGAGAGTTTATTATGTGACTTGTGTTTAGATTAATTAGGGTTTCGGTCTTTATATGGGGGGGTTAAATAAGTTAATTAATATTCATTTAATCCCTAAATAACCCCTAAAACCCCTAATTATTTTAATGAACATAATTTAAAACGTGCAGAAAAGTCGCAGACCCCATTGACAAGACCACGATTGACAAATCGTTAGTCCATCGATGGGCAGGTATGCGTCCGTGCTGCACAACCGTAATCTCGGTAAGAGACTGGTAAAGGCAGGGGATTCCTCCATTTTTCCAATTTTTTGTCGATCATTGGCAATGACACCCCGTCGATGCACACACAGATCGTCGCCTGCATCCTGTCGGTGCACACTTCCTAGACAGTGTTGACATCAACTTGCAAGGGACCTTGGTTGGTCCTTGGGGAGTCGTACTTTGAAGTTTCGACCACGAATCACCTTAAACACATGTTATACACTCTTCGATCTAGTTTCATGAATTTTTGACTCCTTAAAGCTAGTTAAATAGGCTAAGGCACGCTAGTACCCCTTAGAACTAGTTTCCGAATGTCATGAATGTTCTTGGATGTTTTGGTTACAAAACATCCTAAATGACCTATAGTCATTAATGTATGTCTTAAAACAATGTTTAGATCCTATGGTTCCTATGTTAGGATTTAAGAATCTTCTTGGATTTTTGAAGTGTTACCGTTAGATGCAAAAAGTCATTTTTGATATAATAAGATAGAGGGTTCGGATTTTGAGGCTTTATATTTTAGTTTATGTCGTTATTCATTTTAAATTTTTAGTTTTTGCCAAAATTTTAATTTAGTCAATATTTTTGGTAATCGTGCTCGAATTGACATTTTGTCATTGTAGTAAGCAATATAAGTTCAGTTTTGATCTCATAGGATGGTTGGTTCAGAATTTGAGACTTACTTTCAGTTTGTGTCATTACTTGTTTTAACTTTTAACTTTTGACTAAAATTTGAATTTGGTCAATTTTTTTGTGAAACATGCTCAAATTTGAATTGTCAACTCAGTTAACTATGAAAGGTCATTTTTTGCTTTATAGGATTGCTGGTTTTGATTTTAAAGTTTTCATATTCAGTTTGTACTATTAGATGATTTAACTTTTAAGTTTTGGTAAAATTAGATTTTGCTTAGTATATTTTGTAAACGTGATCTAATGAAAATTCTATCAGTTCGATTACCTTCGTAAGGTCATTTTTATATTCGACAAGATGGTTGTTTCAGGTTTTAAGACTTTCAGTTTCAGTTTGTGTTGTTAGGCGTTTTAACTTTTGGCCAAAATTTACACTTTGTCAATATTTTTGATAAACGTGCTCAAATTGAATTTTTTGATATAATGATTTGCGTCATATTGAGATTAATTTAACTTGTTATCATATATTTTGCATTATTTTATTCAAATATGATTTATAAAATTGATTAATATTTTGGGTCTTATATTCATGTTCTTTTATTTTTCAATGCAATAAATTGATAAACATTTGACTATTGTATAATCATACAATTAATAATATTTTGAACATATTGTCAATAAATTACGAAGCTAACATTGAACTTGAATGAAATATTACCAATAAATTACCAATCAGTTAGTAAATTTATTAGAAAATTAAATAATCATACTAAAATATTTATTACAAACAAGGGTTGTAGTGTAGTGGTAAGTACTCCCTCATCTTTAACCAAGAGGCATTTCCATGAATAACCTATTGGTAGTTAATTATCCTATAAACCCCAAAAAAATTATTTGATGGTCGGGAAAGAAGGAGAATGAGCTTTCTAGCATGGGGATGTAGGAATGTTGCGAGATCCTGGCCAAATTCACCGTAGTGAAATCTAGACACACTGGAAAAGAAATAAAACTCCGTACAAATTGCTTGGCGCTCATATAGGTTAGGTTTTATGCATTGAGTAGTTGTAAATTTGTGCTTATAATGTAATATATGAAAACAATAGTATGAGATATGTGTGGACCCTCGTACATCGAGTAAATTACAAGGAAAAATTATATGCTTGCAACATATTTGGTTTTAGTGCTTGAGGTAGGAAATTTATGATTGATCAAACATTCTTAGCTATTTTCTTGAGTATAATTCCTTCTTTAATCAAGGATATCCGGTAAAAAGGGGTGAAATCCGTTCTATACTAGGTTTAACCCAATGAAATAACTCGTTGTTGAATGTTCAGTATTTTTGGTCTTAAAATCCCTAATGACGAACCCCAATGAAGAACAAGAGCTGAACTTGTACTCTAGTATGATATGAATCGAGGGGAAAAGTAGTAGGTGATGGTTCTGATTTCATGATTTTTGTGATTTAATCATGTTCTTACCTAATTATGATACTTGTAGGTATATGAAAGTATCAATATTGATCACGTTGCTGTAACTGAGATAGATGAATAATGTATCTATAAAATCATGATGTAAATGTATGATCTTAATGATGTACTTATCATTGTGACTGCGGTGTGTGATTGAGGATCGGATTGCCAGATTATGACAAGATAACATTGGATCTAAATGCCACTTTTCGGCATAAATATTGAATTGGATTTCAACGTTCCGACAAGATAACATTAGATTTAATTGTCATGTTCTGACATAAATAATGAATCGGGTTGCAACGTTTTCACACAACTATGGGATTGGATTTCCACATTCCAATAAGCTAATTGGGATCGGGTACTATGTCAGTGCACTAACACTTTGAGTTTGGGTTCCGTGAGAACACCAACTAACTGTCATATGTTTTAGTGAAAAGCATGTCAAATTCTAGTATTATGATGTGTTTACACTTGTGATAATTTAGTTCTCATCTAATGATGACCTAGTGTTGGTGGAACTATGTGTATGTATTTGAGTTTGAGGTGATGTGTAGATACCTAATGCGGTGTACTTGTAAGAAAAAGAGAGAACTATTAAGATGTTTCTTGGGTAATAACTCACGAAGAATGGGATATAGTTAGAGATTAAAGTAAGGAGAAACTGTGTGGCTTGGGGGTCGATAAGGTGAAGACAATTTTAGAATTTTACAAGATTGATTGGTAGAAAATGGTATTAGCGGTGCTTCGGATTATCTAATGTGGTTTGGAATATGTAGGTTATGATTTAATAAAACTAGATGTGTTAGCAGTTGGGAAAAGAACTGTAAGTAGTTAGAGAATTGTTAAAAGTTCAGGATGTTTGGAGAAACGAGTGTTACTTGCATGATGCAATTGTTCATTTGTTATATTATAAGATGAGCGTGGGGTTGGCCAATAATACCTACTAATACGTGTGGTTGTACTGATACTACTCTTGCTATGTCTTTTTTATGGTCTGTATACAGGATTGTTGATATTTCATTAGGTGAAGATGAAGAATTCCTCCAGCAGCTTCGACTCTTCCTTCCGCATGGTGGGAGCTATGCCTTAATTAATTATTGTACATTGTTATTTATAATCACTCTTGTACCTGCTAGACTAGACCCCTGGGGTTGTTAAATTATTTTACAAGTTTAAAAAAGAGTGTATTTAAAAAGTGTTATTTATTTACTTTCTTTAACTTTGTTGTCTATCTTATTTGATTTCCGCATGTTTTTGTCTATTAGGATATGAGGGTTCTCCTACGTAGGTGTTAGAGTGGGTGCCTGCACAAACCGGTTGTTGGGTCGAGACAATTGGTATCAAAGCCTAGATTACCAGTCCCTACGTACAAGAGAAAAATGTGAACTATACTTTTGTCAATTAGTGTGTTGACGTCTACATTTAATTTACAAGAGGCTAGTAAAAATTCTAGGAAGTCGTTCAACTCCTTTACTCCTTTCATGTGAAGCTTCGCTTGTTGTATAGGTTGAGTCCAATTGGTATCTTCACGATTTTGATTGGCGTAATTGCTACAATCGAAAAACACCAACAAGTCAATTGGAACCGAAAGACTCCAATTGGCATATAGACCTAGGGGCCATAAAGAGCATGGATGGCCAATAATGACCATCTACGACATGAAATAACTAATGGATTTGAACTTTGTAGCGTCGTAGTTAGAGAACTTATAATATGTGTTCCTTGCTGCCTGAAATAATTGGAAATGTGTGCCTTGTTTTTTTAATTTAACTATATTGTGTTTTGTTTTTTGAATTTATATATGTTGTACCTCACTCATTGAATGAATTTATTATGTATGTGGGAGTATTTTCGGATTGCCTAAATTAATGACTGAATTGTTAAAATCGTGCTAGCTGCGATGTCTGGGAGTATTTGAGGAATGTGAACATTTGTGGTCTCGAGTTACCTTTCAGTTTTAGAACTCAGGCCTCGCGTATCCTAGTTGGGTAAGACTTAAAAATTGATGGGATAGTGAAATAAGAGGTTGGAAAAATATTGGGAAGTGAAAAAGTACTCAGAAACACCTTGTCAAGTTTTTGGTCCCGTCTTAGCCGCTGCAACGGAATTTTTACCATTTGTGCGGTGCCACTAAGGAAGATTATCCCACTAAAGAGGGATAGAGGGAGGCAGAACCTCGCAGAAAATTCCTTGTTCCTCCCTGTTTCCAAATAACAACACGGAATGGATCTGAACCAATCCCTCCATCACCTAAACCAGTGTTCTACAATAGTAGTAACTAAATGTATAAAGAATTAAAAAACTGGTTGCTTCAAATGGCCAAAAACTAGCATAAGTGTGCTACAAAACATAGTAATGCTTGAAGGAAAAAAAATAAAATTAATTGTCTTAAATTGCAACAACAAGAAGGGTGAAAGGACATCAAATCAGGGACTCTCAAGATGGGTGTTGTCTGTGTCACTTTCCATATCCTCGGGGTACTTCAACCCAGCCTAGGCCTCGTTTGGCATTGAAAACTTTGAGAAGTTCCTCGGTTCAAGCTGGGGTATCTTCTTTCCTGGGGCAATGCAAGTAAACATGGACTTAATGGTCTTCCAGGTCCAGGCTATCAGTCGATCGCTCTCTACACCCGTCCTCATCTCTTTGCACAGCTGGCGGTGGAGAAACTCTTTCTCATGGGAAGTGTTCAAAGGACACAGAGTGAAGTCAGCATATTCACTCCCCATGTTCTTCCATACCATCTTCAGATCTATCTCGACCTGTTCACCTCAGAGGGGTTCCTAACAATCTTAACCCGCGATCGCCTTGCTACTACTACCTCGATCGTCCTCCTCCTCTAACTCATAGAAACAGAACCTTACCAAACCAACAAAAAGTGGATACGGAGATCCATCGGCAATACCTCAACGACATCCACCAAGGGCACTCCTGCTCGCTTGCATAGGGCAGTGATAACACCCGAAAGGAAGAATGTCTTCTTCTTGCCCCAGTAGAATATCTTCCACTAAGAAATAAATTTTGTGCCCCACATTTATGTAAATACCTTGCATATAACACGCCACCACAAGAGCCCGAGGAAAGGTTACGTTAGTACGGTTGGTCGATGAGTGAATCCTTCTATATATCAGGTGTAGACCCCTCTTAGAATCCGGTGACCAATCAGCACTAGTGAGGCCCTACCCAGTAAACCTGATCCCGTTACGCAGAATTAGCAATAGTGTCCTGCAACCAGTCAAGATCAATGTCCCTTAGTTTGGCCTCTTACTCCAGATTTGAGAGTTGTGGCCCCTCCACAACCTTATTGATAGTAATGGCGTTCAGCGGAATGTGCACTCCCTGAACGCGAATGACTGGGGATGGATCATCCCAACGTGTGGTGGGGAGGATGTCATAGAACTCCCTCACCCACTTAGAGCAGGCACATGGGGAGCCTCAATAAGCAAAAGCTACCTAAACTTGACGAAATGAGCTTAGAAAGCAAGATCTCTCTCCTACACCTTATGTAATACCAGTGCCCTCTCACAGCAAAACCCTATTGCACGAGAGTCGTGATACCTCTCACGACAATCGACATCTGAAAACCGGATGAAAGGTGCATTGTTGCCATTTGGACCATCCATTTGAGAGAACCTGTGTGAAAAAAAATAAGGTAGGACAGTATTAACCAGAGAAGGAATCCTACACAGAAAGAGAAAATGATTAGAAAAAAGGAACAAAAGTTTATGGTCTGGGCTATACCACTGCAACCGTCATCGTTCCGTTACAACAGGATTATGCAGGCAGCTGCTTCATCTAGGATGATCTCCAGAGACGAAAATGGCGTATTTTCGTCCCAAAATCTTCATTTTTATGAAGTCCAAACTCTTTTTCCCTTTCACACAAATTCTCTCTAACCCACCATTGAAGAACAAGGAAGAACTCCAGCTAGGGCACTCAAGATTCATTCTCTTTCGATTCAAACTCGTCGAATAACATCAAAAAAGGTTTGGGAATATTAATTCATGGATTAGTTTCTCCATGAAGCCCTTCAAAACTTTAATTTTTTAAATTTGTAATGTGACTAAAACTAAGGCTTGTGATCAAGCCATGGGTTCACTACATAACCATTTTCTTTATATTATGAACCTCATGTTTTATCAAAAGAATATAGTTAAGACAAAATCACTAAGTTTCAAAAAATCAATTAATCTTATGATTTAAGGAAAATCGATTTCTCGAATTAAAAGAGTCGCCACATAATTTTTAATAAAAAACCAAGAAAAAACTTATGATTATTTTCAAAAGATTTAAACAGATAAAATCAATTGAAAAATAATTCGAAGTTCAAATGTACACTCCTAGAAGGTGTTAGGCCCTCGGAATGCCCGCTAACTCGTAGTTGACCAGTGATTTGACTAAATGACTCTTCTAATATTTTTTCATATTTTTATATATGTAAAATAGAATTCATTTTTATTCATTTACGTTACTTAATTATACTATCGTTGTTTTCTAATTAATTATTTATGGAATTAAACTAAAAGGAAAATCATTTTTTAAGAGGGAGAAACTTAGGGTCGTAAGACAAATAATAAAATAAAAGCTAAGTGACTTGTATAAAATAAATAATTATATTTATCTCAAGAATTTAATTAAATTAAACCATAAGATAAAACAAAGTTAGTCGAAACAATACAACATAAGTAACAAAGAAAGAGATTATCAAATTTGGGCCTTTGGCACAAAACTTCATAACTTGTCCTGAGTCTAAAATGACCCAAAATGAATCTTGCCCATTTTTTAACATGTTGAGCATGCTTAAAAATTCCTTGGGCTTTTGGCCCCATTCCAATCTTATTTGCCATGAGATACACTATGTGTTTATTTGACATATACACCATGTATATCATCGATTCTCGAACTCCTGGATCTGTAACTTTATTTGAACTCCATAATTCCAACACTTTTACCTATATTTTTCATATTTTTTCACCTATATATTGTTGTTTCATCGTGTATACCAGTGTATACAACGACTATACAATTGGTATGACCAGTTTCTATGGTCCTTTGAGATTCGGAAATTCAATATGCAGACTTGTATTGCCTTCAATATGATCATTATTTCTTCTGTTTGATTGTTAATTCGAACAACAAAGATAGAGGCTTTATCGCTCAACTGGGGAATGTAAAGGTAATAGAGGAGTCAATGAACACTCATGACAGATTCACATACACATACAATGATTGCATTACCAAGGAATATAAGACATAAAAATAAGAACATAAAAACACAAATAAAAAAAATTAATGTTGGCTTGCTTATTGGACTTGTTCAAAAAAAGAAAAACAAACTTCACCACCATTATAAGCTTGGAGTAAGGCTACAATAGATTTATGATAAATAAACCACCTTCGAGTAGATGACTTTTGCTTTGACATATTTAGGAAAAACATTACAACTTAAATGCTTCACGTAGAGATATATAGACGACTAAGTTACTATTTTTATTTGTCATAAGGCATACAAAGAAATTGGAACTTAAATGTCATATACCTTCATGAGAAGCACTTAAACTTTTAGAAAATAAATCAAAGAACACAAAGTCTTGCCAAAGAAAAGAGATTTTGATATCACCATGGAATATACATGACTTAAGAGTAAATTACTAGTCTCCATGTGACTAAGTAAAACATCAAACGGTAGTAACAACTAAAAAAACTACTAATGGAGGGATTTAAGCATATTTACTTAGACAAAAATAGAAATAAGGAAGCCATTATCAACAAAGAAAAGAACAGACGATTATAGTTGACGTTGTTAAGCTTTGTTGCTTGTTTGTTTGTATTTTTTTGAAAAAAAAAATATAATGCAGACTCAAGCAAAGGTATTAAGTGAATTGTGTATACATGGACTATATTTGAGAATTTTGGCTTATGGACATAATAGTAAAAAAATCATTAAAAAATGTCAATTATTTGCAGCAGTTTCGGACATGAATAAGAGGATGAATGTTGGCATCTTTCGCAACTTCGAATTGAAAAAACTGGGTTCAAAGGACAATACATTACAGTAGGATTCACCAGAAATATATACATTGAGGCATACATTAAAAGCTGAACAAAGATGTGTTAAAATTCAACCAGTAAGACCATTAACTTTCAGAAATGAGACTCAACCAACACACGAAGAAGCTATCATAAAAAGAGAGAAGTAACAAATCATGCTTGATGGAATATGCAAGAATAATATACCTCTATGTGTTATAAATAAACCCTTAAATTAAACTAAATATTATATTTGACCAACTCGCCACATACAAATGAGCTTCGAATGGACAGAGCATGAAATAAAATAAACACCATCGACTAAACTCGAAATAACAACTATATAATACTAGGTGAGCTCGAAACATAGATGTGTTGCCTCATGCTTCCAACTTGTGGTTAAAGGACGAAGAAAATGACATTCCGTGCTATGAAATACTACAAATTCTGAACGACCAAAAGAAAACCAAAGACGAGCAAAACAATTTGACGACTAAAGTAAGAGAGCAACTGGAAATAGAATGGAAATAGTAACTATAGATAAGATTCACAAACTTCACTTTTTTTAAATGACACATAACCATGTCTTTCATAAAAATGCAGAAATAGATCATGGATAGGAACTACCAAATTAAATCATAGGGAACTAGCTCACATAACATTCATGTATACTTAATCAGAATGAAAAAATAAATTTCAAGATGAAGAGAGGTTACCTTCTACAGTGCAGCGACCTGGAGACAAACGAACAATGGAGTAAGATATTCCACGACCACAACGATAAATCTGATGAACCCGGATGTATGATACAGAGGCCAGAGAGAGAAAAAACTGGAACAAACCTGGTTCTCGGTCTCTACGTGATTACGGGGAATGTCTTTCTTTTTCTCAAGCTTGTTGGTTCTATAGAAATATCTTTTTCAATCTCTTTTCTTCCAAAAATTATTTGTTTCCCCTTTTCCTCTGTTTCACCAACTTTGTTCTCTAATTTTTCTTCTATTATTCCCCTAAGCTTTTCTTCTATTTTTTTAAATCTTTTTTCTCCCAACTTTTTCCAACCCTCAAGACTGATGCCAAAAGGAGTTTTTATAGAAGGAAATTAGGGTAGAATAAAAGGGGGAAAACAGGGGGAAATTTTCAAATTTGAAATTCAAATTTCCTTAAGGATCAGGTTGAGGAGTTGTCCATTTTACCAATTTCTAACGGAAAAAAGAGGAGAGTCCTCCTATTTGAGAAAAGGACAAGTAAATTGCGGAGATATGTACACGTAGAGAGGAGATAGACACGCGATGCTGCTGGACTCGGGTCGTCAGATCTCGCGATGGGTTGGATTGCGATTCTGGGCTGCTCTAGGATGTTTGGTTCACATTCTAGCTGGATTACACTGATGGAGTTTCTGGGTTTCACGTGTTGAGGAGGAAGATGACGGAATCATAGGGGTCAGGTACTGGTTTATTGTTTAGACTGTATGTATTGTTGAATATCTTTTTTTATGGAATGGGTCGGTTGTGGGCTATAATTTGGGAGAAAAGATGGACCTGAGAGTAGAGGAACATGAATATTGAATTAAGAGTGGGCAGATGTGGTGCTAAATAATGAATTAAATTTTGTCCAAAATTGGTAACAAAATTGGAAGCCAAAGATGGGTAAAGTTTAAGATATAGTTAATTAACGAATTTGGCTAAATCTAAAATAAGACGAATTAATATAATTTATTAAGGAGTTTCTTAATCTTAACAAAAATAAAATAATTAACTTAATTATACACTAAGGATTCAAGAATATACATTACTAATTTATTTAATAACGCGTTAAGTAAGACTAAATTTTCCTTGAAACGATTTTTGAATATTTTATAAAATTAAATAATTATATAAAAATCATATGAAAATATATGTCATTTAAAAATTATAAAAATTGACTAAAGCTAATTTACAAAAACATTAAACAATATTTTGAATTTTTTAAAGTCAATCATTTAAATTCGTTTGGAATTTAGGAAGCTCAATGATTAATTTGTATTGTCGAATTTCAAAATTGGGTGTCAACAACTGTGCGTCGTTTGACTTGGATTGATTTAAGAAATCCTAAGCAAATGAAATTGACGAATCCAATTTTAACCTACCACATCTTCATCTTTGAAAAAAGAAATTTGGTACGGACTTTAGGAAATATGGCCGAACCCCGGAAATAAGTTTCCTACATATCTCAGGCTATATGAGAATTTAGGCCGTTTGTAGTTCGATATGCTTTATCTAACGCATGATTCTGAATGATTTCAAAAGTTATCGCGATATAAATTTATGAAGAAATTAGAATACTCAGGAATAAGATTTGAGAAAGATATCAAGGTACAACCAAGTTTTCAATATTGAGCTTTCCTACATATCCTTAGACCTTAGGAATCATGCTATTTGTAGTTCGACTTGATTGATTGAAAAGGAAATCTATTATGCTAGAAAATCTTTGGTTTTGAAAGACTAACAAATAAGTCGAGTATTAAAAAGATGCTTGCAACCTCTTCGGCATGAATGTAGAGATATTCACATCCATAGGTAAGAACTTACACAGATATAATTTCCAAAGCTTTGGGTGTATTGTCACTTGGATTGGAAAGTTGCTTCCGGTAAATACCAAAAAAATGTTGGATGGAACAAAAAATCCAAGAAATATAAAGAAAGTCCACATGCCTTCTGATAGGGATGTGGTTTGATTGCAAAGGAATTCGCTCCTCTACTCGCGTCCTAAGAGTTTGACACTCCTCTCTGGACTATGTCCCAGTTCGCTTCTAAGAAAAGGTTCCACCTTGTGATGCATCTTTTTTGATGTCGTCCGCACCTGTGGTTTGTTTTTGGAGAATTCATCCTTTCGGATCCTCTCGACAAATACAAAAGTAAAACTCATTAGCATAACAATGCAATCCAAATGGGAGACAATGTCTTTTACCACATTTACACTCAATTTCTTTCCTTCGACATTTGATGTCAAATCTGTTGGGTTTGACGTAAAGCAAATAAAGCTTGTCTTATATTTGAAATATAATCTTCAATTTATTCTTCATTTGATGTCGAAGAAATAAAATATTGACTGATATAATATTTTCTGATGGCTCTCTTTATGACATTCTTGCAAATGAAAAAAATGATGATGATTCTTCTTTGGTAAGATGACGATAATGCATCAGTAGCATGATGTTGATTTATTGGTAGGATAATATTGCCACATGATAGGATGATAAAAATAAATATCCATAGTTTGAAAACTGTTGATGATCCATTGGTTGGATAATTCTAATAAACATCTGTCCATGGGACGATGTTGATCCATTGGTAGGATGGTGAGGATGATGATCTATTGATAGGATAATATTGATCCATTGGTAGGATAATGATAATGAATATCTATTAGTAGGATGATATTGATCAATTTTTAGGATTATGCCGATCCATTGGTAGAATAATGTTGATCCATTATTAGAATATCAAATATATAAATGATAAATATTCGTTCATATGATGATGTTTATCCATTGATAGGATGATGTCTATTGATTCCGAGCCAAGATAATGCTTCACCGAGCAATACAGGGGATCTTCTATGTATTTTCTTGGTGGAATATCGTCTCAATCAAAAATAAAAATAAAAATGGCCCTCAGAATAGTGGTATAGTCTCATAATACAATACAATATAAATCACTCTCTAGAGAGTAATATTATGATGTTTGATAATATGGTGCAGATAGTGACCTCTGGTTATTTTTAGTTGATGGAAATGAGTAAACTGTCTTTTGTCTGGATTTTCATTTATTCCATCTCTAAACATAGTTGCATGTTCATTAGTGATTTCATGTTGGTGGGAATTGAATATAATAACGTTATTCATATTCCCAAATCTTTAACATAAGCAACATAAATTCTTTCCTACACACAGAGAAAAAATATCAATTTTGGGGAGCTCTTCGCCCTTTTGACTTCTCCATATTCATTGAATGGAGGACTTTGCTGATTTCAAGGTAAAATTATAAACCTGCATCCATAGAAAAATTGTTAATTTTAAAATGAACTGATATATGTCGATCTCTTTGGTCGTCTGCTCCTTGTCTTTCTATCATCGGTTGATTTTTCTGATCATTCGAATCTTGATAGATAAGACAAAATATTTTATGCAAAGATAGATGAAATATAAAGGAAGCATTTTATGAAAATAGATTTCAAAAAGTAGTATTTGGAAAAGGTCACTACCAAGTGTCATGTGTTAATAACCATCTTTGAGGTTGATATCTCGAGGTCTATATGATTACTTGTTGGGAGTCATTCAACGTTGCTCAAAACTGCCGATAAACCTCAAAATATCATCCCAATTAACTGTTGGTGAGCCAGCCACAGAAATTTTGGGAACTTATCAAAAATTTTGTCTTAGTTGCAAATCTCAAAGTAACTTCATTCTTCACTTGTTGAGCAAACATATTATTCTCGAGAATTTTGAGTTCCTCTCAAAAATTTTGTCCCAATTTCTATTGCAAAGAGAAATAGAAATCTTATGGGAGATATGACCGAATTTGTGGAGATTATGTACCTTGTTGAGGCAGGAATCTAGTCAAATATAGTTCCCCCTCAAAGGTTAACAAAAATAATAAATTTATAAAATACTGACCGAGACCGGCATAGGCCGCCTACGTAGTACAAATACACAATGAAACATTAACAGGGGATAAAGGAGTGATAAAGTCCGATTAAGGCCGCCTACATATCTCATTCTTGAGAATTCAGGTCAAATGTAGCTCATTACAAAGAGATCACGTCTAAGCATAAACTATTATGAACGAATAAAAGCGATTACAAGCAAACAATACAAATCGAGTTTTCAAACATGATATCTTTCGACAATATTTGAGTAGATTGATGACTTGTGAGATCTAATGTTCATTCTCAACCATATAATGTCATCAGACAAACGCATTAATGTGCTCGCTAAGAAAATTTATGAGTTTTCTCTCCTGTGATTTTGTCAGATAGACACCAATTTTAAATTTTTGACGCATTCATCATTTTCTAGATTCACTATTCCAATCTCTTTTGAATTCAACTCTTTGTGACTTTGAAACTATCTGAATTCCTAATCACGTGTTCGGGTACCGTGATCTTCTCACTGTAGTCCTCAAACTCATCTGCATCTACACCAGTTTGTTCATTCAGCTTGTGACATGACACGACATTGACAATTTTGAAATATTCTCACTATAATTATTGACACTGCATGGATAAGCTCACACTAACCCGTCAATTTTGGATCCAAATTAGATATTTTCCTTGTGAGGTATCGGGAAGGATTTGGAATAGAATAATATCAATTCATACGGAACAAAAGTTTCTATATTTATTTAAACATTGTGCCTATGGGATAGGGATCGGGGAAGGGGAAAAACCGAAGATTTCACATGGTACTTTTATCAATTTGATTTATTTCATACAGATATTTTTAGATAGCAAATATAAAAACAAGGAAAGCAAATTCTTACAATAAATGAGGTTTTTGTTTGAAATGAGAAAATAAGATCTTTGCCTATAAATTGTTTTGCTCCCTTTTTTCCAAAATATTATGAGGGAGACTAAAACATTGTGGGGCAAAAAAGATAGAGTAGAGGATGTGTTTAGAGCCTCATTAGAAACACCACATATTTTGAAATAACATTTAAAATTGTCTATATCTACCAAGACGAGCGAGGAATCAACAGCGGGGTGGATGTTCAGTTAGGCATCCGCTCCTTTGGATCGCTCTCTAATACGACTGGCGTCTCAATCATATTGTTAAGCACAATATCAACTTCTTTTAATAAATTTTTGATTCCTTCCCCTATACCATTTTGCATTTGAAAAGACTTATATGAAGGAGACAAGGATTTTGCAAAACCTTGATCGATTTTATGCTTGTTCTGACCCTCTTTCGGCACTAAAGCAAAAGTTTGATGAGGTGTCATGATCACAAAGTTGGATTTCTCTCTTTTGGTCAGAGAGGCTACAACTTTCTCGAAAATTCTAAGGTTTGCTTGGATTACAGCTTCCTCCACATTCAAATCATCTTCAACTTTAATCATATGAATACTCACCCGTCCATGATTCAGCATGGGGTTAATATTGACATTAGGGGTGGCACTCTGGAGAGTGACAACCTTTTGATTTATCAATTATTGAATTTTATGATTCAAGTTGACAAAATCCTCAATGATATTCCCAACACATCCTTAATGTTAAGAACGTTAAAGATCGGGTCTATAAAGCTTGGAGTTGACTTTGATATTTTTTGGATCAATTGTCTGTATCAGGCCAACTGATTTCAATCTCTCAAAAAGTTGTATTTGGCTCTCAACCAAAGGAGTAAATACTCTAGAAGTTTTTTTCTTATGATTTGGACGAGGAGGACAGTGTAAAAGGTACTTAATGGTAGTTTGGAATATTTTGGTGAGTTGGTGCTTTTTTTTTTGGAAATTTGAATATTTTGGAGCTCGGTAGCTAGGAAGGGTACAGTGGTAGTATAGTGTTGGATTTTGGTAACTTGGTTATATATTTGAACAATCAACTAAAAGAGTTTGAAAATATATATAGGTATTTTGGTAATTTGGATGTGGATATTGGTAAACAAAAGGTGGAATTTGGTAACTTGGCAGTATTTTTTGTAATTGGGAGGCGGAATTTGATAATCGGGATGGATATAATAAGCTGGATATTAATTTTGTTGAGCTCGAGGATAACCTTTGTAAGTTGAGGATTTTATAAAGTGTCCTTTTCCATTAGATGCGTAGGAAATGGAAGACACATCGCCTCTCTTCTTTTTCAGAAATACTAAATATTCAGTAGGGGCGGCGACATGTGAAATCTTTCCTGTTTTAAGCCCATATTTGATAGCCTCACCTACCTTGACTATCTCCACAAATTTTTCTCTAATGAGCAATATTATCATGTCATAATATTGTTACTCTTGAATGCGTATGAACCCTTCAACGTTCTCCTTATCAAACATAGGAGGTCAAACTCGAGCGACCTCTTTCCTCCACCTATATGAATATTCACGATAACTTTCAATGGATTTATTCTTAATTCTCTCCAAAGAATTATGATCAGGAACGAACTCCACATTGTAGGCGAACTATTCGATGAAATCTTTTGCTAGTGCATTCCATCTAGACCACTACTTTATTTCATGCGAGGTAAACCATTCCAACGCTTCTCCATTCAAACTTTGGCTAAAAATCTGTATTTATAATGCTTCATTCCTTCCAACTCCCACGAGCTTTTCAGAATAGGATGGATATCAAGTGAGCCAAAGGATTCTTGTTCCTCCAAAAGTGTCAAATTTTTTAATTTTAAACCCTTCTGGGAGGTCTAGATTTGGATGGATGCACAAATCCTCATAAATCAACCTATCAACTACAGGAATATAGTGATCAATCTCGGTATAGTTAGCATAAGGTTCATGTGGAAATGGGATTTTAAAAGTAGACTTTTTAGGTTAGGGTGGAGCAATGGAGAGATTCTGGTATTTTGAGTGGCTTGATAATTTTGAGGGAAAGTTTGACGGTTGGTATTTTGGTTTTGAATATGGGGGAAGGACTGTGCATTTTTCATACTTATTTTTTGAGGAAGATGAAAAGTTTGAAGATTAGTACTTGGAGGAGGAGGTGGTGATTGACACGAGGTGGTGGCATGATGGGGATTGGGGGGTAGTTAAGTCAATTGTTGGAGGATTTTGAGTGGTGTTAGAGTGTCACAACCGGGGAGCACCCCCTAGGAGTAACATGGCAAACTTGACCTCTTGTAGGTCTTATACAAGACCATAATTATCATTCATCGCAATTACATAGTAGATTTAGCGAAAAATTTAAAATTTTTTATAGCACCTCATATGCTAGAAATGTTACTTCATATACATATATAATATATGTCTAATACACATATACTCTAAGTATCTTTTCCATATTGTACTCAACAACATTAGAATACATTAAGGACACAACCTATAAGACACATTACATAACTATACAATATTTAAAGTCTTTACAATAAATACACATTAGGACATCGTTGGACTTAAGGATTCCTTTCCTTGAGCTTGAGAATCACCTACCAAGATCTTCATCATTCAAGACATCCTGTAAGCATCCATAACCTACACTTATGGAAAAAGTATAGAAGAATGGGATTAGTACAAGAATGCACTAAGTATAACAACCATGAAAAAACATGCATTTAAAAGGGACCTTTTTCTTCAAAATCATATTTCATGCCTTTTTGAGAAAATCATTATGAAACCTTTGAACAATAGCATTTACATCATTTTCATACTTCATATAAACATAAGCAAAGGCCAAACATCATATTAGAGCACATATACAATTTAAGTCCAATTTGAGGTCGCTTTACAGTGAGCTCATTCCTCTTTACAGTGAACTATTTCTTTTAATTCATTAGTTTCCCAAGTAATCCTTTAGGGATACTTGGTGCAATGTATCACCTTAGGACCACAAGGAAAATCATATATATCATCTATACAAGACAACACATACCATCATAAAATTATAATACAACATAAACATAGTTAAGTCGAGACCTTCATCATATAGTCAACAAGATCAACATCATTCCTAAACACTCATATCATGCACATCTTCATAACAAGTAGACAAATACTACATTGTCATGCATAAGGAACACATACATAGTGACATGCATTATAATATCTTCCTAGAACTTCCTAAGTAGCTACTTGTGCAATGTCTAGATGGGTTCATTACTTCCACCTATCCTAAGAAACATCCCTTAAGTCATTCTATTTAGGGTCCTCGTCATTTACTTCCATTGTCCATTTTACTTTAGGGAAACTATAGCCTTAACCGACATAGACCATGTGATGCTAATCATGGAATCCGGTGTCATAGAACCCCACACCGAAATGACGTTGTCTAAAGGCAAAAGTATAACCAAATGTGACATATCTTTATAGGTGGATCCACTACCTAGCATCCTATGGTGGAAACATAGTTTTGGAACTTGTAGGTACATGTGAAAACTCTCTTATGGTAAGATTAGGAATTGTAATTATTCACTTACAAAAACCCTTTTGATGCCCATTAAGGCATTGTGGTTATCCACCTTATGAGATTTATGGTAACCTACCCTCCTACCATTGGAAGGGATACACACTCATATTCAAGTTCACTCAGTGCTAAGCTACATTCCCTTCCTTGAAAACCATTATTATATTTTTACTTCATAAATCATAGGTTTAGGAGAGTCATCCCCTCATATGCTTAACTCATAGGTCATAGATGGAAGTTTATCAACCTAAATCATGTAAAGAATCCATTCACATGAATATAGCATATCTAAAGCATCGTCTAGTTTAGGGTACACATGAATACATCATTCAAGGTGCCTCTCTTGACTATATCTTCATACATGTGTGTGTATACATATAGGTGAGAAAACCTTTAACATAACACGTTAAGTCACACAAGTTTATACAGACATATTCATACATATCAAAACCAAAACTAGAACTATCCTATCAAGGTACACATGTGCAATGCATAGGCAAAGTCCCATACCCTTGCCCATACTAGTACACCTATCAAGTCATTCTAGTAGGGAATACATAACATGCTTCACATACATATACTTTACATGCATAGTCGTAGACATTAGTAAATATGAGAACAACCTTTCATCTAGACACCATGACCTATACTACTTGTAACATGCATGTGAGTGAATGTTTGTGTACATTGGTCAACATGATGACATAATGGATATAAATAACATATCGAGTCAACCACCCTCTTAGACAACATTACACTTCCAAGTATAGACCACACAACACACAATAGCATAGGAGACAAGTAAATTTCACATTACACTTAGGACTCCTAACTTGTGCTATTCATGCATTCACATAGGGGTACATAGATAATGGATTATTAATCATTTAAATTATTGATGGCATCACCTATAATTCACCCTAACATGCATATACACATGCTCATACAATAGCCATACACCCTAGATCACAACTAAAATGGGAAAGTAGGCATCATCTTCGAGTAGTATCATCCTAAGCACTTGTTCATATATTCATCAATTTGCCTTCAAGGTCATGGTCAAAACACACACACACATACACACATACACACACACAAATTTATATATATATATATATATATTAATATAAAAACACCGCCACCATAAGTGGACCATACGACACAATGCCATACAAGGATTCATCAACTACAATACTATATGGAAAGTAGAAGAGATAAACATTCTTATGGATTTCTCACCCTATGATAATCATTGATCAATAAACCTTGTTTATCAATAATTCATGTATAAGGATGTATCTTAATGTAATTTAATCGAATCGTGTACAAGTCGCTACAAGATCATACTACAACATAATACAAGACATCTCACATGTATTAGGAAGTAGAACAACATAGACCATTAGACAATTTCTTTTTATATGGATTATATATCATATTTAATGAATCATATCACTCTAAGGCAGTAGCTGATACTACACTTAGTCACAATGAAAACATGCTTAAGCACTTCAAGATCAAGATACCATTGTAGGCATTTAACTGTCGATTCAAAATAGAGTAGAGAGAATATGACAAATTATCAATTTTACCAAGTATTGATCCTTAATCATATCTTAACAATAAGTTACATGCTAGGAAGTATCTAATTAAATCATAGTCTATATGAGACACTACTACAATTGCCATTAAGGTCGACACAAGCATGCTTCATAAAAGGTGTTCATGGAAGGTAAGTTTATATAGGTTAATCCTATTCAAAATATTATGAATTGATCCATATTGTGTTTATTACATATAATTCAACCTCATATTTTGTTACAGGCAGCAGCTATAGACATTAACCATGATCAATTCATATAACAACTAACCTAATGTCAAGATCACAAGTTACAACTCCATAGACTAGAAGAACCTAGATTAATTCAAACCAAGCCTTCTCTACTTTGGTCATAAAAGATTTATATCTACAATTCCACCATGGTATAAACCTAAAACAGTAGCTACAAGAACCACAACATAATCGAGTTCAACAGTTAATCATAAAAAGGGCCATGTTACAGTGAATTCCTAGAATACTAAGCGAGGCATGTTCAACTCTTCATACATGGATCCTTCATCAGAAAATCATGATAAATTAATGTAAACAACAGTAGATACAACCACTTCAATGTAATAGAATCACAATTCAATCGGTAGCAAGTCAAGTTTACAAAGCCCATGCAAGGATAAATTGTTTTGGTGATGGAGCATTGGTTCATCATGCAATTGGATTGAAAACCCATTCCAAATAAGTAAATAATAATAAATACATTCATATTATTCTTTTGAAATCAATTTAAGAAAGAACTCATGGATACAATGAAAAAGAAGCACTTGATCATATAACCTCTTTGAAAACATTGAGATTAACTCTCTAGAAGAAAGGATAACTAGAGATGAAGGACCACCATATCTTTGTATAACTTAATACCTCTAAAAATTTATGATTCATTCATATAAAACCCAGCTCCAATCAGTTCTTGAGCTTCACCAATAATGGAGGTTTGAAGGGAAATATTTTTGGAGGGAAAGGATTCAATTGTGTGAGAGGATTCTAGAATAAGGTAATCACATTTTTGATGACTTATATACACCAAAAAATAAGTAAATAAACCTATTATTATCAAGTTAGGATGTGGGATGAATTTTCCATTCACCCTTTTAATTAAAATAGACGTTGTTGCCAGCTGCACGCCACCATTGACAAAGGCACTGACGGATCGTGCCTAGCTTCCGTCGGCTAGTAATTTGCCAAATTATTAGCGTGAGACATGCCCAATACAACTGACAGTCGACGAGACCTGACCAACGGTTCGTAGGTGGACCAACTGGCCGTCGTTGTGTCCGTCGATGGACACTGCCAAGGAAGTGTCTCTACCAGCCTTGAGTCCTTCTTGTGGGCCTCTTATGGGGCCTATTTAGAAGTCTTTCCCTGATGTTTCCAATTTTATTACATACCTTAATATGTTTTAGACATTCCACATAAATCTCATCCAAAACAAACACTTAGAAGATGTCTAAACAGGCCAAGACCCATCAAGACACACAATGAACGTCTTAAGAACTATCTTTCAAACACCTTGGACGTTTTTGGTCGTTTGATCTCCAAACTTCTCTAAAATTAATATAAAATCATTAAAAAGTATTATAAATCATTTTTAGGCTTTACAATCTCATGAAATACAGATATAAGCATCATAGATACATGAGGCACATAGGTAACTAGTCGTCGAACGTTTTGGTCGTCCCTTGACGTTCAACATCCAAATCATTTCAAATTGTACACACTGACTCTAATACACATTATAAGTCATTTAAGGACCTTATAAGCTTATAACAAATAAGTTAGGATTTCGACACACTATCTCATTTTGGGGTCTGACATAGAGGGTAGGTTCTAAACTCGTTCAGCACTTGGGATGGAAAGTGGAGTGGAGGTCTTCCATCTCTTGGAGGGTTGAAGGATAAAATTAGAATAAACAAATCTTGAATACTTTGCATTTAGACCCTCATTTCGACAATCTATTGCATCACCTGAATAATCAATTCATTTTGTTCAGCGACGTCGGGTTGAGCCATGGGAACATCATTCAAGACAATATCATCATTGTTATCACCCATTACTGCCTATTCTTTTTGCAAAATTTCATCAGGGAAGGAATCTTTGGGGGTCTTAGATCTTGTGAAATAAGGACGATTAGCCAACTTATCAACACAGATCAGTTCTAAGTACCTGATAAATTAAAAATCTCAAAAGGAAAATGGGTTAGTGCCTGAAGGGGATAAATAGTACAAGATATCTCACATAGGTGTAAACACAGGAGAGTCGCTTTACTCATAGATAAACTGGTCCACCAATATAGAGAATTGACTAAATAGACAGAAATTTTTCTACTTGACTTTGAAATTAATAAATAAAAAATGTCGACTTAAGTCGAGACAAAGTCGGCGGTATCTTTTATTGTCGTACTTTTGATTGATTGAGATGTAAGTCTAGTTTCTTTGGACAAGATAAAATTTCTCAAAATGGGGACCGAACCTTGAAACGCTGCCTACGTATCTCACAATGGAGAATAGAGGTCCTACGTAGTTCTACCCGTTTGATTTTTTTTTCACTTTGCGACGATGAATCTTTTTTCTTATATGAGAGTAATAATTGAAAAAATGATGTTCGAATTTTTTTGGGAAGCTAAAGACTCAAAGAGTATTTGGACGTACTTTTCATAATGACTTGACATTTGTGCTTAGGGGCTCTAAAAATAATTTGAATAAGAGTAAGCTATATTATCTCCAAATAATGCAACATATTCACATAAGTAGTTGTAACAAAAACAGTTATTACGGGATCCAAATAGTTACGTGACCTTTTTGTGCCAAGGGTAGGCCTAGCGATGTGAGGGATATATACGTCATTTGAACATTTAATTGCCCCAAAAACTCAAAATTATACAATTTTTATGAATAAAATGAATGGAGATACATAATAGGAAAAAAAGGACACAAATAATCAATCCCACGCTGGGGTACGACCCTAACCTATGTCTCCATGAATGGTCTTCCTTCTTTCTTTATCTATCATCTCCGGGCGCCAACGTCTGTGGATGAACTAATAACTTATAAAGGTCTTTCTTCAACCTAAATAAACTATAATATAATCCTTAGCCCAGGAGACAATGATTTTTCAAATAACGTATATATCCTTTAAGTTTAAATACATAAGTACGTCCGTTTTGGCCGTATGTCATTTCTGACTCAAGGTGGTCTCTCTAATGGGACAAACACGCCATGGATGTTGGTTCATCTTAGTTCAAATGCTCCTAAATTTTAAATTTTTCTCGGCTCTCTGCTAGTTTACTAAGAGTGGATTTGAAATACCCAGAACCCAAGCAGACAACTTAGGTTGGAATCCACGATAACTATTGGAAGCATGACAAACCAATAAACTATCAATCGTTCCGAAAAAGGGTTGAGTATAAAAAAGTTCATTTGTAGCTCCGCAAACCGTCATTTTATATATTATACATATATATCAAAAGGTGCCATGAAATGCAATGACAGTTATATATTTTAAACATATTCAACACAAATATCATTTTAACAATTAAGAACAATTAGTCAAACAGTCAAATCTCGTTGTTAGAACTTACTCTATCCCCAGAAGAGTCGTCATTTGTTGTTTTATCAAATAATATAGTAAAATAAAAAACCACTAAGTTTCAAAAAATAAACTAATCTTATGATTTAAGAGAAATTAATTTCACGAATTAACAGAGTCGCCACTTAATTTTGTATAAAAAAATAAGAAAAAACTTATAATTATTTTCAAAAGATTTCAACAGATAAAATCAATTGAAAAAGAATTCTGAGTTCAAATGTATACTCCGAGAAGATGTTAGGCCCTCGGAATGTCCCTTAACTCACGGTTGACCGACGATTTGACTAAATGATTCTTCGAATAATATTTCCATATTTTTATCAAAGTGTAAGAAAATTCATTTTTATTCATTTACTTTACTTACTTATACTCTCGTTGTTTTATAATTAATTATTTTAGGAAAATAAAATAAAAAGAAAATCATTTTTTAAGAGGGAGTAACTTAGGGTTGTAAGACAAATAATAAAATAAAAGCTATGTTACTTGATATAAAATAAAAAATTATATTTTGAATATAAATAGAAATGACAATCTCAGGAATTTAATTAATTAAACCATAAGATAAACAAAGTTAGTCAAAACAATACAATATAAGCAAGAATGGAAGAGAGTATCATATTTGGGTCTTTGGCCCAAATCTTCATAACATGCCCTGAGGCTAACATGACCAAAATGGGTCTTGCCCATTTTTTTAACCTGTTGGGTCTGCTGAAAAATTCCTTGGGCTTTCGGCCCCCTTCCATTCTCATTTTCCATGAAATACACTAAGTGTATATTTGACATATACATCACGTATAACATCAATTCTCATACTCCTAGACCTGTAATTTTATTTGAACTCCATACTCCTGCACTTACACCTGTACTTTTAATATATTTGAATTTGTATATTTCTGTTTCGTCGTGTATACTTAACTTTCAAAAATGAGACTCAGCCAACACACGAAGAAGTTATCATAAGAAGAGAAAAGTAACAATTCATGCTTGAGGGCATATGCAAGAATAATATACCGTTATGTGTTAGAAATAAACCCTTAATTTAAACTAAATATGATATTTGACCAACTCACCATATACAAGATGAGCTTCGAATGGATAAAGCATGAAATTAAATTAACACGATCGACTAAACTCGAAAGAACATCTACATAATGCTAATTGAGCTCGAAATATTGATGTGTTGCCTCATTCTTCACACTTGTGGTGGAAGAACGAAGGAAACGACATTTTGTAATATGCAATACTACAAACTCTGAACGACCAAAAGAAAATAAAAGACGAGCAAAAAAGTTTGATGACTAAAAAAAGATAGCAACTGGAAATACAAGGAAAATAGTAGTTATAGATAAGATTCTTAAACTTGGCCATTTTTTAAACGACACATAACCATGACTTTCATAAAAATGCAGAAACATATAATGGATAGAAACTACAAAATCACCAAATCAAATCACACAATTAGCTCACATAACATTCATCCAAACTTAACAAGAATGACAAAATAAATTTTGAGATGAAAAGGGGTTACCTTTTACGGGGCAGTCACCTGAAAACGAACGAACAATAGAGTGAGAGAGCTTCCACGACCACATCAATAAATCCAATGAACCTTGATGTACGAAATAGAGGATGGCAAGAGAAATGATGGAAGAAACCTGGTTCCCGGTCTTTATGTGATTACGGGGAGTTAAATCATATATGCATACATACATACATACATACATATATATATACACACATATATATATATATACATACATACATACATATACACACACACACACACACACACACACACACACACACACACACACACACACACATATATATACATATGTAAATTGATACCTATTTGACATTTTTTGACAATCAGCCAAATATATGAGTTGTGTGTAGTGCACTCACTATGACATGGCAGTGACATGACAAATTGGTGAATTAAATGATGACATGTGGCATTTCAATCCAAAAATTTATTTAAAAAATGATATTCTAAAATACAACTATTTTGTTCTATTTACTAACTAAAAAAATTGAAAAGAATTTTTTGAAAAAACTACCCACCAATAAAATGATGACACATGGATTGAGTTAAAAATTTTTACAAGTCTATATTTAAATAATTCAATAATTTTATAAATATAAAATTATTTGTTTTTATTGTTTTATTTAACCCCGCCCGACCCATTGTCTTCACCGCCGCCAGCGACAATTACGACGCCAAAAAATCAATGCCATGCCTCTTCCTTCTCTTTCATTCAATTTTATCTCTTTCACTGACATAACTAGTGCATTATCTTCGTAGCTTTGGTCGTGAAATAATTATAATTATAACATTTTCTGGTAACAAATAATTCTCTGAATCAATATTTGAGACGTAGATCTAAAAAAAAGTAAAAAAGCAAGAGAAGAACCATAAATTGTGAGAGAAAGAGAGAGGTGCAGGGCATGAGGTGGGTTGTGCATAGTTGCAGGTAATGGAAATATAGGGATGGGTTGTTGCAGGTAAAGGAAATATAGGGGTGGGTTGTTGCAGGTAAAGGAAATATAGGGGTGGGTTGTGAATAGTTGCAGGGGAAGAAGACAACTCTTTTTTTAAAAAAAAAATTATTTTCTTTTTAAAATATATTAATTTAGGTGTAAAAGTTAGAGAGAAAAAATTATTTTTGTACCTTTACGCGCTTAAAGAGAGTAAACCACACGATTTTTAACATGTCAGCATTTTGTGTTCAATGGGCATGACTTTTTAACCGTTGAGGTGTTCAGTAGGAACATCGTATAGTTGAGGTGTCTAAGTGAAATATGCGGACAACTTTGAGGGGCTGCATATGACTTAGGCCTATATGTATATATACATACATATATATGTATGTATATATACATACATATATATGTATGTATATATGCATACATATATATGTATGTATATATGCATATATATATGTATATATATATGTATATATATATATGTATATATATATGTATATATATGTATATATATGTGTGTGTATATATATCTATATATATATATATATATATATATATACATATATATATATGTATGTATATGTATATATATGTGTGTGTGTATATATATCTATATATATACATATATATATGTATATATATGTATATATATATGTGTGTATATATATCTATATATATACATATATATATATATATATACATATATATGTATGTATGTATGTATATATATATTCTAAAAATTTTATTTGTTCCTCCTTTTCCTCTATTTTCTCTAATTTTTCTTCTATTTTCCCCCCAAGCTTTTCTTCTATTTTTTTTCAAACTTTCTTCTCCCAACTTTTTCCAACTGTCAAGACTGAATGCCAAAAGGAGTTTTTAAAGTAGGAAATAAGGGTAGAATAAAAGAGGAATAACAGGGTAAGAATTTAGAATTTAAAATTCAAATTCACTGAAAGGAGAAGGTTGAGGAGCTATTCATTGTACCAATTTCTAATGGAAAAGAGAGGAGAGTCGTCCGACTCGAGCAAAGGACGAGTGAATCGCGAAGATCAGGACACGTCGAGAGGAGAAAGACGCACTGTTACTGGACTCAGGTCATTGGATATCGCGATGGTTGCTTCTCGCGACTAGACTACGTCACAATTCTTGGCTGCTCGAGGATTTTCGGGTCATGTTCTAACTGTTTTCATAAATGGACTTTCTGGGTTTCACGTATTCTGGAGGAAGAGGACGCGAGCAAAGGGGTTGAATACTGGTTTATTGTTTTGATTGTATGTAGTGTTGAATATCTTTTTTTTGTTTGAACGAGTCGATTTTGGGCTGTAATTTGGGAGAAAAGAATGGGCCTGAGAGTAGAGGAAAATGAACATTGAATGAAGAGTGGGATGATGGGTTGCGGAATAATGAATTGAATTTGGTTCAAAATTAGTCTCAAAATTGGAAGTCAAAGATGGGTTAATTTAAGAAATAGTTAAATTGAGTTATATTAACAAATTTTGATAAATTTTAAATAAGACGAATATAATTAATTAACTAGCTTCTTAATCTTAACAAAAATAAAATAATTAACTTAATTATACACTAAGGATTCAAGAATATAAACTACTAATTAATTTAGTAACACTTCAAGTAAGACTAAATTTTTTAAAATGATTTTCAAATATTTTGTAAAATAAATTTATTATCTAAAAAACATATAAATATTTTTATCACTTAAAAATTATAAAAATTGACCAAAGATACTTTTAAAAAAAGTTTTTAAAAATATTTTGATTTGATAAAGTCAATCATTTCAATTCGTTTGGATTTAGGAAGATCGGTGATTAATTTATATTATGGAAGTCTACAATTGGGTGTCAACACCTCATATTGTGAATATATTGAGATTAATTGATGATTTCTATTGTAAAAATCTTCCAAGAACCAATTAGCACCCTCTGATATAATTTCATGAATGTTGATGGATGAATTGAGTAGATATGAACATGATGCATTGTAATTGATGATTATGTAGTCATAGAATATTGCTTTCATGCCAATTGTGACGTATATGGGTGTAATTATGATACTCGATTCTTAACATTCAAAAGGGGCTAAATTATAGAGTTTGTGTATCTGTTAAATATGTTGTATATGAACTATGAGTTTGCTTCAAGGTACAGGGCTTCTGAAAGGATGCAATTACGGTAGTGTGGGATGGACTCCTCTCTCTTGAACCTTACTGGCATGAATTATGCATTATGGAGTGAGTCTCTTGTGTTGATTGAAAGTGTAGTTCTCGTGAAAACACTATGATTGATGTTGTGAAAGTGCTACTCACATATGTACATTGTTTCTATGATGTAAGAGTCTTCTCACCTAATGAATCAAAGAGATTTATGTTGAGTTGTATTGAATGAAGAGGGAATACTTATTCACACATGTAGATACAATTAAAAAGACAAATGACGGTAAGTTAGGAAAGTATACCAAGCACCGAGATGATATGGTCAATGAGGCAGTGGCGTGTCTATTAATGCCAGAGGTTAAGTCACCCTAGGGATACTCATGAGATGGGGACTCCTCCATTAGTACACTAGGTAGAATCTCAAGTATCAATCTCTATCCCTTAACTACATGCCCTCGTAGGACTTAGCAAGTGTAGCCACATAGTAGCTAGTATGTAGGTTCTACCTTAGCAAGTTAAACACCCTTTTCAGTGTGGGGCTTTATGACACCGAATTTCATGTAAGCTCTCATGGTCTATGTAGGTTATGGTTGATATTCCCTAAATAATGAAGTAACGATTAAAATATGATCTTGTACATGATATCCTAATAAGTTTGCTGGAAGTTTGTTGTGATTATGAAGTAATATGAAAAGATGTATTTTGAATGGATAATTGTTGGAATGAACGTATTCCTATATCCAAATGTTGTTCATGATGTATCTGCTTCATTTATGATTATGGAGTGTGATGTCATGTAAATGTAATATCTGTGGCCAAGGTTCATTTAAGGGATTCTTTGTAGGGTTGGTATTATGGGATGCTAACTTTATATTGCACAATTGGACCTTAGGAAGTGCTAAAGCCATGCTTTCAATATAGTTTGGATGTTTTTGGGGTATTGTCTTATATGTTGTGTTGATGATTTAAATGGCTTTAAAAAACATCAGAATGCATACTTTACATGTAAACGTCCCCTTTCTCATGTTTTAAAGGTTTTTATGCATTTCTTGGTACTTAATGCATTAATTGTACTAACCTACTTGTCCTTTTCTATTATGAATATAGGTTTCAGGTAGGTGGTTTGCTTCTATATCCTTGAAAAAGCTTTGACTTCTTATCTCCAAGACTTGTGGTAGGTCCTCAAAAATCTGAGGACTAATGCATTTGATGTCACTTTATGATATCTCTATTGATGTAATAGACTTAGTAGTCCTTTCCTATGTACTTTGTTTTATTTGACTATTGTGTCTAAAAGGCTAAGTGTCCTATTTTAAAGCATTATGTTGTACTCGTATTAGTATATGGTGTATATGTGACAATGGTATTAGATTCCTAATATTTTTCTTTATGAAAATGAAGTTTTAACTTCTATTGTGAAAAGTTTTAAATTCCCCATTATTTCAAGTTTAGTATGAAGTGCTGATTTTGCTAAGGGATTGGCCGACATCGTCTAGGAGGTAATCTCCGTCCATTTCAAACTTCGTATCAAGCATAAGGTTATCGGGATAATATTAGTTTTGATGTCATACACACCACGTCTATTAGAGTCTTATTCATAAATATGAAGCGTGTCATATTTATGAGTAGGAGGATATGAGATGATTAGAAGCACACCACATTGTTCTTGAATTACTAAACCTATTTTTTTTCTTTCCTTCTAACCCTTTTCTTGTGCATATAGGCCAGGAACAAAAGAAGGACAAACTGTAGGAGGGCCGAAGAGGCAAATGTGAATGAGGTGGTTCCCCCTCAAGATCCTCAAAACCCTCAAGTCCCTATTGAAAAGGGTGTTATGTCCAATGTTTAGATAAGGGATTCCATCCATAGTTTAACTCAAGTGTTGGCCACCCTAGATGCTAGGTATACTAGGGTGCAAATTAACTCCAATGCTAGCACATTCGCTTCAAGGATAAGGGATTTCACTAGGATGAATCCCCTTTTTTTTGGTCTCAAGTGGAGGAGGAATTGCAAGGGGTCATTGATGAAATTTTCAAAGTGCTAGATGCTATGGATGTGTTTTCCCAAGAAAATGCGGAACTAGCCTCCTATCAACTCAACTATGTGGCTCAATGTAATGACCCTCAAAATGAAATAGGGAAAACTAAAGCTTCACATGTGTATCGTGAGTTAATAGATTGTTAAAATGTTGAATATTATCATTACAGGTCTATTTGAAGAGTTTGGAAGTCTAATATCAAGGAATGACCAAAACGTTCAAAAACTAGTCTTGTATGTGCTTGTATGCCTTAGCTTATTTCATATGTTGTTTGGTGTCCAAATTGATAGGGGAGGGGTCTAACACCAAGACGAGCATGAATCTAGAATTCCAAGACCTAATATAGAGCCTCAAATGAAGAACTAAGACTTAGAACACTGTTTATAGGCCTAAATAATGTATTCAAACTAGTTAGAAAAGTATTTGAGTCAAAGCGTTAAGAAATGTCCATGACATCCGGTGAATTATGAGATGTGCACTATTGTGCCTTGGTATGTTTCATGGGGTTTTAAGAGTCGAAATTTAATATAAATTTATGGAAAGGTGCTAAACATGTTATAGATTATGTTAAGGGTCGAAATATCTGGGTACGACTCCCCAAAGACCACCCTAAGGGTCCTTGGAGAGAACCCTTCCAATTGACCAAAAAAGCTATTTTTGACAGTGTGCACCCACAAAGCCAATTGACGAGCCGTTGATTGATCGACGCTCCGTCGATGGATCCATTTCTAGACACGTAATTTTCTAAAATTGCCAGAAAACATGGTCTCTGATCCAAATGACGCATGTGTAGTATGGGGCCATCGATAGACCTACGAACCATAGGTCGTGGTCTCGTAGGTTAAAGTCTATTTTGGACTTTCCATGTTTTTAATGAGTGACTTAATTAATTAGTTACTTAGGTGTTTGATTAATGTTTATGGGGTGTTTAATTTAGTTAGTTAAGGGTCTATAAGACATAAACCTAATTAAACTAACCCAATACCCCATTATTCCCAAACTCAATTCTCTCCACCTTCTCTCCATTTTCTCTCTCTTTCCCCAAAAACACCATTGAAGACCAAGGTTCAACGGCAATAAGGTTGAAAATTTCCAATTTTATCTCCATCAGTATTCAAGGATTGTTAATTTATAGAAGCTCATCAATCTTGGGATTTCATTCAAATTTCGTGAATTATGTTTCGATTGGAAATAATGTTGATTTTTTTATTATTATTGATGATATAATATGATTGTTTATGGGTTAATTGTTGTAGTTCTTGTTCATTGCCTTAGTTTGTGATGAATTTAATACTTTACCCTAAACCTAGTTATGAATTAGACATGAAGATGATTAGGGTTGTTATAATTAGTTATGTTATTTCTTAATTCATTATATTATGATGATGACGACTGAGTTATTGGGTAACTGTAATTAATTGAGGATTAGATTATTAATGAAGATCATGGAGGCTATTTGGTAAGACATTCTGAACTTGAACTGTTTACTTCAATAATGATGGATTGTATTTGGTGATGATGTTGTTCAATTGAAGTATTTCATGTGATTACATTTAGGAAGACATGATGTGATGAATATGACTATGTTGGTATGATATGATTATGGTGCATGTGACATCAATGTGAGGCTATGATAATTCAAGTTTTGAAGATGATATCTCTTGTGTGCTTTAGATGATAACATAATTATATGTTGATCTCACTAATGATGGTTGTGTCATCAAAAAAAGTTCTCATCCTATGCCTAATGAGATAAATAATATTCTATATGAGGGGGATATTCTCCTATGACCTAAATTAAGCTATAATTGTTAAATAATGACTTAATGGAATTTCAAAAAAGGGAATTTATCGTAGCACCGATTGAACTTGACAATGAGAGGTGTTGACTCCCTCATAGAAGGGAAATTCACCAAGCATTCTCATGAGATGAGAGCTCCAATTGCTATTGGGCATGTAGAGGGTTCAAGACATATCTACTAGTTCCTCAACTATGTTGCCTCTATAGGAATACTAGCTAGTGGATCCACCTAGAATGTTATGTTCATGTTTTGGTCCTTCCTTTGCAGGTAGACCACCTTCTTTCGGTGTAGGGTTTTATGACATCAGATGTCATGTTTAGCTCACATGGTCTACTATCATTTACAGAAATTATTCCCGAAGGTAAAATGAAAGTAACAAAGTGAACTCTAACTAGGGTTACTTAAGGGGTTCTTATTAGTGTAGGTAGGGATAAAGGACTCTACCTATGCATTGCACTAGTTGGCCTGGAGGGTAGTCCTAAGATGTTTTTCTTGTGCTCCTATAAAGTAAATGATATGCATACTTTGACTTTAAATGTTGATGATCCTATATGATGTGAGTTTCACTTATGAACATGTTATTGGTCTATATTGCTATACATGATGATGTTTACTCATGATGCTATGTTGTATGAAGTTGAGCATTACTTATGATCTCTTTCCTTGTTTACTTGATTATGTGGGGTCACGGGACTTCACATGAGCATAGACTGGCAGGGGGACTGGGTCGGCGCGCGACCGGCTCAAGAATCGGCCCGCCTGACCCGATCCCGTCAAATATATGAGGTTTTAGGAAAGGGGGTTCAGGGGGCCGGTTCGCCCCTTCATCCCGATCGACCCGGCCTGGTCCTAGCCCGGCTGAACAAACCGATTCGCTGGATCCCCCTTTATAAAAAAAATCAAAAAAGTAGCTGTTGGAGAAACGGCTAGTGCCCCCCCCCCCCAATAGATTTTTTCACCTTTTAACTTCACCAACACCCCCTACCAGCCCCTACTTGTAATACTTTAATTTAAACCCTCAAGTTACCATAATTACACTTTAACCCTTTTTATAATTATAAATACCCCTGTATACCTTACAATTTTTACAAAATAATCCATTCTCATTTCTCTCATCTATTTTCTATATCCTCTCAACTCTCAAGTCTCAATCTTAATTTTTAATTTCTATTCCATTTTAATTCTCATATTATTATAATACATATATTTCAATTTTCAATTCTTATTCTAAATTTTCTTACACACACACTTACATACACACACACACAGACACACACACACATACACACATGCGCGCGCGTACGCGCACACACACGCGCGCACACACACACGCGCGCGCGCCCACACACACACACACACACTCACACACACACACACACACACACACACATATATATAATATTATATTTGCTATCAAGTATTGGTTGGAGTTTTCAATTACAAGTTACAACAAACTACAAGCTTTAAGAAACGGTTTATCATTTGCTATTAATGTAGACGTTTGGTACATTTCTTTCATAATATTTATATTTTATTTTTCTTCTTTAATTTTTTGTGTTATTTTTATTTTTATATTACACTTTATATATAATTAAGTATGAGTTCTAGCAAAAAAATATACCGGTAAGGAAAAAAGAAAGAACAAAGTGTCATTTTTGAAATACTTAATTCTGGTAAAAAAATAGTAGAGAAAAAAATAGTAAATGTGGTGGTACTTCATCTAAATCAATGTCTAGAGTTAGATTTAATACAAATAATTCTACTTATGCTGATGATACTGCTTATGACATTCATTCAAATGTTCAACTCGATCTCGAAAGTTTAGAACGATGGTATGGCAATATTAATCCTAATTTTGATGAAAATTCAGTTGAAGAAGTAGAAGTTGATTTGGGAGAAGAGGATTTACAAGTTACACCTACTGGTCCGGTGACACAAGTTCCAAATGAAATTATAAATTCAACGGAGCAAAATTGTGGACGTCCACCCCTTATACCTCCAACAAGCGAGAAGGTGAAGTATCAACGCCCTAAAACTTTTGTTATGTTGCAATTTATGACATTTGATAAGTAAAATAGTGTTTCTATTTGTAATAAGTGTAAGCAACCTTTTAAGCATAAACAAGGTGGGGGTCAAGGTGGGACGGGGGGTTTAAATAGACATTTGTTATCTTGTGTGCCAATTCAGTATAAAAAAGCTAAAGCATTAGCCAATAGAAGTAAAAGAATTCCAGTTAATGAATTTGATATTAGCGGTAATGAATTGGTAGGGGCTTCTAACATGGTTCAAGGAACATTAGGTCCTTCTAACCTAGGTGGTCCACTTACACAAAGTAAATATAGGAATTAGGTAGCGAAAATTTAGCTAAAATGGTTTCATTTTGGGATTTGCCTTATAGTTTTCCTTCAAATTCAGGTTTTATTGAATATGTCAACAAACTTGTAGTCCTAATTATAGAGTTTTTTCAAGAAACACTGTTAAATCTGATGTTTTTGAATATCACGGTACACATTGTCAATTTCTTCTAATATAGTGTCTATAATTTTGGACATGAGTTTTAGTATTAATGGAAACGATTATTTAACTATTAGAGCACATTGAATTGATCATATTGGAAATTGAAAAAAAGAATCTTAAGTTATAAACAATGTGTAGAGAGAAAAATTGGTGCATATTTAGCTTCAAATATTTTAAATCTTTTAGATTATTACATGGTTATAGATAAAGTTATGTATGTCACATTAGATGATGCATCTAACAACACAAACGCTGCTATGATGTAAAAGTTAGATTATGTCCAATTGACAATAATGTTTTTCATGTTAGATGTGTTGCACATATATTAAATTTAGTTGTTGAAGATGGTATTTCATTATTTTATTGTGGTTGCATGAAAAGTGATTATGTTGTTGCGTAGATTTTTCATACTAACAAAGCTGCTAGAATTAGGGAACTTAATGAGCATTGTTTACTATGTAAATTGTCACCTAGAAAAATTTCAAGACATATTAAAACAAGGTGGAATTCTTTTATGATGCTACAACCATATTTTGTGGAATTTATTATCCTACTATTTCATCTGTATTAATAAATATTTGTGTCCATTCAATTCAATTTTCTAAATATAAAAAAATAGATAATTTAGAGTTGCAACCGAAGGTATGATTGAAAATTTTAAAAAATATTTTTTCTTATTCCTCAATTTATTTAACTGCTATTTTATTTTATCCTAATTATATATTAAGAGGTGTACATGCACTTGTTTACACTTTTTATGAAAATTTAGAAATTTTACAGAAAGAAATTCAAAATTGTGAAACGTGTAAGTCTAGAATAAAAGTACAACAAAAATATTGTATGAAAAATATAGCACTATGAAAAATAGTCAAGGAGATGTTGGTCAAACTTCTAATCCTGAGGTTAATTCTGAAGTTCGAATTTAAAAGTATATGTGAGGTTTTCTTGGTCTTAATTTTACTAATTGTGATGATTTTGAAGAATATCTTAATCAATCATTAGAAGCATTGGAAATCATAGATGGCAATGACGATTTATTAGGATAGTGGAGAAGGCGGAGCATTACATTGCATATCTTGAGAAAAATGGTTCGTGATGTTCTAGCTATTCAAGCTTCATATGTTTCATCGGAGGCTACTTTCAGTGTAGCGAAGTTTAAAATAAGCGATCATAGACATATATTGGTGGAAGACAGTTTGGAATCAACAATTTCATTTAGAGATTGGGTGAATGCCGATAAAAGGAATAATAATTTTCCAAAGTTAAGTTCCAAATAAGCAATTTGAATCAAAACGAAAATTGAATGTATTGATTATGAATTAGAGTCACAAGAGTTTCTAGCAAGTTTTCCAACATCGTAGGATATCACCATCTATGTGATCCGACAATTAGCATTGAATTTTAAAGGAGAAAAAAATATTATTAGATTACATACGAGAACTGATTGAAACAGAACCCTTCCAAGAAGGTGGTTGCGTAAAATTAGTTACTCATCTATTATTTGTACCAAATAATAGTTTTATATATGAGAACTTATTGAAACAAAACCCTTTCAAGAAGATTGCTTGTAGATTAGTTACTCTACTAATATTTTTTAATTAACTTCTAAGTTCTAAGTTGCAATAAGATTTTATTGAATAGATTCAAAGATTCTATTCAAGTCTTTTTAAATAATTATTGTCTTGCATTTTAATTTTCATATATAAAATTATACATACATATGTAAATATATAATATCCATGTGATATGAACTTATGTTGATAATATACATGTGAATTGACTTTATCGATGATGTTGGTCTTGTGTTGCATATGGACTTGTCTTAATAAATATGTGATCATTGGCTTGTATATGTTCTTCTTTTTGTGCATTAGGGATTTCAAAAGTGACTTAGCATGACTTTGAACAAAATGTCCCTTTAAGTATGATTTCAGAGATTATATGTGCATATATTTCCATACTTAGTACAAGTGGATGTACTAACCCTTATTCTTTCCCTTCTTCTCAAACAATGCAGGTTTAGGCCGTTGATGTATCAAGGTTGATTGCAAGAAGCTTGGACTTTTCCCCATGTTTTGAGATATCCTCTAGTTTTAAGGATCGTGCCACGTATTCTACTTTATTAGTATTTTAATAGTCTAAAGAAATTAATTTCTCTTCTATTGTTGAAGATATTGTTGTAAGCGCTATGTGGAAATTATGAATTTGTATTCAGGGCTATGTCCGAATGTTCTACTTCATTTTAGATAGTTTAATGTGTGATGATATTATTAGATTAAATTCTTATATGTTGGTTATATTGTCTAAACGAGAAGCCTATGTAAGATTTTTATGCGAGGAGTCCAAGTAAACTCCCTAAGTAGTATTTGAGAGGTCTATGCCAACCTCAATGTATTAAAGTTTTAACTTTTTTACATTTTAACCTATGACGTATTATGACAAATGCTAAGAGTCTAGTCTTACTCTTCTCCGAGGATGAGCACGCCAGTTACGTCTAGGGGGTGCTCCCCGATCGTTAAATAAGGGTTGAAACATCAAGGTACGACTCTCCAAGACCACCCTAAGGGTCATTGAGTAGTACCCAAACCTTGGCATGAAAGATACCACGCACTGCAAAAACGACAACCCCTATCGACCTTACTTCAGTCAATTGACGCCCCATTGTAGGGAGCGCAGCTTCATACTTTATTGTGGGAGATTAGCCCCCAAAAGGTAACTCCCTGTTCCAAATGATGTCTATAAGGATGGTCTTTTATTCAAACATTGCCCAGTAGCTGGGGTTCGTCATTTGGAGTGTTCAACACTACATGCAATTTCGGCCAGCTTTGGGATGAATTTTGAAATTCATCCCACGTCCTAATTAACTAGTGGTAAGTTGTTTTAAGGATTTTTAGGTATTATAAGTTTTTTTTATTCCCTAAGGCCTAATTTATACTTCACTTTTAAAAATCAAAACACCTCTCCCAAGAAAAAACACTATCAAGACTACGTTAAAGGTTGAACTCAAGGTAGAGCTAGGATTGAAGATTTGGGCGATTTCTTCACAAAGTATTATGGGTTTTATCTTATTGATGCATGGTATTTTATCCTTGATTATTCTCTCATTCAAGGGTCCAATCCAAAGGCTTTTCAAAAAGGTTTTCAAATTCCTAAATTCTTCTATTATGAATTCTAAGCGTGGGTCATTGCATAAAAAGGTTTTAATGGATGGATTATGATGTTTTCAATATAGAGGAGTAAGGTATGTCATATATCCATTGTACAAGTATATATTTGGAGGGATTATTGATGTTTCTTCATAAGAAAAAATATGAATGGGTTACTATATGATGTTAATGAAGTAAGTTGACTTTAAGTCTAATGTTAATGAAGCATATTGATCTTATATCTAATGTGATGAACATTATGTAAATGATTGGATGTGATGTTCCTAGTCTAGGATAATTCCTAAGACAGACTAAGGTGGGAGTAGTATGGGATACTACTTTCACATTGCACTAGTGTAACTTTTGGGTTGTGTTGGAGGATGGTCTTTATATAAAGTTCTTAAATGGATGTATGATTCCTCTAGTATCTTTTGTAATGGATGTTGACTTGTTGTATTGAAATTAAGCATGCTTATCTTTGGTTGTCATAAGGATCATTTAGGTGTATATTGAAGAGGTTGTATAGGCGGTCTCTTCATGTGTTACATAGATGAGTTAGGATGTCCTTGGATAGGAAGGTCTAAATGAATAATGGATTACTTGATAAATGTGTCTAAATTTTGAGGTTATGGAAGTTTTACCATGTATATTCAGTCATGACTAGTAAGATTCTTCGTAAACTTGATTCATGAAGATTTTACTAAAATAGCATGAAAAGTATGTTTCAACTATAATGTCCTCTTTAAGGATGTTTTTGCATATTGCCACACTTAGTACTATTTTGTACAACTTCATAATCTTCTATATTTTTAATGTATAGGTGGAAGAAAAGTGAAGGTTCTTAGAAGGTAGATCTTAGGAAGTCGATTCTCTCAAGAGTGGTATTTCCTCATATGTTCAAGGACATGATCCATGTTTCCTTTAGTTTCTTTTTTTAGACATTGTATAAGACTTAGTATGTTTCTTTTAATGTAAAGGGTTGTGACCCTATGATGTTGAGACGCGTCTAAGTTAGCTTGTGATGATAAAACTTCATTCCTTAGTTTGTAAAATAGTTTCTTATTAGTTATGTTGTGAAAAGTTTTAATTTTGCATTACATTTCATACCTATGTAATCAATTAAAGCTAAGATGCTTGTAAAAGACCTCCGAGAGGTCGAGTACGCCGTGTAACTTCTAGGGGGTGCTACCCGGTCGTTACACTCAAGTGTGGTATGAATAATGTAAAGAGGAGAGGCCGGTTAGACAAGGCACGATTACTTGGGCAACATTCAATCCTTGATATGTTCTTCCCTTGGCAGTAAGGGAGATAAAAACACAAGAATTCATCAATCTTCTTCAAGAGGGTATGAGTGTGAAGGAATGTAGCCTCAAGTTCACTCAACTATCCAAACATGATCCTACTGTGGTGGCGGACTCTAGGGCCAAGATGAATAAATTTGTTATGGGGGTATCCCATCTTTTGTTGCCTGAATATGGGTTTGCTATGCTAATTCAAAGATTGGACACTTATCGTCTTATGGTCCATGCCGAACAAATTAAGGAACAAAATCTTAAAAAAGTTGTTAGGGAGTTGAAAAGGTAAAAGCCCGTCGGGGAAAATTTCTCCAAGGCTAGGTTTCATGTACAAGAAAAACCAAGGTTAAAAAATAGGTCTTCTAATCCAAGTCCCTCCAATTCTGCAAAGCCATATCAAGGAAGGAGCACTACCCCTAATCCTCACGGAGGAAATAAGAGTGGTCCTTTTGTTGAAATAACTAGTTTTTCCATGTGTGGTAAAACCATGAAAGGAAGTGTCTTGACGGTATGGGTGTTTGCTAGGGATGTGGGAAAGTGGCCACCAATTGAGGTATTGTCCAATCTATGCGGCCAAAGGGAGATAAGGTACCAAACTCCCACTAATGCTCCAAACTCTGATTCTCCCTAAAAGAATCGCTTCCATACTCTCCAAACGCGAGGTGAGAAAGAGAGATATCCGGATGTTAATATCAGTATGTTGTGAGTTATTGTCAAGTAATTGTTATACATTGTTGGTTCCCAGTGGAACATTGTCTTTTGTAACTTCTTTAGTATCTATGAGATTTTATATGCTTCCCGATATCTTAGATGAGCCCTATTTTGTTTCTACCTCGTCGCTAGTTGCTAAAAAAGTCTATAGATGTTGTCCCATTTCTTAGCCCAACAGAGTCACATTGGTTGATTTGATAGAACTTGATATTATGGACTTTGATGTCATCTTGGGGATGGATTGACGACATGGTTGTTTTGTTTTCAATGATTGTAGAACTTGGGTAGTAAAGTTTCAATTTTCAAATGAACTCGTTTTAGAGTGGAAGGGGGGAAACCTAGCTCCAAAAAGTCAAATCATTTCATGTCTTAAAGCTTGTAAGTTGATTTCTAAGGGATGTCTCTATCATATTATGAGAGTAAAGGATCTTGAGTATGAAAATCCTCCATTAGATTTGGTCCCCGTTGTGAAGGATTTTTCAGAAGTCTTCCTGGTGACTTGCCCAGAATTCCTCCTGAATAGGAAATAGATTTTTGAATTGATTTTTTGCCAGATACAAAACCGATCTAAATCACTCCTTACCGAATGGTTCCGGTTGAGTTGAAGGAATTAAAGACTCAACATAAGGATTTGCTACATAAGGGTTTTATTGAACCAAGCATACGTCCATAGGGTTCCCCATTGTTATTTGTGAAAAAGAAAAATGGGTCTCTTGGAATGTGTATTAACTACCAGTAATTGAACAAATTTACTAATAATAATACGTATCCACTCCCTAGAATCGATGATTTGTTTGACTAACTCAAAGGAGTGAGTTACTTTTCTAAAATTTACATCACGTTGGGTTATGAACAACTTAGTGTAAGAGGTAAAGATATTTTGAAGACGGATTTACAAACTATATATTATCATTTTTAATTCATAGGGATGTCCTTTGGTCTTACAAATTCTCCTACGACTTTCATGGACTTTATAAATCGAGTTTTTAGAAATTATCTTGACTTGTTTATGATTTTCTTCATTGAAGACATCTTGATATACTCTAAGAGCAAGAATGACATATAAACAATATTGAGGATAGTTTTGCAAGTACTCAGGGATAACCACTTCTTGCTAAATTTAATAAATCTAAACTTTGGTTGAGATCGATTTATCTTTTCGGACATATTCTCCCTAGTAAAAGGGTAGAGGTCGATATGAGAAAGACGAATGCAGTCAAAAGTTGGCCTACACCTTTGAGTCCTACCAACATCTGAAGTTTTTTGGGTTTGGACGGAAACTATAGGAGGTTTGTTGAGGAATTATCGTGTATCGCATCTCCATTAATGGCCTTAACCCAAAATAAGTCCAAGTTCAAATGTTCATAATCATATGAAAAGAGCTTCCAACTATTGAAATATAAACTCACCTCTGCTCCGGTGTTGACCTTACCGGAGGGTTTGTGGTTTATTGTGACGCTTCCCGTGTAGATTTGGGCGGTGTACTCATGCAACATGGTAAAGTTATAGCATATGCTTCTAGACAACTGAAGGTTCATCAGAAGAACTTTCTGACTCAGGATGTTGAACTAGAAGTTGTGGTATTTTCTTTAAAAGTATAAAGAAACTATCTATATGGATTGCATGTATATGTTTATGTGTTCAACGATCACAGAAGTCTCCAATATGTGTTCAACCGAAAAGATTTAAACCTCTAACAACGAAGGTGGTTAGAACTTATGAAAGATTTTGACATAAGTTTTCTCTAAAATCTTGGCAAAGACAATATTGTCGCGGTTGCATTGAGCCGTAGGTCCATGAGTATTGTAGCTCATGTTGAAGACAAGAAAAAAAATTAGTTCGGGATGTGCATAGGTTGGCCCGCTTGGGAATTTGTCTAGTGAATTCTCATAAGGGTGGTGTAATAGTCCAACCTAGCTCTATTTCTTACTTAGTGGTTGATGTGAAAGCCAAGCAATACGTTGATCTGATATAGATGGAGTTGAAACACTTAGTGCTTTGTAAACTCGTTGAAGCTTTCTTCCAATGGGATAGGGTACTTAAATATCAAGGTAGGTTGTACATGCAGCATGTGGATGACTTAAGAAGGAAAATTTTTGAAGAGGCTCATGGTACTTAAATATCAAAGTAGGCTCATGATGATTTCCAAAAGAAAATTGGCAAGTGCAATGGGTGGAAAAACAACAAGACCATGTGACAATTGTATTTAAAAAAAGGGCACGTTTGTATTGTCCGGGCGATGATGCATTTTTATGTCAAAATTGTGACGCTTCCCTTCATTTGGCGAACCCTTTGCCGCGTAGGCACGAAAGGGTTTGTCTTAAAACATCATCACCAAAACAACTATCATCAACATCATCATCAGACGATTACTTTCTCAATTTGGAAAGTCCAGCATCAATTTCATCAGTGTCAGTACCATTGCGGCATCGTGATATTTCGTACATCTGGGTGCCACCAATATGTACCACGACTTGCGAGAGATATATTAGTGGAATAGTTAGAATAAAAACATAGCGGAGTTTGTGGCTAAATATCCAACTTATAACCAAGTCAAGGCTGAACATCGAGGGTTGGGAGGCTTGACTCAAGGCATAAAAATTCCCACTTGGAAGTGAGAAGTTGTCAACATGGACTTTGTTGTGGGCTTGCCTCGTACTGGAAGACAACATGATTCGATTATGGTCGTTGTTGATAGGATGACCAAGTGGGCCCACTTTATTTAGATCAAGTTTACTTATTCGGCCTAAGAATATGCTAAATTGTACCTTAAGGATATTGTGAGATTGCATAGTGTACCCTTGTCTATCATCTCGGATAGGGGTACTCAATTTACTTCACTTTTGGAAGGCATCCCAAAGTGGGCTTGATACTAATGTGAATCTTAGTACTGTTTTCACCCATAATACGGTTAGGCAGGACGAACCATCTAAACCCTAGAAGATATGTTGAGGGCATGTTTCATTAACTTCAAGGGTAAGTGGGATGACCATCTACCGTTGATTGAATTTTCCTACAATAATAATTATCACTCAAGTACTGATATAGACCCATTTGAGGCTCTTTATGGGAGAAGAAGTAAGTCTCTGATTGGGTCGTTTGAGGTAAGTGAGGTTTCTCTAATAGGTACCGAAGTAGTTTATAAGGCTTTGGAGAAATTCCGACCCATAAGGGATATATTAAAGACGTCTCACAGTTAGCAAAAATCCTATGCCAACAATAGAATGGTTGACATTGAATTTATTGTAGGTGATTTGGTCTATCCAAAGAAATAACCCATGAAAGGGGTGATGATGTTTGGGAAGAAAAGGAAACTTAGTCCCTCTATGTGGGGCCCTATGAGAGTTTTCAATTAGTTAGAAGTGTCGCATATTAATTGAAGTTACCTGTTAAATTGGCTTCGGTACACCCGGTATTCCATGTGTCTATGCTAAAAAATGCATACGCGGTCTAGTGTATATCCTTTCTCTAGAAGGTTTAAGGATATATACTAACATTTCCTATGAAAAGCTCCAGGCCGATATGACATCCCATTATCCCCATATTTTTCCTTCCACTTCTATGACAACTTGAGTTAACAAGTTTCTCCTTAATTTAGTATTTTTTGGGGAGTCATGTGTGCTATGTGTAGGATTTCATGATTTTCCCGATATTTCCATGTTCTTGTAAAAATTCATGTTCTAGTATATATATGTTATCATACTATTTATGTTTCTCATGTTGAAATGTCAGGTACTATAAAAATTGCATTTTGATTTATGAGGTGAGCATGTTGTAGAAATGTTTGTGTTGAGCATAAACGATGTTGGAGAAGTCAGTTTTCACCCATACTTATGTGAATTAATGTGTGCTTTCATATTGAAATTGTAGAATTAGTTCCTACCAACATGAGTTATATGGCCATGTTGTGGTTTGATAGGAATTTAGTCCCACAATAGTGATGTTAGGTAGTGAAAGGTGCAAATTCTAGTTGTGAAAATTTTGATGTTATAAGTTGTGTTGATTTTTGTTATGGTGCTTTAAATTATTTTTGTGCCTTGGTCGACATTCGGGGATGAATGTTTCCGAAGGGGGATAATGTAACACCCCTTATGTCTAATGACCATACTATAGCCTAAGTCGTATATTAATGTTCTAAGAAGGCCTAAATGAAACGTTAAGATCCTAAACTATCTTCCTAAATCCAAATGAAGGATCTAGTACTAAAACGTTAAAGCACGACAACCCTATGACCCTCTAATGGACCCATGAAAGGACCCAAGGAAGAGTCTAAAAAGTTGTCAAAAACATCTTGGGTTAACGAGACCCATGACGAATCATCAATAGACTCACGCCCCGTCAATAGGATTCGTGAGTCTATACTTGGCCTCAACATATTTGGACAAAAAAATAAGCCTCTATCCTAAACGATGAGTAACCAGGACGGTCAGTCGATGCATCAACACCCCATCAACAAGGACTCATGGATGGGACTACCTTCACACGGCAAAGATGAAGCTTAGTTAGGTATTTAGTTAACCATATATTTAACCCTTAATTATGAATTCTGTTAGTTAGTAAGTATATTCAAATGAGTCTTCTACCTGCCTCATAACTCCAATCAAAAATCAAAATGCACTTTGCCTCTCTCACAAATTCTCTCTCTAATCCACCATTGAAGAACAAGGAAGATATCAAGATAGTGCCCTCAAGAGTCATTCTATTTCCCTTTAATAATTGTGGAATAACATAAAAAAAGGTATTGGGATGTTGATTCATGGATTAGTTTCTCTGTGAAGCCCTTCAGAACTTCTACTTTTGAAATCTACATTGTGACCAAATCTAGGCATGCGATCTAGCCATGGGTTCACTCCAAAACCGTTTTAGGACTTGTGATCTATCCATGGGTTCACTCCACAACCATTTTCTTTGTGTTATGTGCCTCACATTATGAATATATTGTGATTAATTGATGATTTCTATTTTTAAAATCTTACAAGAACCCATGTGCATCCTATGACCTGATTTCATAAATGTTGATACATGAATTGACTAGATATGAACATGATGCGTTGTAATTGACGATTATCTAGACATAGAATCTTGTTTTCAAGCCTATTTTGATGTATATAGGGGTAATTATGATAATCGATTCTTAAACTTGAAAATAGGATAAATTGTAGGGTTTGTATATATGTGTAAGAATGTTGTATATGAACTATGTGTTTGTTTGCAAGGTACATGGCTTATGAAAGGCTGCAAGTAAGGTAGTATGGGATGGTTTACACTCTCTTGAACCTTACCTATTGTGTGGAATGAATTATATATTATGGAATTAGTTTCTTGTGTTGATTGAATATGTATTATCATGAAAGCACTATGATTGATGTCGTGAAAGTGCTACTCACATATGTATGTTGCTTCTAGGATGAAAGTGTATTCTCACCTAATGAATATGTTGAGTTTTATTAAATGAAGAGTGAATACTTCTTCACACATGCAGATAGAATTAATAAGACTAATATTGGTAAGTTTGGAAAGTGTACAAGCACGAAGAAGATATGGCTAATGAGGAAAAGTCCCTCCCGTTAATACAAGAGGTTGAGTCATTCTAGAGATTTCCATCATATGGGGACTCCTCCGTTAATGCAATAGGTATAGTCTCTAGGAACAATCTCCCTATCCCTTGACTAGGGGCCCTCATAGGACTTAGCTAGTGGATCCACATAGTAGCTAGTATATAGGTTCTACCTTGGCAAGTAGAACAACTTTTTTTTTGGTGTGGGGCTTTGTGAAACCAAATTTCATGTAAGCTCTTAGGGTCTATATTGGTTATGGTTTATCTTCCCTGAATAACGAAGTTACAAATGATAAACTATGAACTAGTCTATCATATCCTGTCAGGTTTACTTAGTACAAGTGGGTATATGGGACATCACTTTTACATTGAACTAGTAGTCTTAGAAGGGTGTTGTGGAAATTTCTTTGTGATTATGAAGTAATATGAGAACATATATGTCGAATGGATAATGCTTGGGATGAACGTATTCCTATATCCAAATGTTGTTCATGATGTATGTGCTTGACTTATGATTATGGAATGTGATGGCATGTAAAGGTAATATATGTGGCCAAGGTGGTTTCTAAGGTATGCTTTGTAGGGTTGGTATTATGGGATGCAAGTTTTACATTGCATAAGTGGACCTTAGGAAGTGTTGAAGTCATGCTTTCATTATAGCTTGGATGTTGTTAGGTTATTGTCTTATATATCGTGTTGATAATGTAAATGGCTTTCAAAAACCTCATAAATGCATAATTTAAATGTAAACTTCCTTTTTCTCATAGTTTAAACGTTTTTATGCATTTCTTCATACTGAGAGCATCAATTATACTAACCCCTTTCTCCTATTCTATTATGAGTATAGGTTCCAACTAGGTGGTTTGCTTCTATATCCTTAAATAAAACTTGGATTTCTTATCTTCAAGACATGTGGTAGGTCCTCAAAGATCCGATGACTAATCCACTTTATATCACTTTATGATTTCTCTATTGATGTACTATATTTAGTAGTTCTTTCCAATCTACTTTCGTTCAATAAGACTATTGTGTCTAAGGTCCAAAGAACCTATTTGGAATTGTATGTTGTACTCCAATAAGTATATGGTGTATGTTTAATGATGGTATTAATTCCTATTGTGTCTAAGGTCTAAGGAACCTATTTGGAATTGTATGTTGTACTCCTATTAGTAGATGGTGTAAGTTTAATAATGGTATTAGATTCCTACTATTTTTCTGTATGAAAATGAAGTTTGAACTTCTATTGTAAAATTTTTTAAATTCCGCATTATTTTGAGTTCATTATGTAGTGATGATTATGCTAAGGGCTTGTATAAGACCTCATTGAGGTCGAGTACGTTGTTAACATCTAAGGGGTACTCTTCGGTCATTACAAATATGTAAGGGAAGTAACCATGTTATGATTTCCTAATACATTTACAACCTTAATTCAATTTTGAAAATAGCTACCCAAAAATTTTTCTAATTTCATCAGTTAGTTAGCATACAATATTGGTTAACGAAGAAAGGAAGTAATAAGAGCAAAAAACAAGAAACATACCTTAATTTCGATGTTAGGAGGAGAGTGAATTAAAGAATTAGGGATTTATTTCTCGAAACAAGTATGGGGGAAATGGGGAATATTTTTTCCCTTTCCCCTACTTACTATCACCCGATGTTCCACTTAGCAGGAGATCTCCCGCTGTAGCATTAGAGTTGCCGCTCCAGCAGGCAAAATTTGAGGAAAACTTGGAGCTGGAATTTGACCTTCTTGTGTTTTTGATAAATTATCCTAGAGTGAAAGCCTAGTACTCTTCCTGTTAATGCATTTTAACCCCTCTGTTCTAGAAGGTGTCTACCCTTCTTGGGTTTTGAATCATTAGGGGTCACGATCTTTCGTTATCCCGTGGAAGAGTTGTTTCATTAGAAGGGAGTTTCCCAAAGTTAGAGCGCGTGATGACTGAGTCTTAGTGATTTGTGGACGAAGGAGTGGTAAATTGGTATCTATTGTAACAACTCGAACCCTTGTCATTTAGGAAGGACAAAAAGGCACAAAAAACCTGGACCTTATCCCGAAGTAGCGGGACAAGTTCTGCTGTAGCAGCGGCGCTGCAATGGAAACCTACCCAGCTAAAGTTGATCGGCGAGGCAAAATCTAAATTTCAAGAAATCTTTATTTTTCTATCTTTCCAAAAAATAACCTATACATCTTCAATTACACTAGAATCTCCAGAAAACTTATTTTGAGTTTGAGAAAGAAGGAGAAGGAGATTTCTAGCATGGGGATGGTTGAACCTTACGAGATCTTTGCCAAATCAACCGTCGCGAAATCCGGAAAGGCTGGAAAAGAAATCAAACTTAGTACAAATATCTAACCATCCAGGTAGGTTAGGTTTTATGCTTTGAGTAGTTGTAAATATGTTCTTATCATGTAATAAATCAGTAGTATGAGATATGTGCAAACCCTCATGCATTGAGTAAATTCTATGGAAAACGGTATACGCCAAAACATTTTTGGGGTTAGTGCTTAAGCTCGAAAATTGATTATTGATATAGTGTTCTTGATTATTTTCTTGAGCAGAATTCCTTCTATAAGCAAAGGTAACTTTTAGAAGAGGATGAAATCAGATCTATGTTGGGTTTAACATGTTGTAGTAACTCGTTGTGGAATTTTTAGTAATTTAGGTCTTAAAACCCTAAGTACAAAACCAAATGCAGAACAAAGATTGAGCTTGGCCTCTTCTATGATAAGAATTAATAAGAAAAGTAGTAAGCGATGATTGTGATTTCATGATTTGTGTGATATATGCATGTTCTTTCCTCATTATGATATTGTATGCATATGAATATCGTTGTACTAATCATGTTGTTGTAACTGAGAAAGATTATTAATGTAGTCATGAAATCATAATCTAAATGTATAATCTTTATGATGTACTTGTGATTGTGATTGTGGTATGTGATTGGGGGTCGAATTGTCACGTTCTAGCAAGCTAACATTAGATCAGATTTCCACATTTCGACAAGCTAACATTTTATAGAATTGTCATGATTTGACATATATATTGGATTGGGTTGCCATGTTCCGACACAACTATGGAATAGGATTTCCACTAATAGCCTGATTTTGGGTTCCGTGAGACGATTAATTAATTGTTACAAGTTGTAGACAAAAAATGTTATATTTTTGTATTGTAATGTTTTTATACTTGTGATGATTTCTTTATCATCTAATTATGATCTTGGGTGGGTGGAACCATGTGTATGTATCTGAGTGTGGGGTGAAGTGTAGATACCTTATGTAGTGTACTTATCAGAAAAAGAGAGAGAATTGTTGAGTTGTTGTTTGGGTAAGTACCCAAGAAGAATGGGATATGGCTAGAGATGGAAGTAACTACAAACTATGTGTCTTGGGGGTAGATAAGGTTACGATAATTTAATAATATGAAAAGATCGATTGGTAGAAAATGTTGTTAGCATAACGCTATTATTTAATAAAACTAGAAGTGTTAGAAGTTGGCGAAGGAAATGGCAAGTAGACACAGAATTGTTACAAGTTGAAGGTGTTGTAAGAAAGGGGTAAGGGTGGAGAAATGTCTCGACCAGCAACTACACCCTAGAAGAAAGTAGCACTCTTGAGTCTTCACAAGGCGTACTTGACCCTTCAAAGATCTTGTACAAGCATCTTCGCAATCATTCATTACATAAGATACGAAAAGTAGTAAGGAATTAAGATTTTTCACAAGAATAATAATAAAAAGCTTTTTATAAAATACTAAAGAGCAAGTCTCATCGTGAAAAGCCAACTTAAAGACAAAACTTAAATATCTTAGGGTCACGGCCCTTTACATTGAAAGAAGTACATAACAAGTCTTAAAGAAGAACTAAAGAAAAATAGACTTTGTTCTCAAATATATGAGGACATACTGAGTCTTGAGAGAGTCAACTTCCCAAGTTTTGCCATCTAGGGACCTTCACTTGTCTTCAACCTATTCTCATAGAGTACAGAAAAGTATAGAATTAGTACAAAAATTGTACCAAGTATGGCATTATGCAAAAACATGCAAAAGAGGACATATTAGTTGAAGTAAAGCTTTCATGTTTTTAAGTAAAACCTTCATGAATATAGTCATAAAACATCAAATAGATCATTATTTAAGACATAGGCTAAAACTTCCATTTTTCAGCATATGCCTACACTTCACAATAAACTCATTTCAAAATTTTCCTATCCAAAGTTATCCTAAGACTCACTAAGGTAAGACATAAAGAAACCGCCCATACAGTCTCTTCAATACACACCTAAGTAATCCTTAAGACTGCAAAGATAAGCATACGCCACCAAACTTAACAAGCCAACATTCAACATTAAGGACATTAGAACAACATACTTGCATCTAAGGACTTGACATAAGAACCCTCCTCCAAGACAACCACTAAGTTACACTTGGTGCAATGTGAAGGTAGCATCCCATACTACCACTTCCACCTTCGAACTCCTTGAGGATTCCCTCAAACTAGGCACATCATATTCCTCATTTACATAATCTTCATAAATCTTTACACATAAATCATCATACTTCATAAATCTTAGGCATAGAATTAACATGCTTCACTTTCATTAGACATAAAATCTCATTACTTCATTTACATCACATAATGACCCATTCATTTATTTTAACATAAGGGCACACCAAGACTCCCTCCAAATGCCTACTTGTGCAATGGATATATAGCTCCCATACCACCACCTACCCTCAGTAGTGCATCCCTTAGAAAACTTAGTTCATTACATTCTTTTGCGGGGTCTAGCTTTAATTTACATTGACCATAAGAGCTCTACATGGAGTTCAGTATTAACCCCTACCAGATTAGGGATCCCTACTTACCTAAGGTAGGGTCATTCTTAATTCATTCTCTACTAACAAGGATTACTCATCTTAAAAGGTACATTGGATACAACATATCTACTCACTAAGTGTACCCACCCCTTCTTCAAATTCTCTCGGTGCTAAGCATAACTCCCCACGGAGTCTTAAACATTCATTTACTATAGATCAAGGGATAACTATTTAGCACCACATCTTAACTCACGAAGGGTACTCATCCCTAGAGCTTACTTTTGGACACCACGTCTCAACTCATGAATGGTATCAAACCTCCAACCTATCTTGGGAAGCTCTTGGGAATAGTGAGGTTTCTACTCAACTCTTCATCTCAACTCATGACGAGTGTTCACCACAAAATAACCATTTTCATAATATAGGAATAGTAGGGATGGTCTAGACACTTCATCTCCACTCATGAAGAGTGTCTACCATACGAATCCCCCATTTCATTCATAACTTCATTCTTTCATTTATAGTGTATGTGTACATGTGAGTACCCCTTTTACATAATCACCATATTCATAACTTGACTTATAAACATGCTCATACCTTTATTCATCATAATTAACACACTATGATGCTTCATTTATACATATAATTCATTTACACATAATATATTCAAGATACACATTAAATACTTCATAAGACATATCAAGCATATACATCATATTCATCACTTCACTTTACATGCTATACCTTCATATACATCAGAATCATCACTTTACTTTACATGTTATGTCTCTAAGGACATAATCACAATACCCATATTCATTCATATATTCATATAATTCAAGTAAACATCAGCATCAAAGGTGGACTATACCACTTAAGATTACTTCAATAAGAACCAAACAGCATAAACCAACTCAGCCTTCATCCAAGGCTTAGCCACCCTTTCTTAAAACATCAAAAAAATCATCATAAAATAAGCATAATAAGGCAGTAGCTATTTATATTACAAAAAAAATACAGCCCTAACATTTTCTAAACATATACATTAAACCCACACTATAACCCAATGGTTGATAAAATGCATGAGCATGGGTTCATTGGGGCATTGAACTTAAAATCATCAACTAAAATTGAAAATAACATATTTCTGAAACCCTTTTTTAAATCTCTTAGAAATGACTCGTTGAATGAAAGAAAGTTCAAGGATGAACTACCATACCGTAAAAATGACGAAACCCACTAGATTTGGTGAATAAATCTGTTGGCATACGTAGCCCAAGATCCAAGACCTCAACCTTCAATGGAGGCTTCAGAGAATTTTGGAAGAGAAGAATTTTTTAGGGTTTTCAAATTTTTTGATTTCTAATTTAGGGCTTGGGGTTTTTTATAGGGGAATAAGTTTATAATGACCTAAAATAAGTATATAATACGCGCCAACAATACCCAAAATACTTCTACGTCAATTGGATCTTTTTAGACAAGTCAAAATTCACTTAAACTTTTGGAGTTATCATCAGGAAACAAGTCCGCAAACTGGAGCTATTCCTATAAGATTTTTGAAAAAAAATTCCGAGATAAAAGAGTCTGCGTTGTGTTCATGACCACGATCAACAATTTTTCCAAAAGTGGACCAATTACGTGAGGAGGACTCATTCCACTAAGGAACAATCTTGGTTGCCTTGGACTTATTGCTGGTCCAAGGGTTGGGTCCTCCTCAAGGATGGCTAGGGCTATCCTTGGGGAGTCGTAACCGGATGTTCTTACCCTAAACATGTCTTTGTACGTGTTATGTTCATCCCCACTTCTATTAGACTCCAAACACACATAAAAATACATGCGACATACAACGACACACTAGCACACACAAGGCTAGTTTCCGAACATCTTGGTTGTCCCTTGAAGTTTGACCTCCAAACTTACCAAACTGACTTCAAGCACTAAAATTAACTATTTTAACACATTATTAAATCATGAAACACTTGTGAATATCTATTTAAACCTAATTCAATATGAGGGTTGCTACAAAAAATGAGTGGTACTTGCATGATCCTATTGTTCTTTTCTTATATTATGATGTGGGCATTGGGTTTACCGATGATGCCTACAAGTATGTGTGGTTGTACTTATACTACTTTTGCATGTATTTTTTACATAGTCTTCATGCAGGATTGGTGATGTCTCATTAGGTGAAGAGGAAGAATTTCTCTAGTAGATTCGATTCTTCTTTCCCCATGGTGGGAGATGTATCTTATTTAATTATTATACATCGTTATTCATAGTACCCCTTTGTGTTACATATCGAAAATCCAGGACTAGTCTTAAAGCCCTAAATAGGTTTTAAGGGTTATAAACACTTTTTAAGACCTATTCTAATGAATATAGGTCATTCAGGAAAGTTAGGAACCAAAACATCCATCACGTTTGGAAACTAGTTCTAGTGAGGTACTAGTGTGCCTAAGCCTTTGTTGCGCTTTTAGAAGTCGGAAATTCATAAGATTAGGTGGAAGGGTGTATGAAATGATTTTAAAATGATTCGTGGTCAAAATGTTTGTGTGCGACTCACCAAGGACCAACCAAGGGCCCTTGAGGAGGACCCTTCCACGTTGGTGTCAACACTTCCTGGGCAAAGTGTAACCACAAGAAACAGACGACGATCCGTGTGTAGCTCGATAGGGCATCATTGCCAACCGTCGACCAAAACTTTGAATTTTTCTTAAAGAAATCTAATTTCATAGTCTCTGACAAGAACAATGGTTCTGCATCACGAAAGGGAGGCCTACCGTCGATGGACGGACAACCCATCGGTCGAGGTCTTGTCGATGGGCTTGGAACTTTCTGGCACATTATTAAGTTGGTTTAAATTAATTAGTAAGGGGGTTAGGTGATTAGTTATGGGTTTAATGGAATCTAATTAAGTTAATTAAGCCCCAATATAAAACCCCCAACCCTCATTATTCTAAACACAACTCACAAAATGAACTCTTTATCTTCTCTCTTCTTTCTCTGCCTATTGGAATACACCACTACAGACAATCTAGGGGGATTTTTTGGGGGTTGGAAAGGGAATATTTCACCATCAAATTTTCATCAAACTTTAAGGTATAGGATCTAATTCACCTTTGAAACTTCTTTCCTCAAAGGGCTCCTTCAAAAGTACTTCTAAAAGTTGAGTTTTCAAGTTGGTTTCATCCAATTACAAATTTGATCTTATGAACTAAATTTTTTATGGTTTATTTAGGAAATAATGAATATATTAACATGTATTTGAACTTGATTATGATAATTTGTGATGGTTTGATCTAAATTGAAGAGCATGATCCTTAACCCTTAACCCTAGGTTTGATCTTGATGTGAATTGGGTTGTGATTGATTCAATTAACTTGATTATTGGTTAAATCACTATTAAATGATGCTTTTACACTAATCATGAACAAATTAATATGAATTGTATTCTTTGATATCTAGTTCTTGAGAAGACATCTAGGTTATGAGAATCGACCTAAAAATCATATTTTAAGCTTTGATTTAGTTTTGAATTTTGGTGTAGTGACTCTTCTAGTCTTGTCATAATGTTTATTATTAAATTATGATATGTAACATCTAAATTGGATTGAATTCAGGGTTTATCGTAAGGCTTAAATGATGAGCTATGAAGGAGACTTGGTAAGTCTTATGATCTCTATCTTTATTTCCAATTGTGATCAACTGTAGTTAAGTCATGATGTGATATTGGAGTAAGACTTGTATTAGGATTAATAGGAGGGTGTGATGTTGAATTTAAATGTCTTGACTATGTTGTGAGGTTGATTAAGGTGTATGTATTGTGAAGATGGTGATGACTATCAATATGCAATATTATGAAATGAAATGCTAATGTGCTAACCTCACTTATATGAATTTTAATTAAAGGACTTATACTCATATAATGCTTATTGAGCTATTTTTTATGATGATTATACAAGGGGTAGAACCTATGACCTAAACTAAGATAAGATTGATAATTAAAGACTTAAAGACATTTTGAAAAAGAGATTCTGGCTTAGCACTGATTGAACTAGATTGAGGAGTGTCCCTTCCCACAAAGGGAAGGTAGGAGAACTACAGTACTCTAGAGATTGGAGACTACAATGCATGGAGTATAAAGAGGGTCCCAACTATATCTCCTATTTCTTGAACTATGTTGCCCCCATAAGAATACTATATAGTGGATCCATATAGTTGTTATGTTTTATGTTTTGGTACTACCTTAGCAAGTAGTCCGCCTTCCTTCGGTGTAGGATTTTATGATACCAAATTCCACACTAGCTCATCTGGTCTACATCGGTTAGAGAAAAATGTTTTCAAAAGGTAGAATGAATTAAAGTATTGAACTCTAACTAGGATAACCTAAGGAGTATAGCTAGTCTAGGTAGGGGTAAGAGACTCTACCTAGGCATTGCACTAGTTAGCCTTGAGGGTAGTCTTAGGAGGATGCTCTTATGTATGTTTATATTGGTGATTATTTATGATATTTATATGAAGGATTTGAACATTATTAATAATATATGTTGACTAGTTCACCTATGAGTACGTGTTTGTTTATATTGTTAAAGTAAGATGAAATGTATATCTAACTTTCATGTTATATGAAATAGGGTGTTAGTCATGATTTTTATTGGGTTACTTGATTGAGTAAGGTTATGGGGCTTTGCTTGGTCATTGCACTTGTTGACTTGATAGGGGTTCATGGGTAATTGTCTTGCTTTGGTATGATGGAATGTACTCTTATTCAGTGCTTGTTGTTTAATATGACTTGGATCTGGAGTTATTTGAATATGTATCTACTTGTATAGTAGGAATGGTTGATTGGACTAGACTTGATGTTGTGGTGTTGTAATGTATATGTCTGTGACTTAATAAATGTGAAATATTGTTTGGTGTGGTATTATTGAATATGCATATAAGTTTTTAAAGAAAAATACATACTTATAGAAATGTCATTTTCTTAGCATGTTCTATAAATATATGTTCATATGGTCTTATACTTAGTACAAATGGCGTACTAACCCCATATATTCCTTTTTCCCAAACATTTTAGGTTCCGTTCGTTGAAGTCTCACTCGAGATGACTTGAAGGAGACTTGGATATTCGCTACAATCCTAGTGGGTAGTTCCTCACTTTCCAAGGTCGATGCCAATATTTTGCTTGTGGAATTTCTTTGTTTCTAAGTGTAAGACTCCCAAAATGAGTTAGGGTGTATAGAGACTAACATCTTTTTATTAAGTTTCTAAGGTCCTAAAATGAATTATAATATTGTTTAGAGGCAGTGTTTAAAGTTTGATGTGATTTGGAAGTCAAACATTAAGGGGAGACCAAGACGTTCGACGACTAGTTACCTATGTGCCTCACGTTTCTATGAGCAATTATATATTGTATGTGATGATATTATGAAGTCTTAAAATGAGTTCTAATAATGGTTATAGGTAGTTTGTAACAACCCTAAAAATGACTATGTTAAGTAATGTCTAACGAATCTATAATACCTAGTTTAGACAAGGTTCACACAGATTGATGCACGTAAAACCAGACCTCTGAATCTCTACAACAACCAAGCCAACTTACTTGGTGATTTAGTTGAGCTAGGAAAGGTTGGGTCTAGGCATGCAGGAAAACTGAATGTGAAGATTTATCCAGATGAGTCTTAACCGGACTTAAAAAGGGGTAATCTTAAGTCTGGAGGGTTTAGGGATGAAATGGTCTTTTCCAGGCTAAGGTTAGAATTGTAATGACCATAATTAATTAATATGGTTTAGGAGAAATTTGGGTATAGGTGGCCGACATTGACTCTATGAACGAAATATTGTTGCACGCGGGTTCGAACACTGGTGGAAGCAATTATTTAATTTGTTTATTATATTTAGTGAATTAGTTAAATTAATTCATATTTAATATTATGTTTAAATTAAAGTAAAATCATATTTTTAATAAATAATAATAATAACTATAATAATAATAATAATAATAATAATAATAATAATAATAATGAGAAGTCCTAGTTTGACTAAATCTCCACTTAACTCTCCTAATCCTAATCCTCGCTCTCATTCTCACGTTTTTGATCATCAAAAGAACTGAAACTAATATTTCTTCACTCTTGGAGAACTTACACACTAAATCTCAAACGAAAAGCTAAGCTAAAAACGAAAATCAAAAACATTCTTCTAGACGGATTGGGTTTTGGATTTTGGTGGTGAGGCAGTGGTGTCGTGGGAATAGGCAGCATTGAAAAAAGTGTTGAACGACATTAAGGTATGTTTTTTATTCTCTCTTGTCCCCTTTCCCAGGAGACCCTTAAGGTTAAGTTTAATCGCGATTAAAAAACTAAGTTTGTACCCGTTGCATGCCCCTGTTATTAGATCCTTTGCAAGAATCAAAGTATGCATTTGTATGTCTTCTGATAGATAATTTTAGGTCTGGTTGTGATTATGTATTGAATGTGTGTTTGAAAATTATGTAAGGAATGAAAGATGTATTCCAGAAAAATGTTTTACATTAATTGTTAGAGCATGTGCTATAAATTAACTATGTTGGTGCCTGAAATTAGTCTATTATAAATATTGTGTATTCGTATATGTAAATGTAAAAAGTGTGATGTTCATATAAGGGTAATATTGTTGGAAAAATGTCACCCGAATTACTCCACGAATCAACATTAAAACTTGAGAGAAAGATGGATTAAAAGAGACAAAATTTCCAGCTTGCTGGAAATGTTGGTCTCGGCTAAAAATTTGAAAAGTGAGCTATGTTTGAAATTTTTAAAAAAATTGTAAGGTCATTGGAAATTTAACCCAAGACCTTACCAAATGCAAATTACATAATAAGTTCATGAGAAAAACGAAAAATAAAATAAAATGTGCTGAGTGGGGATTGAGCCCACAATCTCTTGAATAGAGGAGAGAATTAGGAGGAAAAGATGGAAGAAAATAAATGAGGTGAGTGGGGATTGAACCCACAACCTCTTAAATAGATGAGAGAGTTAGGAGAAATAAAAAAAATGAGGTGAGTGGTGATTGAACCCACAATCTCTTGGATAAAGTTAAGAGAAAAAGAATGAGTTTGTGGGGGATTGATCCCACAATCTCTTTGCCTTAAAACGAAAAAAAAGAGGAGGGAGAAGAAAGAAAATATTATGGGTGTGATGGGGATCAACCTAGGGTACCCCAAATCTGAAAAATGTAAGTACCAAGTTTAATATAATATTAAGTATTGCTCAAGAAATTCGAAATCGAGTTCACTTGCCCAATTCCTATTGACATATAAGTCGTACTTGAGCAAATATTTAATGAATGCCTCCTATAAGAGTCGAAAACAAGATTTTGGCATACCAACAAGATGCATAAGTCTTGTACCACATAATGTTGGGTAAGTATGAGTCACTTAGAATAATTATGAATAAAGCCTCATGGCTTGTACATATGGATCCATAAGTCTAGCGTACGTTTGAAAGTAAACAAACCTAAGATGGATGTTATCAAATTATGTGAACCTAGGAGGTTTATGTAAGAGTGTGAAACATACTAAAAGGCCAAGTGCATTGGCATATGACGAAATTAACATTCACGTAAGGTGAGTGTAGAATGATGTAAAGTCAAATATCAAGCATACTCCAAAAGAAAGTGTTAAGAATTAATTCATAGTTAATATGTAAAGAAAAGAGTGACTACATTACTATAGGCTAGTGCAAGTGAGATAAGCTGCATCTACGCCTAAAAATAAGTGTCACTAAATGAAATTTCTAAGAGAGTATATATATACTGAATGATGAATAATCAAAGAAATAGTGGCTACATGAGGATAGGCTAGTACAAGTGAGACAAGTTGTATCTACGCCTAGAAATCAATGTCCCTCAATGTAAACTCCAAGAGAGCATATGTATGTTATACGATGAACAAATAATGAAAGTTGAGTAAAGATCAAGCAAAAAGATGTTAAGAGAGAACAGCGTGGCACCATAATATGAGGCTAGTACAAGTGAAACAAGTTGTACCTATGCCTATATAAGGTCACCAAAAGTACTCACCTCAGAGAGTGTTGAATATTAAGAGACAGGTCTCAATCACACTCTATATGTAAGAGTAAGGACAATTCACACTTAATACGTAATGATGAGATGACAAATAATTGAATGAGCTATGATGCCTCATGCTAGAAGCCAGCTTCTATGATGTATGAGATGAATGTAATGGAACTTTAGACTGAGCACCGATAGTATAGCTATGAGTCGTGATTCCTTCTTTCGGGAAGGCAGAGGTTGGTGTAATTTTCATGAGATGACTCTGTCCATCCAGAAGGGTATGGGTCTACTTATATCTCCTATTCTTTGAACCTAGACTGCCAATATAAGGTTCTAGCAGGGTTCGACTCCCTATATATGCTAGAATGTTTTAGTTCACATTTGCGGCGAATCTATCTCTTTTCGGTGTGGGGTTAAACACTCGATTTAATGATGCTCACACGATCTATGTCGATTAAGGTTAAAGTTCCCAAAGAAAGAATGAGGTCAGCCTCAAGTAATGCACATAATGAAATGAACGATTCCAAAGGTGTTAGTATAGGATAATCAAGACTTGAGATTGACTTAAGTAATAACACTAGGTCAATCTTGGTCATTGCACAACGAACCCGATGAAAGTCTTAAACAACATCCTAGGTATGGCTGGTGTTTACACTAGCTTACGAACGAATAAAAATAGAGTATGTATGAATGAATGAAGTAGACTATGTGTTTTATAAATGAGGCTCCCTAGTTGAGGTCCCATATGTTGAGCACTCATTTTGGGAAGTCCCAATGTCAAGTCCATCATTCCATGTTCTCATGGCATATGGACGAATGATATGAAACATGTTATGTCCTAATAAGCAATATGTTATGTGTTGTATGCAATAAGTTATGTATGATGATGCATGTTACTCTCATAGCATGACTTTCCTAATCCAATTTTTTCAAGTCCACTGACTTCACTTTCCATAATTCATATCATTAGGACAAAGCTGTTCTTAATCATGCATGTCCCTGGTGTGTGCTTGCATATACCAATACTTAGTAAAAGTGTGTATTAATCCCATACAACTCTCTACTTTAAGGTGCAGGTGCAGGTAAACGCTAGAGCATTACGAGACTACGCTAAAGTGGAGCATTCATCTGGACTTGGTAGGCCCTCTTGATTTTGAGGATGTCTATCAATTATATTTTAGCTTAGATGTAGGAATGAGCTAGTGGAGGATGTTCCATTAGTGTTTCTTTCCCACTTGTTTCAGACATTGTATTGGTGCAATTTTGGCAAGTATACATTTAATGCAGTTATGAACTATTCATTCATATGAGTATCTTGGTATTAGATAGTTGTGAAAGATTATGAAATTATGTAGATGATCTTATTCGAGTACTATGTTTCCTATTATGACGCCTAAGTATACTTCAACTAAACAAAAAGTTCTAATCTTTTGCTAAAATTTATTTATATGGTGTAACAATGACGTATGTAGGCTTGTCTGCGACCTCTAAAGGTCAACGCCGCCGGATTCGGCTAGGTTCTAGACTCTGGTCGTGACAAAGTTGGTATCAGAGCTTTAGGTTAAATTCCTAGAATAATAATTTCACATCGACCACATCGAGTAGTTTCTAAGTCATTGTAGTGAAGTTCACCACTATCCTGAATTGCAGACTACACGATGCATAGGAAAAATTCCCTTCTTCTAATCGTATCTTACCATCTATAAAGTCTAATTTTTTGGTGTTAAGAGTGTATCTAACACCAACTCTTGATATTGAGAAAGATGATTACAAGAAGAAACATAGGCGGAGAGATTTGAGGAGCAGCTACTAGGGTAAATCAAGTTCCTTCCCAGGGTCCATCTGCTGGGATGGAGATGTGTGTTAACCCAACTGGGTTGACAGATGAAGAAGTGAGGACAGCCTTGGTACAGACGGCCCAAGCCATCACTTTACAAGATAAGGCTATGATAGCACAGGCGGAGCAACAAGGTGTTCCTAGGGAGAACACACCTTCCAGCACCATGGCTAGCAGGTTAAGGGACTTCATGAGGGTGAATCCTCCTGTTTACACTGGATCTAACATTGCTGAGATATAGGGAAGGAGTGTAGGGCATCTATGCAGCATGATCGCATGGACCTTTCCTGGTTTATGGTCCATGTCCAACAAGTGAAGAAAAGCAGGAAGAGGAAGCATACTAGGGCAGGGAACAGGTCAAGGCAAGTTGAGAAAATTTTTTCAAGGAAGAGTAGTGCTGAAATCAAGGATAAACCCAAGTTTAAGAAGGGAATCCCCCACCAAGGAGAGTCAAGTTCATCCAAGGGTTGTTATGATAGGGATTTCCAGCCCAGAGTTAAGAGAAACATTGAAGTAGATACACCTCAAAAGAGGCCACCTTGTAGGAAGTGTGGCAAACTTCATGGAGGAGAGTGTAGAAGAGGATCTAACTCTTGTTATAGTTCTCGAAAATTGGGTCACATGATGAAGTATTGTCCGTATATAAGAGGTCAAGAAAAAGGGAAGGAGAAAGTTCAGCCAACTGGTCCAACTGAAGAGGTTTCAAGGAGGCAACGATTCTTCGAACTCAAGTCTAGGGGTGTAGGGGAAAACACCTCTAGTGATGTCTCGTGTGCGTAGCCTAAATTAGTTTTTCATGTGTATGATTTTATGCACTAGTATGAATTTAATATGCTGGAGTTATCATGTTGGTTGATGACATATGTGACTTATGTGTTTATTTATGTTGTATGCTTTAATGAGACTACTTTAGGAAGGAGTTCCTTAAACTATTAATGCGAAGCTGCTAGTAGGTTTCAAGGATGTGCACAAACCTACTAATATGGAAATCAGATATTTGCCAATAAAAAGCATTGAATAGCTTAGGTATGGATTTTCTCCATAAGTGTTATGCTACCATACACTATCAAATCAGGGTAGTGAGGTTTCAATTGCCAAATGAGATAGGGTATAAAATGGCAGGGCGTGGACCAATTCAACAAAGCCATATAATTTCAAATCTTAAAACCGACAAGATGTTATCTAAGGGGTTAGATATACTCCTCCTAAGGCTGGTTTTGTTTAAGAAACTTTAAGTTTTAGTGAAATAGTCGACTTGGTGTTGTAAGTCAAAAATTGTATGTGTAATAATTGCACTATGTGAGTTAAATTGAATTCATGTTGCTGTTTTTGTATAGAGTGGACATGATTTTCTTATGTTGCATGAGTGGTGAGGTGAATCAAGTTATGTATGATTGAGAAGGAAGTTCCTAACTCTCAAATATGAAGCTTCAGATAAGCTTGAGTAATATGCACTATCTAGAGTAGGTGTGAAAAAGAAATTCACAGAGAGTAAAATCTCAAGTATGTTAACATATTTTCGAAAATCACCCTCTTTATTTTAAAATGATGTTTAGTGTCATTAAGGAACAAATGTTTCTAAGGGGGGATTATGTAACAACCCTAAAAATGACTATGCTAAGTAATGTCTAACGTATCTAGAATGCCTAGATTAGACGGGGTTCACACAGATTGATGCGCGTAGAACCAGACCTCTGAACCTTTGCAAAAGCAAAGCCAACTAACTTGGTGAGTTAGTTTAGCTATAAAAGGTTGGGTCCAACCATGTAGGGCACCTAAATATGAAGATTTTTCGGATGAGTCTTAACCGGACTTAAAAAGGGTAATCTTAAATTTAGAGGGTCTAGGGGTAAAATGGTCTTTTCCAGGCCACGGGTAGTATGTAATTATCCTAATTAATTAATTATTTAATAAGGTTTAGGGTCAATCTAGGTAGAGGTGGCCAAAATTGACCCTTTGAGCGAAATCTTGCACCACTCAAGTTCTAACCTTGGTGAAAGAAATGATTTAATTGATTTATTGTATTTACTGAATTAGTTAAATTAATTAATATTTAATATGTTGATTTGATTAAATTAATATTAGATTTTTAATAAAATAATAATAATAATAATATAAATAATAATAATAATGATAAAAATAATAACAATAATAATAATAATAATAATAACAATAATAATAACAACAACAACAACAACAACAACAACAATAATAATAATAATAATAATAATAATAATAGTAACAACAACAACAACAACAACAACAACAATAGTAATAATAATAATAATAATAATGAGGAGTCCAGTTTGACTAAGTCTCCACCTAACTCTCCTAATCCTTATCCTCTCTTTCTCACATTTTTTATCAGTAAAAGAACCGAAAATAATAGTTGTTCACTCCTGAAGAACCTACACAAAAAGACTCAAACAAAAAGCTAAGCGAAAAAATGAAAATCAACAGCATTCCTCTCGACGGATTGGGTTTTGGATTTTGGTGGTGAGGCAGTGTTGTCATGGAAATAGGAATCATTGAAACAAGTGTTGAACGAAATTAAGTTATGGGTTTTTTTCTCTCTTGTCCCCTTTCCCAAGAGACCCTTAAGGTTCAGTTTAATTGCAATTGAAAAACTACAATTGTCCCCGTTGCATTTCCCTATCATTAGATCCTTTGAAAGATTCAAAGCATGCGTTGGTATGTCTTCGGGTAGATAATTTTAGGTCTGGTTGTGATTATGTATTGAATGTGTATTTGGAAATTATGTAAGGAATTAAAGATGAAGTACTTATGAATGAATGAAGAAGACTCTGTGTTTGCTAAAGAAGACTCCCTAGTTGAGGTCCCATATGTTGATCCCTCATTTTAAAAAGTCCTAATGTCAGGTCTATGATTCCAAGGTCTCATGGAAAATGGACGAATTATATGAAATATGTTATATGCTAATAAGCAATATGTTATGGGTTGTGTGCAATATGTTACGTATGATTATGCATGTTACTCTAATAGCATGACTTTCCTAATCATATTTTTGCAAGTCCACTAACTTGACTTTCCGTAATTCATATCGTTAGCATAGATCTCTTCTTAGTCATGCATGTACTTGGTGTGTTCTTTCATATACCCATACTTAGTACAAGTGTGTACTAATCCCATACAACTCTCAACTTTTAGGTGCAGGTGACGGTAAACGCTAGAGCATTACGAGACTATGCTAAAGTTATCTGAACGTGGAGCATTCATCTGGACTTGGTAGGCACTCTTGTTTTCGAGGATGCCTATATTTCGTATTGTAGCTTAAGATGTCGGCATGAGCGTGGAGGATGTTCCACTAGAGTTTCTTTCTCACTTGTTTCAGACATTGTATTGGTGCCATTTTGGCAAGTATACATTTAATGCAGTTATGAACTATTTCATTCAGTTGAATATCATGGTATTAGATGGTTGTTGTAAACGATTATGAAATTATGTAGATGATCTTATTTGAATACGATGTTTCCTGTTATGAATCTTAAGTATACTTCAACTAAACAAAAAGTTCAAATTTTTTGCTAAAATTAATCTAGATGATGTAACGATTACGTATGTAAAATTGTCTATGACCTCTGAGAGGTCAACAACGCCTATTTTGGCTAGGGTCTAGAGTCCGGTCCTGACATAGTATATAAAGTTTTGAGGTCAAACGTCCAAGATGTTCAAAAGATAGCCCTTAAGACACTCAATATGCGTATTGATGGGGCCTAGCCTTTTTGGACGTGTTATGTGTATTTGTTTTGGGTGAAACTCATGTGGTAGGTCTAAAACTTAATAAGAGATTTATTTACATTGAAAAATTCTGGGTATGACCTCTAAAAGGCCTTGGAAAAGGGACCACAAGAAGGACCCAAGGTTGGTCAAGCCTCAGCCTTGGCAGTGTCAATCGACGAGCCAAACGACAGCCTATTGGTTGACCAATGCACCGTTGGTGAGTTATCATCGATGGAAACTTATACTGGGCAGGTCTCAACCCAAAAAGAGGACAACATCCAATCGACGAAAGCTAAGAATGGGCCAGTCGATGGTGGTCCATCGATAGTGGGCTGTAACTGCTGCATTGCGATTGTTTTATTTAAGGTGTGAATGGGAAATTCACCCCACGTCCTAACATGACTCTAATTGATTAATTTAATTATATTTGGGTGTATATAAGTAATCAAACACGTGAACAACTCATTCCCAATCCCTTCTACACGAAATAAACCTTTCCCTCCAAAAATTTCTCCCTAGAAACCTCCATTATTGTTGAAGCTCAACACTGATTGGAGCATGGATTCCTATGGTTCCTTGACCAATTTTTAAATTTTTTCAAGTATATAAAGGTATGGTGATCCTTCATCTCTAGTTATCCTTCCATCTAGAGAGTGAATCTCAAAAGTTTTCAAAGAGAAAATATGATCAAATCTCTTTTTCTTTGATCTATCCATGCGTTCATTCTAAAAACGTTTTAAATAGATAAATAATGATGAATTTATGTTAATGCATTGGTTTGAATATTATTTTAATAGAAATTCGTGATGAACCCATGTTCCCTCCCTAAATTGATTTAGTCCTTGCATAGGCTTTGTGATCTTGGCTTGTTATCGGTTGAATTGTGATTCTATTGCATCAAAGTGGTTATATATAATATTTTTTTATGTTAATTGATGATCAATGATCCATGTGTATCGATATATTAAGATTGGAACGTGCTTAGCTTATCTTTTCATGACTCACTGTAACATTGGCCTTGTAATGATTTAATTCTAAATTTGGTTAGGTGAAGATAATTATAGCTAGTTTTTCAGTAGACATTATATATGAATTGTGGGTATAAATCCATGATGATCAAAGTAAATAATACTTGCATGAATTGATCTAGTTTCCTCTAGGCTATCAAGTAGTAACTTGTGATCTTGATGTTGGAATGGTTTATATGTGATTGGATTATGGTTGATTGTCCTTAGGTACTTCCTATAAGTATAATGTGATGAAACTTAGCTATCATTGGTACAAATGAATAGATAACCATGGAATTGGTAAAGATTGATTTGGACTCTTTTAGCCTACAAAGTGAATATTGTAATGTACGTGACATGATCTAAATGTTAGGGTAGATAAAGCATGATTTAATTTAAGTAATGATATATTTATCTACTTCCATATATATGAATTGTTGATAAACAAGGTGTATTGATCAATGATGATCAAAGGGTGAGAAATTTGTAAGAATGCTTATATCCTCTACTTTTCTATATTAACGTAGTTGATGAAGCCTTGCATGGTATGGTCCACTTATGGCGGCGATGTTTACTCTATTGTTATTATATTTGTGTTGAGAAAGGCCTTGAAGGAAAATTTATGATAATATGAAGGAGTGGTTATGATGATCACCTTATGTGTATCTTATGCCTAGACTTGTTCTCTAGTGTGAATCTAGGTAATGTTGCTATTGTGCTGAGCATGTAAATGGCTATGTTAAGGTTATATGTACTTTTTGCCTATGATGAGGTATTATAATTCTTTATATGATGTTAAGATAAGATAAGTACATAAAGACTAAGGTTTACTATAAGAATATTGTAAGTCCTGAATTAATGAGTCTTATGCTATGATAACAATTCTATGATGTTGTGTGATGTATCATTCACTAGGATGACCTGATATATGTAGTAGCATAGGAAAGGGTATGTTACTTTGACTATGCATTGCACATGTGTACCTTTATAGGATAGTTCCTAGGTTGGTCTCTAAGGACATGCATAGGATTGTATGAACATGTTATGAATATGAATTATATATTATAATGTTAAGTATATTATATGATGAAGTATGAATGCTCATAGTGTCTTGAAGTGTTGATATGAAAGAATTGCTCATATAGGTACACATATAGACTTATGCATTCATGTATAAACATGTGTGACTTTAATGTGTTATGTGAAAGGTTTGATCACATATATGTATACACACACACATGAATGATGATCTAGTCAATATAGGAGCCTTTAAAGGTCTTCTCAAGTGTATCCTAAACTAGATAGTGCTAATACATATTCTATGTCCATGTGAAAGGAGCTTCTCACATGATTTAGGTCGATGAACTTTCATCTATGACCTATGAGCTAAGCATATGAAGGAATGAATCTTTTAAGCCTATATTTTTCAAAGTAATATAATAATGGTTTTTCAATGAAGGGAACTTAGCTTAACACTGAGTGAACTTGAATATGAGTCTGTGTCCCTTTCCAATGTGGAAAGGAAGGTCTACCATAAATCTCATGAGTTGGATAACCACAATTCATCAATAGGCATAAATAGGGTTTCAATAAGTTAATAGCCATAAAGCCACATCTTGCCATAAAGAGGGTTTTCACATGTACCTTCAAGTTCCATAACTATGCATGCCACATAGGATATAGCAATGTGATATCACTTAGTATTCTAGCATGAGTTAATGTTCTACCTTGGCTGGGTAAGAACACCTTCCATTAGTGTAAGTGTCTACAACACCAAATTCCATATTTAGCACCCATGGTCTTATTGTTCATTAAGGATATAGTATCCCTAAAGTAAAATTGACAATAAAAGTACATGAATATGATCCTAACTAGGAGGATTTAAGGGAGGTTACTTAGGATAGGTGGAAGTAATGAACCCATCTAGACATTGCACAAGTAGATCCTTAGGAAGTCCAAGGAAGGTGACCCTAATATGTAGGTTTATGCTTATGTTCATATGCATGACTTTGTAGTATTTGTCTACTTATTATGAATATGTGCATGGTATGAATCTATAAGATGTGATCTTATACTTTTATGCACTATGTTTGTCTAAACTATATGATGAAGGTCTTGTTTTGAATTGGATGAGGTTGTCTCACTTACTTGCTGATGTATGAATTAAATGTTAAAGTTTGTGGTTTCATGAAGGGTTTACTAAGAATGTGTGGGGTTATGGGGCTTCACATGTGCATTGCACTAGTAGACTAAGATTGGGGTCATGAACAAGGTCTCATAATGATGTATAAGAAAAGAAGTAAATATAGGTTTAAATTGATTTAGCTTATTGTAATGTCCTAAGGTCTTGACTTAAATGTGTCTTTGATATATTATGCTTATGTGATGATATGTGTTGGCTTAAGTGGGTTATATGTATGTTTTCCTGGTGGCCTTAAGGTGATGCATTGCACCAAGTATCACTAAAGGGTTACTTGAGAGGTTAACGAATAAATGAAAATGATTACTATTAAGGGAAATTAGTTTACTGTAAAGTGACCTCAATTATGTCATAAATTCTATATGTGGTCTTATGTAATGTTTGGCCTTTGAATATTTTTATATGAAGTATGTGAATGATATAAATTCTATTTTCTAGGTTTTATAAATATTTACTCAAAAATACATGATGTATGATTTCAAGAAAATGTCCCGTTTAAATGAATGTTTTTGCATGGTTGTCATACTTATTAAATTGTTGTACTAATCTAATTCTTCTCTAATTCTTACACAAAGTGTAGGTTATGGATGCTTAAAGGATGTCTATATGATCGAGGAGCGTGATATGTGGTTCCCAAGCTCAAGGAATAGAATCCTTAAGTGTAATTATTTCCTATGTAAAGACTTCATTGTAAAATGTACAAATTTGTACTTATGTTTTATATCTTAAGGGTCGTGTCCCTAATGTATTCTAATGTTATTGATTCTAAGATGTCAAAGAGACTTGGAGTCTAAATATGTATTATGACTTATATTTTATATATATGAAGTTAACTTTCTAGCATATGATGTGAGATGAAAAGTTTTAAATTTTCCGCTAAATTTACTATGACAATGCGATGAATGATAGGGTTTCCCTTCTTCATCATTCTCATATCGTGCCATAGAACTTAACTCTATAAGGTCTATCTCTTATGTTTTCTTGTTAGGTGGCCTTTAAATGTGATTTCTCGGATGATATTCTTTATGCTTGAGGGAGAAAAGGTGAAGTTACATGCTTATCTTGGTTTTGTGGTTGAATGAGTATGTGTGAAGGTGAATTTTGGCATGTTTTGATGAGGTATTGCCTATTATGGCTATATATGAAATTTATGTGAAATAGCATGTTACATTGAGAAATGTATGTCATGATATGGTTAAAGCATGTTAGAAGTTATTATGGTCGACAAGAGTTTCTTTTGGAACAATGTGTTACTATATGGTTTTGGGTGATGGTAGACTAATACTAGGATTTGAACTTAAATGATTAGTGACTACCTATGAAAGCATAATACCCTAAGAATATGTGCTTAAAGTGTTCAACGTTCCCTGGTATATATGTAGTCCTTGATAAGTTGTCTAGTAAAGACTGGAGTCCTTTGTCTAGACTTGATCCTAGGTATGATGATAGTATGCATGGTTATGTGGGATGAGTTGGTAAAGTTTTATATATCATATTTTCATGATTTTCCCCTATATTGCCTAAATGTTACATTTTCGGAATGTTAAAGCATGTTCATTGTAATGTTGGGAAGCTTACTGTAATATTTTGGGAAATCGACTAAATTGTCCTTTGATTGGAAGTTTTTGAAATGTGTATAGAATTTGTAAGAACCGAAAATGACTTAGGTGAAGATAGAGACTAAAATGGTCTTAGTTTGGTATGAGGTCCTAAAATGATCCATAATATTGTATAGAGGTTGTGTCTAAGAATTTAGGTGCATTGGAAGTCACACGTCAAGGGACGACCAAGATATTCGACGACTAAGTGACCTGTGTGCTTCATATGTGGTTTTATGTGTTTATATGTAATTCATGAGGTTATAAGGTCCTTAAATGACTTATTATAGTGTATATAGGCATTTTTTAAAGTTTTGTGAAGTTCGGAGGTCAAACATCTAAGAACTTCCATGATGTTCAAAAGGTTTGCCTTGAAACACCTTGTGTGTCTATGCTTGTTTCGTCGAGTTTTACGTGTTTATTTTAGATGAAACTCAAGTGGTAGGTCCTAAAATCATAAGCAAACATATTTGGGTTTGGAATGTCTGGGTACGTCTCTATGTAGGACCCACAACGGTCCTTAAAGTAGGACCCCAACTTGGAGCTCAACACTGCCAGGCAGGCAGTGCCAATCGACGACCCAAACGATGGCCTGTCAACCAGGAAATGGCCCATTGATGGGTGGCGTTGATGGAGACACTTTTCATTCAGGTTGAGGATCTGCAGTTACAACCAACGAGACCTCATCGACGGGGCGTGGGTGAGACCATGAATTGTCGATGCTGGCGTCGATGGTAGCTGTAGTGTTCAGTTGAGGGGTGAACTTGTAAATTCACCATAAGTCTAATAAAATGTGAGGATGGTTGTTTTGAGTGTTTATCGGTATTTTAAGAGTATATAAGTCATTAAACAATCATTATAAACCTAACACTTAAATCAAAACACATTCCCTCCCAATGTTTCTTCAAAAACGTCCATGAGAGTTCAAGGTGAAGATGGAGCTTGAAGATGGTTCTTCAATGAAGTTTATTCTTAAATTTTCTTTGGGTTCTTCTAATAAGGTATGGTAGTTCTTCATATAAGTCTTTCTATCACCTTAGATCCAATTTAAAAGATGATTCTCAAAGATTTCAAAAAGATAAAAAGTCTAATTTCTACTCCAAGTCTTGGGTTCTTGCATGAAACGTTTTCAACCACTAAGATATGATAATATTGATGTTTTCAAATGAAATTCTCCATGAACCTTGACCTTCAAAAATCTCTCAATTTGACTAAAACATGGGTTATGTGATCATGCTTTGAGATTGCTGAATTCATGTGTAGATCGTTATGAGCTTTTGATTCATGTATAAATTTTGGTTGATTGGTTCATAGGTTGTTTTAATTTGATCAACTGAATATTGTTCAATCTTAGATCTATTGAATACTAGGCTTATTTCATTGATATTGACTTAAGGTTTATGAATTCTAATGTAGTTTCATATAGGCTTTAGATTGATGCAATAATTATAGTAAATTGATATCTAAGTTACATTAAATTTATGAATATGTATCAATGTGATGTAGTTTCATGAATATTGTTATCTTTATGTTAAATTGTTTGTTATGGCACTGAGTAAGGGCCTTATGATGGTTGATTTAGCCTGGAAATCGAAGTGGTAAGATGGAGTGGGGGTATGCTGCCCTAATTCATTTTATTTTATGTTACTTAGACTTCAATTATGTTGTGATCTGGATGGTCCACTTATGGTGGAGGTGCTATGTGAATTAATGTGGCCTTGTTGGCGTTACTTTATGCAATATGATGATCATGTCCTTGTCAGCACTATTTGGAGTATTATGATGATTTGTGTAGTTTATTTATGTGAATTATGAGCATATATATCTACATGTGAAGTAATGTTAAAGTATGTGTTCTTTCTATGTATATTAGGAGATCATATGGATTATGACTATGTTCTTATATGTGTAATCTTAGATGTTGATACATGCTTGTTCCTACTTGAGTATATGAGTTGTGATGGTTATATTGATGATGATATAGTAATGTATAGGATTACATAAAGATGATGAGGGTCATTCATAAGTGCTTAAAATAGAATATGTTATATGTAATAAAGTAAAGAATGTTGTATCTTGTTTTGGTATACTTGTATCCCTTACTTGATACATGTATTAATGATATGTGAATATGAGATGTATTGACTAGGTAGGCTTAGTGCACCCTTTTAATGTATTAACGAATGATATGTGATACCGTACATGATGTTAAAAAGGTCATGTACATGGAAAATGTTACGTTATTAATTTGATGTTGAAGAGACGTAATCCTTTATGTAAAGGATGATGACTTAGGGTTGATTGGATGGAATGGCATCATATCATCCTTAGGAAAGTCATGATGAGCTATTTTAGTCGCCATTGAAAGGTAGCCCTAGTGGACCTTTTAGGTAGGTTGAATGCGATTGGGTTATGAACTAGATAAGGAACCTCTTCATGTGATTCTTTAGTGTCAATTACTCTATGAGAACAAAGGCTAACATCGAGTGATTGTGCCATGGGAAGTAGATCTACTTGTCAAGGAGAGTAGAGTACGATGTAGCTCGACTTGAGAATGAAACTAGAGTGCATAAAATCCCCTCATATTTCTTAACCATGTGCCTACATGGGATGTGTCCAAGTTCTACCCTTGGCAAATAGAACACCCTCATCGGAGTAGGTTAGAACTGTAGATTCCATATCTAGATATCATGGTCTATGTTGGTTATTTCCTTTTCTCATTATATGGGATACTTATTAGAATTAGAGAAGTTCAATGAAGTTTCCGTGGTGGTATGGGACGCTATCTAGACAATGCATAATAGGCTTTGAAGATGTTAGTTGGAGTCCCTAGGTCTTATCCAAGGCCATTACTTGACTGTCCTACATGTGGTGAATGAATTTTAAATGAACTAATAAATGTAACGACTTAAGTTAAGAAAGTATGTAAAATGAATAAGTACGTATGTAGGTAGTTAAGGGTTGTCTAGTTAAGGAACGAAGTGGGCATGGGAATGGTTATATCTTATCTTACCTAGATTTTAGGAAGATGATTATTTATGTGGACATGATCCAACACGTCTTAAGGATTATTTGGGTAGTCTTTAAGAGGTGAATCATGAACGTTATCTTCTTAATCTACTTAAGTAAGTCTTTTGATAGCCTTTGATGAGGAAATGTCAAATTATCTATATGTTTACATGTTTGATGTCTTCCAAGTGTGTATGTGACTCATTGTAAGTAGTCTTGAAGATAATTTAGGCATGCATAAGGAGGTTTTATGGGCGGTCTCTCTTTGTGTTGCTTAAGTGACTCTTAGGATTACTTTAAGTTGGATTATTATATGCTAGAAGATGTCTAAGGTGAAGATAATCAACTTCACTGTACAGTGAAGGGACTTCACTATAATAGTGAATAGAGTTACTATAAAGTGACACTAATATTATGATATTTTTCTTAAATGATTTCTTATGTGTTTCTAAGTTGTTAAGTGTTGTTCTTATGCTTATAGTATGATGTTTTAATCAAAATTCATTAAAAGCATGTTATTTACTAAATGTCCCTTTTTCATTGTTTTTGCATGGTTTTAATACTTAGTACATCTAATCTGTTAACCCCTTCTTATCCCTTATTGACAAAAGTGTAGGGAATTGGAAGTGTTGATGTGCCATTGAGGATGGATAGGTTTCTAAGGCTTGAAAATGAAGTATTAGTGAGTCTTCATAGATTCGAGGAAAATATCCATGTCCTTTATGTCATAGTCTTTATTTTTTTGTCTTGTATGGGATTAGTCCCAAGTGTTGTATACTCTAAAGCGTAGACGGTTCAAATAGATGTGTAAAGATTTAATGTTTTAAATGAAAGTCTTCTGCTTGTGTAATGTTTATGAAAGAGTTCTTCGTGCGTGAAGAAATTTTTAAATTCTTACCTATTTTAGTATACTTATTATGCAATGAATGATAGAGAGTCTTAGATGAGACTTCTTGAAGTCTCATTTGTCGTGTGATGACACAAGGACACTCAAACATCTATAGTGTATTTGCGGGTTGTAACAGAATTGATGCATATGAGCATGATAATGAATGTAAAAAGGATATTTTCTATTTGGAATAAAAGAATGAGAGTCTTATAGCAGATGAGTCGTATATTTATTTCTAACTTCTTATTGTGTTGTGAGTCCCTTGATGTTTTGGAATTAATAGATCCTTAGAATTGAGGGTAGTACTCTTATTTATGTAGGGTGATGATGTGGGTTTGATTGACCTAATGTTGAAAGAAAAGAAAGAGTCCTTATGAGTAAGTCTCTTGGTTGTTTCCCCTAATGATGTATGACCCTGGTGTCTATTGTATTGTAAAAGAACTTATGTGGTTGAACGAGATGACCTAACTTGATAATTGGAGGATATATTGCCTAGGTAATAAGGTTTAGAATACCTTAGTGTTCCTATGTTGACTTACTAAAAATTCCTTCTAAAGTTGTAATCACTTTTAGGTGATAAAAATGAAGGTTGTTTGGTTAAGATCCTCTTAAGACTGGGTTAAGTTGCTCTTAATTGGGTCTACTCTATGTGGGGGATGGTGATGGAGTAGTAAAGTTGTAGACATTTTCTACCTAGACCTTCTATTCTTACTTGATCTTGAATCTAATGAATTTGTAGTAAACTTGTTCATGAAAATAGTTTTGCATAAAGTATGAATTGCATGACCTTTATATGGTTGGTATGTATTGATTGACATTACCTTCAGGGTACTTTAAGATCCCAAAGTGCATGAAAGAACAAAACAATTTTTTCATAAAATCCATGTTTTCTCATGTTGATTTTCATATTGATATGCTAGTTGTGCATTTGACTTCATGGGATAAGATCAGAATCATGGTAGTAGTCACATGTGAGGTGTAATGTTTATCCTTATAATGAAAAGTTGGGTCTCTTTAAAATGAATATGTTGAGCCTTTTGAAAATTATGTGGTTTGTATGATTTGGAATGCATAATTGTGGGCTCACTGTTAAAAGAGGAAAGCATGTTTAGCTAAGTGTTAATGTGTGTGCCTATGATTTGTGTTATTCTCCTCAAAATATGCTTACTGTGAAGGTGAGTAGTATGTTAGAAATTAAAATTTTGTGAAATTACTTCCTATTTGTTGTGATGTGCTTTGTGTGACTTACCACTCGGACTTCACTAGGAAGGAAACATGAGCATGCCTTGGTTTAAAAGTTGAGAATTTCTCATTTCAAGAGGAAATTGGCATTGTAATTTGCTTAGGTGTGAACTCATGATACATGTAAGTGTGTTGAGGAGAAGGACGTTCCTCCATGGACACCACTAAACATGGTATGGTAGAGTATAACCTTCATGGCACTAGGTCTAACTAATGAAGATCTTTGGTGATCCAATTAACTCAAGTCTATGTGCATTGAAGTATGAGTGTCTAATTATTCTTAAGTGTTTTTTGAAATCTTCCTAAGTGTGACTAAAGTAGTTGCAATATGAGATCTTAATGAATTAGAGTGTAATGACAAAGTGATGATTAGGAGAATTGATGTTCCTCTTATGAACATGATAAGAGACTTTGTGTTTGATGCATTAAAGAGTGAGTGCATGGAAGTTTTACTTGCTTGTGTGCATTGAGTGCTAAAATTATTTGATGATTTATAAATGTGATAAACTTCTCTATGATGCATTGAAAGTCCTTGTTATGACTAAAGCATGCTAAGTGTCATTCGAGGATGAATTTTCCCAAGTGAGGGATATTGTAAGACCCCTAAAATGAGTTATTTGAGCTAGGAAAGGTTGGGTCCAGCCATGTAGGGCTCTCAAATACGAAGATTTACTTGAATGAGTCTTTACCGGACATAAAAAAGGAAAATCATAGTTTTGGAGGGTCTAGGGGTAAGATGGTCTTTTTCCAGGCTAAGGGTAGTATCGTAATTACCCTAAATATATACTTAATTATTTAATTAATAATGTGGAGTGGCATTTTGGGGAGAGAGGGCCGAAAATGGGCTCCGACGTGAAGTCTTGCTCCACCAGGGTTCAAACCTAGGTGGAAGCAATGAATTAAAGTTGTTTTTATTTAAGTTGTTAAATTAATGTAATTAATTGATAATTATTATTCATTAGCTTAATCAAAATAAAAGGGAAATTAGATTTTTATTTAATAAAACCGTATTTGACTAAGTCCTAAACTAGACTCCTATGCCTAATAAAACTCCCGCTCTCTCACTTCTATATCTCTCTGCCAAATAACTTCAAGAAAAGTAGGTAAACCAAATTTCTTCACACTTGAAGAACTCACAAACGAACATTTTAAACAAACAACTAATCAATCACGTAGGCAAAGAGAAGGTTTTCCATCGAGTTTGGTGTTGAACTTTTTGTGTTGGACGTGTGTTTTGAGGAGTTCTTTGGGCAGCAAGTCGAGGTTTGAACTCAAAAAGGTACGGGTTCTCTTATCTCTTGGTCCCTTTCCAAAGAGACCCCTTATGGTTCAAAATATTCAATCTGAAAACTAGGGTTGTTCGCCATTGCATGTCCCTGTCACAAGCTCCCAAGTATTCTTAGGTTGGGTATGTTTGCTGGTAGATATTAGGCGTGTCTTGTGTTTTCATGACGAATACTTTCAGTAATGTATGTTTGAAATTGTATGAATGACAACCCATGTTTTCCGAACTATGTGAAAGTGTGTGCAAAAGTGAACTATGGCCCATAGCCTTCGGGTTCATGGCTCAAAAAAATGATGTACTATGGATGCATTTTTACGTGCACAAACTTAAGTGAATCGTGATGTCCGTATAAAATGTTATGTAGCTGAATTGAGTGAGAAACTCTTGGCTAAAAGAATCAATGAAAATGCACCTAAAATGTTATAAACGAACCATGAAGTTTCCCTAAGAACTAGTGTGTAACTTGTTGAAAAAGATGCTGAAAAAATTTACAAAAATTCAAGCCACAATTGATGAATTTTGGTGAAGTTAAAATTGTGGGAAAGTGTTATGAAAAATGAAGAAAAAGAAGTGAGGTCACTGAGGGTCGAACCTGTGACCTCACCATGTTAAAAATTATAGATCTTTCACCTATCTAAATTCGGGCTCTTATGAACTCTCATCATCCCTATAAAGAAGTAAAAATGAATGTGGTGAAGGGGATTCAAACCATGGTTTTCGGATGGAAAATGATGAATGAAAATAAGAAATGAAATGAGTGGGATTAGAACCCAAAACCTTTTGGTCCATCTTAAGAAAAAATGAGAAGAAAATAAATGTGAGGCATGGGGATCGAACCCACGACCTCTAGGCAGTAAAGGAGAATCAAAAATGAAGAGAAAAGAAATGTGAGGAGTGGGAATCGAACCCACGAACTCTATCCAGTAAAGGAGAATGAGAAGAAAAATAAAGTGAGGTTGTGGGTGTTTGATCCCACAACCTCATGGTTAACTCGAGATAGTCAAGGAAAAAAAGAAGAAGAGGTTTTGGGGGTTTAAACCCACAACCCCTCGGCCAAGAAAGAGAATGTTCAAATGATAGAAATAAAAAGGTAATGTCTAGGGTCCCAATGTCATGTGGACTGAAATTAAATAAAAAGAAAAATGTAAAGTGTTGTCCAAGGGATTTGAAATCGGGTTTTATTGCCCAAATTCCATATTGATTCATAAGTCATACGTGAATTAAATAGTAAAGAATAATGCTGCCTACATAGATCGAAATCGAGATCTTGGTATACATACAAGATGCATAAGTCTTGTACCACATAATCTTGGGAAGATATGGATCACTTAAATGAACTATGAATGAAGCCTCATGGCTTGTATGTATAAACCCAAAAGTCTAGAATACGTTTAAAAATAAGTGAACCTAAGATGTATGTAATGAAATGATGTAACCCTAGAAGGGTTAAGTAAGAGTGTAAAACATACTAAATAGCCAAATGCATTGGCACATGATGAAATGAATAATGAAATGATGAAATGAACAATGAAATGATGAAATGAACCATGAAATTACGAAACCCTTGAAGGGTTAAGTAAGTGTGTGAAACACACTAAATGGCCAAGTGCATTGGCATATGATGAAATGAACATTCACATAAAAAGGGGTGAGTAATTATGAATAGCCTAAGTAAAAGATGAGACCAATCTCAAATAAGCCTAAGTAAATGTTACTAAAACATACTCACCTATGAGAGCATAAAGTTAATGAAGAGACGAGTCTCTAAGAGCACTCCAATGAAAGTATTTAGATCAACACACTTAATATTAATGATGAGATGAGAAACCATCTATTGATGTATGATGTCCTCATACTAGAAGCCAGCTTCCATGATGTATGAGTTGAGTGTAATAGAACTTTATACTGAGCACCGATAGACTAGCTATTAGTGGTGATGCCTTCTTTCAGGAAGGGCGTAGGTTCACGTAACTCTCATGATATAAGACTATTTGTCATGCTGGGTATGGTCTCCTTATATTTCCTTGTCTTTGAACTTATACTGCCAATAGAGGGATCTGGCAGGGTTCAATTCCCATGTACGCTAGCATGTTTTGGATCACTTTGGCTGGTGTTCCACCACTTTTTGGTGTGGGGGAGATGATATATGTCGTTTACAGTTAAAGTTCTCAATGTATGAATGAGTCCAGTCTCAAATGATGCACAAAATGAAATGAATGTACCAAAGTTGTTAGGATAGGATGATCAGGAGGTGATAAAGACTTAAGTAATGACACTAGGTCATGCTTGATCATTGCACTGAGAACCCGATGAAAGTCATAACTACATCCTAGGTATAGATGGTGTTTACACTACCCTATGAAAGAAATGAAATGAAGTACGTATGAGTGAATGAAGCAGACTCTGTGTTTGTGAAAGAATTCTCCCTAGTTGAGGTCCCATATATTGATCCCTCATTTTGGGTAGTCTTGATGACAAGTCCATGATTCCAAGGTCTCATGGCATATGAACGAATGATATGAAAAATTTTATGTGTTATATGCAAGATGAATATGTGTTATGTGCAAGATGTTATGTGTTGTGTGCAATGGATAAGTATGATGATTGATGTTACTCTAATGGCATGACTTTCCTAATCCAAATTTGTAAAGCTCACAAACTTTCCTAATCCCAATTTGACAAGTCCACTGACTTGATTTTCCATAATCATGTTATTAGGAAGGAGTTATTCTTACTCATCGATGTCCTTGGTGTGTGCTTAAATATACCCATACTTAGTACAAGTGTGTACTAACCTTATACAACTCTACAATTTTCGGTGCAGGCACAGGTGGAAGCTAGAGCTACAGGTTGTGCTAAAACTATCTGGACGTGGAGAATTCATTCGGATTTGGTAGGCCTTCATGCTTTCGAGGATTCTTGCCCATTATATTCTAGCTTAGTTATAGAAATGATATAGTGGAGTATTTTCCACTAGTGTTTTTTTCCGTTTTTATTTCAGACATTATATTGGTGCCATTTTGGCAATTATACATTTAATGCAGTATTGAATTATTTCTTTCAGTTGATAATCTTAATGTTAGATGGTTGATTATGAACATTATAAATGTAAGTAGAATGACATTTATGCATATATAATAAACAAAAATTTTGAAATTTTCTGCTTAAATTAACCTAGATGAAGTAAGAATGACGTAAGTAGGCTTGTCTGCGACCTGTGAGAGGTCAACGACGCCTCTCTCGTCTAGGGCCTAGACTCCGGTAATGAAAAAATTGGTATCAGAGCGCTAGGTTAAATTCCGAGGATAATAAGTTCACATCAACCACATTGAGTAGTTTCTAAGTCATGGTAGTGAAATGCACCACTATCCTGAATTAGAGACTGCATGATTCGTAGAAAATTTCTCTTCTTCTTATCTCATTATGCCTTTTCCTAATATCTGATTTCTTGATGTTATGAGTGTGACTAAAATCAATCCTTATTGTTTTTCAGAAAATGAATACTAGGAGAGCCAAGGTCAGAGGAAAGGAGGATCAGCTGGTGGGGACAATCAGGTTCCACCCTAGGATCCAGTCGAAGGAGTGGCTACGTCAGTTAACCTTACTGGGTTGAATGATGCTGAGGTGAGGGAATCTCTTGCCCAGATGGCAAAGGACATCACTATGCAGGACCATGCCATGACTGACCAGGTCAACCGGAAGAATGTTCAGAGGGAGAACCCACCAGTTTGCAATATGGCTGACAGGCTGATAGACTTTACGAGAATGAATCCTCTTATTTTCACATGGTCTAAGACTTCGGAGGATCCTTAGGAGTTTGTGGATGCAGTGCATAAGATCTTGGTGGCTATGGGGGCCACAGATACTGAGAAAGCAGAGTTGGCTTCCTATCAACTCAAAGATGTTGCACAGACTTGGTGCAAGATATGGCAAGATAGACGAGTTTTGGGTGGAGTTCCGATCACTTGGGAGATGTTTAAGACAGCCTTTCTGCATAGGTTCTTTCCCAAAGAGATGAGGGAGGCCAAGTATGAGGATTTTATAAACCTTAAGCAGGGATCTATGTTAGGTAGAGAGTATTCCCTGAAGTTTGTAAAGTTTTCAAGGTATGCTACTTCCCTTGTATCTAACAGCAGGGATGAGATGAGCAGGTTCCTCACATGAATCAACAGATATCTGGATAAGGAATGTTGGTCTGCGATGCTCCATGATAACATGGACCTCTCAAGGTTGATGGTGAATGTCTAGAAGGTAGAGGAAAGCCACAAGAAGAGGGGCGTTCGTGATGCTAATAGGCCTAAGCCTCAAGATCAGGCAGGTCCCCGCCATGGAGACCACAGAAGCAATTTTGGCTTCTGTGAGCAGCCCAGGTTCAAAAAGGAGCAACAGAGTTCAGGGAAATCTAACTCGCAAAGGAGTACAGCACCTAGAGGAGGCAAACCCGAGACCAGAAAGGTCAATGGAGGTGAGATGCAGCCTCCCATAAAGGATTGTGCTATGTGTGGTCGTGCTCACACTGGAGAGTGTAGACAGGGCACTAATGTCTGCCTTGGTTGCGGTAAGAGCGGGCACATAGTTAAGGACTGCCCACAAAAAAGTGGTCAAGCTGGAGGTAATTCTCATTCTATGATTAATCCATAGGATGCATTAGTAGCCAAGCCTCCTAATAGTAACATGATTTACGCCCTGAAGTGTAGGAAGGAGCACGAGAAGTTTGTTCATATGGTCACAGGTGTGCTGCAACTATTCTCAACTTCTGTTTATTCTTTACTTGATCTGGGGTCTATGATTTCCTTTGTAACTCATTTTTTTGCTCTCACTCTTGAGACATTTCCAAATGTTCTGCATGATCCTATAGTGTTTCGTACACCTTTAGGAGAAAACGTAAGAACTGATAGAGTATACAAAGATTGCCCAATAGTTGTATGTGGTAAGACTATTTTTGCAGACTTGGTTGAGTTACCAATGCATGATTTTGATGTTATTCCATGCATGGACTGGCTTCAGAGTTGTTATGCTTGCTTTGACTGTCATACTAGAGTGGTGATATTAGGTTTCCCTATTGAAGAAGAGCTAGTCTGGAAAGGGTACAACTCAAGTCGTCCTATCCTTTTGATTTCTAACCTTATGGCCAATGAAATGGTGTCCAAGGGGTAGTTGTCTAATCTTGTGAGTGTTAATTATTTAGACCATGACATTCCTTCCATAGACTCAGTGCTTGTAGTTATGAGTTCCTAGATGTATTTCTTCATGATTTGTCTGGAGTCCCTCCCCCTCGAGAGATTGACTTTGTTATTGTCTTAGAACCTGATACTAAACCAATTTCAATTCCTCCTTATAGAATGGCTCCAGCAGAACTCAAAGAGTTGAAGCTGCAGTTAAAAGATCTCACTGATAAGGGTTTCATTTGTCTGAGCATATACCCCTGGGTCACTCCGGTGTTGTTTGTAAAGAAGAAAGATTGAAACTTTTGAATGTGTATCGATTGTCGGCAGCTCAACAAAGTCACTATAGAGAATAATTGTCCACTTCCCAGAATATATGACTTGTTCAACCAACTCCAAGGTATAGTTTCTTCTCGAAGATTGATCTTCGTTTAGGGTACCATCAGCTGAGGGTTAGGGACGAATATGTTCCAAAGACAGCCTTTCGTACCCATTATGGTCAATACGAGTTTTTAGTTATGTCATTTGGTCTCAAAATGCAACTGCTGCATTTATGGATCTCATAAATAGAGTATTCTATGAATACCTTGACTCTTTCTTCATAGTATTCATTGATGACATTCTCATCTACTCTAAGACCAAGGAAGAGCATGAACAATATCTGAGACTAACATTGCAGGTACTTTAAAAACATCATCTGTATGCCAAATTTAGCAACTGTGAATTCTAGCTTAGATAATTGACCTTCTAGGGTCATGTTGTGTCCGACAAAGGTGTGGAGGTAGATCCTAGGAAGACTGAGGGTTTTAAGAACTTGCCAAAACCTCTTACTATATTTGTAGCTTCTTGGGATTGGCTGGTTATAATTGCAGATTCGTGGAGGGTTTTTTTCCAATGCTGCCTCACTGATAGCTTTGACTAATAAGAAGGCCAAGTTTGAATGGATGGAGGATTATGAGAAGAGTTTCCAGGAGCTCAAGAATAGACTCACTTCAGCCCTGGTGCTTACTTTGCCAAAGTGTAGAGAAAATTAAACTGTGTATTGTGATGCATCTAGCGTTGGTTTGGGTTGTTTTCTTATGCATAGTGGTAAGGTGATAGCTTATGCGTCCAGACAACTCAGGGTTCATGAGAAGAATTAATCCCACTCATCACCTGGAGTTGGCAGCTGTTGTGTTTTCACTAAAGTTGTGGAGTCACTACTTGTATGGGGTGCATGTGGATATATTCACAGACCACAAGAGTCTCTAATACGTGTTCACACAAAGAGAGTTGAATCTACGTCAGCTAAGATGGTTGGAGCTGTTAAAGGACTATGACATGAATTTCCACTACCATCTAGGTAAAGGTAATGTTGTAGCTGATGCTTTGAGCAGGATGAGCATGGGAAGTACTTCCCACCTTGAGGATGGGAAGAAGGAATCGGTGAAAGATATACATAGACTGGTCAGACTGTGTAAGCGGTTGGTTGACTCTTCTAGTGGGGGTATTTTAGTTCATCCTAGTTCTGATTCATCCTTAGTAGTTGAAGTCAAGGAGGGTCAACATCTTGATCTTGTGTTGATGGAGCTAAAGGACTCAGTGTTGACTAAGATGAATGAGTCTTTTGCTTTGGGAGATAACGGCGTACTTAGGTACCAGGACAGGCTGTGTGTACCAGATGTGGATGATTTATAAACCAGGATCATTGCAGAGGGCCATGGTTCCAGATATTCCATACATCCATGTTCCACCAAGATGTATCATGATCTTAAGCAGATCTATTGGTGGAATGGCATGAAAAAGGACATTGCAGATTATATGGCCAAAGGTCCTAATTGTCAATAGGTAAAAGAAAAACATCTTAAGCCTGGCGGTATTACTAAGATTATTAAGGTTCCGCCTTGGAAATGGGAGGTCATTTATATGGACTTCGTGATTGGTCTTCCAAAGACTAGGAGACAGCATGACTCTATACGGGTTATTGTGGATAAGATGACTAAGTCTGCCCACTTTATTCCTATGAAGTGTACTTACGAAGCCGAGGATTATGTGAAACTCTACATTGATGAAATTGTGAGATGGCATGGGATTCCTTTGTCTATCATTTCAGATGGAGGGGCTCAATTCACTTCACATTTCTGGAGATCCTTCCAGAAGAGCTTAGGCACGCAGGTGAAGCCTAGTACTGCCTTTCATACTCAAACTGATGGGTAGGCAAAGCTTACCATTCAGAAATTGGAGGACATATTGAGGGAGTGCGTGATTGCTTTCAAGGGTAGTTGGGATGACCATTTGCCTTTGATAGAGTTCTCATATAATAATAGTTATCACTCCAGCATTGGGATGTCACCATTTGAGGCACTGTATGGTAGAAGGTGTAGGTCTCCAGTTGAGTGGTTCGAGGTTGGAGAGTCATCCATTTTGGGTCAATAGATCACTCATGAGGCCTTAGAGAAGGTCAGGGTGATTAGGAACAGATTGGCTACTACTTATAGTCGGCAGAAGTCTTATGCAGACAATAGAAAATAGCCCTTAGTGTTTGATGTTAATGAACAGTTCTATTTGAAGATATCACCTATGATGGGGGTGATGAGGTTTGGCAGGAAGGGGAAGTTGAGTCCGAGGTATTTCGGGCCATATCAGATCCTATAGCATGTGGGTGAGGTGTCCTATTAGTTGGCATTGCGTGCGGAGCTAGCTTCTGTTCATCTAGTCTTTCATGTCTCTATGTTAAAGAAGTGCCTAGGTGATCCAGCATTGATTCTACATATGGAAGGTTTGGGGTTCGATGAAGACTTGTCCTACGAGGAGGTACCTGTTGAGATCTTAGACAGACAGGTCAAGCGGCTGAGGAACAAAAAGATTGCCACAGTGAAGGTATTGTAGAGGAATCATCTTGTTGAGGAGGTTATGTGGGATGCCGAGGCTGATATGAGGTCCCTCTACCCTCATCTTTTCATCTCTTGAGGTTAAACTCCGTTAAGTCTAGGTTTCCTTATCTCTCCATTCTTTGTTGTTATTGCTTGATTGTGTATAGTAACTATGCTATGATTTGTTTGGAATTACGCAAAATAATTAGTAGTGTCATTGGGGAACGAATGTTCCTAATGGGAGATAATGTAACAACCCTAACAATGGATATCATAAGTAATGGTTAATGTGTCTAGAATCCCTACGATTAGACCAGGGTTTACACAGATTGATGCGCATAGAACCGGACCTCGGAACCCTTACGACAGCAAAGCCAACTAACTTTTGGAGTTAGTTGATATAGGAAAGGTTTGATCCAGCCATGTAGGGCTTTCGAATACAAAGATTTACTCGAATGAGTCTTTACCGGACTTAAAAAGGGAAAATCATAGTTTTGGAGGGTCTAGGGGTAAATTTGTCTTTTTCCAAGCAAAGTCTAGTATCTTAATTACCCTAAATATATAATTAATTATTTAATTAATAAGATGGGGGGGGCATTTTGGAGAGAGAGGGCCGAAAATGGGCTCTTGAAGTGAAGTCTTGCTCCACCCGGGTTCGAACCTAGGTGGAAGCAATGAATTAAAGTTTTTTTTATTTAAGTTGTCAAATTAATGTAATTAATTAATAATTAATATTCATTATCTGACTGGAAATAAAAGGGAAATCAGATTTTTATATAATAAAACATTATTTGACTAAGTCCTAAACTAGACTCCTAAGCCAAATAAAACTCCCACTCTGTAACGTCTATCTCTCAACTCTCACGTTCAATCTCTCTTTTTTAAACGATTCTCTCTACCATATAACTTCAAGAACAGTGGGTAAACCAAAGTTCTTCACACTTTAAGAACTCACAAAAGAAAATTTTAAACAAACAACTAATCAATCACGTAGACAAAGAGAAGGTTTTCCGTCAAGTTTTTTGTTGAAATTTTGGTGTTGGACGTGTGTTTGGAGGAGTTCCTTGGGCAGCAAGTCGAGGTTAGAACGTAAAAAGGTATGGCTTCTATTCTTTTTTGGTCCATTTCCCAAAATACCCCTTAAGGTTCAGAATATTCATTTCGAAAACTAGGGTTGTTCCCCATTGCATGTCCCTGTCACTAGCTCCCAATGATCCTTAGGTTGGGTATGTTTGCTTGTAGATATTAGGCGTGTGTTGTGTTTTCGTGACTAATATGTTCATGAATGTATGTTTTAAATTGTATGAATGACAACCCATGTTTTCCGAACTATGTTAAAGTGTGTGCAAAAGTGAACTATGGCCCATAGCCCTCGGATTTAAGGCTCAAAAAATGATGTATTATGGTTGTATTTTTACGTGCACAAACTTAAGCACATCGCGATGTTCATATGAAGGGGATTCGAACCATGGTTTATGGCTGGAAAATGATGTATGAAAATAAGAAATGAGATGAGTGGGATTCGAACCCACAACCTCTTGGTCAAGACTAAGGAAAAATGAGAAGAAAATAAATGTGAGGCGTGGGGATCGAACCCACGACCTCTAGGAAGTAAAGGAGAATCAAAAATGATGAGAAAAGAAATGTGAGGCGTGGAAATTGAACCCATGGCCTCAAGGCAGTAAAGGAGAATCAAAAATAAAGAGAAAAGATATGTGAGGAGTGGGAATTGAACCCACGACCTCTATCCAGTAAAGGAGAATTACAAGAAAAATAAAGTGAGGTTGTGGGGGTTTGATCCCACAACCTCATTGTCAACTCAAGATAGTCAAGGAAAATAAAAAAAAATAAAAGGGTCTCTAGGGGTTCGAGCCCACAACCTCTCGAACAAGAAAGAGAATTTTCAAAGGGCCAAAATAAAAAGGTAATATTGATGTTGGGGCTCGATCTACGGTCCCAATGTCATGTGGACTGAAATTAAATAAAAAGAAAAATGTAAAGTGTTGTCCAAGGGATTTTAAACCGGGTTCCATTGCCCGAAATCGTATTGATACATATGTCATACGTGAATTAAATATACAAGAATAATGTTGCCTACTTAGATCAAAATCAAGATTTTTGCATACATACAAGATGCATAAGTCTTGTACCAAATAAACTTAGTAAGATATGAATCACTTAAATAAACTACGAATGAAGCCTCATGGCTTGTATGTATAGACCCATAACTCTAGAATACGTTTAAAATTAAGTGAACATAAGATGTATGTAATGAAATGATGTAACCCTAAAAGGGTTAAGTAAGAGTGTAAAACACACTAAATGGCCAAGTGTATTGGCACATGATGAAATGAATAATGAAATGATGAAATGAACAATGATGAAATGAACCATAAAATTATGAAATGAACCATGAAATTATGAAACCCTAGAAGGGTTAAGTAAGAGTGTGAAACAAACTAAATGGCTAAGTGCATTGGCATATGATGAAATGAACATTCACGTGAAAAGGGGTGAGTAATTATAAAGAGAAAATGTGATAATGTTAATGAAAGTGGTGACAACATGATATGATGATAATTTAAAAGATGAGATCATACTCAAATAAGCCTAAGTAAATGTTACCAAAACGTACTCACCTATGAGAGTGTAAAGTTAATGAAGAGACCAGTCTGTATGAACACTCTAATGAATGTATAACACACTTAACACTAATGATGCGATGCTAAATCATCTATTAATATATGACGTCCTCATCCTAGAAGCCAGCTTCCATGACGTATGATTTGAATGTAATGGAACTTTATACTGAGCACCGATAGAGTAGCTATGAGCGGTGATGCCTTCTTTCGGGAAGGGAGGAGGTTCACGTAAATCTCATGAGATGAGACTGTCTGGCATGCCGGGTATGGGTCTCCTTATATCTCCTTGTCTTTGAAACTATACTGCCAATATAGGGATTCGGTAGGGTTCAATTCCCATGTACAATAGCATGTTTTGGGTCACTTTGGCTGGTGATTCCACCCCTTTTCGGTGTGGGGGAGACACTAGATTTCATGATGCTCACATGATATATGTCGGTTAAGGTTAAAGTTCCCAATGAATGAATGAGGCCAGCCTTAAATGATGCACATAATGAAATGAATGATACCAAAGGTGTTAGGATATGATGATTAGGAGGTGATCTAAACTTAAGTAATGACACTAGGTTATTCTTGATCATTGCAAAGCGAACCCGATGCAAGTCTTAAAATAAATCCTAGGTATAGCTGGTGTTTACACTAGCCTATGAAACAAATGAAATGAAGTACGCATGTTTGAATGAAGAAGACTCTGTTTTTGCTAAAGAAGGCTCCCTAGTTGAGGTCCTATATGTTGAGCCCTCATTTTGGGTATTATTGATGTCAAGTCCATGATTCCAAGGTCTCATGGCATATGAACGAATGATATGAAAATCTTATGTGCTATATGCAATATTATTATGTGTTATATTCAAGATGTAATGTGTTGTGTGCAATATGATAGGTATGATGATGCATGTTACTCTCATGTCATGACTTTCCTAATCCAAATTTGGAAAGCTCACCAACTTTCCTAATCCCAATTTTGCAAGTCCACTGACTTGACTTTCCATACTCACGCATGTCCTTGGTGTGTTCTTGCATATACCTATACTTAGTACAAGTGTGTAGTAACCCTATACAACTCTATAATTTTAGGTGCAGGCACAGGTGGTCGCTAGAGCTACAGGTTGACGTAGAAACTTTGTTGACGTGGCGCACTCATTCGTACTTGGTACACCCTCATGCTTTCGAGGATGCTTGCCCATTATATTATAGCTTAATTATAGGATTGATCTATTAGAGTATGTTCCACTAATGTTTCTTTCTGTTATTATTTCAGACATTGTATTGGTGTCATTTTGGCAATTATACATTTAATGCACTATTGAACTATTCTTTCAGTTGATAATCTTAATGTTAGATGGTTGATTGTGAACATTATGAATGTAATAAGAATGACATTTATGCATTATAAGAAATAAAAAGTTTCAAATTTTCTACTAAAATTAACCTAGATGAAGTAAGAATGATATAATTAGGCTTGTATGCGACCTCTAAAAGGTCAATGACGCCGATCTCATCTAGGTCCTAGACTCCAGTCATGAAATTTGTTTTGAATGAAATTTATGTGGAAGGTCTACAAATTGTTAAGGGCTGTAATAAAATTGGAAATTTTAGGTTACGACTTCTAAAAGGGACCCACAAGAGGCCCAAAAGAGGGACCCAACGCTAGTTGAGACACTGCCTCGGCATTGTCCAATGACGAACCCAACAACGGCCAGTTTTTCCACCAACGGCCCGTTGGTCAGGTCTCATCAACTAGCACTTGACTTGGGCAGGTTTGAAGCCAATAAATTGTCTAAGTACCAACCAACGGAAGCTAGGCACTATCCGTTGATAGAAAAACGCCCCGTCAGTGCCTTCGTCGTTGGTGGTATGCAACTGGAAGCAGAGTCTGTATTAATTAAAGAGGTGAGTGGGAAATTTACCCCACATACTAACCTGACCCTAATTGGTTTGTTTATATATTTTTGGGTGTATATAAGTCATCAAAAATGTGATCACCTCATTTTAGAATCCTCTCACATGATTGAAGCCTTTCCCTCCAAAAATACTTCCCTTCAAACCTCCTTTGTTGGTGAAGCTCACGTACTGCTTGGATCTGGGTTTTCTATGGATGAATCATTAATTTTTATAGATTTTCAGATAGACAAAGGAATGTATGTCCTTCATCTCTAGTTATCTTTTCATTTAGATAGTTAATCTCAAAGTTTTCAAAGAAAAGAATTTGATCAAGTGCTTCTTCTTCATTTTAGCCATGGGTTCTTTTTAAAATTTATTTAAAATGCATAATATGAATTTATTGTTGATTATGTACTTATTTGGAAGTGGTTTTCAATCCAATTGCATGATGAACTCACGCTCCAACACCAAAACGATTTAGCCTTGCATGGGATTTGTGATCTTCAGTTGCCTATCAATTGAGTTATTAATCTATTACATTAACAGGCTGCATATACTTTTATTTACATGAATTTATAATTATTATATGATGAATTATCCATGTGGATCGATATATGAAGAGTTGAACATGCCTAGCTTAGTATTCTAGGAATTCACTGTAAAATGGCCCTTTTTTATGATAAAATGTTGAACTCGATTATGTTGTGGATCTTGTAACTACTGTTTTAGGTTAATACCATGGTGGAATTGTGGATATAAATCTTGTATTACAAAAGTAGAGAAGGCTTGTTTTGAATTAATCTAGGTTCTTCAAGTCCATGGAGTTGTAACTTGTGATCTTGACGTTAGGTTAGTTGTTATATCAACTGAATATGGTTAATGTCTAAAGATGATGCCTATAATGAAATATGAGGATGAATTATAAGTAATGAACACAATACAGGTCAATTCATGATATTTTGAATAGGATTAACCTATGTAAACTTACCTTCCATGAACTCCTTATATGAAGCATGCTTGTGTCGACCTTAATGGTAATTGTAGTAGTGTCTCACCTAGAGTATGATTTCATTAGCTACTGCCTAGAATGTAATTTATTGGTAAGATATGATTTATAATCAATACTTCGGTAAAATTGATAAGATGGCCTATTTTCTCTACTCTACATTGAATTGATAGTTAAATGCCTACAATAGTATCTTGATCTTGAAGTGCTTAAGCATGTTTTCATTGTGACTAAGTGTAGGATTAGATACTGCCTTAGAGTGATATGATTCATGAAATATGATATATAATCCATATAAAAAGAAATTGGCTAATGGTGTATGTTCTTCTACTTCCTAGTTCATGTGAGATGCCTTGTAATATGTTATAGTATGATCTTGTAGCGACTTGTACATGATTTCTTGTATGACTAAAGTACATTTATATACTTCCTTATATATGAACTGTTGATTCAAAAGGTGTATTAATCAATGATGATCAAAGAGTGAGACATAGGTAAGAATGCTTATATCTTCTACTTACCGTATAGGATTATAGTTTATGAAGCCTTGTATGGCATTGTGTGGTATGGTCCACTTATGGTGACGGTGTTTACCTTATTGTCAATATATATATATATATATATATATATATATATATATATATAAATGTGTGTGTATGTGTGTGAGTGTGTGTGTCTGTGTGTGTGTGTGTGCGCGCATGTGTGTCTGTTGACCATGGACTTGAAGGAAAATTGATGAATATATGAACAAATGCTTAGGATGATACTGTTGTATGGTCTATACTAGGAAGTGTAAAGTCGTAAGAGGGTGGCTGCCTCGATATGTTATTTATAGCCATTATGTCATCATGTTTACCAATGTACACACACACTCACTCACATGTATGTTACAAGTAGTATAGATTATGGTGTCTAAATGAAAGTTTGTTCTCATATTCACTAATGTCTACGACTATGCATGTTAAGTATATGTATGTGAAGTATGTTATGTATTCCAAACTAGGATGCCTTGATAGGTGTACGAGTATTGGCAAGTGTATGGGACTTTGCCTATGCATTGCACATGTGTACCTTGATAGGATAGTTCTAGTTTTTGTTTCTATATGTATGAATATGTATGTATGAACTTGTGTGACTTAATGTGTTATGTGAAGGTTTTCTCACATATATTTATACACACACATGTGTGAAGATTAAGTTAGGAGAGGGGCCTTGAAATATGTACTTATGTGTACCCTAAACTAGATGATACTTTATATATGTTATATTCATGTAAATGGATTATTTACATGATTTAGGTTGATGAACTTCCATCTATGACCTATGTGTTAAGAATATGAGGGGATGACACTCCTAAACCTATGATTTATAAAGTAAAAATATAATAATGGTTTTGAAGGAAGGAAACTTAGCTTACCACCGAGTGAACTTGAATATGAGTGTGTATCCCTGTCTATGGTGGGAAGGTAGGTCACCATAAATCTCATGAAGTGGATAACCACAATGCCTCAATGGGCATAAATAGGGTTTCTGTAAATGATAAATTACAATGCCTAATCTTTGCATAAAGAGGGTTTTCACATGTACCTCCAAGATCCATAACTATGTTTCCACCATTAGATACTAGCTAGTGGATCCACCTAGAAAGTTATGTTACATTTGGTTCTACTTTGGCTGGTATACCACCTTCTTTCTCTGTAAGGTTATATGACAAAGGATTCCATGTTTAGCATCACATGGTCTATGTCGGTTAAGGCTATTGTTTCCCTAAAGTAAAATGTACAACGGAATCAAATGACTAGGACCCTAAATAGAATGCCTTAAGGGAGCTTACGTAGGATAGGTGGAAGTAATTAACCCATCTAGACATTACACAACTAGCTACTTAGGAAGCTCTAGCAAGGTGTACTAATGCATTTCACTATGTATATGTTCCTTATGCATGACATTGTAGTATTTGTGTACTTTTTATGAAGATGTGCATGATATGAGTCTTTATTCATGAGGTTAATCTTGTTGACTATATGATAAACGTCTCGACTTAACTATGTCTATGTTGTATTATACTTCTATGATGGTATGTGTTGTCTTGTTGTAGATGATATGTATGATTTTCCTTGTGGACCTAAGGTGATATATTGGATCAAGTATCCCTAAAAGATTACTTAGTAAACTAATGAATTAAATGAAATAGTTCATTGTATAGAGGAATGAGCTCACTCTAAAGTGACCTCAAATTGGACTTAAATTCTATATTTGCTTTTCTATGATGTTTGCCCTTTTGTTGTGTTTCTATGAAGTGTGAAAATGATGTAAATGCTATTGTTTAAAGGTTTCATAAGGATTTTCTCAAAAAGTCATGAAATATGATTTTGAAGAAAAAGGTTTCTTTTAAATACATGTTTTTATATGGTTGTCATACTTAGTGTATTCTTGTACTAATCCCATTCGTATCTACTTTTAACACAAAGTGTATGTTATAGATGTTTAAAGGATGTCTTGAATGGTGAGGATCTTGATAGGTTATTCCCAAGCTCTAGTAAAGGAATCCTTAAGTCCAAGGATATCCTAATGTGTATTTAGTGTAAAGTCTCTAAAATATTGTATAGTTATGTAATGTGTCTTATAGGTCATGTCCGTAATGTATTATACTGTTGTTGAGTCTAAGATGGAAAACAGACTTAGAGTCTGTATATGTATTATGACTTATATTTTATCTGTATATGAAGTAAAGTTTTAGCATATGAGGTGCTATGTAAAGTTCTAAATTTTCTGCTAAATTTACTGTGTCGATGCGATGAATGATAACTATGGGCTTGTATAATACCTCAGAGAGGTCAAGTACGCCATGTTACTTTTAGGGGGTGCTCCCCGATTATGACAAACGTGTTATTAGAGCACGAGGTTTTTAAAAGTGGTATAAGGTCCAAGAAGTCTCATATTGTCACGTCTAGTAGAGTTTTGTATCATTGGTGGGTGAGTCGCGACACATCAAATGGTACGAGAGGCTATAGGACGATAGAGTTTCCCCTCTTCATTATTCTCTTATCGTTCCATAGAACTTAACTCTATGTGATCTCTCTCTTATGTTTTATTTTACGGTGTTATTTTTCATATGATTGCTTGGATGATATTGTTCTCCATGCTTGAGGGAGAAAATGTGAGTTTGAATTCTTATCTTGGTTTTATGCTTTGAATGAGTATGTGTGAAGGTGAATTTTGGTATGTTCTGATGATGTGATGCCAATTATGGTTGTATATGAAATCTATGTGAAATAGCATGTTATGTTGAAAAATATGTGTCATGATATAGTTAAAGTATGTTTGAGTTAATAAGGATAAAATGAGTTTTTTTGGAATGATGTGTTCCTAAATGGTTTCGCATGATGGTAGCCTTATGCTACGAATTGAACTTTAAATGCTTAGTGACTACATATGGAAGCATGCTACCATAAGTTTTTGTGCTTATAGGTGTTAAATGTTTCCTTTTGTATGCATGTGGTCCTTGATAAGTTGCCTAGTATGGATTGGAGTCCTTTGTATTGACATTATCCAAGGTAAGATGATAGTATTCTTGTCTTGATAAAGTTTTGTATCCCATGTTGTCATGCTTTTCCCATCAATTGCCTAAATGTTGCGTTTTTGGAATTTGAAAGTATGCTCACTGTAAAGCTAAGTAGCTTATTGTAAGATTTTTGAAATATCAACTAAATTTTATCATTGATTAGATGTTGTTGAAATGTGTATAGAATTGATGTATATGAACATAATAATGATTGTAAAATTGTGTTTTGCTATTTGAAATAAAGAAGGAGAGTCTTATGGCACGATGAGTTGTAGAATTGTTTCTCACTTCTTATTGTGTTGTGAGTCCCTTGATGTTGTAGAATTGATGTCTCCCTAGAATTGGGGGTAGTACTCTTATCATTGTAGGGTGATATTGTGGGTTTGTTTGACCTAGAAGTTACCTTACATTAATGTTGAAAGAAAAGAAAGAGATCTTATGGCTAAGTCTCCTATATTGTTTCCCTTAATCATGTATGACCTTGGTGTCTATTGTATTGTATGAAAACCTAATGTGGTTGAAGGAGATGACCTAACTTGATAATTAGGGATAAATTGCCTTTAGAATGCGTTGCTTGACTTACTGTATACTCCTTCTAAATGGTAAAAAACTTTTAAGTAATGACAAATGAAGATTTTTTAGCTAAGATCCTCTTAAGTTTGGGTTAAGTGCTCTTAATTGGGTTTACCCTAAGTGGAGGATGGTGATTGAGTAGTAAGGTCATAGATATTTTCTACCATTGACCTTCTATTCTTACTTGAGCTTGAATCTATTCAAATTTTTGTAAGCTTGTTCATGAATAAGAGTTTTGCATAAGATATGAATTGCATGACCTTATATCTTTGGTATGTATTGATTGACATTACCTTGAAGATATTATGAATGTCCCAAAGTGAATGAAAGAAAGATCTTGATAACATCCATGTTTTCTAATGTTAAATTGCATATTTATATGCTAGTTGTGCATTTGACTTAATGAGATAAGACAAGAAACTTGTTTTAGTCACTTGAGAGGTGTAATGTTTAGCCTTCTAATAAAAAGTTGAGTCTCTTTCAAATGAAATATGTTGAGTTTCTTTAAAATGATGTGACTTTATGATTTGGAATGCATAATTGTAGACTCATTCTTAAAAAGTGAAAGTATGTTTAGCTAACTACTAATGTGTGTGCCTATGATTTGTGTGATTCTTTTAAAAATATGCCTACTGTGAAGGTGAGTACTATGTTAGAAATTGACATTTTGTGAAATTACTTCCTATTTTTTGTGATGTGCTTTGTGTGACTTACCATTTAGACTTCACTAGGAAGCAAACATAAGCATGTCTTGGTTTAAAAGTTCAAAATTTCTCATTTTAAAAGGAAATTCACCTTGTACGTTGCTTAGGTGTGAACTCATGATACATGTAAGTGTGTTTAGGAGAAGGACATTCCTCCATGGACACCACTAAGCATGGTTTGATTGAGTGTGACCTTCATGGCACTAGGTCTAACTAATGAAGATCTTTGTTAATTCAATTAGCTCAAGTCTATATGCATTGAAGTATGAGTGCCTACTTGTTTTGATAATTGTTGAAATCTTCCTGTGTGTGGCCTTGCAAGATGATCTCTTAATTAATTAAGGTGTAATGACCATGTTATAATTAGGAGAAGAATGTTCCTCCTATGAACATTATAAGAGCATATATGTTTGATGCATTAAAGAGTGAGTGAGTATTGGTTTTGCTTTCTTCTGTGCATTGAGTGCTAAAATGATTTAATGTTGTTATTAATGTTATGAACTTCTCTATGTTGCCTTGAAATCCTTGTTGTGATTAAAGCATGCTAAGTGTCATTCGAGAACGAATGTTCCCAAGTGGTGGATATTGTAAGACACCAAAATGATATAGGGTGTATAGAGACTAACATGTTTGTATTAAGGTTCTAAGGTCCTAAAATGACTTATAATATGGATTATATGTAGTGTGTAAAGCTTGAAGTGATTTGGAAGTCCAAGGTCAAGGGACGACCAAAACGTTCACCTATGTGCCTCATCTGCCTATGCATGCTTATGTTTGTGTATAATGAGATTTTGAATACTCTAAATGATTTTAATGATGTTTGATGATTGTATACGCAGTTTTAAGAAGTTTGGAGGTCAAACGACCAAGAACATCCAAGGCGTTTGAAAGATAACCCTTAAGACATTCAACGTGTGTCTTGATGGGGCTTGGCCTCTTTGGATGTCTTGTAGGTTTTTTTTTGGATGAAATTTATGTGGAAGGTATACAATTTGTTAAGGTCTGTAATTACATTGGAAAGGTTCGGGTACGACTTCAAAAAGGGCCCCAAAAGAAGGACCTAAAGCTGGTCGAGACACTGCATTGGCAGTTTCCATTGATAAACCCAACGACGGCCAGTTGGTCCACCAACGGCCCGTTGGCCAGGTCTTGTCGAATGTCACTTGACTTTGGCAGGTATTAATCAAAGAATTTTGCTAAGTATTAACCAACGGAAGCTAGGCACGGTTCGTTGACAGACAACCGCCCCGTCAGTGCTGGTGGCTTGCAACTTGAAGCAGCGTCTGTTTTAATTAAAGGGGTGCATGGTAAATTCACCCACGACCTAAAATTACCCTAATAGGTTTGTTTAGACATTTTTTGGTGTATATAATTCATCAAAATCGTGATCACCTCATTCTAGAATCCTCTCACACGATAGAATTCTTTCCTTCAAAAATATTTTCCTTCAAACCTCCATTGTTGAATGAATCATAAATTTTTTATAGTTTTTCAACTAGACAAAGGTATGGAGGTCCTTTATCTCAAGTTATCCTTCCATCTAGAGAGTTAATCTCAAAGTTTTCAAACAGAAAAATATGATCAAGTGCTTCTTCTTCATTCTAGCCATGGGTCTTTCTTAAATTGATTTCAAAATCATAATATGAATGTATTTATGATTATCTACTGATTTTTTAGTGGTTTTCAAACCAATTGCATGATGAACCCATGCTCCATTACCAAAACGATTTAGCCTTGCATGGGATTTTTTATCTTGACTTGCTATCAATTGAGTTATGATCCTATTACGTTGAAGTGGTTGTATATAATGTTATTTACATGAATTGATATTGATTTTATTATGAAGGATGCCTGTGGATCCATGTATGAAGAGTTGAATAAGCCTAACTTAGTATTCTAGGGATTCACTGTAACATGGCCCTTTTTATGATTAAATGTTGAACTCGATTATGTTGTGGTTCTTATAGTTACAATTTTAGGTTAATACCATAGTGGAATTGTAGATATAAATCTTTTATTACCAAAGTATATAAGTCTTGGTTTGAATTAATCTATGTTATTCTAGTCTATGGAGTTGTAAATTGTGATCTTGACATTAGGTTAGTTGTTATATGAATTGATCATGGTTAATGTCTATAGCTGCTGCTTATAAAGAAATATGAGGATGAATTATACATAATGAACACAATATGGGTCAATTCATGATAGTTTGAATGGGATTAACCTATGTAAACTTACCTTCCATGAACTCCTTATATGAAGCATGCTTGTGTCGACCTTAATGGTAATTGTAGTAGTGTCTCATCTAGACTATGATTTCATTAGCTACTGCCTAGCATGTACTTTATTGGTTAGATATTATTTATGATCAATAATTTGGTAAAATTGATAAGATGGCCTATTCTCTCTACTCTACATTGAATTGATACTTAAATGCCTACAATAGTATCTTCATCTTGAAGTTCTTAAGCGTGTTTTCATTGTGACTAAGTGTAGGATTATCTACTGCCTTAGAGTTATATGATTCATTAAATATAATGTAAAATCCATATAAAACGAAATTGGCTAATGGTCTCTGTTCTTCTACTTCCTAGTATATGTGAGATGCGTTGTATTATGTTATAGTATAATCTTGTAGCGACTTGTACATGGTTTATTCTATGATTAAAGAACATTTTTATACTTTCTTCTATATGAATTGTTAATAAACAAGGTGTATTGATCAATGATCATCAAAGGGTGAGAAATTGGTAAGAATGCTTGTCTCTTCTACTTTCCGTATAGTATTTTAGTTGATGAAGCCTTGTATGGCATTGTGTGGTATGGTCCACTTACAGTGATGGTGTTTACGTTATTTTCAACATAGATATATGTGTTGACCATGGACTCAAAGTCCAATTGATGAATATATGAACATGTGCATGTGATCTAGGGTGTATGGCTATTGTATGAGCATGTGTATATACATGTTGGGGTGTAGTATAGGTGCTGCCATTAATGATTTAACTAGTTTATAATCTCTAACCTATGTACCCCTATGTGAATGCATGAATAGCACAAGTTAGGAGTCCTAAGTGTAATCTGAAGTTGACTTGTCTCCTATGCTATTGTATGTTGTGTGGTATAAAATTGGAAGAGTAATGTGGTCTAAGAGGGTGGCTACCTCTATATTTTAGTTATAGCCATTATGTAATCACGTTGAAAAATATACACAACACTCACTCGCATGCATGTTACAAGTAGTATAAGTTGTGTTGTCTAAATGAAAGGTTGTTCTCATATTCACTAATGTCTACGACTATGCATGTAAAGTATATGTATGTGAAGTATGTTATGTATTCCTTATTAGGATGACTTGATAGGTGTACTAGTATGGGTAAGGGTATGAGACTTTACCTATGCATTGCACATGTGTACCTTGATATGATAGTTCTAGTTTTGGTTTCTATATGTATGAATATGTATGTAAGAACTTGTATGACTTAACGTGTTATGTGAAAGGTTTGATCAGATATATGTATACACACACATGTGTGAATATCTAGTCAAGCAAGGGGCCTTGAAAGATGTATTCATGTGTACCCTAAACTAGATGATGCTTTAGATATGCTATATTCATGTGAATGGATTCTTTACAAGATTTAGGTTGATTAACTTCCATCTATGACCTATGAGTTAAGCATATGAGGGGTTGACTCTCCTTAACCTATGATTTATAAAGTAAAAATATAACAAAGGTCTTTAAGGAAGGGAACTTAGCTTAGCACCGAGTGAACTTGAATATGAGTGTGTATCCCTTCCTATGGTAGGAAGGTTGGTCACCATAAATCTCATGATGTGGATAAACACAATGCCTCAATGGAAATAAATAGGGTTTCCGTAAGTGAAAAACTACAATGCCTAATCTATGCATAAAGAGGGTTTTCACTTGTACTTCCAACTTCCATAACTATGTTGCCACCATAGGATACTAGCTAGTGGATCCACCTAGAAAGCTATGTCACATTTGATTCTACTTTGGCCATTAGACCACCTCCTTTCGGTGTGGGGTTTTATGACATCGGATTCCATGTTTAGCATTATATGGTCTATGTCGGTTAAGGCTATAGTTTCCCTAAAGTAAAATGGACAATGGAAGTAAATGACTAGGACCCGAAATAGAATGACTTAAGGGAAGTTAATTAGGTCACCATAAATCTCATGATGTGGATAACCAATATGCCTCAATGGGCATAAATAGGGTTTCCGTAAGTGAAAAACTACAATGCGTAATCTGTGCATAAAGAGGGTTTTCACATGTACCTCCAACTTCCATAACTATGTTGCCACCATAGGATAATAGCTAGTGGATCCACCTATAAAGCTATGTCACATTTGATTCTACTTTGGCCGTTAGACCACATCCTTTCGGTGTGGGGTTATATGACATCGGATTCCATGTTTAGAATTACATGGTCTATTTCGGTTAAGGCTATAGTTTCCCTAAAGTAAAATGGACAATGGAAGTAAATGACTAGGACCCTAAATAGAATGACTTAAGGGAAGTTAATTAGGATAGATGGAATTAAGGAACCCATCTAGAAATTGCACAAGTAGCTCCTTAGGAAGTTCTAGCAAGGTGTTCTAATGCATATCACTATATATGTGGTCCTTATGCATGACATTGTAGTATTTGTGTACTTTTTATGAAGATGTGCATGATATGAGTCTTTATGCATGATGTTGATCTTGTTGACTATATGATGAAGGTCTCGACTTAACTATGTCTATGTTGTATTATACTTTATGATAGTGTGTGTTGTCTTGTGTAGATGATATGTATAATTTTCCTTGTGTTACTAAGGTGCTACATAGCACCAAGTATCTCTAATGAATTACTTGCGAGACTAATGTATTAAAAGAAATAGTTCACTATAAAGAGGAATGAGTTCATTGTAAAGTGACCTCAAATTGGACTTAAATTCTACATGTGCTTTTCTATGATGTTTGGACTTTGGTTGTGTTTATATTGAGTATGAAAATGATGTAAATGCTATTGTTTAAAGGTTTCATAAGGATTTTCTCAAAAAGGAATGAAATATGATTTTGAAGAAAAAGATCCCTTTTATATGCATGTTTTTGCATAGTTGCCATACTTAGTTCATTCTTGTACTAATCTCATTATTTTCTATCTTTTTACACAAAGTGTAGGTTATAGATGTTTAAAGGATGTCTTGAATGGTGAAGAGATTGATAGGTGATTCCCAAGCTCAAGGAAAGGAATCCTTAAGTCCATGGATGTCCTAATATTCATTTATTGTAAAGTCTTTAAATATTCTATAGTTATGCAATGTGTCTTATGGTCCATGTCCCTAATGTATTCTAATGTTGTTGAGTCTAAAATGGCAAAAAGACTTAGAGTCTATATGTGTATTAGGACTTATATTTTATATGTATATCAAGTAAAGTTTCTAGCATATGAGGTGCTATGAAAAATTTTAAATTTTCCGCAAAATTTACTATGTCGACGCAATGAATGATAAATATGGGCTTGTATAAGACCTCCATGAGGTCAAGTAAGCCATGTTACTTCTAGGGGGTGCTCCCCAGTTGTGATAGAAATTGGTAAGAATGCTTATCTCCTCTACTCTTCTATATTAATGTAGTTGTTGAAGCCTTGTATGGCATTGTGTGGTATGGTCCACTTATGGTCGCGGTGTTTACTTTATTTTCATTATACATGTGCTTATCATGGCCTTGAAAACAAATTGATGATTCTATGAAGGAGTGCTTATGATGATCACCTTATGTGTAACTTGTGCCTAGTCTTCTTCTCTAGTTGTGAATCTAGGTGATGTTGCTATTGTGATGAACATGTAAATGGATATTTTAAGGTTATATGTACTTTATACCTATGATGAGGTCTTATAATGCTATTATATGATGTTAATATAAAATAAGTACATAAACACTAAAGCTTACTGTAAGAATGTTGTACGTCTTAAATAAATGAGTCTTATGCTATGCTAACCATTATATGATGTTGTGTGATATATCATGCACTAGGATAACTTGATAGTTGTACTAGCATAGGTAAGGGTGTGGTAATTTGAATATGCATTGCGCATGTGCACCTTGATGGGATAGTTCCTAGGTTGGTTTTCTAAGGATATGCATAGGATGGTATGAACATGTCATGAATATGACTTATATGCTATGATTTTAAGTATATTATATGATGAAGTATGAATGTGCATAGTGTCTCTGAGTGTTGATATGAAAGAATTTCTCATATAGTTACACATATAGACTGATGTATGAACATGTGTGACTTTAATGTGTTATATGAAATGTTTGCTCACATATATATACACACACATGAATGATGGTCTTGTCAATAGAGGAGCCTTGAAAGGTGTGCTCAAATGTATCCTAAACTAGATAGTACTAATACATATGCTATGTCCATGTGAAAGGATATTCTCACATGATTTAGGTTGATGAATATTCATCTATGACCTATGAGCTAAGCATATGAGGGGATGAATCTCCTAAGCCTATATTTTATAAAGTAATGTAATAATAGCTTTTCAATAAAGGGAACTTAGCTTAGCACCGAGTAAACTTGAATATGAGTGTGTGTCCCTTTCCAATGTGGAAAGGAAAGTCTACCATAAATCTCATGAGGTGGATAACCACAATGTCTCAATAGGTATAAATAGGGTTTCCATAAGTGAATAACCATAAAGCCCCATCTTGGCATAAAGAGGGTTTTCACATGTACCTCCAAGTTCCATAACTATGCTTGCCACATAGGATCTAGTAATGTGATATCACTTAGTATGCTAGCAAGTGTTAATGTTGTACCTTGTCAAGTTAAGAATACCTTCTATTGGTGCAACGCTCTACAACACCAAATTCCATGTTTAGCTTACATGGTCTTAGTGTCGGTTAAGGTTATAGTTTCGCTAAAGTAAAATGGACAATGGAAGTAAATGAATAGTATCCTAAGTAGGAGGACTTAAGGGAAATTACTTAGGATAAGTGGAAGTAATGAACCCATCTAGACATTGCACAAGTATCTCCTTAGGAAGTCCTAGGAAGGTGACCTGATGTGTATGTTTATACTTATGTCCATAAACATCACTTTGTAGTATTTCTCTATTTATTACGAAGATGTGCATGGTATGAATCTATAAGATGTGATATTATCCTTATATGCACTATGTTGGTCTAAATTACTATATGATGAAGGCCTTGGTATTGACATGAATAAAGTTGCCTCCACTTACTTATTGATGTATGAATTGAATGTTAAGGTTTGTGGTTTCATGAAGGGTTTACTAAGCATGTTTGGGGTTATGGGGCTTCACATGTGCATTGCACTAGTAGACTAAGATTGAGTCATGAACAAGGTCTCATAATGATGTATAAGAAAAGAAGTAAATATAGGTATAAATTGATGTCGCTTATTGTAATGTCATAAGGTCTTGACTTAAATGTGTCTTTGATATATTATGCTTATGTGATGATATGTGTTATATTGTGTGGGTTATATGTATGTTTTACTTGTGGACTTAAAAAAGGTGATGCATTGCACCAAGTATCACTAGAGGGTTACTTGAGAGGTTAACGAATAAACGAAAAGAATGCTTATTGTTAAGGGAAATTAGTTTACTCTAAAGTGACTTCAATTATGCCATAAATTCTATATGTGATCTTATGCAATGTTTGTACTTCGAATATGTTTATATGAAGTATTTGAATGATATAAATTTTATTGTCTAAAGGTTTAATAAAGATTTACTCAAAAATGCATGATGTATGATTTCAAGAAAATGTCCATTTTAAATGCATGTTTTTGCATGGTTGTCATACTTGGTGTATTCTTGCACTAATCCCATTCTTATCTACTTTTTACATAAGTATAGGTTATGGATTCTTAAAGGATGACTATACGATTGAGGAGCTTGATATGTGGTTCCCAAGCTCAAGGAAATGAATCCTTAAGTTCAAGGATTTCCTATATAAAGACTTTATTATAAATGTATAAATTTGAACTTAAGTTGTATGTCTTATGGGTCTTGTCCCTAATGTATTCTTATGTTTTTGAGTCTAAGATGGCAAAGAGACTTAGAGTATAAATATGCATTATGACTTATAATTTATATATATGAAGTTAAGCTTCAATCATATGATGTGCTATGAAAAGTTTTGAAGTTTCCGCAAAATTTACTATGACAATGTGATGAATGATAACTATGGGCTATTATAAGACCTCCGAGAGGTCAAATACGCCAAGTTACTTCTAGGGGGTTCTCCCCGGATGTGAAACGAAGACTCTTATGTTCATTCCACTTTCATTTGAGTACGATTTATATAAGCCTATATGTGGCATCTTTACATTGATGTAGGGCTATGCCCAAATTGTTATGACCTTTAGATGGTATGATATGAGACAATCCTTAAGACTATGTTCTATCTTATTTATATATTTATGTGCAATAAAAGCAGAAGGCTATGTAACCTTCCTATACAAAGGGTCTATGTATACTCGATATATATATATTATGTGTATGCAGAGGTCTATGTAAACCTCCAAGTAGAAGTAACGAATGGTTTAAATTTTTCGCTAAATTCGACTTATGAATGTGATGATGTAAACTAAGAGGCTAGTCTTAGTCCTCAAAGAGGGCGACGACGCCGATTACATATAGGGGGTAAAACCGGATGTGACACTTGTACCTGCTAAACTAGATACCTGGTGTTGTTAAATTATTTTACAAGTTTAACAAAGAGTGTATTTAAAAAGTGTTATTTATTTAATCTCCTTAACTTTGTTGTCCATCTTCTATAATTCTCACATGTTTTTCTCTATTAGAATATGCAGGATCTCCTACTTAGGTGTTAAAATAGGTGCCCACATGGACCGATGGGTTGGGTCGTGCCATCTCGATAGTAATAAAAGAATTTCACAATATTTTATTATATTGGATGTTTGTATGACAATTACAAGACTTCCCATTACTTTGGTGAAATTATTTCAAAATTAGATGATCTATCATTCTCCCTATTGCCACCATAGAGGTGTGTTAAATGAGTTCAGAAAGCATAATTCGGCAGGTTTTTATAGAGATATCATGAGTAATTAACAATTTTTTAGACTACTACATTATTGTACATTGATCAATTTTTGGAAGAAAAATATTTGTTCTCTTTTCAATATATTGTCTCGGAGCCTATATTAAATATGCATTATAATGTCATATCTACTTCAATTTTTTTTAAAAATGTGTTGTGTGCTTGTGTTTTTATGATTTTAGTTATATTAGGTTTTATTTCATTTTTCTTTTATTTGAAAGGCAAATTTACTTATTTTAAATGTGGTTCATCTAACAGAAATAAAAATATTATTATTGTGTTTTAGTCAATATAACAGAATTAAAATTTATTTCCGCTATATTTAAGTTATAAAAATGTTATTTTCAATTTATTAATTTTCTTATAAATCATGCTAAGCGCGGTCAAATTCCTAGTTATTAATGAACTACAATTATATTAGGAAATCATATAGTCATATAAATTATTTATTTGACTAGACTCGGATAGATCTGATGCATTGCGAAAAGAAAAGTTCATAATTTAATTATTTAAATTTGGTTTAAGAATTTATTTGAATTGACTTAAAAGTTTATTAAACCGACTTTAAAGTCATTTTTAGGTATTGGACTATTTGAAAATTTTGAAAATAGGTTTAAATAAGTTAAAAGTCAAAATTAAAACTCTCCACTTTTTAAAAAATAATTCAAATTTAACTTTAAAAAGTTTTTTTAAAGTGGATCGAAATAGGGTATAAGATAATGTTAATACACTATTTGAGTTTTGATGTATGTTTTTGAAGACGCAAATTACGCACTGTTAGATTATTAGATTATTAGAATTTTAATATTTATATTTAACATATTAAATTGCTTTATTTTGTAGTTATAAGAATGAACATTGGAATGGATGACTTCTACATCATCCATTAGCATTGGTTGTCCATCACTTTATATCATTCTTAATACCTGTATTACTCTTTGTAACCTATGTAACATATGTAACTCCTATTGTAACATATGTAACCTATGTAACTCCTATTGTAACCTATGTAACTCCTATTGTAACATATGTAACCTATGTAACTCCTAAAGCCATTATCTTCACTATTTACTACCTCCATTATCTTCCTATTTATTGCTAGGAAGACTTCTTGTAGTATAAATAGTGGTGGTCTTCATTTGGTTTGGAACACACAAACACAAGAGAAAACAAAGAGTGAAAGAGTTAGTCTAAAAGAGAGTTCTTATTAGTTGAAGGGAGGTGTTCTTTTTTGTGGAGCTTTGGACTCAACTCTTGTCCAGAGTTGTTGAGTTATACTTTGTGAAGGTTGTTGTATCCTGGAGGGGACAAGTCAAAGAGGACTACTGCTGGACCGGTGAAAACATTTGCTGCAAAAGGTTTTAAACAACTAGAACGCCTAGAATTTTTTGATACTTTTTCTCCGGTAACAAGAATTACATCCATTAGACTTTTAGTTGCTATGGCTGCAATTTTTGATTTGAAAATTTATCAAATGGATGTAAAAACTGCTTTTCTAAATGGAGACCTAAATGAAGAAATTTATATGGACCAACCCGAGTGTTTTGTTGAAGCAGGTCAAGAAAGCAAAGTATGTAAACTTACTAAATCCCTATATGGCTTAAAACAGGCACCAAAGCAATGGCATGAAAAGTTTGATTCCTGCATGATTGAAAATGGTTTTAAAACAAATGAGTGTGATAAGTGCATATATCATAAGTCTTGGAATAATTCTCATGTGATTATTTGCCTATATGTTGATGATTTGTTGATCTTTGGCTCTAACATGAATGTTATTGATGAAGCTAAAAATGTTCTTAGAAGCCATTTTGATATGAAAGATCTTGGTGAGATAAATTTTATTCTTGGAATAAAAATAACAAGAACATGTGAGGGGATTTTCCTTGACCAGTCACATTATGTTGAGAAAATTTTGAAAAAATATAACTTTCATGATTCCAAGCATGTTGCTACTCCTTTTGATTCAAGTGTTCACTTATTTCCTGTTGAAAGTGAAAATGATGTAATAAATCAAAAGGAATATGCTAGTATAATCGGAAATTTGAGATATATGACTGATTGCACTAGGCCTGATATTGCATATGCAGTACGAGTACTTGGCAGGTTTACAAGCAAGCCAGGTAATGAACATTGGCATGCTATAACAAGAGTTATGAGATATTTGATTGGAACAAAAAATTGTGGTTTGTTCTATAAAAAATATCCTGCTGTACTTGAAGGCTTTTGTGATGCAGATTGGAACACTTTGTCAGGTGATTCCTGTTCTACCACTGGTTATGTCTTTACTTTAGGTGGTGGTGCTGTTTGTTAGAGATCAAAAAAGCAAACTATAATTGCTAACTCTACCATGGAGGCTGAACTAATTGCTTTAGCTTCAGCTAGTGAGGAAGCGAATTGGTTAAGAGATTTATTGTTTCAAATTCCTTATTTTGAAAAACCAATTCCTCCTATTTTAATACATTGTGATAGCACCTCTGCAATTGGTAGAGTTCAAAACCGTTATTACAACGTTAAATCCAGACTTATAAGGAGGAAACACAGTAATGTAAGATCGTATTTGACAAATGGTACCATTAATGTTGATTATGTCAAATCTTGTAATAATCTTGCAGATCCTCTTACGAAGGCCTTAACAAGAGAAAAGGTCTGGAGTACATCGAGGGGGATGGGATTGAAGCCTACAAATTCTTGAGTCATATATGAGGAAATCCAACCTGGGGACTAGAAATCCTATAACCAGGTTCAAAGGGAAAAACTAATCATATGATGACTTGTTGTGAAAAATGCACTAATTTTTTTCCCTCGTTATGATGTGAGTGCATTATTTCCTGTAGTTTGTGAAGGTTGAGTTGATAAAACTCTTAATGAATATCTGTAGCCCGTATGGGTGGAGTGTTAATATTACAGGAGCACTCTCGACAGATTTCACCTATGTGATGTGTGGAAGTAGGCCGCTTCCTATGAGAATGGGGCTTATTCTCAAATGCACTCATGAAACCGGGATAGCACATGGCCATAACGTGCTGGCTATTAAAGCTCATGTCAACACCTTGATTATTATGTGTGAGCAGTGATATTTTATTTCCCTTAAGCAGTCATAGTTCAAGTCTGAGACCACTACGACTCTGGAGTAAAAGTTACTGTTTCACTAAGTGGAGGTTCAATGCAGAGCACACCTTCATTATGCATAGTACTCTTCCTTCAACTGATATACTCTCTTATCTAAATATTAAAATGAGTGGGGGATTGTTAGATTATTAGATTTTTAGCATTTTAATATTAATATTTAACATATTAAATTGCTTTTTTTTGGAGTTATAAGAATGAACATTGGAATGGATGACTTCTACATCATCCATTAGCATTGGTTGTCCATCACTTTATTTCATTCTTAATACCTCCATTACTCTTTGTAACTTATGTAACATATGTAACTCCTATTGTAACATATGTAACCTATGTAACTCCTATTGTAAAATATGTAACTCCTATTGTAACATATGTAACCTATGTAACTCCTAAGGCAATTATCTTCACTATTTACTACCTCCATTATCTTCCTATTTATTGCTAGGAAGACTTCTTGTAGTATAAATAGTGGTGGTCTTCATTTGGTTTGGAACACACAAAAGACAAGAGAAAACAAAGAGTGAAAGAGTTAGTCTAAAAGAGAGTTCTTATTAGTTGAAGGGAGGTGTTCTTTTTGTGGAGCTTTGGACTCAACTCTTGTCGAGAGTTGTTGAGTTATACTTTGTGAAGGTTGTTGTATTCTGGAGGGGACAAGTCAAAGAGGACTACTGCTGGACCAGTGAAAATATTTGCTGCAGTGGGCTTGAATCTCCTTAAAGAGAGCGAGATATCCGCGCCACAGCCTGAAGAGATTACTTTCTTCATTTTATTTTCAATTGTAATCTTGCAATTTTATTATCTTGTAAGTTTTTTCACTAACACACACCCCGTTACGCAGAGTCTCTATCTCCATTAAATTGGTTCTCCTTACAAATAAGCCAAATTTGGAAATCATGTTTTTTCTCGTGAGTTCATTTTCTAAATGAGGCAGCCGGCAGGCATTTATGGTTTCGTTCAATCATCCGCAGGAAGAGGCAAGTAACCAAATTAAAGAGTAATACAGGCTGTGGCAGGCAGGCATGTTATTTAATTAATTTAGATGCACAGATCAAATACATGAGTTAAATGTCTTATTCTTATTTTAAGAAAATAAATGAATCTACGGTCAGATTTACCTTTTTCTATTTTTATTTATATTTTAACTAGTGTACTTGACTTGTCTCCATTTAGTGTGATTATAAGTATATGTAGGAGTTTATTGGTATGGCCCCTACCGATGAGATTAACTTATGGCAATGTGAGCCAGCATTTATTTATTTATCATAAATCACAATAATAAATGAAGGAAAAGAAAGAGAGAATTTTTTTTAGTTCGTTAGGCATGGGCAATTTGGACCACTTGGGCGGTTGGTTCCTTTAGTAATGGATATTTAGGACCACGCCAACAACAATACGATTATCATCATGTGAACTTTCATTTATACACCCACTACTACCCTCTTTAATTTATAGTCACTCAACTGTTTCGCTACATGTGTATCCTTTTTTCATACATAATTCACCATCAAACTATAAGTGAAGTAATTGTTTTTAGTGGAGATCAAATTTCTCATTTTATAAGCACTCACCAAAGTCTTTGGCGCTGTATGATAAAATACTTGAACGAAATCAAGAAATACGCCCTAAACACTTGAAAAGTAACTACACTAAGATCTTGATAAATATTACTCGTTACTAGTTTTGCTTATAAAACACATTATTACTCTCAAGTCACTCATAAATGTGCTGCCTTTCTGTTTGTGTGATCAATGATCATAAATCCTGGACCACATTCCGACATGATGTCACATTAATGAGTTCGAAATCTAAATAAGCTACAAAAAAATAAAAGAGACCTAAATAAGTCACTATTTTAGAAAGTAACTAAAATAGATTTAGTGAAAGAAAAAATTTCACTTTATCCAATATTACAAACGTTTTCCGTTAGTCCCGTAATGTTTATATTTTAATATATAATGGAACTATTTCTTACACTTCATAAAGTACAAGTTTTTCCTTCACTTTGTGAAGTGGAACTTTTTCTTACATTTCATGAAGTAGAAGAAAAACTTACACTTTACAAAAAAAAAATTGATGTTTGCTCTCTTTATGAAGCTTTTGCAGTGTTTGCCATATAATTGAGATATTTTCCATCTATATATAAAAATATATCAATATTTATCACATGCAACTAATTTAATTAAATAAAAAATTAAGTGTTGGACATACTGATAATCATTTGCATCAAAAATAGGTGAGACATGAAAATTTGAGAATGTCCCAACATTTTCCGTCATTTCACACTGTGAGAACTGATAAAAATAATTATTTAGTACATAACTGTACACCCCAAAACCATACCCTAGAAGTTAGGGGCAATCTCAGGCAACCGACGTACTTGACCTCTCGGAGGTCTTGTACAAGCCCTTACATAACATTCATCGCATATACATCATGAAAAGTTGTGCAGAATTAAAACTTTTCATAAAACATATCATAGTTCTTAAAAATCTCTTTCATATAAAGTAATAGGAAATACTAAGTCTCAATCTCTGCAAACTTAAGACACGAGAATACTTTAGGGACACGGCCCATATACAATACTAATATAGAAATACTTAGTCTATTACAATACTTCAAAATTGAGACATTTATGACCTCGAGTCAAATAAGGACATACTTCAACTTCTCTTGAACGATGCTATAGTCCAAGTCTTCCTTCTCAAGTGCTCCTCACCTACCAACAATTATAGAGATAGATAAAAGCATGGATTAGTACAACCACATGTACTAAGTATAGCATAATGCATAAAATTATGAAAACGGACATTCATTCGAAATATGCATCTTTTCTTTTAAAAATCCTATTGTAATCATAAGAACAACATTTATAAACGTAGAAACACATAAGATAACAATTAAGCAATAAATCACATTTTTTAGCCAACTTAACAGTGAGCTCAACTAACTGTACAATGAAGGAATTCACTGTTACACTGAAGTTGTCTACTTCTTCTTAGACACTTCTTAACGTGTAGTCTTCTCACTAAAATCAATCCTAAAACCCACTTAAGCAACACAAAGAGAGACCGCCCATACAACCTTCCTAAGCATACCTAAATGACCCTCAAGAATACTTATAATAAGATAGATACACACTTACAAGACATCAAACATATCAACATATTGATAATATGACATTTCCTTACCAAAGTCTATCAAAAGACTTACTTAAGTAGATCAAGAAGATAACGTCCATGATTTACCTCTTCAAGACTACCTAAATAATCCTTAAGACTTCCTAATTTTAGATCATGTCCACATAATAAACATCTTCCCAAACTGGAGTCATTCTTAAGACTCATCTAGGTAAGATACGAAGGAATCATTCCTATGGCCCCTTCACACTTTAACCAGACAACCCTTAACTACTCTAGATAAGTACTTATTCCATTAACATACTTTCTTAACTTAAGTTATTACATTCATTAGTTCATTTAGAAGACATTCAACACATAAAGGACATTCAAGTAATGGTCTTGTACAAGACCTAGGAACTCAAATTAACAACTTCAAAGCCTATTATGCAATGTCTAGATAGTTTCGCATACCACCACCTAAACTTCATAGAACTTCTCTAATGCTAATAGGTATTGCATATGATGAAAAATATACTCAATAAATGACATAGACCATGATATCTAGACATGGAATCCGGAGTTCTAACCTACTCCGATGAGGGTGTTCTACTTGTCAAGGGTAGAACTAGGAAACATCCCATTTAGGCAAATGGTTAAGGAATATGAGGGGCTTTTATTCACTCTAGTATCATTCTCAAGTGGAGCTACATTATACTCTAGTCTCCTTCTCAAATAGAGCTACTTCCCATGACATAATAACTCGGTGCTAGCCTTTGTTCTCACACAGTAATTCACACTAAAGAATCACATGAAGAGGTCTCTTATCTAGTTCATAACCCAATCATATTCACCCTACGAAAGAGGTCCACTAGGGCTACCTTTCAATGGCGACTAAGATAGCTCATTATGACTTTCCTAAGTCCACCATTCCTTTACATGAAGGATACCATTACGGTTCTCGACTTCAACATTCATAACCTTACCCACTAGGTTTAAGGTTCCACGTACATGACCTTCTTAACATCCTCTAAGGTCTCACATATCTTTCATTCGTACATGACAAGGGTGCACTAATACTACCTAGTCAAGACATCTCATCTTATCCTAACATTCATACATACATCAAGTAAGGGACACTAGTCTACCAAACAAGACACAATATTCTTCTACCTTATCACATATAGCATATCATTATTTAAAGCACTTAGGATAACACTTATCATCTTTATGTCACCCTATATATTACTACAACATCATCAATATAACCATTATAGACTCATATAGTAAAGTAGGAACAATCATGCATCAACTCTAAGACAACACATATAATCATATATTCATAGTCTAACATGATCTCCTAATATACATCAAACTTTCACATTACTAGCATGTAGGTAGATATGATCATACTTCACATAATCAACTATATAATTCATCATAATACTTCAAGTAGGCCGACAAGGCCATGATCATCATAATACATAAAGTGACCCCGACAAGGCCACATCAAATGCAAGTAAATAACATAATACCGCTACCATAAGTGGACCATACCAATCACAACAGAATTGAAGTGAAATTAACATCAAAATAAAGGAAATAGAGAAGCTTACCACCACTCCATCCTCAACACCTCAATTCGATGCTAAATCATAAAATTCAATACCAAAAGGCCCTTACCAATGTTCATGAACAATAATTCAATATAGAAACTATGATGATTAATGAAACTAGGTCAATTCATTAAAGATTCATCAATATAATACAACCTAGATATCAATTGACCATAGTTCTTAAATTATTAGATAACACATAGGAATCTACACTAGAATTCATAAACATTAAGTCAATATCAAGTAACTCATATGTCACATCTAGTTTTACCCACTAGATGCAACCGGCGTCGACGTCCTCTTTGAGGATTAGGACTAGCCTCTTAGCTTAGATCATCACGTCCATAAGTCGACTTTAGCGAAAAATTTAAAACTTTTCATTATATCTACTTGGAGGTTTACATAGACCTCTACATACATATAATATAGTCTTATCGAGTATACATATATCCTTCGTATAAGAAGGTTACATATCCTTCTACTTTTATTGAACATACATATATAAAAGATAGAAAACAGTCTCAAAGATTGTCTCATCTCATACCATCTAACCGATCATAGAAATTTGGGCATTGCCCTACATCAAATGTAAACAAGACACATATCGGCTTATACAAGTCGTACTCAAATGAAAATATAATGAACATAAGAGTCTTAGAAAAAGAAAGAAACTCCATAGGCAAGATATTGGCATTGCCCTCGAAAAGTGAGGACCTATCCACTTGGATGATAGAGAATATCTAAACCTTCTTCAAGTCGTCTCAAATGAGCCTTCAACCACCGGAACCTAAAGTGTTTGGGAAAAAGGAAGAAAATGGGGTTAGTACACCACTTGTACTAAGTATGATATCATATGCACATATAAGAGCAAAACACGCTAAAAAGGGACATTTAGTTAAATCGTGCCATTTTACCCTTTTAAACGTCTCATGCATAATCAATCAAGTCATATCAATCAACCAAACATGCTTACTAATCCAAACAAGTAATATGTATACCAACATACTTGAACCCATAATATACTACAACCCTATCATCAAGGAATAACATTACAAGCATGAATAAGAGTCAACCATATCATAATAAGCAAGACAACCACTCATGAATCCTCATCAAGTCAACAAGTGCAATGACCAAGCAAAGCCCCATAACCTTACTCAGTCAAGTAGCCTCAACGAGAAACCATGACCAATGTCCAACTTCACATATCATAACCTTTAAGGATACATAACATCATACTTTAGTAATACACCCCAATTAATTGTTCAAGAGGATAATCATCATATAATATCATTTATAATGTAGCGTCAACATGTTATCATCATATACATCATTACTATATACATACATAATATCAACTTCCTAAAGCGTCAATATGTTATCATCATATACATCATTACTATATACATACATAATATGAACTTCCTAAAGTTTTCATTAAGGACAACTAGTGCAAGGCATAAGTAGAGTCCCGCACCCCTACTTAGGCTAAGTTAAACCTCTCATGTCACCCTACTTAGTTTATACTTCATTTCTTCATTTTAGTTTAGAGAACACTTGCCTTAACCGACATAGAACGCAAGAGCTAAGTATGGAATACGGTGTTGTAAAACCATACACCAATGGAAGGTGGTCTACCAGCCAAAGTAAAACCAATCATAAACGTAGTTTTCTAGGTGGATCCACTAGCTATTCTTCCTATGGGAACAACATATTTCAAGAACTAAGATATATTATATTCCTTCTTCATACCACTTGGTAGTTGGGGCCTCCTCTCATGGGAATCTATTGGATGAGTATTCCTCTTCGAGAAGTAAACATATGATGTAGAACTATAGGGAGAATCTTCCTCTATTGGAAGTCATCATATCCCATTGTCAAGTTCACTCGGTGCTAAGCTAAGTCCCTTTATTGAAATATCTTTAATCCTTTAATTATCAATCACAACTTAGTTAAGGTCCTAAGGTATACCCCTTGTATAATCAGCATCATCATCATCATCATCAATAGCTTATTCCTAATACAAGGCATACTCCAATGTATCATCATCATTTAACCACAATTCATCACAAATGGAAGTAAAGATAGAGATTCCAAGACTTACCAAGTCTCCTTCATAGTTCATCTTTTAGGACTTACCATAAGTCCTCAATTTAATCCAATTTTGATGTTCCACATCATAATTCAATAATCAACATGATAATAATACTAGAAGAGTCATTACATCATAATTCAATACCAAATTAATGCTTAAAACAAGATTACTTAGGCCAATTTCCATAACCTAGATCACTTCTCAAGATTAGCACGAAAGACAACAATTCATACCTATTTGTTAATTATAGGTGTAAAAACTCATCTAATAGCGATTTAACCCATAATCAAGACAATTGAATCAATCACAATAAAATTTACATCCAGATCAAACTAGGGTTAAGGGTTTACTATAATAAAGTTAAATTAACTGTTAATATATCCATTATATCCTAAAGAAATCATAAAAAAAAACTTAGTTCATAACATCAAATTCATAATTGAGTGAAACCCACTTGAAAACCCAACTTTGAAAATCCATTTTGGAGGAGCCCTTTGAACAAGGAAGTCTCAAAGGTGAACTAGATTTCTTATCTTAATGTTTGATAAATATTTGATGGTGAAAACGTCCCTTTCCATCCCTCAAAACTTCCCCCTAGCTGTTTTCAATGGTGTCTTCAAAATAGAGAGAGAAAGAAGATAGAAGGAAGAGAGTGTATTTTGTGAGTTGTGTTTAAATTAATTGGGGTTAGGGTGTTTATATTAAGGGTTAATTAACTTACTTAGGCTTTCTTAATCCCCTAAATAACACCCTAACCCCCCCTTAAATAATTAAATGAACTTAATTTAAAACATGCACAAAAGTTGCAGACCCCATCAACGAGACCACGATCGATGGATCGTTGGTCCATCGATGGGCAGGCCTGCCTCCGTGCTGCACAACCGTAAGATCAATCAGAGACTGGTGCAGGAGGAGGATTTCTCCATTTTAATAAGTCTTGGTATACATTTGTAAATGACGCCCCGTCGATCCATAAACGGATAGTTGCCTGCGTCTCGTCGACGGATACTGCCTAGACAGTGTTGACATCAACTTGCAAGGGTCCTCCTCAAGGACCCTTGGTTGGTCCTTGGGGATTCGTACCTAGACGTTTCCATTAGGAATCTCCTTAAACACATTTTATACAACCTTCCACCTAATTTCATGAATTTTCAACTCTTAAAATCTAGTCAAAGAAACTAAGGCACGCTAGTACGTCCTTGAACCAAATTTCCAAACATCATGGACGTTCTAGGACGTTTTGGTTCCTAAACCTCCTAAATGACTTACATTCATCATTATAGGTCTCATAACAGTTTTTAGACCCCATGGAATCAATGGTAGGCCTTAAGACTCATATTGGATTTTCGAAGTGTTACACCATAACATAATAGGGTTTATCCAATTCATTGGTTCAAAGGTAATTTAGGTTAAAATCATCAATAAAATAACAATTTAATCCCTAATAAACGTTTAAAAAGAATTGATGCAAGAAACCATGGTAGAATCATGAAATTGGACAATTCAACTTTGAAAATTTTAGAAAACTTCTTGAGAGTTGGGCTCCTTGATGAAGAGAGTTTCAAGGATCAAATTCATACCTCAATGATGATTATTTTTCATATTGATGAAGAATCTCCACTCAATTCAACAATCCAAGCTCTTCCTTGACTTTTGACTTCAATGGAGTCTTAAGAAATATCTAAGGGATTTTGGGATTTTGATTTGGAAGAATGAATTCTTCTAAGTGTTAAACACTTATACACACTTAAAATACCCAAAAGAACCTTAAGGAACTGTCAATACTCTTATTTGGAAGTGGGGTAAAATTACAAGTTCACCCCTCTACCTACAGTGAACCTGCGCATAACACATACCCCAAACGACGATCGAGGGGGCGTAAGTCAACACATGGGTCGTCTTATCCTCCGTCAATGACTTTAGAGATCGGAAACTAGACGTTTAGCTCCCCAAGATAAGTATCAGAGGACGAGTACCACCTATGGGGCATCGACCAGGACACTGGCCGTCGTTTGCCATCCGTAGGTGGGACTGCCTTGGTCAGTTTTGGCCACCAACATGGGTCCTTCCTCAAGGACCCTTGGATGGTGCTTGTGGAAGCTCTCCCAGATGTTTCCAACCCAAGCATGCTCGTATTTGACTTTAACACCTATCACATGAATTTTATAAAAAACAAACACATAAAACTCGATGAAACATGCCTAGACACACAACGTCATTTCAAGGCAACACTTTCGAACGTCATGGATGTTCTTGGACATTTGATCATCAAACTCCACGAAACTTGACACACTACCTATATACATCATAATAACTCATTTAAGGACCTTATAACTTCATTAATCACACATAAACACATAAAACCACATACAAGGCACATAGGTGACTTAGTCGTCGAACGTCTTAGTCGTCCCTTGACGTTTGACATCCAATGCACCTAAACTCTTAAACACTATCTCAATACCATATTTTAGACAAATTTAGGACCTTATAAAATTAAGACCAACATGTTAGGCTCTAGTTCACCTAAGTCATTTTCGGGGTTTTACAATAACTTGGAGCAATATTTATATCTTGCTGAAGTAAACAGCTATATATATATATATATATATATATATATATATATTACTCATCACTTTCATTAATAGTTTCATTCAAATAAAAATCATATCGATCGGTAGAATATTTTGATAATGAGTCATGTTAGAAAAATCAGTAGATTGAGTTACAGAAAATCCATCAACGCTATTATGATTTTCTAATTGGGGATGGATATCGACCATTAAAGTAGAACGTTGTTGGATAGTCTTAGGCTCCTTTCTAACATAGATTTCAAGTATTGTTAACTTGGTTTGATATATGTAATCCTTGGAACCCTAAAAAAGTCGGTCAACGATTCGTTATTATAGATAATCAACTCTCCAAAATTTACTTGTCCTTGTGATAAAAATAAAGTAGGTATTTCTTACTTTAAATCAATATTATATATATTCCATTCTTTTATAAATTTATGAAAGAAATATATGGTATTAGATATTAATTGAATATTTAGCATTATTTATCGTATGACAATTATAATTAATGGTATTTCCATTATGTATTATTTTGTCATTCCAATAAATTGAAAATCTATCTTTTGATAGAACATTTTTTGAGATTGAAATGAAGATTAAATAGAAGACTAAATATGTTTATGTTGAATGTGTTGTGTTTGAATGTCCTTGAATAGAATTTGGAGGAAGTTTCAGAATAAAAAAATAAAAATACATAGTGTAATAAATTTTTATTATATTTGTGATATGTCAAATAAATATAATTGTATGACAAACACTATAAAATCATCATAAGGAGAGCAAAACTTGAAAATATTTCTCTCTGTAAAGTGTAAGAAAAACTTATATTTTATAAAGTGTAAGAAATAGTTTCATTATATATTAAAATATACCCGTTATGGACTAACAAAATACATTTGGAATGTTGGACAAAGTGGATTTTTTTCCTCTACTAAGTCAATGTTTGTTATTTCCTAAAATAGTGACTTATTTTGGTCACTTTTATTTTTTTGTGGATTATTTAGGTTCCGGACTCCACAGTAACATATATAGATGTAACATTCGCATGAAATGCAAGTAATTAATTTTTTCCACGTTTGGAAAATTAGGTTTACTATTTAACTCATCTTAATACCAGTCCTTGTAACTCTTTTTATATTCTATAATTCTCTACCTCACACATAAAGCTATTGGCCACCCAAAAAATGAATTTGGAGGTTGAATATTGCGTAAGAGAAGTCCTATTTTGATACATATACGTAAGATTAGCTTTTTGAGCCTAACTGATACCTCAAAAGCTAGCTCAAAGAGATGAGAGTTGTCAAATCTTAAATATAAAGAGTATTCATCTCATCAATCACTAATGACTCCTTCTTATTTGATCGAAAATATGGTTCCACTACTAGTCAATGGACTAGGTCTTTGACACAAAAACAATGTGGTCTATAAATAACTTAAACTAAACGACACACAAGTTTGGAAATCCCATTGCTCAAGAGAGGAGAAAAAACGATATGTCTAAAAGGATTTCAACCCAATCAATTATACTTCAAATGACCAACGATCAATTTAAATTACAAACTCTTGTAAACATAAGAATTAAATTCTTACCTCACTGTAATGACTTCGTTACAGATCAAAACAATGCCTTACCCAATACACCAAATAACTCTATCTACTATAGAATTCAAGAATCCGACGTAACTAACTCTAGCTACAACTCAAAATAAGGATGAAAGACTCAAATTCATCTAATTCTTTTATAACTTAGAAATAGATCTTACTGTGAATAAGCACATAAATATAATCCCAAATAGCAACTAACAACATATGATAACACTATCATGTCCGATGTTGTGGATAGAGAAATATTTTTTAAAAAAAATTATTTTTGCTTTGTAATTCTTCCAGATGCAAGAACCGAGGTTGTGTCATTGGAGAAGAGATTATTATAAGCTGGACACGGAATTTGTAGTAAAGTCATTGGTTGAGAGTATTGCTACTCTTTAGATCATATAGATTGCTAAATCATCAAAATTTAAAAATAACTTAGAATATCATGTTCCTCTTTTTTTATGATGAATTAGTCACTTAACTTCTCCCCCTAACAACGAGTTCCCCGATTAACATGACCAAGTCTTTTCCTACAACTTCTGATCCCTCAACACGCTTAGAAACTTTTACCCTTGTGACATCACAAAAAATAAATTAGTAAACCAAGTATTAAGATTGTAGTTCCACAGAATATATGGTCACTTGGGCAACACTGAGTATGAGTAGAAATGTGTAAAGTAGAGACACAAGACAATAGACAGAATGAAAATCATTCATCAAAATTGAAGTATTAATCAAAATAATGCAACAAAATTAAATAGAGAACTAGGACGATGCCCACTGAATATTTTCAACAAAAAAAAGTGGGGGGTGTAGGCACAGGAGATTAGGACAAAGGAGACTTGGATGAGAGATATTGGAGGAGGATGGTCAATCTAGCATCAGCCTCATATGAGTCTTGAGTAACATATCATTGAACACACTATTTATAGTAATCGGGACTTCATTATGAACATCCAAGGCAGATAGTTCATCTCCACCTAGTCCCTCTATCTTGGCCTTTAGAAGCTTAGCTTTCAAACAAGCAATTTCTGCATCTCTATTAGCAAGTGTTACTGTCGTTTCTTCTACGTCATGGTTTAATTGTTCTTCTTCCACCAGAAGAGACTTTTCTCTTGGTCCCTATGTGCCCCTTCACACAATCACACTTCACAAAATGATAGAAATAGTTTTTTATATAGTCCTTGTACCTCCAAGTCCAAGAGGAATCTCAAAATGACTGAGAACCTTTGTTAAGAAAAAATCGTACCCCATACCATTTCTTCCATCCTTGGTGGATATGGTCTTGTGCATGTACTCCAACATGATTGCAAGAAGCTTGATAAAGTCAACTTAACCTAAGGACATCATGGTACATAAATTAGTAGCAAAGGCAACAATTAATATTTTAGATATAGGGATATCACTTTATTGAAAAATTTAAAATACATTTTATATTACCCTTTGAGATACTTTTGAGGAATGCGTGCACAACTACGGTTTGGGAGTGTGTCGATTTCCTGAACAAAATTGTTTTGAACGGGATCCTCTAGGTACTATTTTGATGTCTTTACTAAGCACCCTAAAAGGTTTCCCCCTAAATTTCCTCATTCATATGTAACATAGTGTTTTTATGTGAGTGTTAAGACTCTCATATGTTGTGGCTTACATGTTGTATTAGAAGTCTGTCACCTTGGAATCATGCAACATAGGAACATTCCCTTCAATCAATTGTCCAACTTTGTACCTTAACAAGATCAACCAGACTCATCATACCTGGTTTGGTTCTTATATGGGGGTAAAACACCATTCCATTCAGTACTTTCTAATCTCTCAAAATAGTGACTCCTTGGTAAGTTCGTTTTCTACTTTCCCCTTCATACTTTTTAAAACAGGTCCCATATCAGACTCAGAACTTCCTTCACCAGAAGGTTCAACAAGGCACTCTTCTACTTTCCTATTTGCAGTTTCCTTCTTCTTTTATACTCGATTATTCCTTCCCTTTCATCTTTGGTACAATGAATCTTTGTGCTTGAACCTTTCCAATTTTTAATTTATAGGTTTGCTTACCTTTTAATACTTCTTTACTTTTCTTTGCAAAGAAACAACATTATCTTTTGACTCTGTTTTACATTCTTCCTTGTCTTTCAGATCTTTAGCTAGATCAACATCAAGGATTTGGTCCTCCCCAATCAATGAATGCATCCTTTTTTTCTATTGTCTTTTTTTAGCCTTACTAGACACCATTGCATTACGTAACAGTTTCTTAGTATTACCCATTCTAGAATAAAGTTTTGGCTTCACACCCTCATAATCAATTATAACCTTTTCTTTTCCTTTTTAAGTCACTAAATGTATTCTTTTCATTCCCTAAAAGATTGGTTAATATCATTGTCATCCTCATCAGCATGAGCAGCAGGCAAGCCAATCCCAGGGTTCGGGTCAAATATGGTGAAGATTAAAAAATACGAGAGTGAAGGTACTTGGCTTCTTCTCTTAAGAATGGAGTTATTACATCATCCTTCATCTCAGTAAGGGTTTCCATAACCCTCTCTCCGTTGGCAGAAAATATTGGAACAGGTGTTTTTTTGTCTTTGGCAAAATTCTAATCCAAAAAGGCAGAAAGGACATGATCAAATAGGGACAGATCAATTTTAGGAACCTTTCTAACCAATTGAACCTCGGAGTGTATAGAACGTTAAGAGATAGTAATTTCTATAGAGGGTTCGTGTGTAACCATAACTTTAATGTAAGGAGTTTTCATTTATCCAACCAAAGGAATGGTTTAGATGAGAGTAGAAAGAACTTCAAGAGAAAGTGTTTCTATTTCTTCAATAGAGGGAATGGTTGAAGCGAGGGTTGAAGGGGCTGGATTATTAGTCGAATTAAAAAATGAAGATGGGTTAAAATCCACAACTTTAAACACTTCCTCAGTTGAAAGAGTAGGCAGAGACACTTTGATTTGTTTATAGAGGAAAGAGAAAATGGTTTTGAATTTTCTAGTTTGGAATAAAATTTGAATTTATGAGAGATCGAATGAAAGATGGAGTATAGAAAGATATGAAGAGTTGTATTATGTCCCTTAATATAAGGGTCCTTAGTATTCGAATTATAAGACAATGGTCAAAACAGGGATGACTAACCGTGGAAATTATAATTACTCTCACAAGTAATTAAGATGTGTTAAGAATGATAACTTTCGAGATAGAACGGGGTCCCTCTTTGTAGTATGAGTGTAAATTTCCAAGATCTATCATGACCTCTCATTCCTTCGACACATCCACTATGTGTGTATGCTTACAAAAGGTATAAGGCTGAATCTACCAAAAAATACGTTACTAAAAACAAGGATACATGCTCCCTAGGGATAGTCAATACATGGTTGATTACTTTATGGTTAACTCAGTTAATTTTCAACATCACTAATTTCAATATGTTTTCCTCTAACATGTCCCTACTATGAACCTTCATAAATATATCAATGACTTGATCTTGAGTCCTTCAAAATTTCATACTTAAGTTAAGTTTGTCAACATTATCCACTACAAATGATGCCTCATATCAATATGCTTAGTTTTTTATGTTGTACTAGATTCATATCCATATTGAGAGAACTTGTATAATCGCATAAGAAGGGGATAATGTGAGTAACCACTCCAATGTCTTCAAGTTGTTTCATAAATCACAAGTTTCATGCACAACAAGCTACAACTACTACATATTCTTCCTCTATTATTTAAAGAGCAATACAATTTTGATTTTTGTTCCCCAAGAAATAAGAAATAAGCCTATAAAATGAGTTAAACTTGAGGTTCTATTTTTTAAAAATTTAATACCCTGCATAATTTGCATCATCATATCCCACCAAATCAAAAGAGTCTCCTAACAGATAGAATATAACCATGTCCTAGTCTTCTTTAGGTATCTTAGAATCCACTTAGCAGCTTTCAAATGTGACTCGTTAGAAAATACATAAAATATTGCACATATTCCAAACTGAACACAATGTTTGGACTTCTGGTAGTTAGATATAAGATAGAGAAAATAATCCCCTTATACATAGTCCCATTCACATCAGGGCTAGGTTATCTACATCCAACTTAGAGTTTGTTCCCATAAGAGTATCAATCAATTTGGCATCTAGATTTTTGAACTTTTTCAACAACTCTTTGTTATATTTTTCTTGATATATTAAGGTACCTTTTGGAGTTTTCTTGATCTCCATCCCCAAGGAGAAACATAATTCTCTCATCATTATCGAATCTCCAAAGTTCTACTCAAATTTCGTGGGTATTCATCTTTAAGGTATGGTTTCTTTCACTCTTGGGGTTCCTTTCCCCCAAGAGGTTCATCCATAAGATGATTTCTAAATCCCCCAAAACTAAATTTTTATTCTACACATGGTTCTTCTTTGAAAAATGAAATTAAGGAACAATTGGGATGAATGATGGTCAATTGATGTTGTTTAAGTATACATTGATAGTTAATTCTTGTTATTCACCAATTTTCCCATGGACCCATATAATTTCCCAATTTCATGAAAACCTTGAATTGATAATATGAAGTGTGAAGAGGATGCATACGTTGATTGACTTCATTGACATTAATTATGTAATTGCTTTTTGAATTTACATTATTTTATGTATTGATTATGTATTCTTGGTAATTGAAGTATGGGGGCCATGAAAGGGCAATGAGTATAAAGGTTGGTTATTCTTGAATTTGATTATGAAAGATGAGTTGCTTAGATAGTAATGCGCTTATGTCTAATGTATGGTTCTGATGTTGATGATAAGCATTCCTCATACTTAACCCTAGACACTTGAATAAGCTATCAAGTACTTATGCATGTTATGATATGATTATTATATGATTGAAAGTAGTTCATCATTATTACAATAAAGTATCGAGTGAAAGTTTTACTCTGTATGTGGTTTCTAAAGTGAAAGGATAGTTGTCACTTATGAATACATGTGAGTTATTATGATGAGATGTTTAAATAGGAGAACTTGTATGATGAGTCTGATGTACTAAAGGGAATAAATTTTTAGCACCGAAATGGAATGTAAATGAGATGGATGTCTCACATTTAGTAAGTCCGGATTCCCACATGGGTTTCCTCACGTTTAGTAAGTCCGGATTCCCAAGATATGTGTTGTCTCATGAGATGGAAACCTTCGTGTCTAGCAAGTCAAGGTTGCTAGTAACAATCTGCTTTACCCTTAACTATGTGTCCACATAGGACTCTAGCTTAATGGATCCACCTAGATAGCTATGTACGAAAGGTTACACTTAGGCAAGTGTTATTCCTCTCTTTTTGGTATGGGAGTAGACACCGTATTCCATCACATGTTCTCATGTCGATTATTGCACTTCCTTCCCTAATGTAAAAGTAAATGGACAAGTTAAGTATGTGAACTCTTATTAGGGCTTGTCTTTAAGGCTACTACATAGTGTGAATGAAGGAATGGTACTTCTCTTACACATTGCACTTCTGGGATCATAAGGGATGGTCTTAGTAGTGTTCTTGTATGATTAAGTTGATTATATGTTATATATGTCAACTTATATATGATCTTTTGAATCAATCATGTTATGATGAAATACGAGGTTATGTCATATGTATAAAGTAAGTGACTTAATGTGATGCTTAGATTTGGATAGGGTTATGGGGTTCTATTCTTTGCATCAAACAAGTATTGCTTGGGTTGCTTATGTGTTGGGTTAATATCATGTTAGGTTGACTTATGATATTCCATATATATGCATGTTAAGGTTATTTGACATTGTGCATGGTTTTGACTAAATTGTTCTTTTTCTCATGCATTGATGATTTTTATGCATTGGAATCATACTTAGTACATGTGATTTGTACTAACCCATATTTTTTCCCTTTTTCCAAACATTATGGTTTCGGCCATTGAAGAGCTTCAAGGCCACTTTGCAAGAAGACTTGGACTTTTCCCCCAAGTTGTTGGTAAGTCCTCAAGTTCGAGGATGGTGTCATTTCTTCTACCTCAGTAGTGTTGCTTATGTCTAAATGCACTTATTTATTTCCCAATTCTTGAAAACTATTGTTGTAAGACTATATGTGGCATAACGTACTTGTATAAGGGCTAATGCGCGAATGTTGTAATTCTCTTTAGATGGTTTATTGTGAGACAAAGTATTAGACTATTTCATATGGATATTGGTTATATTGTCTAAACGAGAAGTCTATATAAACTTCAATAAGTGAGGAGTCTATGTGAACTCCATATATGATATGTGAGAAGTCTAAGTATACTTCACTATGTAAAAGTTTTAAATTTTTCCACATTTTTTACATAGGATATGTTATGATGAATGCTAAGGGCTAGTCCAAGCCCTCTTCGAGGAAGAAGACGCCGGTTACGTCTAGTGGTGCTCCCTGGTTGTGAAAGAATACTTACTTTGGCTCTACTCAACTCATGAATAACTTAACTCAATATAAAGCAATAAGACACATGCAATATATATATAAATCTTGTAAAACAATATAAACAACTTAGTTCGTTAAAGAAATGCAATAACAAACTTAAGTTTAATTTTATAATAAGTAATATAATTTTTGTGGGAGATTCTCTAACCAACAACCACCACTATGAACCTAAGTTGTGATACAATGCCTTGCCCATGCTGCCAGAACTGTCCTATACTTTGACGTCGCATAAAACTACTTAACTTAGTGGATCCACTTGCTTAACTTAATCAATTATCTAAAAAGTATGGCCCTTTGATACTCATGATGGCTGTTTATGGAGACTTGACTTATTATGAACTCGCATTCCCGTATCGGCTCTTAATTCTACTCCCAAAAATATACTTAGCTCATGTGTTATTAAAACAACTTATTTGTTTGGTTTGAGATAATTACTCAATATTAGATCAAAGGCTCTCTTGGAATCGATGTTTTCTTTCTTGATCAAATATAATAACATTTATGAACTTTTAGGAATACTTCGTTTCCGTATAAATTTTTGAGAAATAAACTCAACTCTTTACCCTTTACTTGACTTGAAACTTGAGTGTTAAAAAAAAAAGTTAAAACATTGCTAAAGACTCTTGTAACTTTCAGGAAATTTGCTTTGACTTGCTTCTTAACTTTGAGACATGACTCTTAACTTCTTTGACTTTGATCTTATTTCTCCTTGAATTGGATTATTGATTCAACATTCATGATCTCATGTTTATAGATGATTTCATGATGTTTATATGTACCTTAGAATGTTAGATCAACTAGAAAACATAGGTACATAACTTAGGAACTAGTACAGATTGATGGGGGGAAGAATTGGGAGAACTGGTGTCCCTAGCTCTCTGAGAGGCATGGCCCGCCAGCCCTCAAACTTCTGAGATATGGTTGGGCACTTTGGCTGGAGCGGCGCCTCATAGGCCTACGGACAGAGAATGGTTTTGGGGGCTCTGAGAGGCACGATGCGCCGAGTCCCTCCCCAGGCGTTTTCCGTCTTTTCTCCTTTGTTTTTCATCTCTAAACTTCCATGGTTCTTTCTCCAAACACTTAATAGATTTAGTACCCTAATATACAATAGATTTTACTAAAAATTTCACCCGGAAATATGAATCAAATCAACAAAATTCTTCAACAACATAACTATCAAGAACTCAACGAATTTTCAACTATGTTCTTCAAGAACTCATGTTCTTAGCTTTAAAACATTGAAACAAGATTAGCGTGTGGGTGAAATAACCCAACTATTTGATCTCACATACCTTGTAGGGATCACCCCCGATGAATTCCACTCATAAAGCTTGAACATCCTTGGCGATTTCTTGATTTCTCTCCTCTTTTCTCTTTTTTCTCTCTTCTCCAAGCCCTACTTAGGTTCTCCTTTTTCTAAACTAAACAAATTCTTATTACCCCCAATAACTCCCCAATAACGAATAGGAAATTTAATTAAGGAAAAGAATAGTTTTCCCTTCCATAATCTGGATTTGGACTTTTCTTCATTCAACAGCCCAACTTTCGGAAGGCATAACTCACTCATACGATATCGAAATCGCGCAAACTCGGTAAATTTGGAAAGATTATTCAAAGAGCTTTTCAACCATATCTTTAACTGCACCTGTCACGACCCAAACCGGGTTGCGACTGGCACCCACACTTTCCCTCCTATGTGAGCGAACCAACCAATCTAACCTTAACATTTCAATATAATATCAACAGAAAGTAATGCGGAAGACTTAAACTCATTAAATAAAGACCAATTCATTAACTTCTAAAATTCAACATCTATTATTCCCCAAAATCTGGAAGTCATCATCACAAGAACATCTACGATCAAATGACTAAACTAAGAGTATTCTAAAAGCTAAAAATACATAAGAAGCTAGTCCATGCCGGAAGTTCAAGGCATCAAGACTTGAAGAAGAAGATCCAGTCCAAGCTAGAAGCATTAGCTCACCCTGAATTTCCGATGTAGTAAGACTGGATTGAATTACTATTGAGTTGAAGACGATGGCACGTTTGCTGCACTCCACAAATAAACAAGAAGAAAACATAAAAGTAGGGGTCAGTAAAAAACACGGGTACTGAGTAGATATCATCGGCCAACTCAAAATAGAAAACAATATATACCAAGTAATATCATAAAATTAACTAAGATACTCAACATGTAGCAACAACAAGCACTATATCATTAACAATTACCGTCAAGTTCACACATGAGGACTCAAGCCTCAATACCATACTCATTTAGGAATCATGTTCATTAGATTGAGTATATTAACATCTTTCAAGATTCATTATCTTTATTTCCCTTGTGTCGGTACGTGACACTCCGCTCCCTCATATCCATTAATTCTCTTGTGTCGGTACGTGACACTCCGATCCCCTAAATCTACGTGTCGGTGCGTGACACCTGATCCCCTAAATCTACGTGTCGGTTCGTGACACCCGATCCCCTAAATCTACGTGTCGGTTCGTGACACCTGATTCCCTAATTCTACGTGTCGGTTCGTGACACCCGATCCCCTAATTCTACGTGTTGGTTCGTGACACCAGATCCCCTAATTCTACGTGTCGGTTCGTGACACCCGATCCCCTAATCTCATTCTATCAACTCATCAAGCCTTCTTCCTTACCAAGGCATCATCATTAAAAAGAGATTAGGTTTTTATCAAGATTTGGGATTCAGTAACTTCATCATGCTTAATATAATCACAATTATATAATCACGTTCATGCATGCATACAATTAAGCACATAGCAGGGTTTTACAATACTACCAATACATATCATTCTCTATTAAGAAGTTACTATGAAAGCATGAAAACCATAACCTACCTCCACCGAAGATTAGTGATCAAGCAAGCAAATTTTCTCCAAAGCTTTGTGTTTCCCCTTCTCGATCGTCTCTCTCTCTATCGATTCCCTTCTCTCTCTTTCTGTTCTTTTCTTTTTCATATTCCAACCCTCTTTCTTTTACCCTAATTAGTATATAATTAAGAATAAAAGATGGCAATAATGCCCCACTAATTAACTTAAGGTTACCTCTTTTAACCCCCAAGTAATTAGACTTATTAACATTAACCCACTAACTTTATAATTAAGGCAAGAATAGTCAAAAACGTCCCTTAAAACGTATCAAGAAATCCGACCCAGACTGGGATTTCGCAGTCTGTGACGGCCCGTCGCGCCTGCGACGGTCCGTCCTGCTGCCCGTCACAGAGTTCAGAGACTCAATTTCTCTGAAGAATCTGTGACGGTCCGTCCTGCCATTCCGTTACGAAGTTCAGAGAGTCGATTTCAGTACCCAATTTTCAGTTTTTCTAAGTGTTTTGAAACGAGACCCTGCGACGATCCGTCGTGCCCATGACGGTCTGTCGTGGGGTCCGTCGCCTCAGCCTATTTTTCCAGAATTAAAATTTGCTGCTCAAAACGACTAACCAGGTCGTTACAATAGATACCAATTTACCCATCGTTCATCCCCGAACGATCACAAGAAGGAAAACAAGGGCGAAAAGGAGTACCTGAATCTGTAAACAGATGTGGGTATCTTTCTCGCATATCCGCCTCCTTCTCCCAAGTGGCTTCTTCAACGGGTCGATTCTTCCATTGAACTTTGATGGATGCAATCTCCCTTGATCTCAACTTGCGAATCTCTCTATCTATAATGGCAACAGGCTCCTCCTCATAAGACAAGTTCTCATCAAGCAAAACTGAATCCCAACGGATGATGTAGTTTCCATCCCCATGGTATCTTTTCAACATCGACACATGGAATACCGAATGCACTCCGGACAGCCCTGGAGGCAAGGCTAACTCATAAGCCATCTCTCCTACTCGCTTAAGTACTTCAAATGGACCAATATACCTCGGGCTAAGTTTACCTCGCTTACCAAACCACATCACCCCTTTCATTGGCGAAACCTTCAACAAGACTTGTTCACCCTCCATAAACTCCAAGTCTCTAACCTTCCGATCTGCATACTCCTTCTGTCTACTTTGCGCCGCTAGAAGCTTTTCTTGAATAGATTTCACTTTATCTAACGATTCCCTCAGAAGGTCAGTATCCCAAGGTCTAATCTCAAATGCATCAAACCACCCAATGGGAGACCTACATCTTCTCCCATATAGTGCCTTAAATGGGGCCATATCAATGCTTGAGTGATAGCTATTGTTGTAGGAGAACTCTGCTAAGGGTAAGAAGCTATCCCAATGACCACCAAATTCTATCACACATGCACGAAGCATATGCTCCAACACTTGAATCGTTCTCTCAGACTAACCGTCGGTCTGAGGATGGAACGCAGTACTAAGGTCCAACCTAGTACCTAATTCCGCATGCAATGTTTTCCAAAACTTAGAAGTAAACTGCGTACCTCTATCTGATATAATGGAGAGTGGATCCCCATGCAATCGCACCACTTCCGAGATGTAAAGTTTGGCTAACTTCTCTGCATTGTAAGTCACCTTGACCGGAATGAAGTGAGCAGACTTAGTTAGCCTATCAACAATTACCCAAATAGAATCAAATTTTCCCAATGTCTTTGGAAGACCAACCACGAAATCCATTGCAATCCTTTCCCACTTCCATTCAGGAATGGGCATTCTCTGAAGTGTTCCTCCGGGCCTTTGGTGTTCATACTTTACTTGTTGACAGTTTGGACATTTGGCAATAAAATCCATAATATCCCGCTTCATTCTACTCCACCAAAAGTGTTGCTTTAGGTCACTGTACATCTTGGTTGCACCCGAATGTATCGAATACCTTGAACTATGAGCCTCTGTCAGAATAGTGTTGATCAAATCATCGATGCGGGGTACACATACCCTTCCCTTAATCCTCAAAACACCTTCCTCATTGATTGTCGCTTCTTTAGCCTCTCCTTGCAACACTTTATCTCGGATCCGGATCAATTTTTCATCATTAAACTGCTTTCCCTTAATCTTGTCAAGGAAGGAAGATCTTGCCTCCACACAAGCCAACAATCCTCCCTTCTCATTTACTTCTAACCTCATAAAGTCGTTAGCCAGAATCTAAACTTCTCTAGCCAATGGGCGTCTAGAAGCTTGCAAGTGAGCTAGACTTCCCATGCTTCCCGCCTTTCTACTTAAAGCATCCGCTACAACATTCGCCTTCCCTGGATGATACAAAATAGTGATGTCGTAGTCCATCAGTAGTTCCATCCATCTCCTCTGTCTCAAGTTCAAATCTTTCTGAGTAAAGACATACTGTAGGCTACGATGATCCGTATAGACCTCACACTTAACCCCATATAAATAGTGTCTCCATTGCTTTAATGCAAACACTACCGCAGCCAATTCCAAATCATGAGTTGGATAGTTACGTTCATGCACTTTTAATTGCCTTGAAGCATAAGCAATCACATTCTTCCCTTGCATTAGCACTGCACCCAAACCAGAATAGGATGCATCACAATAAACAATGAAATTCTTACCCTCCACTGCAAGGTGAGAATTGGTGCGGTAGTCAACAAAGTCTTGAGCTTCTGAAAGCTTTCCTCACACTCATCCGACCATACAAATGGAACATTTTGCTTAGTCAAGTTCGTCAGTTGGGAAGCAATAGAAGAGAATCCCTTGACAAATCGGCGGTAGTAGCTAGCTAACCCAACAAAGCTCCTTATTTCTGACACATTAGTAGGTCATACCAGATTCTTCACTGTCTCAATCTTAGAAGGATCCACCAACACTCCATCCTTGGAAACCACGTGCCCCAAGAAGGACACTGCATCTAGACAAAACTCACACTTAGAGAACTTGGCATAAAGCTTTTTCTCCCTCAACATTTCCAATACCATTCTCAAATGCTCCTCATGTTCCTCCTTACTTTTAGAGTATATCAGTATATCATCAATAAATACGATCACAAAGAGATCCAAATATGGTTTAAAAATCCTGTTCATCAAACTCATGAACGCAGCAAAGGCATTCGTAAGACCAAAAGGCATCACTACAAATTCGTAATGCCCATACCTTGTTCAAAAAGCAGTCTTTGGCACATCCGTTACTCGTATTTTCAATTGATGATAACCGGATCTCAAGTCAATCTTAGAGAAGACACAAGCACCTTGTAACTGATCGAACAAGTCATCAATGCGAGGAAGAGGATACTTGTTCTTTATGGTTACCTTGTTCAACTACCGGTAGTCTATGCACATCCGAAAACTCCCATCCTTCTTCTTTATAAACAAAACCGGAGCACCCCAAGGAGATGCACTTGGTCTAATGAAGCCTTTGCTCAACAACTCTTGAAGTCGCGCTTTTAACTCTCTTAACTCCGCGGGAGCCATTCTATAAGGAGGTATAGAAATGGGGCGAGTACCCGGTTCAAGGTCAATACAGAAATCAATATCCCTATCTGGTAGCATACCAGGAAGATCTGCAGGGAACACATCCAGAAACTCACGGACCACCGAAACCGACTCAATCGAAGGTACTTGGGTAGTGTCATCCTTAAGATGTGCCAGAAAGCTAAACACCCTTTACTAATCATTTTCTTAGCACGAAGAAAGGAGATGATACGCACCGGATTGGAAGTGTAGTCACCCTTCCACACTAACGGATCTTTCCCAGGCTTGGCTAACGTCACCGTTTTAGCATTACAATCCAAGATCGCAAATTGCGGAGAAAGCCAAGTCATACCCAGAATTACATCAAAATCATCCATTTCTAAGATAACCAAATCTACATACGTGTTGCTCCCCACGAAGTTCACCAAACAGGACCTATATACCTTTTCAACTACCACAGACTCACCCACCGAAGTAGAAACACGAATAGGCATATCAAGTAATTCACAATGTAAATTTAGACCATTAGCAAATGAGGAAGATACATAAGAAAATGTGGATCCAGGATCAAACAATACAGAAGCCATGCAATCACAAACCAGAAGATTACCTGTGATGACAGCATCAGATGCCTCCGCTTCAGACCGCCCAGGGAAAGCGTAACAATGGGCCCTATCGTTTGTCTGTCCATTGCCCCTACCATGTTGTGATGTAGTGGTTCCAGTTTGCCCATCACCTCGGCCATTTTGGTGACCACCATTACCTCGACCACCACATCCTCCAGAATAACGGCCTCTACCATGACCACCTCTACCTCTAGCCATTGGGGGTCTATAACTCTATTTTGGACAATTCCTCCTAATATGTCCAGTCTCCCCACATCCATAAAACTCTCTGGAGTCAAGCATAGGTCTCTCAGAGAAGTGTTGACCAGTCTGAGGTGGACCCCCAACTACAGTCTGTAGTGAAGACTGAATGGGTCGAACTGAGTAACCTCCGGAACCCTGTCCTCTAGAGTAAGAACCATTAAACTCACCTCCCTTTCGAAACCTCTTTGATGTCGATGCCATGGTGAATTCATCTGGCTTCACTCCTTCCACCTCTACCACGAAATCTACCACCTCGTGGAAGGATTTTGCAGTAGCCACTACCTGTAAGGCTGAATTCTGCAACTCTGACCTCAACCCCTTCACAAAATGGCGAATCCGCTCTTGTGGACTGAAACATAGTTGGGTGGCATACCGGGATAATGCACGAAACTTAGCCTCATATGCATTGACCGACATCCTACCTTGCTCTAGGCTCAAGAACTCATCCCTTTTTCCTATCCCTCAAAGTTCGGGCGATATACTTCTCCATAAACAAGCTAGAGAATGAGGCCCAAGTCATAGGTGGTGCCTCTGTTGGTTGACACTCAATATGTGACCGCCACCACATTTTGGCGTTCCCTTGAAACTGATAACTCACGAACTCAACACCAAACCGTTCTACTATACCCATCTTGTGTAGTAGCTCATGACAGTCAACCAGAAAACCGTAAGCATCCTAAGATTCCGCACCCTTGAAGACTGGAGGTTTCAATTTCAAGAACTTACTGAAAAGTTCATGCTGATCATTTGTCATTATAGGCCCAGTAGTCAGACGTGGAAACGTGCCTATGTCCAATGAGGCATCCATACGAGGAGCCATAGTGGCTGCATGTTGTACTTCTGAAACCGGAGGTGTTGGCGCAGAAAACACTGGAGGTGCCTGACCTTGATCAGACAACCCACTGAGATAGGCGAGAACCTGATTGATCATCTCTGGGGTAGGTTGGGGTGGCAATCCCTCATTCTGCACTTGTTCATTTTCCCCATCCTCCCCTTCTCTTATTACTTCCTCAGTTAGTGGAGGAGTCACTGCCCTAGTATCAGATGGGCTAGGTGCTCGTCCTCTTCCCCTAGAGGACGTCCTCCCACGACCTCTACCACGGCCTCTTGCCGCTGCTCTTCCTCGAGCTACAGCCCCAGTGGCTGGCTCAGACGCACCCTGTCCCCCCGGTGCTGGTGTTGGTGTTGGCGTAGTCGTTGCTCTAGTTCTAACCATCTGCGAAAGAGAGTGAAGATGGTCAGATACCAATTTGTATCACCTAGATACCAATTGGATTCAAGTAGTAGCACGAAAGAAAGAAAGAAAGAAAGAATGGAATTTTCCTAAAGTCTTATAGCCTCTCAAAGAAAAGTAAAGGTGTCCCCCTACCGTTCCTTAAGACTCTACTAGACTCGTTCTTGTGTGATGAGACCAACGAACCTAATGCTCTGATACCAAGTTTGTCACGACCCAAACCGGGTTGCGACTGGCACCCACACTTTCCCTCCTATGTGAGCGAACCAACCAATCTAACCTTAACATTTCAATATAATATCAACAGAAAGTAATGCGGAAGACTTAAACTCATTAAATAAAGACCAATTCATTAACTTCTAAAATTCAACATCTATTATTCCCCAAAATCTGGAAGTCATCATCACAAGAACATCTACGATCAAATGACTAAACTAAGAGTATTCTAAAAGCTAAAAATACATAAGAAGCTAGTCCATGCCGGAAGTTCAAGGCATCAAGACTTGAAGAAGAAGATCCAGTCCAAGCTAGAAGCATTAGCTCACCCTGAATTTCCGATGTAGTAAGACTGGCTTGAATTACTGTTGAGTTGAAGACGATGGCACGTTTGCTGCACTCCACAAATAAACAAGAAGAAAACATAAAAGTAGGGGTCAGTACAAAACACGGGTACTGAGTAGATATCATCGGCCAACTCAAAATAGAAAATAATATATACCAAGTAATATCATAAAATTAACTATGATACTCAACATGTAGCAAAAACAAGCACTATATCATTAACAATTACCGTCAATTTCACACATGAGGACTCAAGCCTCAATACCATACTCATCTGGGAATCATGTTCATTAGATTGAGTATATTAACATCTTTCAAGATTCATTATCTTTATTTCTCTTGTGTCGGTACGTGACACTCCGCTCCCTCATATCCATTAATCCTCTTGTGTCGGTACGTGACACTCCGATCCCCTAAATCTACATGTCGGTTCATGACACCCGATCTCCTAAATCTACGTGTCGGTTCGTGACACCCGATCCCCTAAATCTACGTGTCGGTTCGTGACACCCGATCCCCTAATTCTACGTGTCGGTTCGTGACACCCGATCCCCTAATTCTACGTGTCGGTTCGTGACACCCGATCCCCTAATTCTACGTGTCGGTTCGTGACACCCGATCCCCTAATCTCATTCTATCAACTCATCAAGCCTTCTTCCTTACCAAGGCATCATCATTAAAAAGAGATTAGGTTTTTATCAAGATTTGGGATTCAGTAACTTCATCATGCTTAATATAATCACAATTATATAATCACGTTCATGCATGCATACAATTAAGCACATAGCAGGGTTTTACAATACTACCAATACATATCATTCTCTATTAAGAGTTTACTATGAAAGCATGAAAACCATAACCTACCTCCACCGAAGATTAGTGATCAAGCAAGCAAATTTTCTCCAAAGCTTTGTGTTTCCCCTTCTCGATCGTCTCTCTCTCTATCGATTCCCTTCTCTCTCTTTCTGTTCTTTTCTTTTTCTTATTCCAACCCTCTTTCTTTTACCCTAATTAGTATATAATTAAGAATAAAAGATGGCAATAATGCCCCACTAATTAACTTAAGGTTACCTCTTTTAACCCCCAAGTAATTAGACTTATTAACATTAACCCACTAACTTTATAATTAAGGCAAGAATAGTCAAAAACGTCCCTTAAAACGTATCAAGAAATCCGACCCAGACTGGGATTTCGCAGTCTGTGACGGCCCGTCGCGTCTGTGACGGCCCGTCGCGCCTGTGACGGCCCGTCGCGCCTGCGACGGTCCGTCCTGCTGCCCGTCACAGAGTTCAGAGACTCAATTTCTCTGAAGAATCTGTGACGGTCCGTCACACCTGTGAAGGTCCGTCCTGCCATTCCGTTACGAAGTTCAGAGAGTCGATTTCAGTACCCAATTTTCAGTTTTTCTAAGTGTTTTGAAACGAGACCCTGCTACGGTCCGTCGTGCCCATGACGGTCCGTCGTGGGGTCCGTCGCCTCAGCCTGTTTTTCCAGAATTAAAATCTGCTGCTCAAAACGACTAACCAGGTCGTTACAGCACCTTGATTTAGGAGTTATAGTCATTTGAAGTTGACCAAAATCTCACTTTTTAACTTAAAATTTCTAGATTTTCTTATTCTTTCCAAAAATAAGAATCTTCAAATTTTAAACTCTTTTCTAGTTCTTTCTAGTTGCAAGATGTTACGGTCTAATACTATGATAATATTAAGCCAAAACTTAAATGTAAAATCTAATTATATCTTTTATTATTATATATTATATAATAGAAGTAATATAGTTCAACATCCGGAAAACAACATAGGAAATTCTTAAAGAAACAAAGAAAGGTGTTACATAGTAGGAGCAATATATATCATTTGGTATGTGAAGTTGAACAACAGTGAACTTTTTCTTTAACTCATAAGCCACCACATCAATGCCAGATCACATGTGTTTATCTTATGCCTTTGATTCAGAAGCAGAAACCACAGATATTGGCTGAAAACCATGGTCAAGACTTGCTTTCCACACTTTCTCTATGTCAAACATCAAGTTCCCACACTCATGTTCATGCCAATCTTCAAGTGCGTGTAGAATTCCAGCTATACGCCAAGCGCTCATCACTCTTCTTGGCAGCCAATTCTATTGTTATAAAAGAAATAAACTTAAGATTTCTTAAATGATAAAAGGATCAAATTAAACTACGAAAAAATAAACTAAGAGGTCATGTGGTAGCTGGTTAGAATTATACAAGTATGAATTAGTTATATGAGAATCAAAGTATTATTTTTTGCAGACATTAGTTATGCAGAGTTTGTTTTTTCATGCATTACTTATTACCTTCTATCTTGCATAAAATAATATGTAGATTCTTGATTTCTAAAGAGAAAATCAAGCACTATATAACTTTATACATGAATAATTTACCTCTTAACCAGCTACCAAACATTATATTACTTATGTAGTATTTCTAATACATGCATAACTCATTTTCAAACCAAATGTCAAACGATCTCTAAGGAAAATATAGTATAATTCTAACCTCGCAAGAATCCACATTTTCAAAGTGTTTTGGAGTAATCATTGCCGGTGTGTGAAAGTAGAAGCAATCCTTGCGAGTTTTTCTTGGTGGAAATTGTGAAAATGGAATGAAAATTGTTCCTTTTGGTACTTTCAATTGTTCATCTTCATTCAATCCATCCCCTACTAGCCATATCTGCAATAAACACTTCTTTAAAATAAAAAATATATTCTTTTTTCCGTCTTAAGTAAATACTTTTACTTATGAAAGTATTTGATGTGAAAGCAATGAGAGACTTGCTCCATAGGGAACAAAAGCACTTAGGTGCTCATAAAGTCTTATTGTCTATTATCTTATACCTTAAAACGAGGTAGTACTTAAGATAAATCATCTTTCCATTGATTTTGTGATTTGTACCTTTGAAGTATAAGTTTTTGAGAGAAGTAAATTAGTTGCAGCTTCAGGAGTAAGACTTGACTTGAGCTTTTTGTACTCTTCTTCTCTCAATGTCATGACCTATCACAATCACAATAAATAAAATGAGACAGAAATGTGAGGAAATTCAATGTATAGATAGATAATGTGATGGATCACCTTTACTCCTCCTTGGCATAAAGCAAGGGCAATGGCATTAGCAACTTTTGACAAATGGCCTCCAAGGACCACTTGGGTAGTTCCTTTGGGTAGTGAATTTAGGACCACAGCAACAGCTAGGCTACTTCCATCTACCAACTTTACTTTTAGTTGAGGGTGCCTTCTTATGTAAACCTCCCCATTCTTATTCAGTTTCTCATCCTACAATTAAAGGTTACATGTATAGATGCATGATTATTTTTTTCTAAGTACAAAATAAGCATTATTGCCTGTGGCCATAAAAATAAATCATTTTTTTCAGAGTTAAACTTTGAAAAATATGTTTGACCACAGAATCTCCAAATTTTTGAATAACAACAAATGTTTTTTCGCTCCAAATTACTCACAACAACTCCAACTTGTATTTAGGGACAAATGAACTCCAATTTTCAAATTTCATTTTCCACTATTAATTACAAAAACGGTTCTACATATATAGACAAATGCCCGCTAAATATATAAATAAAAAAAAAATTACTTGCCTGATTTAATAGTCCAAGGCTCAAAACTTTTATGCCTTTTTGATCTGCTTCCATGATAGCTTCTTCAATCAAGTTATTAATGGTCTCTCTTTGCCATTGCATAAAGTACTAAAAATGAAATAAAGATGTAGTATAATAAAATACTGAGCGTAATAAACATATGTCAAGAAAAATTAGTAGTAGCAGTAGTAGTTACTTGAACACGATATTTTGGAATGGCCCAAGTTTGCAAATTGAGATTGTTGAAGACATTTCTCTCAACAGTAAATGTGTGACCATAAATCCAAGTAACCATCATAGACCACAAAGTGACAGGCCACATTAACCAGAAATACCACTTAGAGGTGTAGGGTTGGGAGGCAAAAGAAGCAAATCCTAGCCTGAGATGGTAAATGGATTCTGGTGTTGTTAGATGTGTCAAATGTACCACATCTGGTGATTTCCCTTGCCTTTCAAGTGATTTTTCATATAATGTGTCTGATGATTTGTCCAATGTACCATATATGTAATCATATATTGGCATGAAAAGTGAGTAATTTGTCCTGAACTGAGTATGATGTAGTGAATGGTACCTGTTACATCAATAGTAGTCAGAAAATGGAGAGACGTTCTATAACACATAAAAATAGAGATTTTAATTAGAGACTTACGATGGTGTATACATCAAATATTTGAGAGGAGGGAAAGTAGAGAACATCCACTTGGGAATGATCTCAAAGTTGCAATGGCCCATATTGTTCATAAAATCAATATAAGTGATATATCCACCAAATGAAACTATTGAAGCAGTCTTTGTTACCACTGTTGTGAGTAGTGGTATGGAAAATAGCAAGAAGTATGCTATGTGCTCTGCAAATGGATGAATCACAGCTGAAAAAAATAATAATAATTAGTGAGTACATTTTAATTGCAATTGTACTGTTGTCCATATATGTTATAAAATCATTAGCTATTAGTCCGTGTGTTATGAATGTTAACAACTTAATTCCACTTTGACTTGTTTTCGATTTACAGTTACGCAGCTATACTTTGAGATGGTCCAACGGGCCGTTATTTAAGAACTTCCACTTTTATAACCAACACACCACTTATTAACGCAAAAATCGTTATTGGTATTAGTTAATTGTTATTATTATAATAAATGTCCATACACTTCAATTAGCTGCATTTGTAAAGATTAGCAAATGCAATTGTCGTTACTAATTCTTATATATTTAATAGCAATAGTGTTAAAAATTATAGTTAAAAATCATTTTTGATATATATATAGATGTGTGTGTGTGTGAGACCAATTTAAATCAAATATTTATATGTAAAATGAAATATTCTAATTTTAAAATATTTAGGGATAATTTATTTTTATCATAAAATGCAAGTACACATTTTTACAATTGAAAACTTTTAAGAGGAAGCAGTGGCGTATCTAGGAATGTGAAAAAAGTCTTAAGTATCCATCCAAGAGTCATTGGGCCAACTAAATCATTTATTCATTGGGTGCTCTATGTTAATCTTATATAAATACCTATCAATTTTTACATAGATATATATATTCCGTAACGAAATTAATGAGTGCTCGAGCACCCGACGGACACCATGTGGGTCCGCCTCCGTGAGGAAGGCCCAATCTTTCATCAATTATCTCAAGCTAGTCATGTTTCTTTTGTGGACCAACTAAGAGGATTCTATCCTAATATAATATGATCATACCTCCACACGAGTAATAAAATTTATTATTTTGAAACAAATTATATCTATTATATATATAACAAATTAACATTAACTAAATAAATAATACAATTTTCTATCCAAAAAAAATTTAATGAACTTCTTAATTCAATACATCAAAAAATAATTATTAGCGGCAATTAATTAATAATAATAACTTAATTACTGCTAAATGTATATTTTTAACGACAATTATATATCCTAAAGTCTTTAGCGATGTTGATTTTAATAGAACTTTAACTAATGTTAGTAAAGACTTTAGGGGTCGTTTGGTTGGAAACATATCCTCAGATAACTTATCTTACTATGTATATAGGATAACTTATTTCATCAATATAATATAAATGGTGGGATAAGTTATTTTAAATATGACAACCAAATAAGATAAATAAAATTATTATCTTATCATTATTTCTTTATCTCATAAATATTATTTTTTATCCCTTACACCAAATAAATCGTAATACTACTTATTAATATCTATATTTATTGTAACTAAAAGTTATTTTTTTCTTATAATAATCCAACTCGTTCATATAATGTTATGCCAGCTTGAAAAAATGAGTAGTGAAAGAGAAGATGGTAGCTATGTATATATAGGAACGTAGTGTCTTGTCAGTATCTTTCCTACTAGTCATATTTATTAAGCCATCTGTCTTAAATTATTAGATAGGAAATTAAAAATATTAAAGTAGACGTAATGAAATTCTCTACGAAATGTAAAAACTGTTTTTTTGGTGAAGAATACTGTTGAGAGTACAGGTATGACGTGTCATTTTTTTTAATTGTAAAAAGTGGTGATGAGGGTCCAAAGGTTAAATTGGGGACGGGATGTTAAAGATTAAATAATGAAGAAGCTAATTAAGGTGTTGTGGTACTTGCTAAAAAGATAGCGTTACATGTTATTATTATTATTATTATTATTATTATTATAGATAGGTATGAATAATAATAATAATAAATTAAAATGAGGAATAATATATACTTACAAGTAATGGGTTCAGTAACAATGGATGAATGATGATGTGAATGGTAACGAGAGTAGAGAAAGTGATGGTGTAAAGCTCTGTGAAGCCAATAATAGAGAAATTCGACAGGTCCAATATGAAGCAGTGTTGTCAAAATGATACCATCACTTCTCCATATAGGTAAGTAATGAGACTGCTCCAATTTCATGTATCCATAATAGAATAGTAGTCCATTAAGTAAGATTTGATCATCCCTGCACATTAAATTTTCTGCTTATTCAATGCACCTCTGTTTTCTTCGCAAAAACTCCACTCTCAATTAAAAATATCCCCAATTTTCTCACTCAATAATTAGAATCATCTACTTGATGATATAAAACAATTCTAATTTTGAGAGTAGATTCTTTTTTAATGCAATATGTTAAAAATATTATCAAGATTCAAGTTGACAATAGTTTTTATGTAGTTTTTGAAGATTATAAGCTTGATTTTATGTTTAAAATTTAAAAATTTAAAGTTTAACAATTACAAAGAGAAAGTAAGAACTATTTAAAGGATAAGAGAGAGGTGGGATTATATATTCTTGTCTAATAATAAAAGTGTGCTGCTTTTTTATTTTTGTAACTTCATGTCAAGTCAAATTAGAAAGTATATAGTTTAAGAAAAGAGTAGTTATTGATAAACATATACTTATAATGTAGAGTTGAGTAGAGTACGTACCAATTTCTTTCTCTGTCAACTTGGTCAAATTCAATGGTTTTATCTAGAATTCGATTATCACCCTTTGCAGTTTTGTATCTGGACAAGGATATCCATATTTGATTGTGAAGCATTCGGAATAGAAGAAATGGAAATATAATTAGGTATCCAATATCTATCTTGCTTCCATCTTCTCTATTCAACAATGACTCAATGCTACGTCCCACAAATGGTGCCAAAACAACGTACTACATACATACATACAAACAAAATTAATTGATTAATATAATATCATGTGCTGCCATAGTCCACTATTCAAATTAAACTATCTCACCTACTACTACTAAGTGGTTAACGTGCATCACACAAAAATCATCATCTAGAATTAGACACTAATCAAAAGAACACTTTTTCAACAACAGGATTAAAGAGGGAAAGACAAGAAGATACATCTACTTTATGATTTACGTACTACGAAATGGATGAGTACCTTGAAATTCCCAAGCCATGTCCATGGCCATTCTGTGAGAATCCCTGGTTTTGAAGCCATGCTAATTCTCTTTTGTTAAAAGAGTGTCAAACTAACAACTCTATGCATTTTGCTATGACAATATAGGACTGCATTGCATTATATAGAACTCCTGTAGAGGCAGAGTAAATATTGTCATTAATGCGCTCTCCCTTTTACTTACTTCCTTAGTAAGATGGACATGATACCGAACACCAAATCAAAATGGAGTTGTTTTTTTTTTTTGTTAAAATAAGTACTTTTTAATTGAAATTGTACTGTTGTCCATATATGTTAATGGTAACAACTTAATTCCACTTTGACTTGTTTTTTATTTACAGTTGCGCAACTATACTTCGAGATGGTCCAACAGTTATTTAAGAACTTTCCCTTTTCTAACCAACTCACTACTCATTAACAAAAAATCGTTGTTATTATTTATTAATTATTATTATAATAAATGTCAATATATTTTAATTAGCTTTATTATAAAATTGCTAAATGCAATTGTTGTTACTAATTTTATATATATATATATATATAATTTAAATAGTCACATTGAGCCAAATATTTATCTGTAATTAAATGTTCTAATTTTAAAAAATTTGCAGATAATTTATTTTTGTCATAAAATGCAAGTACACATTTTTGAGATATTAATTTTAGCTAATTTCTCTGTGGCTCTCAAGTTGTTGTTTATTGTCCAATATGAAGGGGCCCTTCATAACTTGCATGCCACCGTAAATAGGACAAAATTTTAATACGATGAATGCTTAAAATTTATTAACGGAAACAAATCCCACTGCAAAGAAGCTGCCTAATAAATATATATAATAATTATTAATTAATTTGGAGTGTCATTTTCCTAGTTGAGTTACAGTTGAAAACTTTTAAGAGGAAGGCCCAATCTTTCATCAATTATCTCAAGCTAGTCATGTTTCTTTTGTGGACCAACTAAGAGGATTCTATCCTAATATAATATGATCATACCGCCACACGAGTAATAAAATTTATTATTTTGAAACAAATTAGTATTAATCAAATAAATAATATAATTTTCTATCAAAAAAATAAATGAACTGTTTATTCATTACATTAAAAATAATTATTAATGACAATTAATTGATGATAATAATTTAATTATTGCTAAATATATATTTTTAAGATAATTAACACACTTTATATATATTCTATAACATTTAGAGACATTAATTCTAATATTACTTAACTAATATAGATAAAAAATTTAATAATCTTTATAATTATTGTCGCTAAAACTTATTTCTTTTATATTATCCTTACGTGTTCATATAATATTATGCCAGCTTGAAAAAATGAATAGTGAAAGAGAAGATGGTAGCTATGCATATGTAGGTACGTAGTGTCTTGTCAGTATCTTTCCTACTAGTCGTATTTATTAAGCCATCTGTCGTAAATTATTAGATAGAAAATTAAAGATATTAAAGTAGACGTAATGAAATTCTCTACGAAATGTAAAAACTTTTCTTTTTATGATTTTAGTTATATTAGGTTTTATTTCTTTTTTTTTTATTTGAAATATAAATTTACTTATTTTAAATGTGGTTCATTTAACACCAATAAAAATTTTATTTTTCTGTTTTAATCAATATAACATATATCTTCGCTTTATTTAAGTTATAAAATTGTTATTTTCAATTTATTAGTTTTCTTATAACTTGAACTACAATTATATTAAGAACTCATATAGTCATGTAAATTATTTATTTGACTAGACTCGGACATGCATTGCGAAAAGAAAAGTGATAATAGAATTATTTAAATTTTGATTAAGAGATTAATTTAATGAATTTAAAAATTGATTAAATCTACTTTTAAGTTATTTTTAGGTTTTGGGACTGTTTGAAAAGTTTTAAAATTAATTTAAAATAACTTAAAAGTCAAAATTAAAACTGTCTACTTCTAAAATAATAATTTAAATAATTTTAAGAAGTGATTTTTAAGTGGATCGAAATAGGGTATAAGATAAAGTTGATACACTATTTTGAGTTTTGATGTATGTTTTTGAAGACACAAATTACGTATCCCGTTACGCAGAGTCTCTATCTCCATTAAATTGGTTCTCCTTATAAATCAAATTTGAATAACAATGTTTTTTCTCGTGACTTCATTTTCTAAATGAGGCAGCCGGTAGACATTTATGGGTTCCTTCAATCATCCGCAGGCAGAGGCAGGGAGCCAAATTAAAGTGTAATACATGGTGGCAGGCATGTTATTAATTAATTTAGATGCACAAATCAAATACATGAGTTAAATGCTTTATTCTTATTTTAAAAAAATAAATGATTATCTACGGTCAGATTTACCTTTTTCTATTTTTATTTGTATTTTAACTAATGTACTTGTCTTCACTTAGTGAGATTATAAGTATATTTAGGAGTTAATTGGTCTGGCCCCTACCGATGAGATTAACTTCTGGCAATTGTGAGCCTGAATTTATTTATTTATCATTAATCACAATAATAAATGAAGGAAAAGAAGAGATAATTTTTTTTGTTGTTGGCAAGGCATGGGCAATTTGCACCACTTGGGCAGTTGGTTCCTTTATTAATGAATATTTAGGACCACGCCAGCAACAATAAGATTGTCATCTTGTGAACTTTCATTTATACACGCATTACTATCCTTTTTAATTTATAGTCACCCCAACTGTTTCACTACATGCGTATCCTTTTTTCATAAATAATTCACCCTCAAACTTTTTGTGAAGTAATTGTTTTAGTAGAGATCAAATTTCTTATTTTATAAGCACTCACTAATCAGATCTGTAGATTTCTATTTTTGCCGTTGTATGATAAAATACTTGAACGAAATCAAGAAATAGGCCATAAACACTTGAAAAGTAACTACATTAAAACCTTGATAATATTACTCGTTACTGGTTTTGCTTATCAAACATATTATCACTCTCAAGTCACTCATAAATGTGTTGCCTTTCTATTTTTGTGATCTGTTATTTGTAGTTTTGATGATATGACAAACTCAGGGACCTTGTAAAGGTATCAGATTCTCAAAATGAGTTTTGAAGATGTAACGATCTCAGGGACCTCATAAAGGTACCAGGTTCCCAACATGACTAGCTTGTTGACTGCTAGCTGGAGAAGGTACAGAAAGTGGGTGCACATTTCCCAACGGCGTCAAAAAAGTCAGACCTCTCCAACCAATGACTAGAGTTTAAGGAAAGAGACTTGTCTATACAAAAGTCACTTTCCTAAACATTATTCCTTAGTTTTTGCAACTTGACAAAGCATTTGCAAGAACGTTTGTAAAGGCTATAGAAAATCAAAGTGAAAAATTATTCAAACAACGACTGAAATTCCAGGAGCATATAGTGTAGTTGTTTAAGAATATATTCTCGTGGTCTTAGATTGTAAACTATTCCTAAATCTATAAAGGAATCAGTTTGTGGTTTCTAAATTCTAAGTTGTCTAGAAGGGATAGCTTAATGAGTAGAATAACTTCTACTTAGGCTTATCAAGCAGTAGAGTTATTGCTTGAACATGAGATTAAACATTTTTTCTCACATTTGTGTAACTGGTTTTACTATTTCTTGTAAAGATTAGTGAAACAGTTGTGAAAATCCTGTGAGACAGGTCGTGGCTTTACTCCCTTAAGCAAGGAGGTTTCCACGTAAAATTGTTGTGTTGTTAAACTGCATTTACTTTCTGTTCATACTTGTTTGTGTGTCAAGGGACCTGGTCCATTTACTGATAAGTGGAGGCATATATTCTATCATGATCAATGATCACAAAGCCTGGACTATGTTCCGGCATGATGCCACATTAATATGTTCGAACCTAAATAAGCCAAAAAAATGACCTAAATAAGTCACTATTTTAGAAAGTAATTAAAATAGACTTAGTAGAAAAAAAATTGTTTTATCCAATATTTCAAATATTTCCCGTTTGTTTCGTAACATTTATATTTTCAATATATAATGAAATTATTTCTTACACTTTATAAAGTGAAAGTTTTTCTTACACTTTGTGAAGTAGAACTTTTTCTTACACTATATAGTGGAAGAAAAACTTACACTTTACAAAAAAAAATATTTTTCACATTTTGCTCTCTTTATGAAGCTTTTGCAGTGTTTGTCATACAGTTGAGATATTTTTCCTATATATATATATATATATATATATATATATATATATATATATATATATATATATATATATTTATTTATTTATTTATCACATGCAATTAATTTACTTAAATATAGAACTGACAAAATAATTATCTAGTCCATAATTTGGAGCAATATACATTTCTTGCTTAAGTAATCCGCTAAAAAATTGTATATCTATAAACATATAATAGGAGATGTGATAGCACTTAGCACCACAAAAATCAATCTTTTTAAATAATTAAAAAAATTAAAAATAATTTTAAATAGTTTTAAAAATAAGAAAAAACTAAAAATATGTATTTTTTTCTCAAAAAGCTCTAAAAAATATCTGTTACTAGAATTAACCAAAAAGCAAAAAAAAAAAAAAGAAAAGTAAAAGTAAAAGTAACCGACCAAATTATCAGTTTTGTGGATAGTTATCAATTTATTTACAAAATCAACTATTAAAGTAACTCCTCCTTTCTAATAATAATAAGAAGACAATGTAAATCATTAAATAATAAAATAATAATAATTTATGTATATTTATATATCTATGTTTTATTTATTTAATATCTAAATTTACAAAAAAGAAGAAAAAGTAGAAAAATAAATAATTCCGTGATCATTTATTTTAATATTAAATAGTTGAAGTAACTTTTCATCGTTGATAACAAAACTAAAATGTAAAGTGCACATAATAATAATAATAAAAATAATATATATATATATATATTAAATAGTTGAAGTAACTTTTCATCGTTACTCCTTCTTGATAACAAAACTAAAATGTAAAGTGCACATAATAATAATAATAAAAATAATATATATATATATATATATATATATATAAAGAAAAACAAAATATGTCAGCACCTTAAACTGAAAAATAAATATTTAAATAAAAAATTATTCAAGATTAACGAAAGTTTAAGAAAAATAACCAATTTAAAGATTTATAAAGTTTTACCATCCAGTGATTTTAAAAAATGAATTATTAAATTAAAAATTGCAATCACTAAAAAAATTGTGTTTTAATGTGTTTATTGGCTGGCTTTTTTATAAAAAGAAAAAAAATAATTTGAAAGTTGGATTTGAGTTATTCTTAATGGTTGAGATAAATTTATTTTTTTAAAAAAATTATAAGAAAGTTATTGAGTGGTAAAATTAGTAACCGCAAACATTTATCTTATTTCTATAAAATAGTAAAAGCATGAACAATATTTTGTTTCATCTAGATAGATACTTTTTGTCAAATGCTTAAGTTATAGAATTCCAAATTGAGACAACGACTGATGTCATTTTTATGGTAACTTCTTCAACAAAATTTCAATGAAAAAGCCAAAGAAATAGTCTATCCTATTTCCAAAGTTTTTCACGATATACATCAATCTCAATAACGCATATTACAACTACGTATGAAATTCTTTGATTTTTAATAGTTGCTATATAGTTATGAAGAAGGAGATGCAAGAAAATGGTCGTAAGAGGTTGGAAGTTTGTGACCTTTATTCGATAAATTAGATTTACATTTTGCATTTGAAACTCTTCTAATGGCAATTATGGAACAAACATGGATGATGATGATGAAATTCTGGATGACTCTAAATTCTATGAGCAACTGTTGGATGTGTTCTTAATTTGAGATAGTAGATCATTATTTGATAAGATTTTCAACCCCCTCCACCCTCTTCACAATAGCTTTGCCTACATGTCATCTTCACATGACATGAATGTCAAATCTATTGTTTTCATTGCATGTATGCAACATGCAAAAGTTTCTAAAGATTACAGTTATAGAAGAGCTTTTTTCTCAGAATATATAGTATTAGCATGATTATAGTTTCTCTTTTTGGCTGATAATGCACTTAAAATAAGTCCGTTGAAAAAGTCACTTACTTAGTCCTTTTGTAAATATGAACAAAAAAATACATATATGAACACATTAAATGTCGAGATAAACATACAAATGTTATTTTTAATATGTAAAACAAAAACACAAAACGTAGAGTTAATCAGAAGCAAGACTTTTTATGAATTTAGTGATTAACTTTTGAATTTACTAATGAAATCAGTTGATTGTTGAATTTATGAAATATCTTAAACTATTTGAAATTTTGATATAAATGATATATTAAAGTTAACTAATATTTTTTTTACCATAAAGCTATCGCTACTATTTATCACGTAATGTATGTGATAAGTTATACAACTTAGTACATAATTTACATAAACTTTCTTTTCTTAGAAAAATTAAGAGATAATATAGTTTCTATTTGAATAGGAGATAAGGCGTATTTTTTAATTAAAATTACAAAAACTATATGTAGATTGTGACAACATAAGTTTTTTTGAGCCTTTTATTTTCTACTGTTAATTTGATTAAGATCGGTAGGAATTGTTATAGAGGTCTAATTTATTTTGACAATGAAAGAGAATAGTAACACAAGAAAAATTGAAAAAATTCTAACAATAAAATAATATTTGCATTTAATTTTATTTTTCTTAAAAAACATTTGAGAATTTGAATTCTTGGTAATAAGTATAACATTGGAAAATTAAATGAAGCTGAAGGCGATAACCCCGAAGTAATTTTGCACGTATCGACTGATTAATTTTGAATATTAATTAGTACCAATTGAAAAAAAATTCTTAGTATTTTTACTAGAACAATTTTATTGGTTGCATATGTTGAGCATTCGATAGTTATTTAGTATGACTATATATTAATTAAATATAGATTTTGTCTTATTTAATCGTTTGTTCTATTTTATATTTATTAAATTTGTTTGATGGTTATATTTTACACGTTCTGTTTGATTTGTGACAAAAGTTTACATTATTACTTATCTTACATTTCTTATCCCTAGGAAAATAATTAACCGTATAACATAATATTTTATAACTATTTATAATACAAGAAGTAAAAGATGTCAAATATTAGCACCATAAAATTTCTCCATTTTTTAGTTTTAAAAGTTAAAATCTAAAAATAATTAAACATGCATTAGTTAGTAATTTTCAACATAAATTTAAAATTAAAAAATGTGAAACACTTACCTGCACGGGGATTACACCAGCGAATGAAATATTCATTATTATATGATTTAATGCGGTAAAAAACTATAAATAACTATGATTTAATGCAATAAAATAAATTATACATGTATTGATTTGATATAAACACTAGTATAAATCAATTTGTGTTATTTTTTGTTTGTGTTTTTTTTGTGAGTGCATGCATTAAATATTATTGATTAATAAATATAGTAAAATGTTAGTTTGTGTTATTTTTATTTAAAAAAATAGTTTGTTTGTTTTTGCAGGATTTGTGTATGAATTCGTTTGATTTTAATTTTAATTTTTTAGATATTGTTAAATTTATTATTGCTAAACATATTTATACTGTAGCATTTGTTTGATAATAATGATATCTTATAAAATTATTGATAAAGTTATGACTATGCATATTTGAAATTTAACATTTGTTTGGTAGTGATTATAATTTTTTTGTTGTATGCTTAGATTATGATAGGACTTTTCTTAGTTATATTTTGTTTTAATTTAACTATTTTTTTTATATCTATATTATTCTAATAAGAGGATAATATGGATAGACAGATATAAAGCTAATTAAAATAAACTGTAAACAATGATATAAAATGTAGATTTGAATAAATAAATAAATAAATAAATGAAAATATATAAATATAACATAACTATTTTTAAGGTCTCCCTTTTTTAATATATTTTTAAAATGATAGTTATCCAAATTAATATCCAAAATTTATAAGTTTTTGAGATACGAATAATCAATTTCAAAATTTAAATCATAAAAAATAGGAAAAAGGGTCAAATATGTCCCTAAACTTTTCGAAAAGGTCTAAATATGTCCCCCGTTTAAAGTTTGGTCCATTTATACCCTCACCGTCCAATTATTGGTACAAATATGCCCTTATGACCGTTAGTTGGTCACCTCAAAATATCCAACTCATTTTACTTTTCTTTAAATATCCAATGGATTTTCCACGTCATTTTAATATTACATCTTGGCATTGATATTACAAAAGAGAAAGGGTCACATATGCCCCTAATAATCCGACCCATTAAAACACTTTTATGACCCATATTTTAAATGGTTCAATTATATTCCTAATTGGCTAATTCTACCCATATCCCTTTTTCCTTTCAAATAACTGGTAGCATATTCATTTTTCATTTCAAAATTAGGGTTCTTGAGAGCCTCATTACCCCCATCAATTTCATTTTGAGGAGCTCGAATAAAAGAGTGTTCTAGTTGTTAAAGAATGACAAAAGTCCCACATCGGTGATTAATGAGATGGGTAGACTCCTTATAAGGCTTGGACAATCCTCCTCCCTTTGAGCTAGCTTTTGGGGTGTGAGTTAGGCCTAAGACCTAATTTCACATGATATCAGAGCGGGGCCCGTCTCACCCGATGTTGGGATCCCCAAAATTAATTGCCCACGCCCAAAATTAATGTAAATTTATCATATAATTTCATTAATTTTCATATTTTTGATGAGTATTGATTTCAAGTTCATAATTGTACAGGGTTATAAATGTGCTTATTGGAAAGGGTTGATGATCCGCTCCATCCTAGAGTTGCAAATCTAATCCATAATTTAAAGAAGGAAAATGATAATCTTCATCGTGAAAACAAAAGTTTGGAGACGAAGATGGCTGATCTTGAAAAGTATTTGGCATCTGAAATTGAAGAAAAATGTGAACGTCTAAATGAAGAGGTTGTTATCGATAATGAAGATGTTGTTATCGATAAGTCTAGACAAAAGTTGATCAAATATGGATTGTGATAACTATGTTGTTGTGTTGTTTCGCAACATTCATCACATTCTGGGTAATGAAGTAGGAAGGAAAATAAAATTTTTTATCAGTTTGTAATCTTTAACTTTTTCATCCTTAACTTAGAAAACGTTAAACATGTGTGATGTGTTGAATTGTAGTAGTTGATGACTTGAATTGTAGTATTTCATGACTTGAATTGTAGCAGACGTTTTGATTTATATGGTATGTTAAGTTCGATGTCACCATTTCTTGCTTTTATTTTTGGTGATGGCATAATTGTGTGTGTGTTTTTGATGAAATAGAGGAAGTGGTAAATATATCAATTGTGTTAGTTGATTATATGGTTCTGTACATATTGAGTTATTTCTATGTGTGTTGATGCAAATCTTAGGCAAAAAATAGAATGTAAATTATCAAATTAGAGGACTTGTAGGGGATGGATTATAATCAACAAGAGTATACACATAAACACAAGTACACACATCAAACAAGAAGCATTATTCATTATGTCATTAGGCCATTGAATTGAGTGGACACACAAATCTAACCGTTAATACACATCCTCAATACAGAAACCAAAATAAGGACAACCAGATTTCTTAAATTCACAATGACATACAAGATAAACACACTCAAAAGAAGACGTCTTAAATTCACAATGACAAGACAAAACACAACAAAAAAAGGCGTCTGTAATTCCATTCTATGAAGGCATATGAAAGTTTCACCTAATTTAATACTCATTAGCAATATTGTTTGTCAACCACTATGGTTAACCATGAGCATTAACACCAAAAATTAACATAGAAAATAAATTACGATAAATCATCATCTACAACAGAATTTCTGCCCTAACCCCCATCATCTTGAATCTTTTGTTTTTTGCTTGCATTTGCACATGTCCAGCAGGGACAACTTCTTTTCCCTTCCATGTTGTTTTGATCAGAGAATAAGGCAGATTAATTGGCACTGAGGCACCAATGTGATCTCCATAAAACTGGATTTTTCTTGCACCAGTTGGAACAATCCTTTTTTTCAACTTCTCAGCCCTCAACTCCGATTCACAAATCACCATTGGTCTTAGAGGTGGGTCTTCTTCATCTTCAATATTAGGACCATATGTTTCAAACTTTTGTGTTACAACCTCAACCCTAGTTCCAGCTTCAGTTCCACCCTCAACATCAGAACCATGTTCATTGTTAGACAATGGCCTTTTTCCTTTCTTCGAATGTGCATTATTTTTAGCACAGTTTTCCTATAATTTTTTTTGTATATAAATTAATTAGCTTACAATTAAAAACATGAAAAAACATGAAAAACATGTAATATTGTGCTTACCGTGTAACAGGACCTGACATTGTGGTTTGATTCACCACAGTTGTTCCATGTCATTTGAGTGCCTTTTCTAGACTGAGACCATTCACCCTTTCTTTTTCTTGCTTCATCTGGTTCTCTATTCCTTTTCATTATTGGTCTACCCAATTGTTTCACAACATTATGAGGCAACATTGCACTTGAAGGATCAACCTTCCAGAACTTCTGACCTCTTACAGGCTGCATCTTGTTTTTATATGTTATCATGTAAGCCTCCTTGCTATACCACCAATGTATTTCAATTATTGGATCTACTTTTTTGTGTGTCAATGCTTTGATGGCATACGGGTAAGGAATACCTGATAAGTCCCAAATTCTGCAAGTGCATGTCTTTTGCTTTAGATTGACAGTGTGTCTATCTTCTCCATCAGACACTTCATAAACCCAATCTCTATTGAATTCCACCTTACAACTATGTGCTATGGCCCTGTAGTCAATGTACAACTTCATGCATTCCGGACTGAAATCTGTAACCCAAGTCTTCAACTTTTTTTCATTTTTCACTTTAAATCTCATTACTTGTACTCTTATTTCTTCTAACATCTTGATTATTGGCTTGACTCTAGCCTCAAGAATATCAAGAATCCATGCATTGAATGATTGAGTGAAGTTGTTACCAACCAGCATGTTCTTACGCTCACCACTCTCTATTCTCGCTCGCCTCTCTCTCTTTATACACAGAAGTGTATAAATTCTGTTCCTGTTTTGTATAAAGCGAGAAAAAATTATATAAACACATGCAAAAATATATATCTTCGTGTTATACATTTAATTATACATTTTACAGACATTTTACTTCAAATATTGCAGAGAAAAAGGCCAACGAATTATACAATTGCGAATTATACAATTGTAGTGAAATACAATTTTCTCTAGCTTTATACAACAGAAGTGTATATATTGTGTTTCTGTTTTTGTATAAAGCGAGAGAAAAACATATATATTCTTGCTATACACTTATAATTATACAATATACATACATTTTAATTCGATTCAACTGTATGCAAAGCAAATTTTATAAAAATATTGCAGCGAAATAGGCAGCGATTTATACAATTGTGCATTATACAATCACAATGAAATAGGATAGCGAATTAAACAATTGCAGCGAAATAGGATAGCGAATGATAAAGTTAACCTTAAGACTTTCATAGCTGATATATCATCAACACCAACATACAGTTATAGAAGCACAATACAAATGGTTCTTTCGTAAAATTTACTCCATCTCGCCCCAGTTTGGCTCCTGAAATTCTTCTTTTCACCAACTTATAGTCGTTGAACGTGGAGTACTAGACAATTTTTGTACAGGAAACCAAAATTCTCAACAATCTTTCAAGTTTTCTTTAGTCCACATAGTTGATTCCAAGAAACTTAGTAAGTGCTTGATCCTACCTCAACTTGCACAACATCCACCCTTCTTAACAACAAAAAACATGTAAGAATTAAAAGAAACAGTAAAGAGAAATGATTGGGAAATTTTCTGTGTAACCCTTTCTTCTTGTAAGCTTCTATATATACAAATATTATGAAAATTCAAGAACCTTCTATTCCTAACAAACTATACAGCTTTCCTAATTCTATTTGTTTAAAAATCTAACAAACTTTTATTCTTTACAAAAGTCTGTTAAGGGTAAAAAAAGAATCTAGGTATTGTAGAATTAGATATATACAAATGGTGAGAAGACATAAACATTTCATAGCTTTGAATCCATGTTTGGGCCTTCATTTCTTGTTTCCTATTCTGATCATCAAGGCCCAACTCTGTATTTCTAAATCAGCTTACTATTTCCGCTTGCCCAATATCATTATTGAAATGATTCAGCCCATTATTTCCGGGGCCCCAATATTAGCCATTGTTGGAGTGATTTGAAACATTTGAAACGTCCTTCGTGTAATCTGAAGCTCCTCGATGTTCTCTTCGATGTTTCCCAAGATGACCATTATTCTTTGCACCTTTCTCTTCGTCTTCTTCTTCATCTTCCTTATCCGCATGTCTGAGCTGCTTATCTTCAACATCCCCTCTCAAGTTGGAGGTGAACAGGGTGAGGTCCAACTTGGTCATGTTATGAAGATGAGAAGGACCGACAAGTGGTTTTGTAAATATATCAGCTAGTTGATCTCTGGAAGGGACGAAGGAAAGGGAAATCAGCCCTGCAAGGTACTGTTGACGAACAAAATGGCAGTCAAGCTCGACGTGTTTTGTACGCTCATGAAACACAGGGTTTCGAGCGATGTGAATGGCTGCCTGGCTATCGGAGTGAATCGGGATTGGAAAAGGAGGAGGAATCGACAGATCGGTAAGTAGACGAGTAAGCCAAGTTAACTCAGTAACCAATCGTCGCATGGAACGATATTCTGCTTCTTTAGATGATAAAGAGACTGAGCTTTGTTTCTTTGATTTCCAGGAAATGGGAGATCCACCTAAGCTAATAAAGAAGCCACTAACAGATCGACGGGAGTCACAACAGGATGCCCAGTCAGCGTCGCAATAAGTGGCTAAAGATAAATCAGGAGAAGTCGTGAAGAACAGTCCATAGTTTGGAAACTTCTTCAGGTAATGGATTACTCGTAAGCCAGCAGAATAATGAGTAGATGTTGGTTTATGCATGAATTGACTGAGTGTTAACACAGCAAAAAATAGATCAGGTCTAGTGTGAGTTAAATAATTAATCTTGCCGAGTAGATGAGGATAGATTGTTGGATCTGACAGAGGTGTACCTGAATCTGCAGAAAGCTTGAGTGAAAGATCCATAGAAGAAGATACTGCAGAGATTTGGGAGACATAGAACTCGTCCAAGAGCTCTAAGGTATACTTTCTTTGTGTGATAATCATTCCTTGTTCTTCTCTTAGCACTTCCATACCCAAAAAATAATGTAGAAGTCCAAGATATTTGATTTTGAATTCCTTGTGTAGAAAAGCTTTTAGAATCTGGATTTCTTCTGTAGCATTCCCTGTAATTAAGATATCATCAACATACATAGTCACAATTGAAATATAATTCCCACATTGCTTAAAGAACAGGGAGTAATCATTTAATGAGGCCACATATCCTTTGAAACTCAAAGCTCCTTCTAATCGAGCATACCATTGTCTAGAGGCTTGCTTGAGCCCATAGAGTGATTTTCTTAACTTGCAGACTATATTAGGATGAGGAGGTTCCAAACCATTTGGAAATTTCATGTATACTTCTTCTTGCAAGTCTCCTTGCGAGAAGGCATTGTTGACATCAAATTGGTAGACATCCCAGTTTTTCTTAGTGGCAATGGACAGTAGACACCTGATTGTAGTCATCTTTACCACTGGAGAAAAAGTCTCATTATAATCTATTCCTTCCTTTTGTATATCCCCTCTTACAACCAGCCTTGCTTTCAATCTTTCAATTTTGCTATTTGCATGTTGTTTTACCTTATAAACCCACTTACAAGTTAGAGCTTTTCTACCTTTGGGTAAAATAACAGCATCCCAAGTGTGGTTAGATTTCAAGGCTTTAATTTCATACAATTGTGCATTATACAATCACAATGAAATAGGCAGTGATTTATACAATTGTGCATTATACAATCACAATGAAATAGGATAGCGAATTAAACAATTGCAGCGAAATAGGATAGCGAATGATAAAGTTAACCTTAAGACTTTCATAGCTGATATATCATCAACACCAACATACAGTTATAGAAGCACAATACAAATGGTTCTTTCGTAAAATTTACTCCATCTCGCCCCAGTTTGGCTCCTGAAATTCTTCTTTTCACCAACTTATAGTCGTTGAACGTGGAGTACTAGACAATTTTTGTACAGGAAACCAAAATTCTCAACAATCTTTCAAGTTTTCTTTAGTCCACATAGTTGATTCCAAGAAACTTAGTAAGTGCTTGATCCTACCTCAACTTGCACAACATCCACCCTTCTTAACAACAAAAAACATGTAAGAATTACAAGAAACAGTAAAGAGAAATGATTGGGAAATTTTCTGTGTATCCCTTTCTTCTTGTAAGCTTCTATATATACAAATATTATGAAAATTCAAGAACCTTCTATTCCTAACAAACTATACAGCTGTCTTAATTCTATTTGTTTAAAAATCTAACAAACTTTTATCCTTTACAAAAATCTGTTAAGGGTAAAAAAAGAATCTAGGTATTGTAGAATTAGACATATACAAATGGTGAGAAGACATAAACATTTCATAGCTTTGAATCCATGTTTGGGCCTTCATTTCTTGTTTCCATTTCTGATCATCAAGGCCCAACTCTGTATTTCTAAATCAACTTACTATTTCCGCTGGCCCAATATCATTATTGAAATGATTCAGCCCATTATTTCCGGGGCCCCAATATTAGCCATTGTTGGAGTGATTTGAAACATTTGAAACGTCCCTCGAGTAATATGAAGCTCCTCGATGTTCTCTTCGATGTTTCCCAAGATGACCATTATTCTTCGCACCTTTCTCTTCGTTTTCTTCTTCATCTTCCTTATCTGCATGTCTGAGCTGCTTATCTTCAACAAAACATGTAATTTAGTAGTGACTGTTAAGAGGAACGGATGGTTATTTCGAGTAATAGGATGTATTGATGGCAATGGAACATCCAGTTGCAGACCAATTCAACACCCATAAGTGAGCTAATTAAGTTTTAGTAGCTTACAACTAACATAACTTGTACATGTAAACTTAAAATAGTAGAAAGGAAAACTCTAGCCAAGAAAGTGATGCTAATTGCTATTATGGATTTATGATTGGCATCAAAATCACATCACACCAACTACAGATATGTGGTGCTATATATTCCTTATATCATTTTATCATGGATTAGTCTTAAGAGTACTCAGCAGCTAGGTTTACTTGTTTCTTTTGTCAAAGAACAAACAATTCCAAAGGAGCAAAAGCAACGTGAAAGCTGTGAGATGGCAAAAGTGAAGTTTGCTTGGTATTCGCCCTTTTGGTATATCAGGATTGCAACACGTTCTTCAATATAATTTGATTCTCAACAGAAAAAGCACAAAATAAAAATTGTTGTTTGGTCATCATCTTCCTCAATTGAAGTTCTAACCGATTCTCAAAACAGGGACATTCTAAACAATAACTTTAACTATTTTTTCCTCCTCATCCTCTAATAGTGGTTTCTATCCTCCTCCATCTAATCATTAATATTTTACTACTACTGTTGATGCTCGTACTGTCTCGACCCCCATGGATATTAGTGAACGTCAATTGATTTCTCAACCTACCCTTTGTAATAGAAATTTACTACTATATGTATTTATCCTTTTCCTTCTAGCTCTTAAATTAGTTAAGCGGAAACTTTTGGTACTTTTATATTCCTCTTCTTCAGATTAGTGAGCAACTAAAGGTGTTTCTGATGGTTTTTGTTATCAAACGTCTTGTCTCGACTTAGAAAGCTTGTTTTTTTCCAAGTATTCTTAAAATTATTAATGAAAGTTCCGGGATCTATTTCTATTACCATTCTAACAATATGTGAGTAAAATGAGAAAATAACATTTAAATGTCCAGAATTATTAAAAGAGATTCAAGTGCATGATTCAAGAACATGATTTGATGGTAAAAAGGATTCAAGTAACCACTCTGAAAAGGTGTATAAGAAAACTTAAATGATAGTATACAAGTTCAAATGCCACAATCTTGCCCCTCAAAACTCTGCTCATGTCTACGAATTCAAGCATAGATTTCTAGGTATAGATCGATAAATGAGGTAGCAAGCATAGTTAAAGATGAAGCGAATGGATATACCACACAATGGTTATAAGCTACTCACAAATATCCTTTAAATCACCAACATGAGACATAAGCGACATCAAGGATTCATCATCACATAAAAGATATACTATTTCACCGGCCGACACCTCCAGATTTGAATTCGGAGTCTCTGGCCTTATAACAATATCCACTGCACTAATTTCATCATTATTTCAATAAGGCATCTCTTCAAAAGAAATGCACGAAAAATAAAACCAAACTGAAGGTGTTACCAACGATTTGAACACAAGAAAAAAATAATTGATTATGAGCAAGTATACTATATAGTTTCTTTTTCAATACTACTAGCTAAAACTAGAAAGGAAAAAAATTACAGTACCTCAAAGGAAATTGAAACTAAAACCCTACACACTAAAACTAATTGAAATTAAAAACCTAAAAAGGAAAAAGAAATTACAGTACCTCATTCATAAATTCGTTCACAGATTCATTGCTAAGCCAAATCGAAATCTGAGAGAGGCGACGCTAGTATGCTTTTAGAGAGGGCGACACTGGTAACCTCACAAACTGATTTGATAAAAGGGACTTTTTTTCTAATAAAAGAGTCCTTTTCTAACTAAGAACTGATGTGAAAATAATACTAACTATTATAGTAAATAAATAATAAAATTAATTGTAAACTAAAAATATTATTTTAAAATGGCCGACTACGGTAGTCGATAGTTAATAATGTATTTAAAATTATTTAAATAAGTTACTGACTACTGTAATCGGTAACTGTTAATTATCTTTTTTGACTTCATTTCACTGAGCTTTTCGACTTCTGTAGTCAAAATCACAGTCAAGTAAATTTAATAAAAATTAGAAAATATAAATTTTAATCTGCCGATTACAGTAGTCGAAAAAAATCTTACCGACTACACATTTTTAGTCGGCAGTTATAGTCGGAAAATAGCTTATTTCTAGTAGTGAGGAAGCAATTCAGGTTTCTTCACTTTATAACTTCCCAAGAGTTGGTTGTTCACCAACTGAGAGTCACCAAAGACTTGTAAGTGTAATTGCTTCATGTCGACAACAAACTCAAGTTCAAGTATCAATGCTTGGTATTCATCGGCATTATTAGAGCAACATTGATTCAAAGTGAAGGAGAATGGTAGAATCTCTTCTTGCTAAGTGATGAACACTACACCAGCTCCAGCTCCAACACGATGTGCGGACCCATCAAAGCACATTCTCTAAGGAGGTTCAATTTCAATGGACATCACATCTTCATCAAGAAGCTCATCAGTTTACTCCCAATTATTAGGTATCAGATGGTCTGACAAGAAATCCACCAATGCTTGTCCCTTCACAGATTTTTAAGGGATATACACAATCTCGAATTGTTGGAATTGGAGGTACCATCTTGCTTGTCAATCACTAAGGACAGGTTTTGACATAACAAACTTGATGGGATTTGCTCTAGATATAGGGCGGACAACATGATCTTGAAAATAATGCTTCACCTTTTGAATTGAGAAGACAAGTTCCCAGCATAACTTTTCAATTGACGAATAATTTAGATCTGATTGAGGGACTTGTTTCTCCCGAGTTGAACATGCCAAAAAGGGTAATCTTGATGATTGTTTGGGTATGTATTGAAGGAGGCATATGCATACTTCCTTCATGTCTTACCTTAGTGAGTCTTATGATAATCCCGAAGTAGGGAAACTTGAACATTATGGAACATCATATGTTTAATGAAGAGCCAATATGCCCTTAGGATAGCCTATTAGGGGTACATAGGCACCCCAATACCCAATATTGAGAGATATTGGGCATAGTTTAGAAAAATTGGCTAGGGGATATTAGCCAATTATGTATATACGAATAAGAAATATAAATTTTGGGTTGTCATACCCCAATCCAAGATTTATGTTCAATAAATGTATCTGCAAGGAAGACCCTAAACTAAAATTTAATATTAAACCATATCAACCATACCACCACACCAAGTACTAGGCATCCAAGTGCCAAGCCTAGAACCATAGCACACGATCATTTAAAATGCTCATGTAAATTTAACAGTGCCCAAGGACATAGTGAGGGTCCTTGCGACAATAAGTAAACATTCCCAAATGAACCATCAATAATAGTTATTTAGGGAAGTAAAACCAACCCATGTGCAAGCTCATTCCAAGACATGTGAAGAAGCAACCAAAGGAGGTGACCATCCTAACCAAATTTTGTTAGGGTAGTTAGGGGGAAAAACGTGCACAAGGGACCACTCCATGTGGGGCCTAACTTTCTAACCAACTCTATGTCCTAAATAATTGCCCCAACTATCTAAATAACTAGGACTAACCGAATTAGACCCATTAATGAACCCGACAACCTACGACCAAACCCAAGTTGACACTAACCTAGTACTAGTTAAAGAGACAACCTAGTACCTAACCTAGGATGGTCAAAAAGGTTATTTATGGTCCTAACAACTTAGGGTTACTATAGTAATTCCCCCAGGTTACCTAATTAATCAATTTAGGAAATTAATTAATTAATTTAAAAACTCTAAAACCGAAAATAAAAAGGAAAATTTTAGATTTTAGTTAAGACAAGAAAGGGACAACCTAGTACCTAACCTAGGATGGTCCAAAGAGTTCGTTAAGATCCTAACGACTTAAGAGTACTTTATTAATTATCCTAGTCTACATAATTAATTAATTTATAAACTTAATTAACTAATTTAAAGGTGAAAAACCAAAATCACAAAGCAATATCAAGATTTTGGTTAAAACAAGAAAAAAGACAACCTAGTACCTAACTTAGGATGGTTCAAAGGATTAGTTATGGTTATAACGACTTAAGGGTACTTTAGTAATTACCATAGTTTACTTAATTAATTAAATTATCCATTTAATTAATTAAATTAAAGGGTTCAAACTGAAATTCTTACACTAACCTAGTACAATTCAAGAAACATTCTAGTACTTAACCTAGGATGGTCAAAAAGAGTTAATTATTGTTCCAATGATTTAGGGTCACTTTAATAGTTACCCTAGGTACCTTAATTAATTAAATTAGATATTTAATTAATTAATTTAAAGGGTAAAAACAAATTTCTTAGGAAAAAATTCAGATTTGATCAAGTATTGTGTTTTCCTAGTTCTAGTTAATCTAGGAGAGGATTTCTAGTAATTAGTTAATTAATTTATTTAATTAATTTATTAAACCCTTCTAAGTTGAATGATTCAAGATCAGTTCTTAAACCTAAAAATCACGTTCAAACTCATAGACAAAAAGGATGCAAAAACAGTAAACAACAAACGTAAGAAAAAGGCAGAAAATATATCAATTTCTCTAAGGCAATTTCAGGGTTTATTCAAGGTTTCGTTGAAGGTGGTCTTCGTATATTAAGTTCTAAATAAGGTATATTTTAATCTGATGGACTTCTCTCTCCAAGAGAACTTTCTTTAAAATGATTCAAAGATCTTAAACACTAGGGTTGTTTCTCGGCAATCTTGTTGAACTCCTTTCCCTAGTATCCTTTTTATGATTTTAATATTGAATAGGTTAGAAATAGTGTTGTTTGTATGTGTTTCTGGATAATATAAATGTGTATTGTTTTTTATTATATAATGATTGAATGAACCTATTAATTGGACTCATGTGATGCTTAGTGTTATTATGTGAATTAAAAGAATGATACCATGTTAAAGATATGTCTGAAAATGTTATGTATGAAGATGTTATAGTATTTTGTTCATACTTGCTGTTAATATGATTTTATAAAGATGATATATTAATCAAATGCTAATATGATATTGTCCAAGATGTTTACAAAAATGTTGTGCCTAAAGTTATGTTATCAAGTTAGCTAAAAAGATCTCAGTGAAATCATAATTTGAGTGAATATTTTCCTTATTTCAATAAAATGTCTAACAAAAACATTGTTCAAAATTTAAATGGAAATTGTGTATAATGTTATATCTAAATAAGTAAAAGTTTGCCTAATGAATAATATATCTCAAATGGAGCATAACTCAATGAAACCTTTGCTTATGTAAACAAAACAGCTATGAAATCTATAGACAATTTTTTATGGCAATGCTAATCTTATGCCAATGAATTGGCTAACACTACATTGTCAAACAAGTTGTAGGGATTGGATATAATATTATGTTAAATAACTAAAAGATTGGCTAATTAAAATGTATAAGAACTTAAGCATGTTGACATGAAAATTGGCTTATGCCAACAAATATGGTTATGAAAACTATTCCCAATTGTTTAGGCCAATACTAATCGTATGCCAATAAAATGGCTAATGTTACATTGTCTAAAAGTGATGCATTTAAATAGCTATAATATTGTGTTAAATAATTAAAATATTGGATAATGGTTCATACATATTAAATTTAAATATGAACATACATAAAATTGGCACATGCCAACAAAAATGGTTATGTTGTTTAATATTCAAAGGTTGAGACGAATACTAATCATATGCTGATATTGTCTAGTTATACTGAGAACATATGAGGTCGGCACTAAGAGACTGACTTAAGAAATTACTTAAGTCAAGTTCTTGTGCTATATATCGTTCGTGATCCTTCGACATTATTGAAGGGAGTATCAAATGATAATATAAGCAATTCTAAACTAATTCAATGAAGTGCATTCCATCATTGGGAGAACTCCCAACATGCTATAAAAGAATGACATATGAACTCATGAAACTCATTGGATGAAGTGCTCATCATCCATAAATGATGATATGAATCTACTACACTAAAGTAAGTAAGTAACGTGAGTTATAACATAATTAAAGGGGTCTAATGTAAGTAAGTGACCAGAATGGGTGTTAAAGGAAGTGAGACAAGTCTAACTTAAACCTAAGCTACTATGTTAAAAGAACAGTCACGTGTGAAGGTGTTAGAATGTGTGAGCCATTCTCATTAATACCAAAGGATGATATGCAAGGAAAATTAACATTTCATCTATGTAAAGTAAGGATGACCAGTCATCAATACAGTAAGTAAATCTCAATCTAGAAGCAAGCCTCCATCATGCTTGAGCGAACACTAAAAGATAAAGAACAAATGAACATTCACGTAATGAGGTGAGTAATTATGTTAATCTATGATACTAATGAAAGTGGTGATAACATGATAAGAGGCTAAGGTGAATAGTGAGACAAGTCTCAACCAAGCCTAAGTAAAGGTCACTAAAAGTACTCACCTAAGAGAGTGTTGAATATCAAGAGACAATTCTCAATCATACTCTATATGTAAGTGTATGGAAAATTCACACTTAATACTAACGATGAGATTAAAAATCATTTAATGATAAATGATGCCCTCATACTAGAAGCCAACTTCCATAATGTATGAGTTGAATGTAATGGAACTTTATACTGAGCACCGGTAGGCTAGCTATGAGCGGTGATGCCTTCCTTCAGGAAGGGCGGAGGTTCACATAACTCTCATGAGATGAGACTGTTCGGCATTCCGGGTATGGGTCTTCTTTTATCTCCTAGTCTTTGAACCTATACAGGGATCTAGCAGGGTTCGAATCCCTATATATGCTAGCATGTGCAGGTCACTTTGGCTGATGATTCCACCACTTTTCGGCGTGAGGCAGACTCTGGAAATGATGCTTACATGATTTATGTCGGTTAAGGTTAAAGTTCCCAAAGAAAGAATGAGGCCAACCTCAAAGTATGAAAGATAATGAAATGAACGATACAAAAGGTGTTTGTGCAAGACAATCAGGAGGTGAAATCAGATTAAAGTAATGACATTAGGTTATACTTGGTCATTGCATTTCATAATCTCGATGAGAGTCTTATACTTCATCCTAGGTATATTTGGTGTTTACATCAGCCTATTAATGAATGAAATGAATAATGTGAAGTACGAATGAACGAATGAAGCAGACTCTGTGTTTGCAAAAGAAGGCCCTCAGGTTTAGGTCCCATATGTTCGGCCCTCACTTGAGATGTCTTATGCTACATCAAGGATTCCAAAGTCTCATGTATATGAAATGTATAATACATAAAACATGAAAGTAATTAAATCAATGGAATGATCAATAGAGTATTGCTTATGAAAGGTAATGAATATATAGTGTAAAGAATGACTCACTATAAGGTAGGGAAATCACTCCCTAGTACTTGGATTACTTACATCGATTCGTTGTAGGAATGGGACTATAATGAATCATTTCAATTGTACGTAAGAAATAGGACCAAAATAATTATTGAACTACACAACAACAAGAAGAAAAAGACTAAAAAAAATCTTAAGTGTACAAAGAGGAGCTCTCGCCTAAGAGGATCAAAAATATCAAATCTTCGCCCGTGTTTTTCTAGTATTATGTTGATGATACTAATGTTTTGTAATCATATAGAAAATGAGTTGTGTGCTTTGACTACATTAAAATACATCATATTCATACAACAATTAGACAACTAATGATTTTGGAAATTCTAGTGACTAGGGTTGTAGAAATATCATGTTGTTTAGGAAGAGCTTTCTTTAATCATGCATAACTTTATGTGTATGTGCGTATACACCCATACTTAGTACAAGTGGTGTACTAACCCCTACTATTTACTATTTTAAAGATGCAGGTTAAGGGACAGATTAACGACTCTTTCTCCAGACCATCTGGTAGGTCTTCTTGATTTCGCGGATGCTATAGTTTTAGTCTAGCCTTAGTTTTAGAAAAAGCTAGTGGATGTTGTCCCTAGTGTTTCTTTCGTACTTCCATTTTGAAGTTTTTGTAATAAGGTTGTGTTTAGCAAACGTATTTATGATATATTCTTATTCTATTTCAAATTGATTCTTATGTTAGATGGTTGTTATATTTATGTTGATCTTACTATATGATGAATTCACGAAATAACTATATGAAGTCTATGTATACTTCATATGTTTAAAAGTTTAAAAATTTTTAGTTAAAAATAACCATATGAATGTGATGAATGCAAGATGAGGCTTGTCTGCGACCACTGAGAGGTGAACGACACCGGTTGCGATCTGGATTCCAGAATCCGGGTTGTGACAAAACCCTTATGGAAAATGAGTTCACTTTCTCTTTCGTTTGGATTTGGAAGTTTAATCATTTAGAATAGGATTATTCATTGTAATTTTTCAAGTTGAGTTCATTGTGAATGCTTTAAATGATTTACTGTAAATGCTTAAATGGTCACTTTTAAGGGTCATTTGATTTCACTATAAATTTTGGTAAGTTTACTGTAAATGGTCATTTTGGTTAAAAATTATGGGAATTCTTATCTAAGTACTAAGTGATGGTTAGTATGATGTTTTACCTTTGTATTCATGAATGTTTTACTTAAATTGCATGAAAAGATATTTTACTAAAATGTCCCTATTTACATGTTTTTGCATATTCCACACTTAGTACATTATTTATACTAACCCCATACTTTCCATACCTTATAAATATAGGTTGAAGACTTTTTGGAAGATTCTAAGGCGAAGCTTGGGAAATCCACACTTTCAAGAATTGGTATTTCCTCATATATTCAAGGACATAGTCTATTTTTCCCTAGCTTTGTTATTAAGACTTATTATGTATTTGATTTCAATGTAAAGGGCCGTGTCCATAAGATATTATACGTCGTGTCTTAAGTTTGTCTTGTGACGATAAGATTTCTTAATATTTATGAAAGATTCCTTTTATATTAAATGTTCTTGAAAATTTTTTAAATTCCGCACTACTTTTCATGTCGTTAATAATGAATGCTAGTTGAAGGGCATGTACAAGACTCGAAAGGGTCAAGTACGCCCGGTCACGACACGAGGGTTCCTCTTAAATTCTAGGGGGTACTTTCGGGTCCTGACACATTACATTCATAAAGGTGAGGTCAGCACATTAACATTTTTCATATCATGATAAGTCACATTGGTAAATCATCACCATCGTTACAACATTTACTTATTAGCCAACACCTCATAATTCATATTCAACATATTTCAATTCAACATCATACCAACCCTATCAATCCATATACAAGGCATACTTGAATACAACATCATCATTTAACCAGAAGTAACCATTATTAAAGTAAAGAGTTCAGATCATAAGACTTACCAAGTCTTCTTCATTATTCATCATCAAGGTATTATTATCAACCCTAAATTTAACCTAACAAGGGTATCATATCATCACATATCCATAATAAACATGATAATAAATCCAATTTAAACACTACATCATAATTCATTACTAGTTCATAGCTTAAGACAATAGACTTAGGTCAAATCCATAATGTAATTCATATCCTAGATCAACCTCTCAATAAATATAATGATTGAACACAAATTCACCTAAATCTATTCATAACTGATACAATAAAATCATCTAGTAGTAATTCAACCAATAACCAATTCAACTGAACCAACATTACACAATCTTATCAAGATCATAACCTTGGTTTAAGGGAAATAGGCCGTCTTCTACAAACTAGACCAATTTATCAAGATATAACATAATTGAGTTAACTTACATGTTAATTTATTCATAATATCCAAACCAAATCATAAACAAATCAATTCACCACATAAATTTTTTATTGGATGAAAACCCACTTGCAAACCCAACTTTCGAAATCAAATTGATAGAATCCTTTGAGGAAAGAAGTCTCAAAGGTGAAACAGATCCCAGACCTTACTAATTGATGAAGATTGATGGAGAATTTTGACCCTTTGAAGAGCTTGAACCCACCTCTAGCTTGGTCTTCAATGGGGTTTCAAGAGAGAATGAGAAGAATTTTGGGTTTGGGAAATTATGAGAACTTAGGTTAGTCTAATTAGGTTAGAGGCTTTATATGGGTTGTTAAATAACTTGATTAGTCCTCCACTAACACCTAATTAACCTCCTAACTAAGCCAACTAATTAGATTACTTAATTCAGAACGTGACCAGTCCCATCACAAACCACACCACGATCGATAGATCGTGTGTCAATCGACGACCACTGTTCCACATGTGTTGCAAGTCTGTCGATGATTTCAGAGACTCTACAAAAAATACCTTCAAGAATTTGGCTAAGTTTCCATCGATTGAGGAAATCCACGCCCTGTCGATTGGACCACGAGCCGTCTGTCGCATTCGTTGGTGACACTCTCTATTGACAACTTTTGGTCCCTTTTGCAAGGGTCCGCCTCAAGTGCCTTTGGTTAGTCCTTGGGGAGTCGTGTCCAGACGTTTAGACTATGAGCTAACAATAATACATGTTAGGCAGCCTTCCACCAATTTTCATCATTTTTTGACTCTTAAAAGCTAGTTAAATACCTTAAGGCATGCTAATACCTCAATGAACTAGCTTCCGAACAGCATGGTCGTTTTTGGACGTTATGGTTTCTATACTTCCTAAATGACTTATATTCATTAAAATAGACCTTAAAATGGTGTCTAAACCGTTTAACACTAATGTTATTCTCTAGAACACTTCATAAAGACTGATCATATCAAAATGCACAACATGACTCAAAACGAGAAAAATTGCAAATTTTCAAGTGAATATGCACAATTTAACTGTCAATTCACTATAATGACATCAAAATGCACATTTTTGCAAAACTTCATAAAAAATCAAAGCAACTTATATTTTAGTCATTATTGTATTATTATTAGTAAGAACAACTAACCTTAGTTATCAAATAGATGAGGGTAATAGGAATTCATGTAGGTCTCAGCCTTCGTTGACGAACCCTCAATTAGGTGATTCCTCCATAACACCTTTACGGAAACAATCTCGTTATTCCTTAAGTTCTTTGATTGCCTATCAAAGATTCGAACCGGAACCTCCTCATAAGAGAGATTATACTTCACGCCAATACCCTCAATAGAAGAATAAACTCGGGATCACCGATACAATTCATAAGCATAGAAACATGGAAAACCAGATGAACTGAATCCAATTAACTAGGAAACTTCACCTCATATCCAACCTTACCAACCCTTAGTAAGATTTCATAGGGACCCACATAACTATCACTTAATTTCCCTTTCTTGCAAAATCTAACCATCCCTCTCAAAAGTGAAATTTTCAAATACACTTTATCAACTTCTTCCAACTCTAATTCCCTTCTCCTATGATCGGAAATAGACTTTTGCCAACTATAGGCTATTTTCAACTGTTTCCTTATGATATGAACCTCCTCCAAAGTCTTATAAATCAAATTGGGACCCAAAAGTGAAGACTCACCCACTTCGAACCATCCAATTGGAGATCTACATCTCCTACCATACAAGGATTCATAAGGAGCCATAGATATAGAGGAATGGTAGCTATTGTTGTAAGAAAAATCCACCAAAGGCAAATGCTTATCCCAATTTCCTTTGAAATCAAATGATGCAAGCTCTAGTATATACTCAAGGGTTTGAATAGTATGCTATGCTTGACCATTCGTTTGAGATTGAAAAATGGTGCTTAAATTTACCTTGGTACACAACCCTTGCTGTAATGACCTCCAAAACCACGGCGACACACAGTCTCATCTATGAAGATCCTTGCATAATCTTACGCCGAATCGGTAGACTTGACGGAAATGAAATAAATCTATTTGCTCAACCTATCAACAACCACCCATATAGAGTCATATTTCTAGTGTCTGAGGAAAACCTACCATAAAATCCATATTGATGTCTTCCCACTTCCAAGAAGGAACTTGGATTTCTTGAAGTAAACCACCTGGATTTTGGTGTTCGGCTTTAACTTGTTGGCGACTTGGGCCCTTTGCAACATATTCCTCTATGTCTTTTCTCAAACCTTCCCAACAAATTACTTCCCTAAGGTCATGATACATCTTAGTTGAACCCGGATGAATGGAGTAATGATATACCGTGGTTTCACGGTATTATTAATACTTTTTCCTTAAGTTTACTGTGTCCAAAAGCCTTTTTGTGCTAATTTTTATATAAGTTTCTCTTTATTTTGCAGGAAATCTGTCCAAAGATGAATGCGGAGATTTTGAGTGAAGAATTGCAGAAGAGACCACCTACGGAGCTTGTGACGGTCCGTCGTGCTTGTGACGGTCTGTAGGTGGAAGCATAGTGCAGCTGCTGAAGGAAGATGGGGAAGTCTGACCAAGTGTGGGGTTACGAAGCTTGTGACGGTCCGTCATGTCTATGACGGTCCGTCCTGCAGGTTCGTCATGAAGTTCATAGAAGTAATTCCAGTACCCATATTCCAAGAGTTGAAGTGTTTTGGAACGAAGACCCTCGATAAAACGTTGTGCCTATGACGGTCCGTCATACTTGCCGTCGAGGGTAATAAAGAGAGCAGCAGAAGAAATTGCACAAGTATGGGCGACGGAGTCCATGACGGTTCGTCGTGACCACGACGATCCGTCGCGAGGTATGTCGACCCAGCCGCGTTTTAACAGATTTCCAGCAAATAGAGTCCTTGTTTAATTAGGTTTTTATTTTCTATAAATTGTTCGAAGAAACTCATTTTTGAGGTTAGACTCTGGATCTTTGTTCGACTCCGTATTGATAGACTCCGTATTATTAGACATCATATTAGTTGACACTGTATTGTTAGACTTTTGACAATCCTTAGACTCTTTGTGAGATTATTGATTACTTTGAGATTCTTGCAAGTGATTATTGGTGATTAATCAAGCAAACTTTCGGATTTTACTTTTTCTCATTGAAGTAAGTACATGAATTCTTATATCATATATTTGAATATTGTGATTATGACTATGGGTAACTAAACTCCATAACTAGGGTTGTGGGAACCATAGGCAAATAATGAGGTTAAACCTAACTAAAATAACAATTCTAGAATAGTGTCTTGCATGTATTAATTATTCTTTTGCTTAGAAGTCTTTTTAACAGATGGCCAACGTTAGAACTCGCCTTAATGCTACTTGCCAGACCAAGGAGGTAGATAATAGGAAAAGAATTATCAACATAGATTTAGTGTATACTATCTAATAGGCTAGTATTGATTGGTACAAGGTAATAACTTAGTCAAATATCGAATACGATGCTTAATATGAGGTAAAGATAAGGGTTATGAAAGCAACATACGTAGCCGGACCAAGGTGCGGAGTGAGATTTTCTAGATGCCGGACCAAGGATTTAGAAATACATAACTTATCACTTTGCATGCAAGATACTAGGAAAAATTGTTATAGTTAGAATTATCAAGTTATGAACCTGTGGGGAACACGTAAATCCTAGTTACTTTGATTAATTGATTAAAATCCAACATTCAAAGCTGTTAAGTGTCTCTTTCAATTTAGGTAGTTATTTTCATTCATTTAGAAATAGAAACCCCCCTTTTATTGTTTTTACTTTCCAAGGAAGTAATTGACTGAACAAAAGTAATAATAGATTGAAGTTAAGTCTAGACTATTTTCCTCGTGGGAACGATCCCAACCTCACTAGTTGGGTTATTTACTTGACACGACCGCTTTAATTCTTATTTGAGAAGTAAGTTTGAGCGTATCAAGTAACGAGACTCATGAGCTTCCTCAAGAATTCGTTCCTCAAACAATATACATTGGGAACGCACAACCTTCCTTGATACCTCAAAACACTATCCACCCCCAATGAAAAAGACTCATTAAGATTTCCAAGAACTAATTCATTCAACTACATTAATGGTTGATCAAGATGTTATTTGGACTTCACCTCGACTACAAATAATGACTCACCATAGGGAGAATCTTCCAGCCTAACACCCAATCTAGCAAACCTATGAACATCTTTCACTAGGTCTTTCTTGGCTTCCTCTACATGAGACACACTACCCATAGTCATTCGGCATAGAGCATCCTCCATATCATTGGCCTTGCCGGGGTTATAGAGAACACTCATGTCGTATTCTTTCAGCATTTCCAACCACCTTCTTTGTTGGAGATTCACATCCACATGAACACCATCCAAATATTGCCTCAATATTTGAAAGGCAAACACCACGACCGATAATTTAAGATCATGAGTTGAATAGTTTTTGTCATGCACCTTAAGTTGTCTAGAAGCATCGGCTACTACTTTCTTGTGTTGTAGAAGCAGACACCCTAAACCTACTCGGGATGCATCAAAATATACAACAAAGCCATTGGTAACCTCTGGTTAAGTCAACACTGAAGTGTAAGTAAGCCTATCTTTCAAGATTTTGGAAGTTTCTCTCACATGCGTCCGACCACTCAAATTTCATCTCCTTTGAGTCAAAGTAGTCAAGGGAGATGCAACGGACGAAAAACCATCCACGAACCTCCCATAATAACCCTCTATACCCAAAAAAACTCCTAATGTCGGTTGGAGTTAATGGTCTAGGCCAATTTTTCACCGCCTCTGTTTTCTTTGATTCAACCTCAACTCCCTCACTAGAGATGATCTTACCAAGATACGCTACCGACCTCAACCAAAACTCACATCTGCTTTACTTGGCAAATAATTGGTGTGTCTTAAGTACTTGTAACACCACCCTTAAATGGTCCATGTGATCACCCTCATTTTTTGAATATTCCATATGTCATCAATGAAAACAATGACAAATGAATTTAGGTAACTTTGAAATACCCTATTCATGAAATCAATAAATGTATCTAGGCATTAGTGAGACCCAAGAACATTAATAAGAACTCGTAGAGACCATATCTAGTCTGAAATTCCCTTTTTGGTATATTCTCACATCTCGTCGTAGGTTGGTGATGCCCCGACCTCAAGTCAATCTTAGAAAAGTAGCTTATCCCTTGGAGTTGATCAAACAATTTTTCCATTCGAGGGAGGGATACTTGTTCTTAGTAGTGACTTTATTGAGTTGGCGATAATCAATGTACATTCTAAGAGAACCATTCTTTTTCTTCACAAACAAAACCGGAGCACCCCACGGATAAATACTAGGTCTAATAAAGCCTTTGTCTAGTAAATCTTTGAGTTGAGCCTTCAACTCTTTCAATTTGACTGGAGCCATCCGATAAGAAGGAATTAAAATGGAATTTGTATCCGGTAACAAGTTAATATTAGAAAAGATTTCTCGCTCAGGAGGAATACCGGGAAGATCCTTAGGAAAGACCTTCGGAAATTCTCTCACTACGGGGACCGACTCAAATGGAGGAATCTTTGATTCTTACTATATGGTATAAGAAACCTTTAGAGATCAACCTACAAGCTTTCGAACAACAAATAATACAATCTTTAGGAATAGAATTCCCCCCTTCCACTTAAACGGGCTCATTTGGAAAGTTAAACTTCACCACCCTTGTTTTTCAATCTATAAAGGCAAAGAAAATTTGCAACCAATCCATACCCAATATGACATCAAAATCTAACATATCAAGTTCTACTAGATCAACATAAGTAACTCTATTGGGCAACATTATAGGACAATTTCTATATACCCTCTTTACAACCACCGAGTCACTAACCGTGGTAGTCACTATGAAAGTTTCATTTAGAATATCGGGTAAAATTTCAGACTTTTTAGATATCATGGGAGAAACAAAAGATAATGTAGCGCCTGGATCAAGTAAAGAATATATATAAATATAGAAAACTTTCAACATACCTTCACCACATTGGGAAAAGTATCTTCCTCACCCCTATAGTGGAGAGCATAAACTAAATTCTTCTTCAGAGAATCATTAGAACCACTTGTTAGTACCTCACCACTACCCTTGTCTTGTACCCAAACATTTGGGGAATGTCGAACATTTTTCCCACTCTTACCACAACCAAAAGAATTATCCTTTTCCTTAAGGTAATCACCATAGTGCTTCTTGCTACAACTTCTACAAGTTTGCTTCTTGATTGGTAAAATAGTACCTCTTCCGTTTTTAGGCTAATGGTTAAGAACCCTATCATCCCTAGACTTAGGAAACTTAGAAGGAACTTGATTAGAAACTCTCATTTTGAACTTAGGCTTGTCTTGGATATCAAGCGTACCCTTTGAAGAACCACCATCAAAAGATCTTAACCTTTTGGCATCTCTACTCTTCCTCTTAGCCCTTGCCTCTTACACTTGTTGAGCATGTATCATGAGACAAGAAATGTTCATATTGACATGTATCATAGCCAAATGACATTCCTCTAGCAATTCATACGACACTCCCATCACAAAGCGGTTCATTTCATCCATAGGTTCGGAAACCAAAGAAGGAGCATATTTAATGAATTTCAAAGAGTATTCAAGTACACTCATACCTCCTTGGAGAATGTTTATGTACTCCACCAACTTGGAATACCTCTTTTCCCTAGGTAAGAATCTATCAAGAAAAGCCTTCTTGAGAACTTCCCAAGACACCGTTCCACTCCTTAACAACTTACTGTCTCTCCATTGGATGTACCATGTTTGGGCCACATCTTTGAGTTGATAAGTGGATAACTCAGCTTTCTCTCTAATATTCAACCCCATAGCATAAAAAATCTTGTATATTTCATCAATGAACTCTTTTGGGTCTTCTTCAACCTTGGACCCATAGAAAGTAGGAGGATTCATCCTAGTGAAGTCCCTTAGATGAGAGGACATGGTAGCAACTTGTTGGTTCGCCCGGGGAACAACCTCTCAATTATCTTGGGTTTTCATAGCCTAAGATTGAGTAGTAGATGCTTGTCCTTGAGTAGTAATGGCTTCGGCTATTTGGAAAAGAGAAGCCCTTATAGCACCATCTGTCAAAGGAGGAGGATTGACCGGAGCTTTTTCATCATTTACATCTTCTTGAAGAGGAGGGACTTGATCACCACGGGGAGGAACTACCGAATTGGCAATCTCTTCATAAAGTCACTATACTGCTTTCGTTCGAGTATTCATTACTTATAAACGCAAAAAAGGATTATATGCTAAAAGCACATAGAGCTAACACTCTAGAGGCATGATATTAGACTTACAATAAAGTGAGAGTTTCTTAAGCATCATACATATTCCTATCCATAAGTGTGGCGCACTTCACAATTATGAATACGAACCTACATAGATGTGGTTAAGAGAGACATTAACTCAAAGATATTCAACCTCATGCTGTGATACCAATTTTATCATATCCGGGAATACCCCCTAGACATAACCGCCGGTGACGTCTTCTTTGAGGACTAAGACCAGCCTCTTATCTTACATCATTACATTCATAGGTCAAAATTAGTAGAAATTTAAAAGATTTTACTACTTCTATATTGACGTTTAGATAGAACTGTACATACACATAGTATAGTTATATCGAGTATACATAGACCCTTTGTATATGAAGATTACTTAGTCTTCTACTTTTATTGCACATAGATATATAGAATTTAACAGTCTTAAATAGTCGTCTCATATAATAACCATCTAATAACAGTATAACAATTTGGGCCTAGCACATACATCAAAGTGATAATGCCTCACATGGGCTATACAACATTTTGTACTTAATTGAAAAGAAAGAACATAGAAGTCCTAAAACTATAAACAACTCCATGAGCTTCATACTGACATCGCCCTCGAAAAGTGAGGACCTACCCTACTTGGATGATTAAGAGATCAAAGTCTTCTTCAAGTCCTCTCCAAAATCCCTTAAATGACCGAAACCTAAAATAGTGGGAAAAGGCAAGAATATGGGGTTAATACACTACTTTTACTAAGTATGAGACCATATGCACATATAATACCAAATCATGATAAAAAGGGACATTTCAATAACAATGAAATTTACTTTGAAAACATTTATGCAAATCCAACAAGACCATACCAATCAATAAGACATTCATTAAGTCATAGGCCTATAAATCACAAGAACAACAATACAAAGCATAGTCAAGTCAATGAACGTATCAACATACTTGCATATATAATCAATAGCACTCTATCATCAAGTTATAACTTTAAAAAGCATGAATAGGAGTACATTTTAAAATAATCAAAAATAGACTATTAATTATGACCCTCTTAACGTCCAGTTACGCAATAACTAATCAAAGCCCTATAACCTTACTTACTCAAGTAAACCTAGCAAGAACCATAAAAATGTATAACTTAATATAATATCATACATTAGCATTTTAAACCACATTCATGTTGATAATAGTAATCAACATCACATATTGATATTAACATGTAAAATCATTATATACATATCATTTACATTGATAAGCATATACATACAAAAGAACATCCTCCTAAGACTTCCCTTAAGGCTAACTAGTGCATTGTATATGTAGAGTCTCATACCCCTACCTAGACTAAGCTAAACCCTTTAAGTCATCTTAGTTAGAGTTCATTCCTTTAATTCATTTTAACTTTTGGGAACATGTTTGCTTAACCGGCATAGACCACATGAGCTAATGTGGAATCTGGTGTCATGAAACCCTACACCGGATAATGGCAAACTACTATCCAAGGTTACTTTAAAACATGAATATAGCAACTACGTGGATCCACTAGCTATTATTCTTATTTGGGCAACATAGTGTAAGAACTAGGAGATATAGTTGCGATCCTTTTTATGTTACATGCATTATGATCTCCAATCTTAAGAGTACAATAGTGATCCTATCTTTCCTATGTGGTAAAGGACACTTTTCACTTTAGTTCACTTGGTTCTAAGCTTGAGTCACTTTTGAAATGTCTTTAATACCTTTATAAATCATCATAACTTAATGTAAGTCATAGAGTCAAACCATTGTATAAACATCATCATCTTCATAGCTCAATAAGAATTGCATGAGTATTGTCCTTTCATTACAATTCATATATGTGAGGTTAGCACATTAACATTTTTCATATCATTATAAGGCACATTGGTAAATCCCCACCATCATTACAATATTTACATCTTAGCCAACACCTCACAATTCATAGTCAAGACATTTCAATCCAACAACATACCAACCGTATCAATCCGAATACAAGGCATACTTAAATAAAACATCATCACTTAACAACAAGTAACTATAATTTAAGTAAAGAGTTGAGACCATAAGACTTAACAAGTCTCCTTAATAATTCATCATCAAGGTCTTACCATCAACCCGTAACTTAACCGAACAAGGGTATCATATCATCACATATCCATGACTAACATGATAATAAAGCCAATCGAATCACTACATTATAATTCATTACTAGTTCATGCTTAATACATAGATTTAGGTCAAATCCATAATGTAATTCATAACCTAGATCAACTTCTAAAGAACTATAATGATTGAACTCAAATTCACCTTAATATATTCATAATTGATACAATAACATCATCTAGTAGTAATTCAACCAGTAACCAATTCAATTGAACCAACATTACATAATTCATATTAAGATCATAACCTAGGGTTAAGGGAAATAGGTCATCTTCTAGAAACTAGACCAATTAATACAAATATAACATAATTGAGTTAAATAACATGTTAATCTATTCATAGTATAAAAAATAAATCACAAACAAATCAATTTACAACATCAATTTTGTATTGGATGAAAACCTAATTTGTGAAATCAATTTCACGGAACCCTTTAAGCAAAGAGGTCTCAAAGGTGAAAGAGATCCCATAACTTACTAATTTATGAATATTGATGGAGAATTTATACACCTTTCAGCCTTGAACCCACCTCTATCTTTGTGTTTAATGGGGTTTCTTTGGGAGAGAGAAAGAAGAGAGAAGGAGGAAAGTTTTGGGTTTGGAATAATGAGAGCTTCAGTTATAGTCTTTATATAGGCGGTTAACTAACTTAATTATACCTCCCCTAACCTTTAATTAAACTACTAACTAAGTCAACTAACTAAATGACTTAATTCAAAACATGCAGCACAACCAGTTCCATTATAGACGACACCACGATCAAAGGATCGTGTGTCAATCGAAAGCCACTGTCTCGTTCATATTGCACATCTGTCGATGAGTACAGAGACTCTGAAAAAACATTCCCTTCAATAATTTGCATTATTTTCCATCGACTGAGGCAATCAACGCCCCGTCTATTGGACCACGAGCCGTCTGTCGCATCCGTTGGTGACAGTGTCCATTGACAGCTTTTGGTCACTTTTGTAAGGGTCCTCGTCAAGGGCCCTTGGTGGGTATTTGGAGAGTCGTACCCGGATGTTTCAAATATTAAGTAACTCTAATACATGTTATACACCTTTCCACCAATTTTTATCATTTCTTTTTACTCTTAAAAGCTAGTCAAATAGGCTAAGGCATGCTAGTACCTCTGTGAACTAGTTTTCGAACATCATGGACGTTCTTGAATGTTCTTATTTGTAGACTTCATAAATGGATTATATTAATTAAAATATACCTTATAACAGTGTCTAAACCTTTTTACACTCATGTTAGTCTCTAGAACACGTCTTAGATTTTTGAAGTGTTACATGACTATTGTGAGGCAACCCTAAGGTGAATGTAATTAGGTTATGAACTATATATGGAACCTCTTCATGTACTCATATATTTTACTCTTTGATAAAAAGGCTAGCACTGAGTGAGAATGTTAAGGGGAGTGGCTCTAGTTAGGCATGAGGCAAGAGTACAAAGAAATCCTTCATATCCCTTAATCATGTGCTTACATGGGATGTGTCAAAGTTATACCGTTGGAAAATAGAAAAACCTTTATCGGAGTAGTTTCATGACTCCGTATTCCATGCTTATCTTCCATGATCTATGTCGTCTATTTCCTATTCATATCATATGTGATGCCCTCTACTATTGAATAAGTTCTATGAAGTTTAGGTGGTGGTATAGGACGCTATCTAGATATTGAATGTTTAGGCTAAGAAGATGTTAGTGAGTGAGTCCATAGGTCTTGTCCTATACCATTACTTGAATGTACTTATATGTGATGAATGTCTCTTTAATAAATTATTAAAGATGGTGACTTAAGTTAGAAATCATGCTACATGAATAAGCACTAGCCTAGAGTAGTTTAAGGGTTGTCTAGTTAAGGCATGAAGGGGGCATATGAATGGTCACTTCATATCTTACCTAGGTAAGTCTAATAAAGAGTCTATATAGGAATGTTAGTTGATACATTAGACATGATCAAACCTTAGATAGTCTTAAGGTTTATTTATGTAATCTTATAGAGGTCAAGCAAGAACATTCTCTTCTTGATTTACTTGAGTAAGTCTTTTGATAACCTTTGGGAGGAGAATGTCATATTATATAGATTATTGTATAAGGTGAGAATGATTCTATATTAGATAGTCTAAAGTATCTCTTAGGTGTGTGTGAAGGGATTGCATGGGCGATCACTTTATAACTCATTCAAGTGAAACTTAGAATCACCTTTAGCACAGAGGATCTTATGTTTATGTGTTTGGTGTGTTGTAAGTGTGTATATTTCATTAAAGGTGGTCTTAAGGATAGTTTAGATGTGCCTAGAGAGGTTGTATGGGTGGTATATCTTTGTCTTGCTTAAGTGAGTCTTAGGATAACTTTTAGTGAGAAGATTGCATGCTAGAAATGGGTCATTGTGATGTTGAGGAACTTCACTGTAACAGTGACCTAGTTCACTGTAATGGCATTAAAAAGTGATAAAATGTTTTAAGTATTATCTTATGTGTTTCTAAGGTGTTAAATGTTGTTCTTATGCTTATGATATGATGTTTTAATAAAAAAAGGGAGCATATTTCTATTAAATGTTTGTTTTCATTATTTTATGCATTAAACATCCTTAGTACAAGTGTTTGTAATAATTCCATAATTTTATCGATCTCTAAAGTGGTTCATAGGTGAAGTGCATTTCGGGAGCGGAGCTTGGATTATAGGATCCTTCAAGAAAGTTTGAAGTGTGTCCTCATTTTATTCGAGGGCATAGATGTCTTTTAATTTCTGATTTCAAAGTAATATAATAGAGTAAGTATTTCTTTTTTCGGTTCTTTTCTTGAGAAGAATTCCTTTGAACTGTGTATTTTTTTAGGCATAAATTTTATTTTTATTTTTTTGAGAGAAAAGAAAAAAACCTTTTGAGTTATGTGATACTTGCTGGTTGGGCCTAATTTTGAGTAGTACTTTCTTCTGAAATCCTACTTGCTAGTGAAATTACAAACTTTTTAACATCTAGGTTCATGGTTGTGACTTTGTATATAGCTTATTTTATTTTGTAGTTTGATGTGAATTTTTCTCTCTTAGAAGTGGAATTTATTAATCTTGATTGATACTTGTTCCATGTGTGGTGAGATTTTGTTTATTCCATGTTTTAAATCTTAGTATAGGACTTGCCCTGCATGTTATTAAAATAAAATAAAAGTGTTGCTTTGCTTAGGAGATTATAATAGTGCTTCTTTTATTTGTAGTGTAATATTTACCTTTTCAGATATTTTATAAGTACTTAGCCCTTTTGAGCTTGTAGCCTTTGGTCGGTAGCCATATTTTTCCCTTGACTATTTTGTTGAATTCCTAATTTTTGCATCTTGATTCCTTTAACATTATAGCATAGATTTATTTTGATTATCAATTTTGATATAAATGGATGTATGAGTTAAGAGGTAATCAATGATAGCTATAAATTTCCTAAAATATCTCTTTGAAAAAAAGTGACATGAAAAAAAAGCAAAGGAATGTGACATGAGAAAAAATAAAGTTACATTGACATGGTCCTTGTCCTTCCAAAGACACCGTGAACTTTAACGCATGCAAAATACCTAAGTTGAGGGTTTCTATTATGAAGGAAAACTAAAAAATAGAAAAACATAATGATTTTTTTGAGATGATGAGAACTATTTGTGAAATAATTGTTGATGTAAGTAATGAAAATTAAGAGAACAAAATAATGGTTGATGAAGTCTAAAAATTGCATAATTACGTTGTAACATAAAGGGTCCCTAATTTTCTTCCAAAATTAAACACTTTATTCTACTCTTTGATCATAAGTATTAACCTTTTAGACTCAAATCCCCTCCAATTATGTCACATTTAAAAGAATCTATGAGAAAACCCAAGAACTTCAGCCCTCTCATAATAATTCTCTCTCTAAAACTCAAAAAATAAGAAATGAGAAGTTTGAGCTAGGGTTTGTGATTTCAAAGGTTCATCCCCATATTATTTGGAGTTACATAGTAAAGATATGTTTTATTTTAGTCGATGGGTAGTTTCCATCCATTAAAGATTCGTTTTCAAGATTCCAATTTAACCCAAATCTAGGGTTTTCAATCGATGTCATGGGTCTTCTTCCAAAACGTTATTAATAGGTTATTTATTGTTGAATATGGTTGAATATTATGATTATGATTGGATTAAGGTACTGTTGTTTATAGATGGTAAAAATCCTCCGTGGACCTATGCTTCCCCCCAAATTGATTATGTATGAATTTATAATGTGGTTTGGTTGATATTAGAAACATGTGAATAGATTGTGTTTGATGAATCAGTTATTGAGATTCCTCTTATATTATTTAGTAATGGTATATGTTTGGGATGATTTTTATTCATGGCCCTTGACGGGAAAATTATGTTGGTTGGTATATCTTTACGAGAATTATGCATATGCCTATGATTCACTTATAAAGGGAAGATACAATGAATATTGTACAATTTGTGTAATGTATCATGATCATGCTTCCCCGACCCTAACACATGATTGTGTTGATTGAAAGGTTATTCTCATGAACACACTATGAATAAGAGGCGAATAGTTTATGCACATGTTCATAATTCAAAGGTTCAAGGGACATTCTCACCTAATGAATCTATGAGTTATTATAATATTATGTTTATTTGAGTACCTAGTTTATTCTTACATGAACATGAAATTATGTAAAGATTTAATATGAATTTTAAAGGAAATTATGCTTAGAACGGAGTGGATATAAAAATAAGATGGAAGCTTTTATGTTAGAAAGTATAGCTTACCATAATAAGTATCTCATGAGAAGGAAACCTTTTACATTAGGATGTACGGGTTCAAGTAACAATCTTCTTATCCCATAAATATATTCCCACATAGGTCTTAGCTAGTGGATCCACCTAAAATCTATAATGTTTGTTCTACCTTAGGCAAGTAGGACACCTCTTTTTGATGTGGGGGTAAGACACCATATTCCATGTAGCTCATATGGTCTATATTGGTTAAGGTATATTTCCCTATACGATAAAAAAATGAATATGAAAAGAGCATGAACTATAACTATGACTTCATAAGAGGTTCTACTTATCACGATTCGGGTTATGGTACTCCATTTGTGCATTGCACAAGTACTCTTCAAGGGTGGTTGTGTCAAGGTTCTCCTATGCTATGAAAACTTATGAATGATGTATCTGTGATATGTAATGTTGTTAAGGATGAATGTACTTACAAGAAATATGTATATGAATAATTGATTGTTCATGAATATTGCCTAATGATAAGGTCAAGGCAAGACATGTATGATTTTGGTGATCTAAAAGTGGTACTTGACATTTGGTTGGGTTATGAGATCTTGCCTTTGTTTTGTACTGGTATGACTTTGGGTTTCTTATGATATGTTATGACTATGCTTCATAATAAATGTGCATAATGTCTTTTAAACTTGATAAATGCATGAGTTTCAACTAAATTTCCGTTTTATGCATGTTGTAAGGATTTTCTATCCATGCCTTCAGTACATAGTACATTAATTGTGCCAACACATATTTTCTATCTTTTCTAAAAGCATATGTCCCGGTCATTGACGTTGCTTCTTTTTGGTCAAAGGTTTGGATCAATTCTCTCCATTTCTTGGTGAGTCCTCCTTATTAGAGGACAAGAGTCATTCTTCCTAGTTTTGTTTCAATTGTTTTACGTAAAGACATTATTGAAAAGTGCTATCACCTTAATTTAGATTCTATTGTAGTAAATAGTTCATTAAGATAATGTTAGACTCTTGTTTTAGGATATAAATGAATTAGATTCTATTGTAGAAAATAGTTCATTAAGATAATGTTAGACTTTTGTTTTAGGATATAAATGAAAGTACTTCGATTTTAAAATTTAAATTCCGCATTATTTGTATTACCTATGTTTATGATTATGCTAAGGTCTTGTATGAGACCCTTTCGGGGTCGATTATATTGTGTCTCATTCATTAATAGGCGATTCTAGTCACAATTGATCGCAAAGGTTCAATTCCATCTTTACAAGTCAAGATCGTTCATATTTAATAAAATACAGTTTAATTAATAATGATTTGATCCTATCTTTAACAAATTACTACATCTGACATTGATTTAAGAATATTAACTATGAATCTTAAACTTCACCTCTAATTGCATAAACCCATAAATTATCACATCATCAAATAGACTAGGGTTAGCTATATAAAAAACATTAAATTATCATAATATCAAAATTCCATACTAATACAATCATAATTAGGAATTATCCACTTTGTTGGAGTAATACTCAATTCCCACCCACAATGTAAGAGGAACCCTGAAAGAATTGGGTTTTTGACTTCACAATTGAGGGGAATCTAAGGGGCTTTATGGGTGAAAGAACCCATAGATGAATAAACTAACATACCTTGATTCAAATTCCATATATAAGCTTGCAACGATACTTATTTTGGACCTAAGTTACAATATTTATCTTCTTCTTCTTCAAGTCTTTAGTTTTCTAAAGAGAGATATTTGAGTGGACAATATTTGGTGATTTTCCTTATATTTCGGGGATATTGACTTATATTAAGGAAAGCATGAGTCTAAAAAGATCATTTTATTTATTTTTGAAGAATAAATCAATTTAGTATAAATTTAGGGACAAATAACTAAAAATACAAAACATTCTAACTTAAAATTTTTTATCTACACGCTAAAGATTGCCATGGAACATGGCGAATTGCCAAATGTGTTGTAACACTCCAAAAATTTGATAACTAATATAGATCCTAACATTAGTGTATAGAGGTTTAGATAATATTTTAAGACCTAAAATAATGTTTATAACTCATTCAAAAAGATTTAGACAAAGACGTCAAAGAACGTCCATGACGTACGTAAACTAGCTAAATTAAACTAGTTGACGTCGCTATGTTTGATGAAGAATTTGGATGGTAAAATGAAGTCTAAAACTTTTAAAAAGACTTTGGTTAGGTAGAGTGTTGCATAAAGGGTCTAAATGTCTTATAACGATGCCTAAAGGACACCCGAAGGGTTCTTAAAGAGGACCCCAATATGGGTGAGCATGCTTCCTAAGCAGCCTGCATGAGTCAAGATTAAAGGGGCTTATACGCGACAAGCAGACCACACGAACTCTTATTCCTCATATCACTTTTTCAGAAATAAAAATGGTAATTAGCCTCGCAACGCGAACCCACATCCCTGATTCGTAAAAATTGTATTTTAAGTATTTTGACTTCACAAAAAGAAACATTTAAGTGAGGGGTATTTTGGGTACTTTAGGGGGTAATTATTATAGCCTAAGGGTAATTTTTAAGTCATTTTTCACTCATCCAAACAAAATTCTTTAAAAAAAAATCCAAAAGCTCTTATCTCTCTCTACTTTCTCTGTCCCAAAATCCTTCATTAAAGGACTAACAAAACTTGAAGAAGAATGCCAATTAATCTAGGATTTCACTTCAATTTAGTGGATTAATCTTCATTAATGTATTGGTTATTCACCCAATTCCAAGGGTTTTCCAATTCTAATGGGTTTTCTTATAAACTTCAAATTGATGATAAATTGTGATTTCCTATTACTAATTAAGTGTATATTGTTGGTTAATTGATGAAATTTCATCAAATCTTGAATCTTGATTGTAATATGATTGTAGTTGAAGTACGAATTGATCATTAGACTTGTTTTTATCTATTATGTTTCATGTATGGATTGACTAGGGTAAGGTATTGTTGGGATTGGATCAAATTCTTGAAGAATTCATGACGAACTGTATTCCCCCTTACCCTAGGTAATGGATTGAAGTTAATTGGGATACTCATGATGCAATTGACCTAGTTCTTGTGTTAATTAATATTGATTGATTTTACTACACCTATTATTGTAATTGGTTGGTTGATGGTAAGACCATGACGATTGATTTTGAAGGAGATTTTGTAACTTTTTATGATTCTGACCTTTACTTCAATTATGATGGCTTGTGATTAATAATCTAGTTTAGTCGAAGTATATCTTGTGAATGGCCTAAGTAAGTGTTGGTATGATATTGAATTGAAATGTCTTGATGATGTGATTGTGAGATTTTGCATAAGATGCAATGATATAAGGTTGGTTATAAATTACCTATGTGTCTTACTACGATATAATGAGGTTAATGTGCTAATCTCACATACAAGGGCTGTATTGAAAGGATGTTCTCATGCAATTCCTATTCAGCTCTTGATGATGACTATACAAGGAGCGATTCTCCTATGACTTGAACTAAGTTATGATTATTAATGAAAGACATTTCAAAAGGAATCTAGCTTAGTATCGAGTGATATTGTAGATGAAGGGTGACTTGCTAGTGGATCAACCTAGATGCCATGTTCATGTTTGGTACTACATTGAATGGTAGACAACCACCTTCCATCGGTGCAAGGTTTTACAACACCAGATTCCACACTTACCTCTTGTGGTCTATGTCGGTTAAGGCAAGTGTTCCCGAAAGTAATATGAAGTAATGAAGTAAACACTAACTAGGGTGACTTAAGAGGTTTGACTTAACCTAGGTAGGGGTATTAGACTCTTCCTATGCCTTGTATTAATTTTCCCTAAGGGAAGCCTTGGGAGGTTGTTCTTATGTTCTTATGATCTTATAAAGTGACTCTTATATATTTGTTGACTTTACATGTTGATGATCCGATATGATGTTAGTTTTATATATGAACATGCTATTGCTCTATATTTCTAAGTATAATGATGACTACTATTGATGTTATGTTATGTTGTGTTAGACATTTCTTGTGATACTTTGTTAGGTTTACATGATTGAGTAAGGTTATGGGGCTTTTCTTGGTCATTGCACTTGTAGGCTAAATGGTGAGTTTATGAGTAAGGGTCATGTTTATGTTATAATGTCATGAACTCTATGCATGTTTACTTGAATATAAATTGATAATGTTGGTCTTCTATTGTACATGGGTTTGAATTATATATTATGAAGTTGTTGATCTATATGACTTCATTATTGTGCATAAGGCTTTTAAAATTACTTTAACATGGTTTTGAACAAATTCCATTTAAGCATGATTAACCGTTGAGCTTATAGAAGACCTTTGAATATTACTTGGATATTTCCCAAGTATTCGGTAGGTCCTCACCTTCCGAGAACAATGCCACAATCATGCTTTTTGAGGCCTACATGAGGCCTTTATTATAATGAAGTATGGGTTGAACCAAAGATGTTGTATTCGACTTTGATGGTTTAATGTGAGACATATTCTAGACTTCTTTTAAATCTATATTTCTATATTATGTATGTGAAATAAAAGTAGAAACCTATGTATTGTTTCTTATACGAGGAGTCTATGTATACTCGCTAATTTTATAGTTTTTGCAAGCGAGAGATCTAAGTAAACCTCAATGTAGAAGTAGTTTAAAAAGTTTTAAATTTTTTGCTATTTTAACCTATGAAATGTAATGAAGAATGCTAAGAGGTTAGTCTTAGTCCTCTTCGAGGACGATGACACCGGTTACTTTTATGGGGTGCTCCCCTATTTTGACAAACTTGATATCAGAGCATCACATATAATATCTTTAGGATTCATGTCTCTATAGTGAGAGTCAAATATTTAGACTTTGAAGTTCCTCCCATTGATATGGTCCCCGAAGTGAGGGATTTTTTGGAGGTCTTTTCTAATGATCTTCTCGGTATTCCTCCCGAATGGTAAATTGACTTTGGTATTGACTTTCTATCGGATACCAACTTTATTTCAACTCTTCTTTATCGGATGGCTCTAAAAGAATTTAAAAAGTTGACGGTTCAACTCAGAGTTGATACTAGACAAAGGCTTCATTATACCTAGTATTTCTCCATAGGGTGCTTCGGTATTGTTTGTGAAGAAGAAGGATGGGTCCCTTAGAATGTGCATTGATTATCACCAACTCAATAAAGTAAATATTAAGAACATGTATCATCTCCCTCGAATCGACGACTTTTTTGATCAACTACAAGGGGCAAGCTACTTTTCTAAAATTGACTTGAGGTAGGGGTATCACAAACTTAGGGTGCGAGGTGAGTATATACCAAAAACAGCATTTGGAACTAGATATGGACACTATGAGTTTCTAGTAATGTCCTTTGGCCTCACTAATGCCCTGGAGGCGTTTATGGACCTTATGAATAGGGTGTTTCGAATTTACTAGATTTTTTCATTGTCTTCATTGACAAAAACTTGGTATATTCAAAAAATGAGGGTGAACACATGAATCATTTGAGGGCCGTGTTACAATTTCTTAACAAAAACCAACAATTTTTCAAGTATAGCAAATGACAGTTTTTGTTGAGGATAGTGGCATTTCTAGGTCATATCATCTCTAGGTGAAAGAGTTGAGCTTGATCCAAGGAAAACCAAGGTGGTCCATAATTGTCCTAGACCATTTAATCTAACAAACATTAGAAGCTTTTTAGGCCTAGCGGATACAATAGGAGGTTTGAATATGGTTTTGCACCATTGCATCTCCCTTGACTCAATTGACCCAAAAGACTAAAATTTGAGTGGTCGGAGGCATGTGAAGGAAGCTTCCAAATCTTGAAGGATAGTCTTACATCTGAGGGTACCAAGGGATACATTGTACACTATGATACATCCCGACTGGGCTTGGGGTGTGTGCTTGTGCAACATGGGAAAGTAGTAGCTTATGCTTCTAGACAACTAAAGGTGCATAAGAAGAACTACCCATCTCATGATCTTGAGTTAGCTGATGTGGTATTTGCCTTTAAAATATGGAGGCAGTTCCTGTATGGTGTTCATGTTGATGTGTATACCGACCACAAGTGTCTTTAATATGTGTTTACTCAAAATGAGTTAAATCTCCGAAGAAGAAAGTGGTTTGAATTATTGAAGGATTAACACATGAGTGTTCATTATCACCCCGGCAAGGCCAATGTAGCTGAAGATGCTCTAAGTCCTATGAACATGGATAGTGTGTCTCATGTAGATAAAGTCAAGAAATATCTAGTGAAAGTTGTTCAAAGGTTGGCTAGATTGGGTGTTAGTTTGGAAGATTCTCCAAATGGTGGTTTTATGGTCCATCATCACTCCGAATCGTCTTTGATGGTTGAGGTGAAGTCTAAGCAACACCTTGATCAACCATTGATGGAGTTGAAGGAGTCTGTTATGGGTAAGTTAAATGAGTCATTCTCCTTAGGGGGATGGTGTCTTGAGGTATCAAGGAAGCTTGTGTTTTCCCAATGTAGATTGTTTGAGGAATCAGATTCTTGAAGATGGATATGGGTCCCTATAATCCATTCATCCGGGATCTACAAAGTTGTATCATGACCTTAGAGAGATGTTTTTGTGGGATGGTTTAAAAAGAGACATAGAGGAATTTATTGAAAATGTCCAAATTTCAAAAAAGTGAAAGCCGAGCACCTAAAGCCAAGTGGTTTACTTCTAGAAATACAAGATTCCACTTGGAAGTACGAAGACATAAATATGGGTTTGGTGGTAGGTTTTTCTCGGACACAAAAGCAACATGACTCTATATGGGTGGTTGTGTATAGGTTGACCAAATTTGCTCATTTAATTCCCGTCAAGTCCACATATTCGGCAGAAAATTATGCAAGAATCTTCATATATGAGGTTGTGTGTAGCCATGTTATTGTGTTGTCCATCATATAGGATAGGGGTGCACAATTTACATCTAGATTTTGGAGGTCGTTCAAAAAAAGGTTGGGTATCGAGGAAAAGTGAATCACTATTTTTCATCCCCAAATGGATGATTAAGCGGAGTGACCTATTGAAACCCTTGAGGATATGCTTAGATCTTGTATTATTGACTTCAATGGAATTGGGATAAACATTTTCCTTTTGTTGAGTTTTCATATAATAATACTTACCATTCATCTATAGCTATGTATCATTTTGAAGCCTTGTATGGTAGGAGATGTAGATCTTAAATTGGATGGTTTGAAGTGGGAGAAACTTCACTCTTGGGTACATAATTGATTTATAAGACTTTGGAGAAATTTCATATAATAAGGAACAGAGAGAAAATAGCCTATAGCCGTCAAAAGTGTTATGTCAACCATAGGAGAAGAGACTTAGAGTTCGAAGAAGATGATAAAGCGTATCTAAAAATTTCACCAATGAAAGGAGTGGTAAAATTTTGCAAGAAAAGGAAGTTGACTCCTGGTTATGTTGGTCCCTATGAAATTTCGCAAAGGGTTGGAAAGGTTGCATATGAGTTGAACTTGCCCAGTGAACTATCTTCGGTTCATCCAGTTTTCCATGTATCTATGCTTATGAAGTGCATTGGTGATCCCGAGTCCATACTTCCTATTGAGGGTATAGGTGTGGAAGAGAACTTCTCTTATAAGAAGGTTACGGTTTAAATCCTTGATATACAAGTTAAAAGGTTGAGGAACAATGAGGTTGCTTCCATAAAGGTGTTATGGAAGAACCACCTAGTTGAGGAAGCAACATGGGAGGCCGAGGACGACATGAAGTCCTGTTATCCTCATCTCTTTCCTAACTAAGGTTATTTATTCATATTTATAATGAAAACAATGATTTAATTTGATTTTGACTTGTTCTGCAAAGATATGCATTATATACGATAAAAGGTGTAACCGATATAGACCATGGGAGATTAACATGGAATCCCAGTATTAACCCCTAGCGGATGAGGGATCTACACTTACCTAAGGTAAGGTCGTTCTTTGAGGCTTTACGTGGAACACCACTAGCTAGTCCTATGCGAGATCATAGTTAAGGGATAAGGATATTGATTCTATGTACTACATGTCAACTTATTAAGAGTACCCATCTCAAGAGGTAACTTTTGGATAGTACATCTCTACTCACGAAGAATAACCACCCACTTGTAAAATACTTTCAGTGATACACATTCATCCCCACGGAGTTTAAGACTTTCATTACATTATATTATCTATAAATTTAAGGATTCCTACAAAGTACTAAATCTCAACTCACAAAGAGTATTCATTCCAACCTATCATTTATTAATTGGAAAGATCTTAGGAATATTGAGGGTTCTACTAGACACTACATCTCTACGCACGAAGAGTGTCCACCCCCAAATCCCTCATTCGTTCATTAGAGTTCTATTTAGAGAACTTTTAAATAGATTCTCATTCATTTAATTTTAATTAGCTTCATTCATTGATTCATTGTGCGTGTATATGTGATAATCCTTTCGCATAACCTCCATCATTCATGACATTTTCTTCTATACATGATTATACTATATTCAACATAATCCACTCAAACCATACTTCATATTCATATTATACTCCAATAATCACAATATCTTCATGAATCACATGCATATCTTCGTAATACATCTCTATACATAACCATCATTACATCATTTTACTTAAAATTGAATGCCTTCAAGTCCACACTCACAATCCACATATATATTCATATACATTAACTAAACACTGCCACCATAAGTGTACGATACCACACAAGATCAATTCAATAAGAACTAGAACAATTTAGGTCAATGTACCGTTCATCCAAGCCTTGATCACCTTTTTTTTAATTCTCCAACAATTTATCATAATTTGCCATTAATAGAAGTATATAACCCTAATAAAATATAGTATAAACACAATTCTATAAATATCCAATCACATTCATCCAACCCGTTTCATAAGCAAAAATTAAAGAATCAGGATGCTCATGGGTCCAAGGAGTTTTTTATCATAAAAACATCAATTAAAATTGAACACATCGTAATTCATCCATTAAAACCGTTTATTGCAAGAACCTATGCTTAGAAATTGAAATAGGAATTTGACAAATTTTGAGATCTTTTGAAAAGTCTTTGGATTGGCTCTGGAATCATGGAAGAATCTAGGACGAAATCAGCATAATTATTAGTAGAAACCCCATGAAGTTAGGCTTTAAACTTGGAGAATTTTAATTTCTTCCTTTGAGATTCAAAGCTTCATCAATGGAGGCTTTTTGGAGAAAGAGAAGGGAGAGGTTTTGATTTTCATCTTGAGGGTTATGTTTTGATTGGTGAATTTGGAGTAAAAGTGACTCAAAAACCAATTTTGATAAATCTCCAAAGTACCGAAAATATCCCTACACTAATTAAACCTTTTAACCAAGTCTAATTTAACTTTAAAATGACATTACCATATCTCAAACATGCCCGGGCGTTGCAGGGATACACCTAAATCTTCGTTCTGGAATTTAGTTTAAGGCCTAGTGGTTCGTAATAAGCCCACATCGCAAGTAAGACCTTTTCCCTTTAAAATTTCAGGAGCGCGATGCTTCAACAACCTCAAAAAGGGGCGCGATGCTCTAACACCCTCAAAAAGGGGCTTCCTGCACGCTGCCTGGTAGCCTGCTTCACAAACTTTAGGTGCTCTTCAAGGACCCTTTGGTTAGGCTAGTTTCCAAACGTCTTGGTCGTCCTTGGACGTTTTACTTGGAAACCCTATAATACAAACTTCAATAGATGAATTTCATTATTTTAACATGTTTTAACTAAATAAACACATGTGAAGATCTATATTTTCCTATTTCATTTGGAGGGTTGTTACAATCTCCCCAACTTAGAAAAATCATTAATCCCTGAATGATACTTAATCTCTTTCGAGGACTAGAAGACCAAACTAGTAGTTCACAAAGAAAATCTCATACATAATATTTCATAGTCAATGCACCAAATTTACAAGGAACACTAACGTCACATCACTATGCACTCTAAGCATTACAAGCAATTTGGAACTATTTCCACAATTCATAGTGCACACATAGCTCATAAATTTCACTTTCATTTTGGAGGAACTACCTTCTACAAATTTAGACATGCTCATCATTTCATTATAAGGATCAATATGTAATGCCTTAACAATCATACATAGGCAAATCATCATGACCACTCATAAGGCAAATAAGCAATTTACACTATGCACATTAACATTAGAGACACACAAATCAATTGTTAGCTTTATTACAAAATCATCAAGAGAATGCAACATATTATCATAAAAGGCACTCATAACATAAGGATACATCCAATTCATACTCATATGCAAGACTCCAAAGCATAACAGAACCATTTAGAATTTTGGTCTCAAGCTTCAGTAAGAGTACAAGAAAAAGATAAGGATATCAATCACCTTACTAATCAACTCATTCTCCCCACTTGCGGTAAACCCATGTAAGTACAATTCAAGATAACCATAAAGAACTATGACTCACAGTGGTCTATATTTCGAATTAGATCCTTTGTTAGTTTGTAACGGTTGTTTATTTGAGTATTTGGATCTGGATTATCTAGAGGATCTTGGTTGGTATCCTTCCCTTTTGCCTTGAGGTTTGGGAAATATCTCATCTTATGAATCTTATTTCTACATCATAAACATTCATCAATACCGGCAAGACACTTACCCAAATATTGCTCTCCACATGTAGTACATCAAGACCTCTCAAAAGTAGAGCCACCTCCACTCCTTCCTTGAGAATTTTTGTTGGACTCCCTATCCTTTATCACCATTGGGTAATCTTTATTGTAAAACCTCTTATTAGATTTTTTTTATTTGGTTCCTCCGGCCTATCCCTTTTCCCATCTCTATTCATCTTCCTAAGTTTAGTCTCCTCAATTTTTTTGGCATACACCATGAGTATAGAGATAACAATATCATGATGGAGTATTGTCGTACAACATTATTCTTCAAACAAACTAGGCACTCTAGTCACAAAATTATCCATTCTAGCACAAGAGTTGGCCACCAAGGTTGGGAATACCTAGAGATTTGGGTGAACTTGAGAGTATTCCTTCTCACTCATTTCCCCTTGATGGAGGTTCATTAATTCGATTTACTTTTCTCCCTAAACTCTAAGGGGAAAACCTATCAATAAAGATCGTCTTAAACACTTCCAATATACAAGGCCCGCCCATATAGGTCTCTCATCGCTTCATTGATCAAACCACACTTGTGCCACATCTTTTAGTGTGTAGACGGCTAGTTCCACTTTTTCTCTAGAAGTTACTCCCAAATAATATACCACATTAAAAACCTCATCAATGAAGTCTTGTGGATTTTTATCCACCTTAGTTCCATGAAAAGTAAGAGAATTCATCCTTATAAAGTCTCAGATTCTAGAAGCGCGAGTACTTGAATTGGTGTTCGCTTGGGGTCTGTTACGACCCCCCAAAATTAAATAGGATGAAATAGATCTTCACGTGAGTTCTATGAGTTAATAACTTGTTTGAATAATTAGGAATAGCTTTTAAAATCAAACTTAAAGATGTTGAAGGTAAAACGTCAATAAAGGACTAAAATATCCGAAAAATAGTCATTTGAGCTAGTGTATCCTAGTGTCTTGTCACTGAAGTTGGTTGATAGATTAAGTGATAATGGGTTTAATACCCTTTTAATCTAAAAATACCCTAAACAAAACCATTGTTACACCTCCAAACGATATGGAGTAAGCGACATCCAAGAGATAGGGTCCTTGAGTGTGATGTCAAAGAATTGAATCATTGTTGCTAGTGTCGCGAATGGAGGGTTAATTGGTTGATGATTAAGGTAGGAATAATATCTAGTAACTTATATGACCTATACGTGTTTGGTGGTACATGGGAGGGGCAGCCACGAAGGCAAAATGCCAATCCTAAGCCAAAAGGAAGCTTTGACTGCCACTTTCTAGGAGTTCACAACCACTTTCATGACTATTGGTGTTGACCACGGTATGTGAATTTTTCCGTGGACATGACGTAAAGGCCAGACCAAGTGTCCAAGACACTTCCCCAAGACCACGAGGCACTTCACGAGCTGTCCAAGTGACAACAGTCTGTCAAACTTCCCCTAAATGTGACTTGGCATTTGAGGTTTATATAGGGCCATAGAGGGTTCGGGGAGCTACTGTAAACATACCACAAGCACTACGACAGACTGTGGTTTCCATCCACGGACCGTCAACATGGTTGTGGTCCCTAGTACAAAACTGGCAAGCAAGGGGTTTTGAAGAAAAACCCCATTAAATTTAGGTTAAGTATGGATCCTTTTTATGGGTTTTATTCACCAATATATATATATATATATATATATATATATATATATATACACCCAAACGTTGGAGAATAATAATAACAATTGTTATAAAGTAATCGTAACAGTAATAATAATAAGAATAAGAATAGGAATAATAATAATAATAATAATAATAATAGTAATAAAAATAATGATAATAATATTAATTATAATAATAATAATGATAGTTATAGTAGTAGTAGTAATAATAATAATAATAATAATAATAACAATAATAAGTTATAAACCTAAACCCCAAATTACACCCTCTCAAATTATTCTATCTCAAGAAATAACCCAAACCTTAGAGAATAATAATAATAATAACAATAATAATAATAATAATAATAATAATAATAATGATGATATTGATAATAAAAATAATAATAATAATAATAAAAAAATATAATAATAATAATTGTAATAATAATAATAAAAAAACATTAATAATATTATTAATAATATTATTAATAATAGTAATAATAATATTATTATTATTATTTGTAATAATAATAATAATAAGTCATAAACCTAATCCCCCAATTCACACCCTCTCAAAATACTCTCTCGCTAGAAAAAATGGAACCAATTTAGAATTTGGTTTTTTGAAACTTATAGTGAATATGATTTAAAAAATATTTCCGAAGATTTTTATGATATTTGTAAATGACATAACAAAATTATTTATTTTGTTCCTTGGTTTATAACTACTTATTTACCTCTATATATAAATGTTATTGAAAGGACTTATAAAGAGAGTGGTGGTGCTATTACTAAAGTCATTTACCCTCCTCAAGCTCCTTTTATTTTACTAAATAATACTGGGATAACTTTTTCAGCTTTTCAAAAGTTTATTGAAATAGATGTTGCCCAAATTACTGTTCAAGAGGTTAATAACCTTATTTCTCAAAATAATTATTTGAGTCTTTATGTTAAAGTCCTTGGTGAACATATCAGTTCTTTAGACAAAAAATTAGATGATTTGATTAAATTAGTAAAAGATTTGCAAAAAATCCCTAAAGAAGAAATAGCTTCTACTTCAAAAACTGTTTTAAATATTCCTACTCATCTTCAACGACCTGTTGATACAACTGGTTTTAAAGTTAAATCTTTTTACAAAGAAGTTGAAAATCTTTTTGATAAAAAATTGTCTGGTTTAGGTTCAAAACCTATTTCTAATGATTTTCCTAAAAATGATTATTTTGATCAAGTCTCTGGTATCCATTATCCGAATCAAGATGTTTCGGAAGTACACTCCAGAAGATTTAAATCTGGTTATAACCAAAAACAAAAGGTTATAGGAAAAGGAGGTTATGCAACTCTCCCGTCAATGATGACTTATTATTATCCTCGGCCTACTCCTCAAGATGTGCTAGTTGAAGAAAGAGATTGGAACCAAACTAACACATCCTACAGTGGAAATGAGGTATATGAATGGAATATTGATGCCCTAACTGAAAGACGGGTATCTATTGTAGTACATCGTATGTTGATGTACTCATCAATTTGTCGTCATACGAATAATAATAATGATCATGCTATCTGTAAAATGATTATAGCAGGTTTTACAGGTCAACTAAGAGGTTGGTGGGATAATTTCCTAACACCTGAAGAAAGGTATGCAATAATGAATGCATACAAAGAAGAAATTGTAAGAGAAACTGGTATCGATGAGAAGGGTCAACCAGCAAAAAGGACTTCTGTGAAAAAGGTTGAAGATGCAGTTTATACACTTGTTCTAACTATTTTGGAACATTTTAATGGAAGATTTTCCAACCAAAATGAAACTATTAGAACTCTTTTAAATGGACTTAAGTGTAAACATTTGGGTCATTTTTGATGGTATAAAGATACTTTCATGAGTAGGGTTATGGAACTACCAGAAAGTAAATATGAATATTGAAAAAATAAATTCATCGATGGTCTTCCCCCATTATTTGCTGAAATGGTGAAAAAAGTTTTAAGCGGTGACAACTTGGAGATCCCTTATGATACACTAACTTATGGAAAGTTAATAGGGACATGTACTCAACAAGGATTAAATCTCTGTAATGAGCTTAAACTTGCTCAACAAATCAAAAGTACTCAAAAGTCTGAAAGATCTCAATTGGGAGATTTTTGTACACAGTTTGGTATAGAAGGACCGTCTAGTTCTAAGCAAAATACGGATCAAACTAAAGAAAGATATCATAAGAAGCAACATCGTTCAAAACGATACAAAGAAAAGAAAGAAGAGAAGAAATCTCATAGAAAAGCAACAAGGTTTGTAAAAAAATTCTCTACGAGGGATTTAAAAAACATAAAATGTTACAAATGTGGACGATTTGGTCATCTTGCAAACAATTGTAAAGCTGATAAGTTCAAAGCTTTGAAATTAGATGAGCCAACCCAGGATAAACTCTATGAGTTACTTTATGAATCAGATTCAGATTCTAATTCTTCTGATAAATCAGAAAATCCTTCAGGTTATACCTCAAATAAAGATATTGAGACTACCAACAATTGTGCAAATTGTCCAGACGGTAATTGTACTTGTGGTCATGATGAATTTTATAAATTACAGCCTCAGCTAGGAGATTCTTATATTGATAAATTACATCAAAGTTTTGAAGATTTGTCTTTCAAAATGATTTCTTCAGAAAATATTATTGAACTTTTAAAAGATATTTCAGATGAAAATCTCAGAAGTAAGATTTTAAATATGGCTTCTTCTTCCTCTTCAAAGAATTTTGAAAGAACAAAGAAAGAAGAAAAACCTTTTGAAAACTTTAATACTAGTTCTTATTCTATTCAAGAAGTTTTTAATAGACTTGAAAAGAAAAGACCAAGTATTATAAGAGATACTTCTTTGGATGATTTAAAGTATGAGGTTGAAAACCTTAAAAAGGAAATTAAATCTTTAAAACAAAACCAGTTGATTAATAGTCATCGTATTTTCCAATTAGAAAATAATATTTCTGAAGATGATATTTCTATTCCAGAAAAGGGGAAAAATGTTTTAGATGATGAAAACCCTGAGCCAAGTGTTAAATTTCTTGGAATGCTTCAAATTGTTACTGCTCATCGTTGGTATATAAATTGTACCATTCTAATTAATAATGATTTTAAAGTTTCCAGTATTGCCATGATTGATAGCGGTGCTGATGTTAGTTGTATTCAGGAAGGATTAATTCCTTCAAGATATTTTGAACAAACTACGCATGTTGTTAAATTTGCTTCTAATCATGCTTTAGACATAAAATATAAACTTTCTAATACTTGTATTTGCCAAAGTAAAGTTTGTATTCCTCATTTCTTCTTTCTGGTTAAAAATCAGCTTAACCCGCCAATTATACTTGGCACTCCTTTTATAAATGCTATTTATCCTTTCTCAGAGTTAAATGCAAAAGGTTTTACTGCAAATTATAATGGTAGTACCATTAATTTTGAGTTTATAACTGAGCCTATTACTAGAGATATTAACTCTTTAATTCATTTAAAACAAAAACATATTGAGTCTTTACAAATAGAAATTTTCAGTCTTAATATTTCTAATTCTGTACAATCTCCTAAAGTCCAGGAAAAAATTAAATTAATTTCTGGTAAAATGACTGCTGATATCTGTGCAGATCATCCAAATGCTTTTTGGAACAGGAAGAAACATATTGTAACTCTTCCTTATGAAGACTCTTTTAATGAAGCCGATATTCCTACAAAATCTCGTCCTTGTCAAATGAACTTTGAACTTGTTGATTCTGCAAAAAAGAAATTGATAACTTATTAGCAAAGGGACTTATAAAACCCTCTAAATCTCCATGGTCTTGTACTGCATTTTGTGTTAATAAAGCAGCAGAACAAGAAAGAGGTGTTCCCAGGTTGGTGATAAATTACAAACCTTTGAACAAAGTTTTAAAATGGATTAGGTATCATATTCCTAATAAAAAAGATCTTTTTTCAAGATTATATGATGCCAATATATTTTCAAAATTCGATTTAAAATCAGGTTATTGGCAGATTCAAATTTTTAAAGAGCATACTTATAAAACTGCGTTTAATGTTCCTTTCGGTCAATACGAATGGAATGTTATGCCTTTTGGTTTAAAAAATGCACCTTCTGAGTTTCAGAAAATTATGAATGATATTTTTAATCCCTATATGGATTTCATTATTGTGTACATTGATGATATTCTTGTTTATTCTAAAACATTAGAATCTCATATCAAGCATCTTGACATTTTTAAAAATATTTTTATCTAAAATGCTTTAGTTATATCTAAAACCAAAATGAGTCTTTTCCAGACCGATGTAAGGTTTCTGGGTCATCAAATTTTCAAGGGGAGAATTACTCCAATTCAAAGATCCATAGATTTTGCATCAAAATTTCCTGATGAAATCATTGATAAAACTATGCTACAAAGATTTTTGGGCAGCATAAATTATATTTCACCCTTTTACAAAAATTTATCTAAAGATCTTGCTCCTTTGACAGATAGGTTGAAGAAAGGTAGAATGTTACCTTGGAATGAAGATCTTACTAATTTGATTAAAACCATTAAGCAAAGAGTTAAAGTTTTACCTTGTCTTACTCTTGCTAACCCTAATTGGATTAAAATCATTGAGACAGATGCGTCTAACATTGCTTATGGTGGGATTTTAAAGCAGATTAATCCTAATGAAAAAATAGAATACCTTGTTAGATTTCATTCAGGCAAATGGTCTGATTCACAGCGAAAATATGCGACTGTGGCTCATGAAATGCTTTGTGTGGTTAAATGTGTACTAAAATTCCAAGATGACTTATATAATCAAAAATTTATTATTAGAACTGATGCTCAGTCAGTTAAGTATATGTTTGATAAAGATTTCAAGCACGATATTTCAAAATTAATGTTTGCTAGGTGGCAAGCACAGCTAGCTCCTTTTGATTTTGAAATTCATTATAAAAAGGGAAGTGATAACTCTCTTCCTGATTTCTTATCCAGAGAATTTCTAAATAATTAAAATGTCTCCTTATTGTTATGAATTTGGAAATAAGACTTTTTTACAATTTTTATAGCTTTACAGTCATTAAATACAGATTTAAAGGAAACTATTATTGATAGGATATTTGATAGTATTCTAATGGAAGATTTCCTCCATGATTATGAAACTATTTCCCTAGATGATAATAGTTGGGAATATGACATCGAAGGACATTTTGATAATTATTAAGGTTTGTTCGTCTTTTCAGGATGGTGGGAGGTAATGAACCTCCATGGTCACATATTCGTGGTTTAGGAGGAAGAAACAGCAGGGGTAGAGGAAGATCATCCTCTTACCAATCTACAAGGTCGTCATACGACTCTTCTTACCGAGTTATACGACATGGACACAAAACCTTGATTAAATCAAAGGTTGGAGAAGCTTCTTCATCAACTTCATCTACATTAAATCTTAAGGATATTCCGAAAGAAAGTTCATTATATGAACAAATTCAAGCATATTTGCAAACAAAAGAGCAAAGTCATACTTTTGCCTCTATAGCCAAAGAAACTGACCAAGTCAATAATCCAGAAGAAACAGATAAAAAAGAAATTATATTTCTTTTAGAGAATTCTGATATTCAGAGAAAAATGAGCCCTAGAATATACTCCAGAGATATCTCACAAAAGGATTATATTTTCATGGCGAGACATTTAAGTCTCGAACTTATTATGAATCTATTCTCAGTAATACCAAAAGTGCAGAATTCCAGCACTTTTCTGATTTTGATAATACAATTTATAATTTCTCCAAAATAACGTTCAAGCAGATTATATCAGCTGAAGATTGGGGAATTTCCACTCTTCAAGAAAAACAAGTTATGGTTAATGGGGTAAATATGAGTTTTACCTACTGGGATTATATCTAAGCTTTTAACAAAGTTTTTTATTATAATAATTATAAGCAAAAGCATACTTGGTTTGTAAAAATATATGCTAAGGTTTTTTTTTAAAGATTTACCAAACTGGTTTTTAAATTGGTGGTCTTTCCATGGACCAACGATAAAAATTTTACCAGATAACTTTTTTATTCTTTATAAGGAATGGGCAAAAGTTTCCCCATTTATTACAAACATATTTTTACAAGATCATGTTTCATGTATTGATAAGATAGATTAGATGTATTTTTTTTTAATAGAATTCTCAATTCCTTGGATCCATAAATGGACTCCAGAAATGGGCTATACCCCAGGAGAAAACATCCCTTGCTTATACAGAAAGTATTTTACAAATTTTTGGGACAAATTAAATCGTAAAGATCCAGCCACAGGCAAATTATATGGACAAGAACTTCTGGATCAGATGAGCAACACTATAAAAATTTATCAAGAAATTCCTCAAAAGGATATTTCTGCAGAAGGTTCAGTGAAGCATATTGCTAGAAGAATTTCAATCCAAGAAGGAAATAAAGAAGAATTAATAAATAAATATTTGGCCGAAATTAAAAGGAATCTGCTAACAGATATTGCAGAATTTGATAAATCAGACACTTCTATGA